>NC_053419.1:24144000-24751500 GCF_016859285.1 Xiphias gladius | reverse complement strand
AAGTCTGGTTTATTTCATGACTCTGAAACACGAGACGTGGAGCGCTGATCACATCAAAATCAAAATGTTACAGCAGAAACTGTCAAAATCACTGCAGCGAACAAGGCAAAAAAGAAGTTTTGGCAGCATGTTGCGGCTCAGCAGTGAGCTCAGGCTCCACTCCAGTCAGCCCAGGGCGATGTTGCACTCTGCCTGTAATTATGACAATATGGGTTTAAGATCCCATGGGTGACATGAGCTATCTCTGTGTGATAGGCACTGAAAATGAACACGTAGATGTGGATGTATAAGATACAACATACTGCCAGAAAGATAGTGATCAGTTTTCTGAAACGTAGCTTTCAGTTGGATTGTAGCAGGGACACCACTGCCTCCATATGGTGAAAACACTGTTTAAATGTTAACTTTCACTGCTTTTTTAGCAGTAATAAGCAGCATATAAATATTTAATAAACGCTTTCTAACAGACTCTGACGCAGCTGTGATCAAATCTCAGTGTTTGTCAGCGTCTCTGTCACCGGCTCCGACTCCTCCGTCAGCGGAGGCTGCTGGATGAACAGACGATGAACCACAACACGGTAAAACGCAGGATGGAATAATATAGAATATGTCTTCATAGGAGAAGTTAGAATTTCTAAAAACTGTTCATAAATACTAAATCAGGTGACTTACAGTAAAGCGTGACCAATGTCTCTTACTATGAGGCTACAGCTACGAGTGAACCTCGTTAGCTTCATTTTGTCTGTAGTGCTTTTCAAAGCTCATATGTTGACTGGAAAACTCTGCAGATATTTCTGAACGAAAAAGACATGAGCTCAGATTTTAATTATGCAAAGTGCATCCTGTGTCAATATGTGACAGAAGTTGGACATAACAGACTCATGTTCACGGAGCAGCAGTCAAGGGGAACCTTTGGGGAGGAACCTTTCAGAGAACACTGTGTTACCATCTGGCAGGTTGACTGTAACACAGGTTTAGCCTGCAAACTAAACCGGACCAGGACCGGGTTAGTTTGCTGGGATAAGTTTCCGTGCTCAGACTGATTCAAACCTCCTTCATTAGATGAAATTCCCTGATAATAATCCTGAGTTAATGAAAAAAGACTGGTTTAACTGGTAATCTCTGGCATTGTGTCCAAGTCTCTTTCCCACCAGATACACTAGAAAAACTGCTACTTTGATTGAACTTAGAAAAAAAAAAAGCAGTTATATATTGTCAGTTCATACATTTTTAGTGTAAAATATTAGTTACAGCGGCTATAAATTCATTTGGACAGTTTCAACATCACAACATTTGGAGATAGGTGGGGAAGTAAGGAATACTTTTTTTTAATGTACTGGTTTAATTTATTTGGTTCAGTCAATAGAATAATGGAATCAGCCTTTACATTGTCCACTGGTGTAGCATGTAAACTCCCTCCATTGTCCTAAAATCCCCAAATCCCAGCCAGCGTACTGGAGACGTGACCTCGACAGGGCCTGTCCCTGGTCTTCCCTCACCTCGTCACAGAGCTGTCAGCTGTAGACAGGGAAACATGCAGACCTGGCAAAGTATTCTTATCTTGTCTCTGTGACGCTCAGTTAATTGGCTTCCACCTGCACGTTACTGTCGGTGTTGTAATGGAGGCTGCTGAACTGCCTGGCGAAGGCCAACCTCAGAGACAGAGACCGCATCTGGGTCAAGGCCGGCTGCGGACATCATGGTGTCCGGGGGCAGACATCCACTGGGGCCCCTGAGGAGGCCGATCGCTTCGTTTTAATTACATCCAACTTCCGGTCCGTGTCATGTTGTCAACACACAGCCTGGTCCAGGGGCACTCAAACACAAGTCCCGCTTGCCACATCTCAACAGTGTCACAGGCCCAGAAAGGACGGATAAAGTCCCTGACATTTAAGTTATAAAAACTCCAGAACCATGTACACAAAACACATTTCTGTATTGATGGAGGAGGTGACAGCTTCTTTGTGTAACTAAGCATTCAAACGTGGCACAGAAGCCATGATGTCCAGGCAGAGACACTGATGTAAGTGTTCATTAGTGAGTTCCCTGGGATACACCGTGTGTTGATTCCACCGCCCGCTCTTGTTGTGTCATTGATTTTACAATAACCCTGCTGGTTGTTTGATGTGACAGCTTCAGCTAGTGAAGTTTATTGGTTGCTACCTCTGAGTTCTGGGAACAAAAGTGCTAAAAATGGACAGGTTTGGTGTTACAGTTGGCGTTTTACTGTAATTCACAATGGCCACTGTTTGATTGTGAATTTGGAAAACTGGTCTTATGCTTTCCTCAGGCAAAATGAACACGCATGTCTTAGTCTACTAAACCTTAAACACAGTCTTCACAGCCGACCCTATTCAGTGGCTGGTTTTGAACGTGTCCTTTCATTTTTTAAATTTGAGAATTTACCTCTGATAATGTTCTTTTTTACTGTGGCCACTACCAGCTGAAAGAGAAAAACAGTAAAAGCCTTGACCGTGGAACTTAACAACGTTTGGCTTTCAGATTTGAGGGGTCACGGTGCCAGATATGGGGTTAAAAGATCTGAAATCTGAAATGAAGAGTAATCAGGGAAATCTTAATTTGAACTGTGAAACAAACAGGGAGCTGATGTAACTCAGCCTAGACAGGAGAGATATCTTCTCTATGTCTAGTGTTAGTGTGAGTCTGCATTCTGCACCAGCTGTAGACGGGCAACTGCTGCATCATTGAGGCAGCTAAATAATGACTTGCGCTAAACTAGCTGCGAGGAAAGGCAAAGTGTGAATAAGTTCTTCCACTATGTTATTTGGGAGCATTGGCTTAACTCCCTGAACGAGTTTCTTGATTGAAGTTGACGTGCTGTTCGAAAACAACTTCTACGTCTCTGGCTGAATGTTATAAGTTATTTGTTAGTGGTTCAAGGTGATGTGCTGATGCTGTTAGAAATATGATCAGGACCTGAGACCAGAAAGTCTGTCCAGAGTTCAGTCGTGGAAGGTTGGAGGCCATCCAGTCTCTGATGGCACCAAGACAGCGTTGCAGGGAATCGAGAATTTTTCTGTTTTCAGGGCTAAATCAGACATACAGCGGGGTGTCATCGGCGTAACCATGGTAGGCCACAGCGGTGAAGTAAGTGAAAAATAACATGAACTAAGGGGGAAGCAGATTCAAGCTGAACATGATAGGGCCAAAGATCGAGCCCTGTGGGACCCCCCAGGACATGTGATCGTAGGGTAGAGCTAAAGCTGTCAACAGTGACTCTGAATACTCTGTTAGATAGGTAAGATAAAAACCGCTTTAAGGCACGGTCAAGGTCCAATTACTAGACTTCTCCTGAAGCCACATGTCATGGTCTTCATCAGCAGATAGTTTGCTCAGTTGTCATGGAGAGAACAGTTTATATATGATGAATATTTCATATTTTATATTCATATCAGTGTCTCTTTTATGATCCAATATTATTTTTTAACTTTATTTTTACATATTCTTTCTGACATCATTCAACTTACAGTAGACACTCAACATACAGCAAGCCTGGAAAAATAACAATAAAACAGTGTAGCTACGTTTTACAGCTGATAGCTCTGAATAAATAATGCGAGCTGGCGGTCATAATATTTTGCATAGCGTCCCACAGTATTTGACAGGGGATGTTGGTGTGGATCTGTTGAGGATTTCTAAATCTCAGCATTGGTTTACAACCAGCAGCTGCTCCGTAGAGGTCTGAGTCATCATCTATTTCAACCGCCGAAATAAATGTAAAACGAGAGATTCAAGCAAATGGACAGTTTGGCAAGTTTTGCAGGTTTAACTAAGAAAAACTCAACTCATGTTGATATAACTTAATTTAAGAGGTGCACACAGCTCCTGTCCTGGCCGACAAAAAGCACAACATCTTAAATAAAGCTTTTACTCTGCCGAACAATCTGTCAGACTCTCTCACCTAAAACAGATCAGAGATACAAGGTACAACCCCCCCCCCCCAAAAAAAGAAAAAAAACAGTGACATCATTGATGATGTTAGCAAGAGCAGAAAAGGAGGAAGTGTTTGGTCGCCACCCCTTTTAAAACTCCTGGAAAGCCTCGGGTAAGGAAGACCAAAGAAAACACAACATTTAACTCAAGAAATCGAAAGATTCAATCCATAAACAAGAACTGAACTTAAGCAAAACCTTCTTTTGATTTCAGTAGAAAATTTTGATGGTGCTTGTAACAACAATCACACTAAACACAAACAAACCTGTGAGAGTTAGTGTGGAGGTACAGGTGGAGCTTTGGGTAAACAAAGGAGAAGCGTGGTCTGAGAGGTATAAATGTGCCTGAACCACAAAGGGAGTTCAGCTAAACCCCTGTTGGGACTGGATTTATGTCTCAGGGGGAAGGTGGGGGGATTTTTATGTTACCTGCTCTGGTCAGTGATTTTAATCCTGTCTGGAGCATGTGTGGGTAATTCTTCATTTCAAAGTGGGTCTCTGAGTTGAAATTTGAAATTTGACTCTTGTGTGAAAATGGAGGAAGTCCAAAATGTTTCTGCTAATCTGGAAACACCCTAACGACAACATATAGGCCTATTAGGGAACCAAAATGGCGACCAGCCATTACAAGAGCAAAACCCACTGAAAGCTCATCAAATGGGCTTCTGTAATGTCTTTTGAGCCTTGATTTTAGGCCATATTTTACATTCAGTCAAACTGTCACTTTAAAAGCTGCTGAACCAGCTGTGACCAGCTCGTGTTTGAAGTGTAGCCATGGATGTTCAGACAACTGTCACTGGATCACTGTGACACTGAAGGAAACTTAAAAACAGGAAGATTCTGAATGAAGTTCTGCAGCCTCTTTTTCCTCCAGTTTCTAAGTGAATTTCTGAAAGTTTATTCTGGAGGGACAAAAGCAGTCTGGCACAGATGGTTTCTCCTGTAGAGACAGTCAATGAGAGCTTACAGAGGCCAAAAAAAGAAAGAGGTCACACCGGGACGTCCCAGGGTTCGACAGTTCGTGTCGTGTGAAGGAGCCCCGCACAAACTGTAATGACAGCATTTCGTGAAGGCTTTGGTGCTATTTCTTACGACAGGGATTCAGTTTGCAAAATGCCAAAGGGACTTGCAATATTCCTCCCTTGGAATCGGAAACGGTCATCAGGTTGTCTTAAATGAATGTAGATTTACTGCAAAGTCAGTCTCTCGACTTCATTTTATACTTTATATTTGCAGTAAAGCAGCATATTCAATGAATAAAACCAACAACATGTTACTTAACGGCAGATATAGCCAACGAAACAGTCAGGATTAAAAGAAGTAAAGCTTTTTGATGTGCATCACACACGGGTCATGAAATAAAACAGCTGCTGAACCTCTTGTTGGAACATGAAACATCCCCTTTTGTAGGTGAGTTTACCTGTTCTACATTACAACATATCTACTCCACAACAGAACTTTAAAATTGTAGATAAAAGAGGAACCATATCACTGGAAATGTTAAAGTGCGCCCTTCAAAATATCTGCTAAATCCACAGACGATTCAACAGGAATTTGTAATGACCTGCTCGTGATTTAGCGTCGTAAATAATAATGACCATTTTATTTTTAAATGCAAAAATGATTCAAATTGACGGATAAACGTATTCAACGTTGCGATGCTCGCGATGTGATGCGCTAAGTGTTTTCTTATTTGTCCACTTATGTGAGAGGCCCAAATTTAACAGTAGAGCATTTTGTTTTCAGGGTTTTGCACACTGAAGCTTTGCTGTGAAAACTGAGCCAAATTCATTCTAAAAGACTGTAATAACTCTCACACAGACCTGAGCTTGGCCGCCAACACTAAACAAGCCTCATTAGCGGTATAATCCCTCATTCCTATGTGTCTTTTTCCTCTCTTCCTCCATGCAGATGTGTGCGTGTGTGAGTCGGAGCTGGGCCCCCCCGGGTGGAGGGAACCTCTGGACTGCGTCCGAGCCTCGGAACTGTGCAACCAAAACAGCCAGTGCAGTTCACGTTACCGGATCATGCGCCAGTGCCTGTCTGGCGGGGACAAGGAGCGCAGCGCCATGCTGGCCTCCAAGGAGTGCCAGGGGGCGCTGGAGGTGCTGCAGGACTCGCCACTGTACGACTGCCGCTGCAAGAGAGGCATGAAGAAAGAGCTGCAGTGCCTGCAGAACTACTGGAGCATCCACATGGGTCTGACTGAGGGTAAGCCTCCAACAGCGAGCCGTGTCGAGAGTTAATTAAGCCTCCTGCTGCCTGTTGATTTCTCCTCATGTTTCGAGCTGTGAGCTGGCAGATGAAACAGAGCAACTTTCTGGGGGTTTTTGCGAGAACTCCACATAAGCCAAGGTCAAAGACAGTTCTGCATCGATTGTTGTGTGAGGGCCGGTTTGAGTTTCGCCCAAAAGTGCAAAGAGCGACCAAGATGTGGAGGAGAGGAGATGTTGCCGTTGCTTTTGCTCTTGTTTTAAAGGGAAGCTCCGCCGATTTTCCACCTCAGCGTGTTTCCAGATGTTGGGGAGCACGACTGCGTGCGCGAAGACGGTAGTATGAAGCCTTTAGTGTCTGCAGAGGGAGCTGAGGGAAGCCTGAGAGATGTCCTCAGGTGGTGTCACTTAAGGTAAATGCCTTGATTCCATAAATCCAAGTTACAGTACATTTACTTCAGCAAGTGAACACAGATTAGGCTGCAGGCTTTTATAGGCTCAAATAATCAGGGTGGAGGGTGAAAACCTTAATCAGCCCCCTCTCAGGTTTTAAAGTGAAGCCAGCAGGGCTGTTTCTGCTCAACAATACAGATGTTACCCCCCCCCCCAGCTGTGAGAGTGTCAGGCGTACTGCAGGGTGTTTCAGCCGCTCTTCTATTGTTTCGGATTGATTTTCTTGCTAAAGTCTTATCAACGTTTTTCTCTGGCCGTCCTGCCGCCACAGTCCAGATGAGAGAAGAGAGTTGATCAAAAAAACTTGATTCGTGCGTCTCCTGCAGTGATGACCTCGCTCTAAAAGCAATAACCTTAAATGAGAACTCTAGTGATGTTCCACCTCAGCGTGTTTCCAGATGTTGGGGAGCACGACTGCGTGCGTGAAGACAGCAGTATGAAGCCTTTAGTGTCTCCAGAGGGAGCTGAGGGAGGTCTGATAGATGTCCGCAGGTGATGTGACCTGGGTCAGCGTGGGTCCGGTCTGAGGACTACGAGTTAGAAAAGTAAAGAAATCTGTGGGTGTGGAGTCAGAAAGGAGTGAACCGACCAGACCTGTGGAGCCCCCCCCCCTCATCGCTGCTGCAGGCTACGGGACACAGGAGCATCTGCTAACACAACACACCCCACTCTCCCACCCAACTGTCAGAGGTCCAGGTGCATTGTGGGTAATGTAGACGGCAGGTTTTGACATGGAAGAAGAATGTGTGGAGTAAAAAAAGATGACGTCTCTGGTTTCTCCGGCATTGATTTTGATCCCTCTTTTTTTTAAAACCGAGTCAGACAGTGTAACAGGAGTGATGCCAAATCGGCGGCTATTTGTGTTGTTGTTGTTGTTGTAATGTGCGATGGGGTGTTTAAAAGAACAAATGAGCAAATCACATGAAACATTCTCTCACTGCAGAGCTGCTGCTGTGCTTTTAAACCGTCCCAGACACCTGGCTAACGCCTTTGGTTGGTTCAGGTCCCACTGCTGGCCCTGCACTGTGTTCCCTGTGTGTCAGCTCTGACGATAAGGCACACACACACACACACACACACACACACACACACATGCATACGTGCACACGGGCTGTTGGCTGTCCTAGTTTGGGTCTCAGCAGTGGCAGAGCTCATTAAGAGCCTCTCTCTTTGTTCTCCATCCCACGAAGGATGTCTCTGTAGTGCCAGCTACACTCACAAAGCCCCTGCATCACACACTCACAGACACACACACACACACACACACACACACACACACACACACGCACACACACACACACACACACACACACACACACACACACACACACACACACACAGACACAAACTTGGCGGCCACACACAGGACATACATTTAAGCCAGACAAAGTTTCAATGTACAGAAACACAAACACATCGTCTCAGTTGCCTGTACCACTCGGTGCGATTAGCAGCAGAGCAGCCTTCAAGGACATCCAGCGTGGTGCGTTTATGTGTCTCGGTGCTGTGCTGCGTTTTTGTTTGTGTGTGTGTGTTGTGGAGAGAATCACAGCAGTTAGGAAGAGGAACTGATTTGTCAAAGGTTGTAAGACGGAGAGAGGAAAGATGTTTTATAAAATATTGAAAGCAGCGCTTCTAAAATTTGTTTGGCTCATTACCTCTCTACACGACAGGACGCCGTGTGAAATCTGATATGAGCTCACTATGTTATGAGTTCTGTTTTTTTTTTACTTAATCAATCATCGGAGGAGGAATTCAGCTGAAGATGTTGATAATTCAAATAATCGCAGGACAATAATATTTGTGTTACCGTTATGGACACATGGAAGGTTTTTAATGTTGTCGATTATTTTCGAGCGGGGACGTTCATTCTCGACTTAGGAATTGGATGGCAACATTTTTGCTCACTAAACGTCCACCTACTAGTTTTTTTTCCAGAGCTTTCAACTGTATCTCACTGTTTTCCTAAGTGGATCGAGTTTGCTTATGGTGACTAGTTATTTCGATGAATTGTTTAGTCTTTCGTCTACCATCAAAATTGTTCCCGATCAATTTCATGTCAATTGGTGAATCAGTTTATTGTTCCAGATCTTCAACTGGTGGACTGCGCAGATGAAGACATGGTTGAAAGCTCTGGAAAAAGTGGAGTGGTGCTTGAGTTGAGGTTGTTTTTTTATTTTTGGGAAATGATATTCAAATTTTTCATTTGTACCCGAAGGAAACGGTAAAGTGAACGTCAAGCACTTTGTGTTCTACATGGCTCAGTGTGCTGTCACATCTGCAGTGACAGGCAGTCTTAGGGTTTTGTTTATTGGTTATTGATCGGTGTTGCCTGGGTTGGAGTACTGCTTGCTGCTTTTGCCTCATCTGAATCTGCACCGATTTTCCTCCCCAGTGTGGGATTCCAGGTGTCTGGGAGCGCTATGGCACACGCAGCCCTGTCTCCTGGAAGTTGCCTTTCTACCAAACTAAACAGCAGCAGCGAGCACGTTTCGTAGGAAACGGGATCTAAGGCCGGATCATGTTCAGAGGCAACGCCTACCAACGGCAGCGGAGTGGCCGGGGAGGATGGCGGGGAGGAAGACTCAAGGCTGCATTAGCCGCTACTAGTACGACACACCCCAATCTGTGACCAAACTGCCGGCAGTTGAGTTGCATTGTGGGTGATGTAGGCGGCATGGTTTGACAGGGAAGAAGAATGATCCTGTCTGTCACGAGTCTGACAATGCTGCATTGCTAGTGGGCCTCTTTTTAAATACTGTAACTACAGAGGGACATACTTAGTGATGTATTGTGTGTGTGTTTTTTTTGAATGGCCTGTGCGCCAGGTGCGTTTGGATGTAAACGGACGTCTGATTGGTCTGTGAGACAACTGGTTACTTTCCTGCGGTGTTTTATAGCGGAGGCGACAAATATAAGTCACAGCCTTCTGTAAAAAACGCATCTAGACATTATGGCAAGATTTTCGGGAAATAATTCACGAGGATATTTGATGGAAAACGAAGGAAACTAACTCGAATGGCTTCATTTTCTTCCAAAACCTTGAACAGGATAATATTTCACATCTGAAACTATGTTTCTGACGGGCAGTACCAGCAGCAGGCTGAGTCGATGAACACTAATTAAAAATACAAATATTCCAAAGCCTTTCCTGAGCACCGAGGACAGGTAATTGGTTTTGGGTTGGACGCAGCCTTGAGTCATGAAACCTAACATCCAGCGAATGATTGTGCAGGTTGGTACGGTACATTGGTTTGATTACAAAGAAGCTTAAAATGATCTTTATATCTCAGAGGAAGCTCCATCTGCTGCATGGTTAATGACAAAACAGATGATCTTAAATACATTATATCTGATAGAAACTGTGTTCTTCCCGTTTTTATTTCCAGCTATATTTTCCTTCGTATGACGTAGAACAAAAGATTTTTCCCTGCACAGCTTCTCTTCTGTGTCTCATTCATACGTGAGTATTTGACAAGGCAGAAGAGGATTTGTTGGCTTCTCAGCTTAAAACCTATAACTGAATCCAGGCATAGAGAGCAGGTGAGACTGAAATAATTATTTTTCTTTTTCTTTGTTCAAGGTTAAGGATCTGTTCCAGCAGAGCAAACGTTGGATTTAGAGAAGGTATTAAAATTCAAGAAGTACACAGCTATGGTCAGTATTAGGGAGCAGATCAAACTATACCCAGAGTTGAGCATGAAAAATACTTGGATCGTTAGAACATTAATTAAAGAAAAGCCCTTTACCTAAGGCCTTGTCTGTCACGTGCAAGCTTCTAATGCTTAAAAACTCTGAGCCGAAGAAGGAAAGTGTAAGAATTCAAGGCTCTTTGGCCCGAAATGTGTCTTAGAAGTCAAAGTCACAGAAGGAGAGAGTGACAAATAAAGAGTGAAGAATAAAGACAAGACTGAACAGCAGTGATTAATTATGTTTACAGTCGTCGTCGTGCTTCTTACTCTGAAGCAGTTTTAAGATTTGAACGTATTCACTTTCCTCTGAGATCCAGACACACAGACTAATCCTCTGGCCGACTCGTGTGTTGTTCTTTCTAGCGGTGTGCTACCGCTGCCGTACACTCACACTGACAGTGAAAGCACGTTTGGATGTTTGGATTCATGGCAGTGGACAGTCGCCCCGTCAGACAGCCCAAAGTGTCGCGCGCGAACGCGGAAGTTATTCACGCTAAAAGATCGACTGTGAAACTGGTCCTGATACGGGCTTCGGGATTGATGGAGGGCCACTGCTTCTGCCCAGGCGTGTGGATGTCAAAGCGCCGCACGACCCCGGACAACATTAACCTCTAGCTTATGATTCCGAATCGACAAACTATCCATCATTGTAATTTGGACTAGTCCCACCGATGTGACCAGAATCCGGTCTAGCGTCAGGCTGACAGACGAGCCGACCGGGGACAGCTCCCGGAGCTTCTATCTGTCGTCTCCGTCCTGGACCGTTTACTCCCCCCTGACATTTTGTTGTCAGACTACTTCATCATTTCATTTAGCTCTCTGAGCTAACAGTCTTGCTCACTGCCGGGCTCACTAGCTGGGTTGCTAAACAAGTGCACAGAGTTCATTAAAGGCAGTGCCAGTCTGATGTCCTCCTGTCTCCTCCCGCCAGCTGCGAGTAAACCATGTCTCTGTTGCGGAGCAGAGGCAGAGGAGCCCGAATAAAACTGGATGGTGACACGCATCTTATAAGCTATGAAGGCTTCCTCCATCTTGGACTCTCCGGCTCTCGGTTCACTAAAGGGTCAGCTCTGTCAGGACAGTGAATTCACTGCCGGCTCCCTTTGAATGAACCGATTTTGCCGTCTCGAAACGCCGTCGAGACAGAGCCTCCGTGTTGTTATTGTGGAAATTACCAATCAACGTACGTACTGCAGCGCACACTGTACGAGATGAGCGAGCGAATGAGCCGCGTTATCTCAACTCACGCCGACCAGCTGAGATTGTAGGATGGTGATTCATCAGTCTGTGAGACACAAGGCTTCTTTCCGCGGCTGCGGCCGAACAGACCTAAGATCTGCTGGTCAGATGAGGACAGTTGGTTATAAAAGGAGCGGAGCACACTTGTCACCGTCTGAAGACTTTAAACAGAGGCAGACGACCTTCCGTTGGTCGAGGTACATTTTATATGATGTCGCATCTCCCTCAGTGAATCAGGAGACTTTTGTTTAGTTAAAAGGGTAACGATTGCCAGAAGCATCCAGGTTCCACACAGCAGAGTTTCCTCTGAGACTGTGATTACCCAGCAGATCCTGGGAGAGCGCCGCGACGGTGTCGAAGGGGAGGGTGGAGATGACTAATGAGCTGAGAGACAGGCATTGATTGTGGGTGGAAGGAGCCGAGTCTGGAGACAGACAACTGGAGTCGGCCCTGGATCCTTCTCTTCTTTGGTTTTACCTCGAGTTGAGAGAACAGAGTGGTGCGACACAAGCCCACCGGTTTTTATGTGCGCTCTGAATCTGTGAAAAAAAAGGTGGTGGAAAAGTTGGCAAGCCGCTAAAAAGAGAATTTGCAAAAGGGTCATGGAAACACGTTTCCCTGTTCACCCACAGCACGCCCACTGTGCTTCAGGCACGAGAAAGCCACGCGGTCATTCACCACCGGGTCTCAGGAGTCCGTGATCGGTGCGATGGCGTCGATGGCTCTCGCTGGAAGCAGAACTAGGACGCTACGTTTACACCCAGGACACGGTTTTCAGTTTGCCAAACACATCTGATCTTACATTTGGAGATGCCAAGTGAGCAACGAACAGCCACATTGTTGTTCTGCGTCTCTTTCAGTCTGGGGGTCTTGCTCCCATATAAGAGGGGTGGGGGCCTTTTACATGTCTGTGTCCAGGGGCCCGTTGTCTCATGATCCATGGCTGTAGGATGCTTGGAGTTACACATATCAGCTATTTATCGAAATGATTTCATACTAGAACATTTAAAGTTGTTCACGTGTCATTCATTTATTACACTGAATAAACGATGTAACTATTAATAATGTACCTTTTTTTTTAATTGCCACGAGCCAGGCCTTTGAATGTTCTTAACCCACCCGCGGGTGAAGGTATTGAGAGGTTCAGCCGATGTCATTGCATTTGACAGAGGACGACCTCATCCCTGTTCAGTAGCCAGTTTTTCCTCTCGCCACTGTTTCTGGATTTGCCAGAAAGATTTTCCACCATCCTGCAGTACGTCGTCAGCGGCAGACGTTCATTTAGGAAAACAGGCTGAATCAATGACATCCCAATGAAATTAGGAGGCGCGAGATGCTCGGCGCGCTTCCCTGCTGCCCTACTTTATACTTCACCCTGATAAGACGCCTGTTTTTATATATAAATCTAATCTTATCCAGCTTTATGCCCTGACGCTACAAAGCTCATCATCCGTCCTAATTTCTGACGTACATTTGCGGTCTTCATCCCAATGATATCGAACATTACTCTGCGGGCCGCAGGTGGATATGAGAGCAACAGCTGGGACCACAGAGAGACCACTGAGAGCAGAGAAAAGCTAAATTCTGCAGAACTCACTGATGGTACGTTATTCATCATTTCAGCAGGGGGCACCAGCAAATACACGCAGACCAGAGTTGTGAGCAGGTGAGCAGAACGAACCTCACGGGCCAGAGTGAAAACAGTAAACGGATAAAAGATTAATCAAGACAAAACTTATTAATTACCCTTTATAGTGACAGGTTATATCTATAACCCCCTCTAGCATGTGTAAGCAGTGTATGAGCCATTAACAAGTCTTTGTAACACAGATAGATACACATATACTGTAGAGAGCTTAAAAAAAAGACAACTTTAAGCACATAAAGACTTTACAAACAATTTTAAACTGCAATCCTTCAATCGAAATTTATTCGTATATCGGCTTTCATCCAGGTCTGAGCGACCAAAGGCTTTACAGACGACCGACGACCTGAAAATACACGATTCATGCCAACGCCACATCAAAATGAAAAATAAAACCCAAAACACAGATGAACACAATTAAATAGAAAATAGATAAGAGTATGATAATGGAAATACAAATCATGTCTCGATAAACGCCAAGCTAAAGGGGTTTAAAGTTTACATTTAAAGATATCAGCGCTTTGAGCTGTTCCCGGATCCTCTTCGGGCTGTTCCACCTCAAAGCATAAAAATCGGAACGACTAAAACACTGGTGCCACCTGAGGAGCCGTAATGGCCCTTTTTCACCACTTTGAACACGTTGAGCAAATCAAAATCAAGTGATGTCTCCAGATTCATTATTCTTTAATATCTGAAAGTGCCTCACTTTCATCCTGAGGCAAGAAAAGCACAACTTAACGTCAGGTCTTGGGTCACTTCGTTTTGGCGGATTTGGCGGCGCCAGGCAGGTTCGGCCGGGTTGGGTCTGGTGCGGCTATGGGCTGGGTTTTTGGCCTGAGCGGAACTCTAATTGGTACATGTGACAGATAACTCAATAAATACACTCTAATAGTATTATAGTGAACACTCTGAAGCTATAAAGTCGCAGTGAGCAATTACGAGGATATGTTTTCCCGCCCCACTAATCAGGCCTCTGCGGAGCAGACTCAAAAATATTTCTTTATACCAGTGCATTTAATACACTAGTATACTAATTAACACTTATTGACTGTATTTATTAGAACTAATTGTATTAAGATCATCCTTACAGTGTGCACCCTGTTGCACTGTGTTATCAGTCGTTTATTATAAGTGATTATAAACTTGTTCCGGGAATCTGCGTTTGCTCCGGTTAAAGAGCAGCGTGCCGCTGACGTGTGGACTGAACCAAAACTACGTACGTTCAGGATGGAAAGAGATCGGAAAGAAAATCGTGCTGAGAGTTGTGTTTTATAGAAGTTACGTAAAAAGCGAAGATCTTCACGTGCCCAGCTGAGATCTGGTACTTTACCACTTACTGATGACTGAAAATGACTTTCAAACGTTTTCTATTGTACATTTTCCGGGAACTACACAATCGTTTGTTTTGTAAAATAGGGCAGGGCCAGATGTTTGGCAGGGCTCGGAAAAACTAGACTAGACCAGACACTAATTACAGATTGACTGGATAAACTGTAAAATGGCCTTATTTCTGTGATTAACTATATTATAAACATTTATCAGCTGCTCCCACATTGCTTAAAAACTCCTAAATGGGTGGGAAGTTAAAAGAATGTGTCTGAAATTTTTGTGACAACAGATGAATCACCTCAGTTCTCTGCAGTGGTTCACTTTAAAAGGATGAGTCTGCAGGCTATTTAAAAGGAACAAGAGGCTGATTAAACAACAGGGTTTGTGAGAATGGCAGAGGGACGGAGGAGCTGAGGGGAACGGAGAGGATCGGTGCAGATAAAAGAGTGATATCCAGGGAATGAGATCAAAGTATGATGACGGCAGATGACAGAGGAGGAAGCAATCTGAGGAACAGAAAAACGCAGGAACTGGAAGAGAGCAGGGTGAGATCAGACGGACGAGATCAGACAGATGGAAGGGCACTGAGAGGGGAAGCCAGATCAAACCTCCATTTGTCTGTTTTCTGACATACTTTCTATTCATTAAAGGATCCAGGATGGTGTCTCAGGTCGAGGCTAAACCAGTGTCTTCCTCTTTAACGGCCCATTTGAAGCTTATTTGTTGTCTTGTCAGAGGCTTAAACTCTGGAAAACTTTCGTCTTTTGGCTGTAAAGTTTGACGTTCCGTCTGGTGGCAGAAACAGCAAAACAGTCGATGAATCACTGTCTGACTCTTTCCTTACGGCCTGTTGAACACGTCCGATCAGATATATAGAGATTTGTTTTAGATTTTTTGATTGTCCCACAGAAATCTATCATTTTGCACCTCATGTGTGGTGTTTGCCTGGTGTATGATGTGATGTTTGTTATTTGCCGGTCCATTAAACCACGTTTGAGAATGGCAATCATTACCCTATTAAGTGTTAGTGTGTGTGTTTGTGTGTGTGTGTCTCGCTGAAGCACTAACACAGAGAGACATGCGGGGACGGCAGAAAGACAGACAGGAGAGGAAAACCATTTGAAGCAGAGACAGATTTAGAAAAGAAAAGACGTCACACTTTCCAAATCCTTAACCTCTGATGAGAATATTTATATTTATGTCCATATTCTGCAGGTGTTGCAGGGCAACACGCCTGATATCGCCTCACAAGCTACCAACGGTAGACCTTATAGTCCGCGTGCCAGATTTACTCGGACTCTCGCACCCGTTTCCACCCGAGCCAAGCAGGAAAGTGCCCACAGGCCCCGAGAGCCACAGGTTCAGCACATACAGAATCATTAGGGTCTACATAATGTGATTAGCTGCAAACTTTTGCAGCGGTGAAATACAATATCATCCATAGCGGGCAGAGATCAGGCTCATCCGACTGGCTGGGCTGGGAAAACGTAGCTAAGCTAAGCCGTCGTTTCCTTCAGGCCCTGTGGACCCAGCTCTGAAATGTTCCTCTGCAAATGCTTCACAAATAAAGAAACCATCAGAAGAGCGAAGGATGAATGAAAGGATGTTCTGCTGCCTTTCCACACTTCAACTTTTAAGGGGAAATGTTTTCTTGTATGTTATTCAGTGCATGAGTTGACGTTCAGCAGTCGATGCACCTTGAATGTCAAAATGACAGCATTTGGTTTTATTGGCGCTCTTGCACGACGTATACTTTAGTGACGACTGGATCTTCAAGCACTTAAAAAACGTACCTGAATTCCACCAGGATTATGTGATTCTGTTTCCTCGCTCGGAGAAAAAAGCGACAGAGCGTCGTTCTGGTGCGCAGGTCCTCCATCATGAGGCCCGGTCCTGAAGAGGGACTCTGTGACCAAAGCTGGTTTTGAGACCTGAATTATTTTATTATATTGTTTTATTTATATTGTGGTCTTTTTTTGTAAAGTGTTTTATCAAATTGTTTCCGTCCATCAAGTAATCGGCACAAAGAAAAGCTACAGCGAGGTAGTGTTATTCCGTCACGGGAGAACTTTCATTATCTGCCCCAATTTTTCTTTAAGAATTGAACTGATTGTTTAGTAAATGAAAAAAGGAAGAAAAATAGTGAAAAAATCCATCATTATTCCCCGAAGCCCATGTGAACATGTTCTGATTCCTTGTTTGTGACCAACAGTCAAAAACCCAGAAATGTCTAGTTTGCTATCGTCTACATCAAGATTGTTGCTGCTTAATTTTCTGTCGATGGATTAATCGATTAATCAACTCATCATTTCAGTTTTAGTGTACTGGTTGGTTTCTGGGGAAATAATGACGGTGTCATGTACAGTGGACGGCAGTTTTGGCCAAAAAAGTCACCATCCTCCAGAAAAAGGTCAGGACGAATAAAATCTCCTGCGTCAACAGTCGCTTCTATAGAAAATGTATGTAGGAAATGAACAGGCAGGTTGAGAGACGTGGTAAGAGCAAAAAAGTATCACAAAATAAATCAGTCAAGACTGAAAGATGGCATGAAACAATGTAAAAGTACCAACAGCCAACCACTTGGAGAACGTCCTCACATACGGCTTTGAAAGGAATATCTCTTTAAAGTGGGATTCGGCGGTTCTTTCCGCCGCCGCCTCCCTTATCAGCTCGCAGCAGATCAGAAGGCAGATCAGGGTGAAATCGAGGCTGTTTCACTCTGATGCTGGCCTTTCTCGCAACTTCAGTTAACTCTTGGAGAGCGGAGGGAGATACAGGTTAAAGGTGTCTGAGAGAAGAGTGAGCAGAAGATAATTCATTTCCCTTTAAATCGATTTGATACACTCATGAAAAGCTTTGATATAAAAAAAAACAGTTTTCATTGATTTTTAATCCCTTTGAGATACAGAATTGGGACAAAACAGTAAAATTGAAACTGTTTGCCACATCAAAGCATGACAGATGATCAGACGGCGCACGTTTGTTCTCGAAAAATAAACCCTTTTATGAGGCTCTAAGACAAGGCAAAGTGTATAATTATTGGTTCATCTGAATGTGAAGTCTGGCTGTGACTTGAGGGAGGATGAGAGCGGAGGCTTTGGCGTAATCTGCACAGGCATTGGTCTAAGCTGTCCCTGGAGGGAGTCACAGTGTACAAGGGGGCAGGCCACAGGCAGCGGCATTAGTCACGGCTAGCTCTCTGCACGGCTAGCTGATTTCTTCACCTCTGCTCTGAGCTCCTAGCGGGACCAAAGCACGCCGAGGGACCCGGCCCGGTGAAAAGGCTCCATCGCCTGCTCCTCCTGCTGCCGCCGGGGATCATAAAAACTGCAGCGTCCACCCCGCAGAGATCAGAGGGCTGTCGGGTGGGGCGACTCAACCTGTGCAGGCCACGGTGGAGGCTCCGAAGAAGCAGTTGGGAAGGACCGGGTGCATTTCTAAGCAGGAAACTTCTTCTCCGAAATCCCGTGTTAATTTCGGTGCTACTTGGGATTGGGAACTAGTGGTGTGTATTGAGTACCTGCGCTAAATTGGCACCAGCTCTTGACTGGTCAGAACCTTAATACCGATACTGGCTCCTGCAGCAGTCGGTGCTGCTGATGGTATCTGAACCGCATTCTCTCCTTTAACATTTTCAGTTTGCCTAGTTTTCAGCGCGCGCCGTGCATTTTCAAACGCTCCCTTAAATCCACTTAGTTACTAATTTTGGAAGCGACTAACTGCCGTTTGTTGAGTCGGTGCTCTCAACACTCGAGCCTCCGGTCTGGAGGAGAAGGCCGGTTGCTTTTCAACCGGTCAGATCACACACAGCGATTTTTGTCTCCCCCACAAGGAACAACGAATAAAAGAGCAGACAAATAAATACAGAAGTACGTGGCAGATTTAGCACTGGTACCTCTGGTTCCACATGTTAGTCCCACTGAAACTGATGGAAGATCATAGATATAACTACTGCTAAATATACCATAAGCAGCACCAGTGTAACCACACCAGTAATATCCTCACGATACCAGTTCGAATAGTGGCGTGGCTTATGGGACGTAATTGCCAGTCAGACATTCGTTGTCCCCAGCGGACGAATCCTACCGACTCTGGTGTTCTGACTTTTCCTCCAGCACCAGCGGGAGGTTTATAGTTTGGAGGAACTTTGGTGGTGAAATCATTTTGACCCTTCTGACTGGGGGAAGTGACATGTCTGAGGCTGAAATCCCCCTTTATCATCTTAATCGATGAAAACACACGCGACAAAGCGAATCCACATTACGACCGCGACTTCTTCAGACCCCGCAGTTTCCTCTGGCCTGCTTCCGATGTGTTTAGACGTCTGTGCACAGGCGGATGTCTAATGGACCTCAGCAGCTAAATGTGTCCTCTGGGAAATCTTTGACCTGTCTGTAATGACTCAGAAAACATCGTTGTCCTACCATCGCAACGCTCATTTTTGTTCATGTTGAGAAGTTTTGGACCTTGCGACTATGATCGTCAAAGTTTACATCGAAATGCAATTATAAAGTCGTTAAGACAATATGGGAAAAGCAGAGCTCAAGTAAACACCAAACTCCAATTGTGTTAATGTGATTGACTTCTTAATCAGAGTAATCATAAACATTCTGATGTTTACATTGACTTAATGTTGACTCCAAAGACATTTTCATCAACAGACAGCGGCTGAAAAAATGACACGTCTTTATAGGTTTTCAGAATCATCCCTGTAAATTTGTAGCTGTTAAAAATCTATTTTTTCCGGATGGTTTTCTTGCTAAAGACGATCATCAAACTAATTAATTTCCTGTAGCTCAACTAATCCACAGAATGCTTCAGCCGAATTGCAGGTAAAGTCACTACAGCGTTTTCTTATGATGTCAAGAGAAAACATCTGGCCTGGCCTGGCCTGGCCTGGCCTGGCCTGGCCTGGCCTGCACAGTGTTTCTCCCAATACTGATTTACTGTTGCAAATTAGTCATTCGTGTATGTGGTCGGCACAGCGAGGGTTTTACATACACGGGGGATGTGTGTGGGGATGACCGCACACATCCCCCGTGGGGTTGAGCAAAAAAAAAGGACAAACCACGGGGACAGCTGAGTGCGTGGTGTGAGTAATGTGGTGAAACACTGGCAGAGTATTGACCCAGGGCGCTGAATTAATCATAAGCGACGTACAGTTTGAAACCGTATCATGTGAGATAAAGGGATGCAGTTTCAAAATGTTCTGAATTTAATTCCGAGCAGAAGATAAGAATGAACTGTATTTGTCCCTTTGCACCTCTGCCTCCAAAAAACAACGATATTCAGAATCACAGCGCTGACAGATTTAAAGCTGACTATCGGGAAGGCGAGTGTTGAAGGTCGAACCTGGCTTTTACCCCGGGGGGGTACGTGGACGGACAGACAGCGGCCTAGCGCAGCGGGTCAAGAAAAAAAACACAAAAACAGAAATTATTATTCGATTAAAAAATATATCCACATATTTGTGTTTAGGAGGCAAACGCACACACAAATAAGGCTTAAAGCCACGAGCTGCCGCTTGAGAGTGCAGGAAAGTTAGTTAGCAAGGTAGCTAGCTGGCTAGCTAAAAGTACCGGGTAAATGGCTGAGAGAGTTTTCTACAAGAGAGGACGAACAGTTACAGTACTCGTCCCAAAGCCATTATAAAGCTGAAATAGTAAGAAAGCTCAGTAGAAAACATTCGTGGAGAAACGACACAGAGGTTAAACTTCTGCTTTATTGAGTATTTTTTCATTTTTGACCTTACCAGAGGAAAAGCTTTTGAGATGAGGACTAACCTATGAGTGTTACAAAGGTAATGCTAACCCAGTTAACAAGTGTGACTGGAGTTTCTAGTGCAGATTTCCCCAAATCCATCAAAGAGCAGGACAGAGCGTCCCAAACCGTCCTAGTCCTGACCGGGGCTTTTTCTACCATGACCTGTAACCTCCCAAAATAATGTTGTTAGCCGATGAAATGCTAACTCCCGGCCTTTGACAGGGTGCTAGATTACTGCTCTTGTATTTTTGGAGAGACTAAAAAAGATGTCGGCCTCCAAACTATTTGTATAGCGAGCCCAAGTCCTCTGCTCCACTAGCTTCTGTAACTCAATACAATCTCTCATTCAGCATTTCCTTCATCAGTCCATGTGATAAAATGAAGAGATTTCTCAGGATACTTTCCTCATTCTAATCAAATCTGCTCCACTACAGCAGTCGCTACTAGAAATTTAAATCCTTGTGATTTTAACCAAGTTAAACCCTTATTTTGTGAGCAGAAATATTGGATAAGCAACAGTATTAGATTGTTGTTTTTTTTAAGTTTATCTAAACTGTATGGGGTGAACGACATGACGTTCTGTTGACAAATGCTCTGTTCCACAGCTGGGTTTTAGTTGTTTAAAATATAACAAAAGTCAATGTGGTTTTGAATGAGGTTTTTCTTATTTCTGGGACAGAATCTGGAACATCCAGCCCGACTTCAGCTCCCTGTACAGCGTATCTCAGAGTGGTCGAAGCACTCCCATCACTTTTTAACGTCCCCTGGAAACGTTTCAGAAGCGGAGCGTCTCCTCTTCAGTAGCCACATTTGTAATCTAGTTCAGAGTTGTTTTGTTTTAACGGTTTATCGAATACGCATTTTCAGCTCCTGTAGATGCTTTGTGGCCTTTGTGCGTTTCACTTTCTCCGTCCTCGCTCGTTTAAATGTCGTGTAGCCGATCTCACTGCACAGCTGCTGTCACGAACTTGGATTTTTGTCCATCTTGTCAGACGATGTAGTGACAATAAAACGATTTTATGACTGCTGGTTAACATGGTTGCCTATTTATGAGCCTTGATCATATTCCACACTAGCTCTGACATCCAACAACAGAAACAGAAAATTCTGTAAAGGAGAACAACTTTATTGTGAATTCAGCCGCATTGAAATACAGTAGAGTTGATGACAGAGCAGGACGGGCCCGAGTGATACCGTCTGCTTCCCTTCCATCTGTTTCTCTAATCTCTCACTAATTAGAAACAAGAAAAACTAGTTTTGCTTCAACAGTAAGAAACATAATAGAGAATTAAATGTATTTGAAGTCAATTGTTACTAAACCCAGGCATTTTTATTTACATTCACAAGGGAATTTCAAGCTTCAAAGAAACGAGTCGGACCAGCCGCAATAGACCCGGTGCGTAAAGATAGCGAAGCGGGAAAAAGGGCGAGGGGCACACACACACACACACACACACACACACACACACACACACACACACACACACACACACACGGGTATGGCAGCGGATTTTTCTCCAGCTGCAGAATCAAGTTTCTGAAAAGTACACATCTGGAAAATGAAATTTCAAAGACGGGAAATCTTACCACATAAAGTCAGAAAGATATTTTTCAAATTAAAACATTTACCTACGGCAAAGTCAGCACCATTTACACTTCAGCGTGAAGTATTCAACAGCTATTAGCCTACATTTCACACCTAGGTATGAGCTTCTCGTGAGATTCAAATCCTTCATGGTTTTTCTTTGCTTCCATTTTATTCTTCTTTCCACCTGCTCCGTGTTTCCTGTCTATCGCCACTGTGACCTGTCAAATAAAGACAGAACACAACGATTAAAAAAAAGTGGAGGATGATGGGTATATGAACTTTATGAAGAGATTTCTATAGAAGAGAAGCTCCGTTATGTAATGAGCTCTCATGGGTACAAACCATTAGTACATATACTATGGCATATATTTTATGTAAAGTAGAGCCAGCGCTTATTCTCACACACACACGCACACACACACGCACACACACACGCACACACACACACACACACACACGCACATGCAGTAATTACAGTGATTAGGGCTGAAATGATTCTCAGTTTCTTCTTTGGCAATGCTCAGCTGAGTATGTGTGTACTCATTAAGGATAAAGAAAACAAATCTTTTTCCCCCTCCCTCTCTCATCCTCCCCTTACACACACACACACACACACACACACACACACACACACACACACACACACACACACACACACACACACACACACACACTTGACAGGAATAATGACTGGTTTAGCCTCTGTGGCTGAATAGAAACAACTATGTTCATAAACCATTTCATCTTGGAAAGCAGCACAGACCCATGTAAAATCAGATCAAACAGCACAGCGTGAATTCTCAATTAACATCAACAATGACCACATGTTGAGAACAGAGAGAAAGAAACCGAGGAGAGAAAATGAGAGGAGGAGACAGGAGAAGAGAGAAATGAGAGCAAATTAGCGAATGAAAAAGAAAGAAGGGCAAAGGGCAGGAGACAGGCCTGAGCAGTCTGAAGAACATTGGGAAACATCTAGACTGAACGCTAGATCTAAATAGTGATTGTCCCATCATAGCTTGGCAACAATAACGAGTCACAGCAGGTGCTTCGGTGTTTGTGTTTGTCCACCTGTTGAAGCGGCGAACATGGAGCTGTAGTCAGAGAGATACCTAGAGAGAAACCATAGCTCTGTCGGCTGCACGTTCATGCTGCCCGTCTCCCGTTCTACCACGTCCCCAAGGTGTTCTGCTGGATCCGGGTCCGGGGACTGGGGGGGCCACTGAAGTCATGTTGGTGGAAGCAGCTTGAAATGATGTTTGCCTTGTGACATGGAGCATTATCCTTGTGGACGTAGCCACTGGAGATGGTGGCCAGGTAGCTGCGGCATTTAAGCCACGCTGGGTTTAGAATTAAGCGGCCCAGTGCGTGCCAGGGAAATATTTCTCACATCATTACACCAGCTGCACCAGCCTGAAACGCGTTTGAGCTCTGAACATCTGGAAGCAGAAATCCAGATTCATCAGACCAGGTGATGTTTCCCAAACTTCCACTGTCCACTTTTGTTTACGAGAAAGCTCCACAGGGCAGCTTTCCCTTTCTGTTGCTGATAAGATCCTAATGATCGTGGCCTTTCTTTGCTTCAGCAGGGTACCACGCCGGGATCTGCACCCTCTCCCTGACACACACCAACACAAACCTGCCTACACGACCTTTTACCGTGTTCTAAACTAGGCGCGGCTCACGTGGAGCTGTTTGAAACAAGCGCATTCTGGGAAATGCGCGGTCAGGAGTATCTAAAATGAGCCGAAAACCCGGAAATTTGGACACTTAATCAATAATCAATACCACTACTGTGACCCACAGGTGGGCCGCTCAACAAAAAGCACTTTGCATGTGTGTGTCTGTGTGTCCGTGTGGTAGTATGGCTATCTTTGTGAGTTTTATACCTTGGCAGCCAGGACATTCTTTTCTCGGTCCTCACACCTTCAAAGGGCCCGTTGAAGGTTGAGACCTGGTTTTAGAGTTCAGGTTAGAATCAGGTTTAGGTTAAGGCTAGGGTATCTCAATGAGTGTGTGTGTGTGGTATCAAACCCTTGCCGTTTAAACAAAATGAAATAAGCGCAGAGCGGCACTGTGCCCATCAGGCGCTCTTAACAATATTTCTGTTATAGCTCTGAATGTCTCCCCGGATGTGAAAGAGAAGCAGTGCTGCACGGCACCCGGCAGTGCCGCGTCGGTCGCCTCCAAACCAGGAATGAAGACTAAAAATGTCACGACTCCATAAACCTTAAACCACCCCAAGCCCCTGAAGTTTGAAGGCTGTGGTCGTTCACATTTCACCAACTACACCCCGTACAAAACTGTAGGCAGCTGTTTCATGAAAGATGGATGTACGTTGATCGACAGATGACTGCAGTGTGTTTATTGCTACTAAACCTCAGGCTTATCTGCTTGTAGAAGTTGTATATGTTTTGTGCTGCTGGGCCGTCGTGCCATGTTCTGTGTTCGTCTGCTGTCGGATTAGTTATTTCATACACTAATACGAATCATTTCTGTGACTGTCGTACAGTAATGTGAGTGGTTTTGGAAGGTGATGACAGGTGACTTGTTGGTTTGAGATTACCAGAGTTTTTTCTTGGGGTCCTTTGACATCATCCTGTGGAGCAGAAGTTTTCAAGCACTGAGACAAGACACGTGAGGCACGATCCGCATGAACATCAAAATTCGCAGGCCCCAGAGGCCTTGTTCAGTTCAACCTGAACTCGGAAACATGAAACACATATTTTTAGATTCGGTATAATTTACACTTTCCAGGGATAAATTATGGATGAATGAACATCTATAAATCTGCATAGAAATCGTCGAAACAAAGGCGCTGTTATAGCTGCAGAACTTGGATAAGAATCATCAAGTTTTTAAGTTTCCTTCGGCATCGCATTAATCCAGTGATAGTGGTCTGTACATCCGTGGCTACAAATAGCGAATTCGGCATAATTTAACGGGGACTATTTGCAAAAAATGTAAACAGGAGCAAACAAAGGTTCCGGTAAAAAAACGGGGCTCAGGTTTTGTAGCCGACAGCCAACTCACTGAATCCATGGCAACATGGACACGCAGCTTTTGTCTTAAATTTGTCCGAGGGGAGTCCAACAGCGTCCGACTTTTGAAAACCCCTGCTCTACAGTCCACCGACTATTTCTCATGACAGAGGAAATAGAGATTTTTAGTAGAAAAATCTCCTTGACACAAATAGTTGTATTCAGTCATTTATCCAAAAAGGATGTAGCGAGGAAGAGAAGTCTTTCCAGGACGAGGCATGAAAATGGGCCGTGAAAGTATGAGATCTGATTTGGAATTGTTGTTTTTCTGGAACGGTCCTTTACACATGTTCGTATTCCCGCTTTTAAAAACACATGCTGCTGGGGTGCCCAGGTAGCTCACCTGGGGGAGTGCTGCGCGTCATCCCCCTACCTCCTTCCCTTCCCGTCTGTCTCCACTGTCACTGTCAAATGAAGCAGACATGCCCAAAAAGAAATCCTTGAAAAAAGCACGACAACACACATGCCGTCCGCATTCATATGCGCGCTCTGCTCACGCTCGCCAGACTCCCCGTGACTGTGTCTGTGTGTGCATCCGTCAGGCAGCTGAGAATGAGATGAGTAAACAGCGAACAGTTGTGTCTCTCTGTGGACCAATACTAATCAGCCTCCAGCTCACTCATTAGCCTGCATGCTAAATACCTTGCTCATTAGCCTGCATGCTGAACACATCAGTCATTAGTCAGACTGGTAAATTAGCCATTTATTTGACTTCATGCTAAATACCAATGTCAGTGTTAAAAGTGTAATTTAGCAGCCTGAACTCTAAGCACCTCTGGGATTAGGTGCTCGCACAGGCCAGTTACCGGACAGAATACTTAAAGCCTGACACATTAGCATGCATGCTAAATAGCTTGGTCAATACTAAGTGCCCTGATCTATTAGCTTAAAGGATTTGGCACTCTAGCCTGAGCAATTACTTAAACACTGACTGGTCATTGTGTGCCGGAACCAGCGCACTTGATACATTCTGCGCTTTCAGCAGCTCAGTCCAAAGCTGTGGTAGTCAGGGGCGGGGGTCCGGCAGCACCTCCAACCCCATCACACCTGTTTAAGACTTTTCAAAAGTCTCGAAAGGTCTTAAAAATAGTGTTAAACCGTCTTCAGCTTCAGTTACAAAGGTCTTGAATATTTCTCCTTGCCCGCTGTAGACACCAACATTAGTTACAAGTGTTTTTGTCTGTTGTTGTGGGCTGTTGGCCGACGTACCACAAAGTACGAGTAAGGCGGGTGGATCGAGCTGCAGGAGGCCGCTCCATCTGTTCTTGTGGCGTTTCGAACCCAGTCCCTGCTGCTGCTGCTACAGGAGCTGGAAGATCATCCCTGGAAAAGTGTCAGTTGGAGCAAAAACTTCAATGAGTTTAAAAGAAATATTCTATTCATCGGTTAATCCATCGGTTTTCTGCCACTTATTTGGGTCCAGGTCACATTAACTGATTCATTATGTTACAGGTGGGAAGCACTGACAAAAATGTGATATAAATGTCTATAAATTTATGACCTTAGTAAATAATTGTAGGCCTTATTGTAAATTGTATTCTACATATGTACATATAATATGTGCGTATGTTTATTTAATTATCGTGAGCAGTTCAAGCCCCCCCCCAGATGGTTTCCTTCAATATCTTGTAAAATGTCTGGTAATATTTTGTCTGCGTTGATCTGTTGTGGCAGGAAGGCCAGATTCTGACAACCGCCTCAGCGTGAACAACATAATACAACAGTTTTCAAATAACAAAACAAAACAACAAAAAAAAACCCCAATTGTACACAGACTCTCTTTATTTGACCTTAACTTCTGAATTGAAACATTGTGTGTGTAGATACGGGTTTGTATTTTGGTGATTCGTCGCCTAATTTGACTGTTTAAGATGTTTTACGTTTTAATTGATTCTCTCTCTCTCTGTATGTATATAATTGAGTTTGTGCTTGTTGGTTTTTGTACATGTGAAGAGGTTTTCCTCATCCAAGCGTATCTTATAGGGGCTCTGTTCAATGCAGACTGAGCTCTGATATGGACTCGCCAACCAGGTCAGGGGAGAAGGCCGGGTGCTGATAGCTTCACCATTATGAGTTGAAACAAGCGATTGCGTCGGAGTTGTGCGTCTGCTGCTTCCCCATTTCTGTTGACCCATCCATCGAACCTTAGCATCTTCCCTTTGTGGATTAATTTGCTGAAACGACGAATGCCGTTGTTTTTCTCGGGAGCACGGTCTCTGTTGTCATGTTGTTTGGCAGACATAATATCATATGGGGCTGTGAAGACATGATTTATAGTGTTTTATGGATTCCATACTGTGCTGTGTTGCTGACATATACAGCTATGTCCACCTAATACTGATGGCTTGTGTGGTTTTCTTTTTTTTTTTTTTCTGTTCTTCCTAGCGAGTGTCGAGACCGCTGTACCCCCCTGCTGAAAACACGTTCCAGCAAGTATGGCTGAGTCTGTGCTTGTGAGCATGTTTTTCTATGTCAGTATGTGAGCAAGTATCTGCCTTCAGTTCTTTTCAGTTCATTTCATCTTTATTGTCAGACTCAACATCCATTAGAAAAACTCCTTCCAACGGTATAGAGCGGACTGCAGTACGCTTGAAAGAGACTTATCTTGACATGTAGAATTTTCTTGGCAACACGTTAGCTTGAGCATGGCAGCCGTCCTTTTTAGCACTGGTTCGCCCATCATGTGCGACCCCATACATTCGGCAGAGCCGTTGCAGCCCGGCGCTGCTGGAGGAGGGGGATTGCCATATCGTTGGCGTGCATAAAATGGTTTAGCGGGGTCTTGACCGATTATACAGCCAGATTTGCGGCCGCTTAGTAGGTCAGGTAAATCATTCATGTGCACGTTAAAGTTGTTCTCCATTACCGATGCCGAAGGGAGCGGAGACTCTGTTGCCCCATTTTACCTGCACACTCTGGTTGACATACCAATATGCCAGAGTTCTTATAATGCCATCAGGCACGCCCCTTTCGCTCAACTTTCAGAAACAACTTTTGGTGATTAACTCGGTCAAACGTCTTACAGACATCAATAGAGCCAATGAGAACGGAGGAGTTTTCTCTGTCTTCTAGACATTTCGGCCACCTCTTTCAAGGCAGAGATACACAAATCAGTGCCGTGCTTAGGCTTGAGGCCGAACTGGTTGTCTGTGGAACCAAAAATGGTTACACATACACAATCTAATAGAATCCTCTGCAGGACTTTAGATACCACACTGGCTAGTGCAATTGGCCTATAATGATCCAGGCTCCCAACCTAGCCAGCTTTGTCCTTGATAAAAGGCACAAGAGTAACAGACAGAACAGAGTCTGGCAACACTCCATGAATCATAAAACCAGTGAAGCAAATGGCAAGAAGAGCTGCAGCCTCTGAGCTTGCAAACCTAAGGTGCTCTGCAGTGATTTCATCTAAACCACTTGCTTTATTATCAAATAGCTGTGTTATTGCTTGATGGACCTCATTGGTTGTGATTCCCAATGTATCACTGTTGGCAATATTACCCAGTTTGTAGGGGTCACTCTTAATATAGTTAAATAAAGCAGAGTTACATTTCCTCCACAACTCAGCTGTGTGACTGGCTCCAGAAACTCCCTCTATAGTACATGGTAGCAGTGGATTGCCTCTGTTCAGAGCTCTCACCTCCTTTCAAAAGTCGGTGACACTGTTATAAAGTAGCTTTTCAGCCACAGAGTCCGCTCTCATAACTTGTTCATGTTTGGAAACAGAACGAACTGAATATTTATACCTAGCATTAGTGGGCTCTTTTGCGTTCGAGTACAGTCCCCCGTCTGCACCTACCTGCCAGAAGCCAAGCCTTGTATGCCTCCCCAGCTTCTGCACGATGTGCGGCCACATGCTTATTCCAACCAGGCTTAATGTTGGGCAATTTACCAGAGCAGGTAAAGTATGATCTACTGGCCTCATACCCAGCTCCCGACAACACCGTCATACATACCACAGAGGGCTTTGCAGTGAGAAATTCCATTACAATTTACATCAGGTCACATTATTGCACCTTTGATTAGAAATACATCATCCAGGAGGACATTGGTTTTCCTGTGGTATGACGAGACATCCTCATTTGTGAGCTTAGCCTAATCTAATTTAGCCCTGCAGGCGATATTAAACTCACAAGTCATCTCGGGAAGACTATCAACGTCAAGAATCATGACAAATGGTACATGATCAGACGTGGACGTCTCATACAAGGTTTTCATTGGTCACAGAATAGCATGGGCGTCGGCAGTGCTGGCGCAATGGTCAAGCCATGATGCTTAGTGCCAGGTTCCACTTATGTAAGAATAGCTATCTGCAGGTCGGAGCAGATGCCTGGATGTTATATTAATAAGACAGCTATCATCACTAAACTGGAACGTGTGTTTAGCAAACAGTGAAGATCTATCTGAAAGCTCAGCATTCATTTCACCAACCACGTACACACTTGTGGAATGATTATCATGAATAAAGGAATTTATAAAAGCATCCTCATTCTGTTGACACTCATACGGTGTGTACATACAAAGGATAATAAACTCTTTGTTATTAATCTTTAACTGTACAGCGATGCACCAGTCAATTTTAGACCTGATGACATTTATCTCTGAATACGAAGATCAGTAGTGGATTCACCAGCCCCGTGGAAACTCTAATTAAAAGAGTCCAATTTTCCCAGTTCCTTTTTAGGTAAAAAAGTTTCTTGTAGACATAAAATGTCTCTAGAGTATATGTCAGGTCCTGCCTCCTGCATCGCTGTCTACGAGCCCCTGACACTTGTAAGATACAGCATGCATATGAGAGTTTAAGTGGTCAGTGCGGCCGTAGCCCCGAGTGTAGAAACAGCTTTGCTTGATCTGATAATTCTCACCTTGCGTGGCTCACAGCATCGCTGCACAGCAGAGCCTCCAGGCCAGAGCTCCGGGTCCCGGGCTCTCTCCACATCAGCAATGCACTCAACGCGCACTTTAACAGAGCCGTATCGGCCGTGTTGAAAACAGCAACGACGACCTTACAGACCTGCCTGGAAGCTGCCTCTTCAGCACCAAAAGTCTCTGAATAATTGTATGTCTAATAGCACGTCGGTCATGTTGTTTGATTTTTGTCTCCATACAGTCGTCTTTGCTGGCACACCACGTGTGTCGGTTAACCGACAGCAGCCGGAAGCAATCGGGTGGCGGCTGGCGGGTGTTTGCAGAGCTGATGGTTACTGCACCAGGTCTGATAGAAAAGCTGTGAATACCACCAGAGCAGCTTGAAAAGAGCTGAATCACTTTCACCTGTGAGCAACCGTGGGCAGCTGCAGGTGTCGTGCCAAATGTGCAGCTGTACAGCAGCCACTTAGTTCTACAGTCTGATTTTACATCTCTGGTCGCACTGGCCACAGTTCATCTGTGGCACATCTCCGGCCCTCGTAGGGGCGGTAGTTCAGGAGACACCCCTGTGGGTCGTATCTGTGGGTGGGGGCGAATGACCTATGTGGTTGTTTGGGTTGGAGAAGTTGTTGGTGTATGATATTGTGATATCATGTATGTCACAGTCTAGAGCATATTGAAGTCCCTTTTGTAGGCTTCTTGTTTTAATGGAAGTCAGATGGAAAAATTAAAAAGTCGGATGGAGACTGTGTTTTCATCGAACTAACGTTTGATTAAATAACTAGTTGACAGTCGTCGGGTATAAATGAGAAGCTGCATTTCTCTACTTCAGTCTTAACTTACGGAACCATTGCTACATAGAAAAGTACTATGAATTTTCCATTATTGTTGTAAATTGTATATGTGCCTTTCTAACATGGAACGATTGACAGGTTACAAAAAGTGAAGAAGGGGGCAGGAATTAGCGAAGGGTCGGTTAAGATTTAAATTGCCATTGGTTTCTAAAGCTACTAGTCATTCGTGGTCTTCATTGTGTAAACTAGACAAGTTTTTACCGAGCATGATTGCAAATTCACAGTTAAAGAGGAGAGGATAGCAAAAACATAAAGTTCAAGAAGATAAATGAAGACGGTGGTAAATTGTTGTTGCAGCAGTTGGCGGATAACAACAACAGTTATGACAGGATAGAAAGTAGAAGTTGATGTGTGGTAAAGATGGCAGCTGCAGAGTTTTTCAGAGGGTGGACACTCTCTCCTCTCCTCTGTCAGTAATAATTAAAAGCGGGGCAGCGAAAGCTGAGGGGAGACACCGGGGAGGAGTGCAAATAAGCACTATGCGATTTCTCAAAATCAGCTTATTGCACACACCTTAGCACACATACACACACTTTTTTCCACATGCAAGCAGGCAAAATGCATGTATGCAGTTTTGACACCGTCACGTCCTCTGTTCAGTCTGTTACTCCTCACAAAATCTATTTGGTGTTTTAATGGTCTGATCATTTGAAACAGGAGCATTTCATTACACTTGAAGTGATTGAAAACAACCCGTCTCCTACAAAAGGCATTCATATAGCACAGATTTGTTTTGCCGGATGCCTTCTGGAGGAAAATAAATCGTGGCCTGGGTTAGGTTGACCGCACTGACCAGTGTGCCTAGTGTGACAGCCGCATGCTACTGCACAGCAGTAGGTAGGAGGTCAGGGCTTTGGTACAGGACCCTGGGTCCCGCTCCATGTGACCCACGTGTTCTGCACAACTCTACACATCGTGATTTACTTCCAGCACCAACGTCAGTGTCAATGCATGACGTAGCGTGTCCTTTATGTAGACGAGTGGACATTAAGGGTTTGGAGGTCAGGGTGGTGGACGGGCATGTATCATGTCTGACTTTTATGTTGGAGACCAGAGTTCATGTCCTGTCCCAGACCTGCAATTCACCTTCCCCCTTTTTATGGACCGTAACCACAGTATCCCCCCCCAACCTTAACCGCACTAAAGCTGCCTTGGCCGGAAAGCATCAGCACGGGAAACAAGTTTTCATGATTCTGGGATTCGTGCAGAATCATCCAGTGTCGGCTTCCTCCTCTGGTGACAGTCAAGTTAGTGTTGACTTTTTTCATTATTCCGCCAGGACCTCCATCATTCCTGAAACTTGCTGTATGCACTTTAATGTAGAGTCAATGGAGCTTCCCTCTAATGAAGTGTGCTATATGAATAAAATTGCCCTGCCTTAACCAAGAGCTGAGCAAACACAACTACAGAGGTGCCAGAGGCAGAAACTGCGAGGAAGTGTTTGCGTTTGCAAAGGAACAGTTTTTAGGTTCATTCAGTGGGAGAATTTCTGGGGTCTGATTCTCTGAATAACGCACTTTTGGTATTTTTCATTGCGACGAGTGGCTGGTTCACCTGTGGGACATCTGGACACGGACTGGGACTAGAAATCATAAATTACAAATGAGTGTGATCATTTTTTGTTAGTTTGGTTTTTTTTTTTTTTTTCTTCTTTTAAAAGCTGAACTCACTTTTCTGGACGTGTTGAAGATCCAGCAGTCACATTGTTTTCTATGCGTAGTATAAAATGTGAACGACGTGATCACAATTTCTTATAAATGCGAGTATATTCCAGTAGAGCTGAAACCCTTAGTCGATTAATCAATTAGTCAGCTGACAGAGAATTAATGACAATTATTTTAATAATCAGCTAATTTCAAGATCAATCAAGAAAATAATCAGCAGATCGTCCATAATGAAAACAGTCATTAGTGGCAGCCCAAAAGTCAGCTTCACCTCAACCAGCTGCAACAGTAGAATCCCGCTCACGCATGAATCAGTCCTCAATAACAATAATCATAATAGTGCAACAGTCACAGGGGCATCTTTCTGTATTGAATCCTTTCACTTTTGATGCTTTAAGTACGTTCTGGGGCGGGATGATCATTCATCACGCTTAGTGGCTCCACCTGGCTGAAACATGGTGGTGCAAATTCTCTTACAGGAGTCAATAACCCCAGTGAAAAACCTCCCAAGCAGAAGATATACAGGTATTATTCACAGCATCCTTCACGCTTCACATTTTCTTTCGACTGGAGCAGTGCACTGCCAGGTGTGTGAAGAGTGTCATTAAGCAGAGCACAGTGTGTGTCCATGTCTGCAGGTGAAATCGCTGCCACAGCTTCATACATAAACATCGCCGCTGCCTCACCCTCAGACTGGATTACCTGTACGTTAAAACACTATCTCTCTTATGGCCTCTTTATTTACACACACACACACACACACACACGCTTCTCCTGTCACACTGTCACGGTTTCAAGGTGGCTCATATTTCAAGAGTACGTCTCTGATAATTAACCTTCGGGTGAAACGGTGACAGTGTTATCATGAAACGTACGGCTGAGCAGAGAATTTAAATAGTACATACTCCAGAGTGACGTCACTGCTCCGTGACAGAGTCGCGTTCGTCTCCTCCTAAAGAAGATGTGCTCGGCTCAAAGTCAGTGTAACCCCGCTGATTATATTGTTAAATGTAAACTCGTTTGCTTATTGACTTTTTTACGCTTGAATCCGTCTTCGAGGGTCGAAACAAGGAAACAACCGATTTCTCCTTCTGCTCGGCCTCATTTACTGGTGCTTCCAACTGTTAAATCTGAAAACTAAACAGCAGCATCTTTGTCCACACACAGTGTCTGCTACTGTAGATCTGTGGTTTCCAATGACAACGCCGCACGTCATACGCTGGTGGCTCGTGAGGAAACCATGCGATCTAGCAGAAGAAGCTGAGTAATGATGATCTAACTTTGTAGCCTATTGGTTCAGAGTCTTGTGAGGAGACGCGCGGTCAGTTTCTGCGCCGGTCCGACTGGAGGTTGTCGGACCGTTTATCTTGCGAACACTGATGAAAAAGTTTTCTTCCCCTTTTTCATTAGTGACCTAAGACTTCTGTTCCTTCACGGCAGTTATCATTCTGCAGGACCCATTAAGTTTGTACTCCACTCAGAGAGAAGATGGTAGGGCTAGCTCGCTAAGGTTAGCACCCATTCCCACCGGATGTTTCAACACCTGCTTTACAGAAAGACGAGGGGAGGGGGGGTGCTAGCTTAATCCGGTTCCAGGCTGCTGAAATACTGAGTCACGTCTCAGATTTGCTCGATTCAAACACATGTTGATCTGCAGCCAGATGTGTAAATGATATGTGCGCACAAAAACCATGTATGCTCCGTTTCGCTCACACAAACCGGTGTTTATGGAGGAAGACTTTGCATTGACTTCAGAGCCAGGCGTAATGCCAGCCTTTGTGAAAATGGCCTCTTTGTTACCACAGCGTGATTAATGTTAGGCAAAGATTGCTGTTACTGTTACAGTTGATAAAAACACAAATCCAGAGCTCTGATTTTCCCGCTCACAACTCAGATCTGCTCAGTGAATCAAAACGGGCTGATTTTGTGTTTAGTCTGTTTTCTCTGGTTGGAGTGTAAACCTGAAAGTCAGACGTGCTACTCCACCATCCGCCACCTCCGCCCGCGCCTCCGCAGCTTCCACCTCTCCACATAAAGGACACGCCGCGTCCCGCATCGCCACCGAGTGTCGGCACGCTGCACGCGAGGCGCGGAATCATCCCGTTCTCAGGATACTCTGCTGTGTCTCCTCCGCCAAATGCAGCCGCTGCCAGTAATTGCAGACACAGAGAAGTTCTTCTGCCAGTGCCTCTGCCTGTTGTTAGTGGTCCTTTCATCTGCCCTCAGCACCGATCTATGGACATTACTCCAACTGCCAAAAATAGACCCAGTCTGCTCTCATATCCAGCATTTCTGTGGAGGGCTTTCTACTTTACAACTTTGATAAGAGATTCTTCCTCCAGAGAAGTCAACACTTCTCTTTTCTTTATTTTTCCATAAGTGCACACAATCAGTCGCCGGCGTCTCCGCTACGACACATGAAAAGAGATCCCTTTCAGTTTGAACATGGCAGCTGTAGCACAGTGCAGCTTTTACTGTTCCTCTGTTCATGTGGTTTTTCGTTGCTGCAGTTGTCTGCAGCAGCCGTGTTTATCTCTCACCAAGTATTATTTTGCTCTGTAAGAGTAAATTAGTCGAAACTCCCTGGGATATGATGATCTCAGCTCTGTAACTATAGACAGGAGCTGTGCCAGTGGAGCAGTGGGAGGGAGCATCGCCGCAAAATGCCAGACAAATGCTCATGGGTGGCAAATGATTGCAGAGAGTTTTAGGGCAGCGTCGACACAGGACTGGAGTAAATCAGCAGTGGAGTTTGCTGGCATGCTAATGTGTGGCGCAAAGATTAAAGACAAAACAGCAAATGAACAGAAGTTGTTAGTTTGGAGATCCTGGCACAGCACAGAGTGTTCCAGGAGATGCCAATGAAAATGTCATGCCGCCTCTGAATGCAGTGTGAATAAGCTTCTCTCTGCTGAGTGTTTACCTAAAGGATAAAGGGAAATGCTGGCTGTTGGGAGCAATCTACCGTAATCCTCAGTCCATTTCCTGTTAAAGGTAAAAAGAAAACAAGCTCTTTGATCAACTGCTGTTGAGGCGATGCTAAGCTCATGTGTCAACGCCACATTTAGTATTTCTGGAGTCACTTCCAGAGGCTGCACCGTGTTACAGCTTGAGGTGAATAACATTAGGAAAGTAGTTACTTCGTTTCTGTGTCAGAATAAACAGCAACGCCCTACTTTAAGTCCCCATAGTTAGCTTTTGTAAACCGAAAACATTGTCTTCATAGGAGAAGCTACAACAAATACTGTACATTAATACACAATTAAAAATGTCCTCATAGCTGCGCACAACTGCTAAATGAGGGGACTTACGGTGATTCGGAATAAGCTTACAGAATAAAAAAAGCAGACAGGTCTGCAGTACACACAGTCGGCAGCGTCAGGAAGTAGAACCATCAGTGTGCAAGCCAAAAAAAATAGAACTGAGCTCAAAAGATCCACCTACCAGCTTTCAGTGATTTCAACCACATCCTCCCGCTCTTCATTCGGCAAACGGAGGTTGCGCCGGTGTCGTCACGCGACCTGAGTACGGAAGTGTGGTCGTGTGACCGAGAGGCGTTGGCTGAAGAACCGCAGCCCGAGATCAACACTGATACCTCTCTTCCACCGGGATGGTGCTGGGGCCGGTTCTGGTGCAGGTGCAGAGCCAGTTCAGAACTGGCCCTTAATGAGAACCAGACCGCATTTCGACAGGTCCGGGAACCGAATGTTACGTAGTCCGCACTCCATACCAGTTGGTGGCAGTAATGCACTAATTCGTCGTTTGCCAACTGCCAATAAACCTCAAAAAAGAAGAAGAGGAAAGTACGTAGTGGAAGTTTGGGTAACTTCCATTGGAGAGAAATCATGGCCGACAGAACGCAACTTTCTTCGCTTGCTTTCGGGAAGCGTCTTGCTGCGGCTGCTTCCGCTCGTGTTTTTCCCCAAATGGCGAAGAATTTCTTTCAGTGGCCCCTCCCATAGCCACTGACGTCACTGGTTCCAACCTTTGGACCAGCAATTTTGCGGAGCCGTTTTTCACACTTTTTGGTCAGTGGAAATAAGTGGAACGGGTTGTAGATTAGGCACTGGCACCAGCACCGTGTCGGGGGAAAAGGGCTATGAGATGACCCAGGTAAAAAGAAGAGGTGAGTGACTGCTGCGAAGCGGTTTGATGTTTGAAACAACGATTCCCATACCCTGCCCCATCCTGCTCCCTGTGAGTGCTGATGGTAGAAGATGTTTGATGGAGCAGTCGCGATGCGTCTTAGCTGAAAGGATTTAGATGAAATAATCTCTGAAACCAAATCTTTGTTACGGTACTGATTGAGGTTGTTCTCCCAAAGGATCATCGGATGGGGCCCGCTTCCCAAATCCATCCATCAATTTTACAAAACAAAAAACAAAAACAAACAAGCTTGTTTTTAAAAAACAAGCGAATGTGTGGCCGCCTGCGCATGCGGCACCCCTAGGCTGCAGGTCATGCAAAGCACTTTCCTGCTACCAGTTTGATGCTATTCTACTGACTGACAATCGGTGATACGTAACAATGTGCCAGTAAAAGGCAGGAAACGAGGAAATCAGAAAAGCCAAGATGAATACAGCTCAATCTAAGTTTGAAATTCTCCAAAAAATGAGCTTTGCAAGGTTTTAGGAGAAAGGAAATACATCCAACACATTTGTTAGACCTCAAGGATACGCAAAATGTAAACACAATTTGTCGGTTCGGAAGAAAACTCCACTGGGCATCTTTAAAACAACAAGCCAATATTTTTAATTTAATCTTATGGCTGGTTTCAGAAACAGCCAATAAGCTCATAGTGGATCTCACCAGCTGCAGGCAGACATCATGATGTAAACATCACGTAATATGTCAAAGGCAACAGACTGTTTTGGTTATTCTCGCACACACACACATGCACGCGCACGCACGCATGCACACACACACACACACACACACACACACACACACACACACACACACACGCTGCTGAAGGGAACTTTCGGCCTCTGGATAAAACTCAGCCGGTCAGGCCTGTGTCTGAAGATGTCGCATCTAAGCCAGATACAACACAACCTCATAAGCATCCAAATACACATGTACCCAATATTAATAATACTAATAAATAATAATAATAATGGAATATTCACTATGTATAAAATGTTTAACATCAGAAATTCCCATAAAACCAGCACCTTATTATGTTGAGACTGACCTGTCTGGTTTGGTGTCGTTCTGACTGACACACACATTTTAAGATAAAAACAAAGGCGCACACATCGTTACAACAACCCCCTTGTTTTATCCCGGGTGATGCACGTATCATACTGTAACATATTTAGTGTGGGAGGCAGCATTAATTTCAGGTATAAATATAGAAATGCTGCTAATGCATGCAGAATGTGACAGTAAGACGCAACGCGTGAAGCAGCCCTTCACTCCCACTCGGGGTAAGATAAAAGATGGACGACGTTAACATTTGAGATCTCGTTGAAACATCTTCGACAAGCTTCCTGTTTCTACTCTTGTCCATGTAAAAGGGTTTCGACGCCTGGCCTTTGATTCAGTCCACATAGCGCTTTCCATTTGGTCCATAAATCCAATTCAAACAAATTCTAAACCTCAGCCTACGATCACAGCCGTTGTGTACATGCTACATTACAGCCTTCCGATGTCTGTGTGGCGGTGTTCTTGATTTCCCGGGTGAAAGGTGAGGAAAGAAGCCTCTGGATGACTCTTGTGCTTGTTTACTGTTAATGTAGCTGCAGTTGAAAGAGAGCGAAGTTGATGATAAGCTCCCTGCTGTCTCCTTCTGTTGCAGTATTGTCCTGACGTGACATTTAGCCATTTCTATGTGCTGTTTGTCTTCTCACTGCGGCACAACAGCAAACAGACAATGTTATGAGAGGAATATCTGATGAGCACTGGTTTGTGGAGGAAGTCTATACTGACAAAGCAAAATGGTGTTCAATTTGCAGGACTGAAGGAGGGAAAATCTAACGTCGTGTCTGACGTTATCTGCTGTCAATATCGCCTGCAGCCCCAAGGCCAGAGGAAAATCACTGGCCGAACATTTGATTTTTATGGACGGGCCCTGACAATCAAAGCTTTTTACTTTTTTTTTTTTACTTTTTAATGCAACAATGGATTCATTTTGATTAGCTCAATATTCACACGTTAGAAGACAACCATGAAATCATATGCTTATTTACTGTATATTACAGCGATGACGCTAAGAATTCGGTTCAGTCGATGTGAATTAATTGTGACCCGATGATTTAGATGAATGGCAAATTATGCTGATGTCGTGTAGACTCACCCCGCTTTTAAAACCTACAGTTCGGAGGCCTGAGTCAGTTACTAGAGCAAAACGAAGTCACGAAAACAGCGACACCGGCCCCGTTCAGACCTGCATCAACATATGTCGATCACAGGTGGACAGCTCTAAGTACAGGTGAGATAGCACCCAAAGCGCCTTGAGGACGCATTTAGGATCCGGTCACCCAAACCACATTCGGAAGGTTGTCTGGGCCGCATTGTGTCAGCCGACGTCCTCTTCCTGCTGCGGTTTTCATAAAGAACTGAAAATATTATCACACTTCTCACAGTTTTTCCATACACAAGCACATTATTCACTCAGCCCCTCCCTCCTTGCCCCCCCCAACATACACACACACACACAGATTGACAACAAATTGTCTGTCATAGTTGGACAGGCTAAAAACAACAACGCGTAGAGCGGGAGGCGAGATCCGATCACAAGTGGTCACTCGAGACGCATGTGGAGACGCATTCTAATGACAGGTGTGAACGGACGTACTTAGAGCCGTCCACTTGTGATCGGATCGCCCGAGACGCATGTTAATGCCAGGTCTGAACGGGGCCATTGTTGGATCGGCACCATGGACGGCCCCACGCGTCAAACAAGCACGACTACGACAGCATGCAGCTCAGGGGACATTTTGTTCTACTCTCTCACATATCTGTTCCTCGATATTGGCAGACATACGCTGAAAAAGGCCAAGGATAGTTTTAACCACCTAGCTGGGGATGGAAGACAAGTCCGGAAACAATTCAGCAAATCAACTTAGGCAAAAATGATACGACTGTGGCCTACGTACCACACTTAGAGTAGCAGTGGCTCGGAATGGGCTTAATGAAGCTGCAGACAGTGTTTCCCAGATGGATGGAATCTCCTCAGTAAACTGTGTCTTGCGATTCCTGGTCAGGTCCTTCTCAAAAGCAGGTTGAATTAAATTAGCTTGGGGGTGTGTGACACGCTTCTTCGGTGCTCAGTGAACACATTTTTCAAAGTTGAAAAAGAGCTCTCACATACAGCAGTGGAAGCTCGAAAGGTTAGGGCAACCTTAACTGTTGTGAGGACACTTGACATCGCTTCAAGGTTCCTGTGGAAATTACTGAGCAGTGTTTTCAGTGTCCGTTCCCCATTATCTGGAGGTGTGGAGCTGTTCGTGTCACAGTGAACTCGGTGTCGAGGGCGGCTCGAGAATGGATAATATCTTACTCCATCTAACGCTGGGATTGGACATTATATTCAGCGACCCTGCTGTCCCCACCCTTGCGTCTGCTGGAAACGATGGAGAGTTTTCAATATGAATCAGCACTTCAGACATACCCTGAAAGGATTTCAGAATAATCTGCACTGTGGCCAGGTGGCCCGTCCAGCGCCGTTCGAGTAAGCGCTTCAGTGAGTTACCGGGCCGCAGTGGTGGGCTTTCGTGTGAACTCCCACAGGACATTACAGATACTGAATAAATCCTCGATAGCCCTCTCACAGAACATGGCATGAACAAGGACCTCGTGGAGTTGCTGGTTAAAGCGCTGAACGTGTGGGAATTCTCTGCCCAGCTCCCTCTGAAGGAGTCTTTGAACCCCACCAAGTCTCCCCGACATAAGAGAGGCCCCGTCGTAGACGGAGTATTTTGTCTGTGCTCGGGCCAGTTTTTCTATGTTCCGAAATAAATGTCTGCTTGAGACATTTTGCATCACCTGCAGCTACTGCGGCGGTTGTCACGTGTCTTTCTATGATGGTGTAGCTTTCATCAACAAAACGTAGAACATTAGAAACCTTCTCACAGCCTCTGTTGCGTCTCGAGTTCCATCCGCTTTGATTGTGTAAAAAAGAGTCGCCTATTTCCTAAACTATATGCCGTGTCACCAGTTTGCTCATCACTTCTATTATCTCATTTTGAATGTCATGGCTTACGTAGGTTGCATTCTTGGGACTGGGGGGGGGCAGTTTTCGCAGACTCTGGGTCTGCTCAAACACCGGTAAGAATGACCCACTGCCAGACTGTGCCGTACATTCCGGAGAGTCATGGTCACCTCTGACGGGTAGATGACTAATAGCCAGAAATGCCGAAATGTCAATGATGGAGCGGACAGAATATCTATCTGCCAGCTACTCTTTGTGCACAAGCGTTGCGATCTCCTGACCACTCTCCATGCGCATTTGTTTTTCTTGCCAAAGTTTCTCACGCACTACACGGTCCTTAGAAACGTGTCAGTCCCTCGTTCTTTTGTCTGAAGCCTTTTACTGTAAACGTATACGTGTAAATCCAGTGATGCACGAGGCCTAGACTTTCTACGAGGGAAACAGTACCTTTCACAGAGTACTCAAGCCGGGGTCTGTTTTGGTACCATGCACTGGCAAAAGTGCGCCTCTCTCCTGAGAAGAGCTGAACTGGAAAACTATCCGGGAGTGCCCGTTTGGGTGTATCCACCCCGAGGTCATCTGGAATTAAACTGCTTAATTCTCCAAGATGAATGTTGGGGGACGGATTTCAAACAGATGCCCAACTGCCACGGCCCTGAGATCGCTGCTTGCGGCGAAAAAAACGGGCACTCCGGGCCCCGGTAGCCGTGGTGGTGGGGGAGAGGGGAGAGGAGATGGTGGGAGAAATAGCCCCACTTTCATCCCACAATAACGGCATGATATTTCATACACTAATGCTGCAACACGGAGCGCAGATCCGGCGAACGCACTCAGCTCAGCCGCCTCTCTCATCACGCCCTCCCAGCATTAAGCTGAATACTCTGTCAGCCGGCATGAAGTGAAGACGTTCCCCGCCCTGCCAGAACACGCACCGTTGTGGAGCAGGTGTCTCCTTTATGTCGGCCACAATAACAGGACTTTGGACTAGAATCGGTGTTTGGGAAATGCTACCTTCCTCTAAATATGCCTTGTTGGTTGAAGCTAGCAGTGTTCTCACATTATTCGGGTGTCACTGAATTTCAACCGGTAGCCTAAGCGCATAATATATGCACTGAAATGACAATTATTCTTTAGAATTGGATTAGCAGATAATACATTGGTTAAAAATTAATAATCTTCTTCAGCTGACGGCAGGATATCTTAGTGTTGGTACAGGAGGAGGAAATAGGTTATTTTTGACTTGATATTTGATCCGAGGACATTATTACCATGTTGCTGCTCTTTCCCACCGCGGCTGCCTGCCTGTTAAGTGAAGGATAATCATGCTGCTGCGGCTGGCGGTGTTCTTCCTCTGTCAGGGTCTTTTCAGGTCCAACACATTTTGGATGGGTTCTTATTATCCTCAGGTCTCTCTCTCTCTCTTTTTTTTTTTTTTTAAGTTCACACACATTAAGTTTGGGTAGGCTTTACACAGGTCCAATACACATCTTGTCCAACGTTTTATAACCCATGAGGACGTCTTGTTTAGCTCATTGCAAGTCGCGGTTCGTCCAAAGTGCACCGAGCACCTCTGTCTTTTCATCGTGCCAGCCAGTGAAAAATGTCCAGTAAAAATTTGCGGTAACTTTTTTCAGCGGCGCAGGCTGTGAACACAACATTTACTGGAAATGAGGCAGATGAGAGCAAAGTTTGTGGCCTGAAAACAAAAAAACCCCGAGGCTGAAAGGCTGAAAGGCTAATTCGATGGGAGGGATTAGTGCAGTTTAGAGCTAAGATGAAAACTGTTGACTGTCCGTTATCGTCTATTGAAAAGCACGAGTGTTTATACCATTTGTACCTCTTATCCTTTTCCATTTGAGAGGACTGTCTCGTGAATCCTCCAGCCCTCAGTAATTTTAAACTGAGGCTAAAAACGGTTTCTGTTTGCCACAGCCTTTCATTAAGTTAAATTTGGGACCAATTAATCACATCTCTCACTGTATTTTTTATTATTCCCTTCAATCTGTTTTAATGAATGAATTCTTTTTACGTCTTTTCGTGTTGCTTCACGTTTCTTCTACATCTTAGTAACTTTTTGTGTTTAATGTAAAGCACTGTGAATTGTCATGCTAATTCCGCTTACACTTCACGTTGAGGGGAATTTCTCTGCGAACTTATTTTACTGTTGCACTCCAAATGAACAGACTAATGCCGGACTAAAGTTAAGTGATTATCGTCTCATAGCGACGAAATATTTTCCAAAAACTAAAGAGCCATTGCACATATTTATACAGAAAAACAGGATTTGAAGATACACACAACCTGATCTGAGCTTAGCAACAGAAATTCAACATAGTGCATCTCATTAAGAGCTGTGTGATGTCTTCAGAATCAGCCAATTTTCAGCTCATTTAATGTTTGACACTGTTTCACTCGCTGCTGTTTGCTATTTTTCTCTGTGATTTACAGTCGCGGCACTCAGAGGCTTTTGTTCATTGTCCTTGATGCATTACAGAAGAGTGTAGCCTGCACAAAAACAGAAACTTCAGTGGTTGAAGCTCAGAAAACATGAGAAATGATGACAGCCGGGTCTCGCGCAGGCCTTGGCTCAGTGTGGATGATGTTTAAAAGACAAATTACTCTCTGAATGATCACACTGAAAATCTTTTGAAATCCCAGTCTTGTGATGATAAGAACTGTCAGATGGTGACACTTTTTTTTTTCCCCCCCCTTTTTTTTTTGCGCAGTAAGCTGCAGTTGTCACAACACATTGTCACGTCAAATTATTTCTCTGGTCGCCTAATGGCACAAAATAGGTAGAAAAGAGAACCTGGTGCTGATGTATGTTGTGTCGGGGTTATACGGTGTATTTGTTCTTCTCTGCTGAAAGGAGGATCGTCTAGACGTTTTCGGGAGAGCAGGGAACAGTCTTTAACTATTTCCCTTCCCTGATTTATATCTTAACAGAAGAATGTGTGTGTACCACGGCTCCTAAAGTTGTTTTTGGCCACATGCAGAGGACGACACGTCGTGTCTGTGCGTCAGGATTTGTTTTTCTCATTCAAATATCACCTTGTAGTTAGTCGGAGCAATATTTGAGTTTTGAGAAACACAAAAGACGTGGATCTTCACAGTCGTGAATTTTACTCACTTTGGGAGGATTTAAAAGGCCTAACTCGATGAACATTAACACTGTGTTACGGTATGTGGAGATTTTGCCTATATTTTGGCAAATTCTCCCCATTAAAAATACGGGGAATTCGCTAGTGGTGGGGGTTTGCGATGGAGCGGGAATTGTGCCGCACCAGTGGTTTCTAGGTTTTTCAAAGTGTCTTAATCTGCTTGATGAGCTGTGTGTCACAGCCACCACTGCAGAACCAACTGTTGACTGTGTCAGTGACAAAATCGGCAGCCAACCTACAATAACCAGCTCCCTTTCAGTCGCTCCCTCCTCGACCCCCCTTTAATGCTCCTGCTCCAGCATGAAGGAATGCCTCGCAGCCTGAAAACCTCAGGGCTGCAGCGTCGGCGGATCTAATTCACATATTGTGGCGCCCTGCGTGCGGTCGCTGGAATATCCAAATCTATTTTTATTTAGCTGCTCTTTACTCAAAATGAGAGAATGGTCGTTTGCCTTAATAAATATCAATTCGGTACCATTCGAGATACTCGATTCATCCCTCGACGCCACAAACGAAGCGTAGACACCTCAGCTACACACACAAAAGCCAGAAATACAAACACTAGAGAGAGTTCAAATGCACAAAGACCAATAACATCCTTGTGCGTTGTTTTAATGATCACGCGGTTGGGCTGCTGCAGTTGTTGCAAGTGTGCGAACAACAACAAATAAAGCTGTGGATATGAAATATTGAATATAAGACTCAGGCCCCCTCCCCCCTCTAATCTTTCTACAGCCCCTAACATGTTTTTGGAAGTAAAATAAAAAGGAGTCCTGCAGCTGTGAGCTTTTTTTTACAGTTTGACTTTGACGGTAGTTTCCAGCTAGATCCAGATGGCGAGCTGTGTACCTGGCATCACAGGCAAAGCTGCTGTGTGTGTGTGTGTGTGTGTGTGTGTGTGTGTGTGTACTAGCTCAACACTTTTCTGTTTTCTGTTGTATTTCAGGGGAAGAGTTTTATGAGACGTCTCCATACGAGCCGATCCACTTCTCAGAGGAATACCGACATGCGTCCATCATCTCAGGTAAAGCTGCCACGTTTGTGATGTGTGTGTGTGTGTGTGTGTGTGTGTTGGTGTCTGTGTTTACAAAGGACTGACACACACTTATCAAGGTTACAGCCGTGGTGAGTGATAGTCTGTGGGATGTTTTGGGGGTGGGGGGTTACCAAGAAGAATACAAATCTGTGCGGTTCCCCTGCTGATTAAGATGAACTGAACAGCTCTCCCCACCGCTCGGCCTGCTCGCTCCATCTGTGAATGCGTGTCTTTGTAATTACAACTGTGTGTGTGTGTGTGTGTGTGTGAGACAGAGAGAGAGGCCGTGTGAAGCGATCCTTTCATGAAAACCTATTTTCCTTCCAAAATTCATATGTGCCACAACACATTTCTCATTATTTAAGGGGCGGAGAGATAACCTTTCTTCATTTTTCCATTATGTGTCGGAGGCCTGGAAAACACATTGTCCAGGCCTTTATAATTGGCTGATTTTAGCTTGTCACATACACATAATATTATCAGCACGTGTCAGCCATTAAAGGAGCACTCTGCCAATTTTACACGTACGGATTAGTTTACCAGTCATGGCTAACGTTGCTCAGCCTGTGGAAACAGTTGCTGTTTTGTGGCTCTGGAGGAGCTTTATCAAGTGTTAGAAAAAAACCCTGATGATCATAGTTAGAGATAATCTTCACCTTTTTTTTACATATAGCTATGTTTTACTGTACAGCTGCAATGATTAGTTGGTTAATCAATTAGCTGATTGACAGATAAATAATTGGCAACTACTTTGGAATGATAATGAAATGCTTTGAGTCATTTATTAAGAAAATATTTCCAAATTCTTCATAAATTTACATATAATGACTTTCATAACTCTAGCCCTCCTACAATATTTGTATATTTTATTGTGAGAGACAAAAACCATTTAACCTGGGGAAAATGCAAAAAGGTCTCCGCACGCAGAAGAAAGAGAAAAACCAAAAACTAAACTATTAACCAAGCTTATTTAAATAAACGTTTAGGCCATCCATATTAATTTTAATAGGAAGCCTGGAGTCTGAAACGTTTAGGAGGAATCGAGGTTCTACTGAAGTGACACAATAGAGTAGCGGACACCTTCTGCAGCGGGAACCACCACAGAGGGGGTTTCGAGTGCAGGTGTCTCTCAGATATTTAAACCACAATAGCATCACAACTGTACAAGATACAGTCACGAACATTTGCATGGTTGTAGTTGAGATCAAAATGAAGGCTGAGTGTGAAGATGGGTGTGGTCCGACCCATGACTACTGAGTACTACTGTGATAATGTAGTAACGACTACTGAGTACTACTGTAATAATGTGGTAGTGACCGAGTACTACTGTGATAATGTGGTAGTAACTACTGAGTACTACTGTAATAATGTAGTAACGACTACTGAGGACTACTGTAATAATGTAGTAGTGACCCATGAGTACTCCTGTAATAATGTGGTAATGACTACTGAGTACTCAGTAATAATGTGGTAGTAACTACTGAGTACTCCTGTAATAATGTAGTAATGACTACTGAGTACTACTGTAATAATGTAGTAACGACTACTGAGTACTACTGTGATAATGTGGCAGTGACTACTGAGTACTACTGTAATACTGTAGTAACGACTACTGAGTACTACTGTGATAATGTAGTAACGACCACTGACTATTACTGTAATAATATGGTAGTAACTACTGAGTACTACTGTAATAAAGTAATAATGACTACTGATTACTACTATATAATGTGGTAACGACTACTGCGTACTACTGTAATAATGTAGTAATGACTAGTGAGTACTCCTGTAATAATGTAGTAACGACTACTGAGTACTACTGTAATAATGTAGTAACGACCACTGACTATTACTGTAATAATATGGTAGTAACTACTGAGTACTACTGTAATAAAGTAATAATGACTACTGAGTACTACTATATAATGTGGTAACGACTACTGCGTACTACTGTAATAATGTAGCAGTGACTACTGAGTACTACTGTGACAATGTAGTACTGATCACTGAATACTACTGTAATAATGTGGTAATGTCTACTGAGTACTACTAATAATGTAGCAGTGACTACTGAGTACTACTGTGATAATGTAATAATGACTACTGAGTACTACTGTAATACTGTAGTAACGACTACTGAGTAATACTGTAATAACGCGGTAGTGACTACTGAGTACTACTGTAATACTGTAGTAACGACTACTGAGTACTACTGTAATAATGTAGCAGTGACTACTGAGTACTACTGTAATAATGTAGCAGTGACTACTGAGTACTACTGTAATACTGTAGTAACGACTACTGAGTACTACTGTGATAATGTAGCAGTGACTACTGAGTACTACTGTAATAATGTAGTAGTGACTACTGAGTACTACTGTAATAATGCGGTAGTGACTACTGAGTACTACTGTAATAATGCGGTAGTGACTACTGAGTACTACTGTAATACTGTAGTAACGACTACTGAGTACTACTGTGATAATGTAGCAGTGACTACTGAGTACTACTGTGATAATGTAGCAGTGACTACTGAGTACTACTGTAATAATGTAGTAGTGACTACTGAGTACTACTGTAATAATGTAGTAGTGACTACTGAGTACTACTGTAATAATGTAGTAACAACTACTGAGTACTACTGTAATACTGTAGTAACGACTACTGAGTACTACTGTAATAATGTAACAATGACTACTGAGTACTACTGTAATAATGTAGCAGTGACTACTGAGTACTACTGTAATACTGTAGTAACGACTACTGAGTACTACTGTGATAATGTAGCAGTGACTACTGAGTACTACTGTAATAATGTAGTAGTGACTACTGAGTACTACTGTAATAATGTAGTAACGACTACTGAGTACTACTGTGATAATGTAGCAGTGACTACTGAGTACTACTGTGATAATGTACTACTGTGATAATGCGGTAGTGACTACTGAGTACTACTGTAATAATGCGGTAACGACTACTGAGTACTACTGTGATAATGTAGCAGTGACTACTGAGTACTACTGTGATAATGTAGCAGTGACTACTGAGTACTACTGTAATAATGTAGTAGTGACTACTGAGTATTACTGTAATAATGCGGTAGTGACTACTGAGTACTACTGTAATACTGTAGTAACGACTACTGAGTACTACTGTGATAATGTAGCAGTGACTACTGAGTACTACTGTGATAATGTAGCAGTGACTACTGAGTACTACTGTAATAATGTAGCAGTGACTACTGAGTACTACTGTGATAATGTAGCAGTGACTACTGAGTACTACTGTGATAATGTAGCAGTGACTACTGAGTACTACTGTGATAATGTAGCAGTGACTACTGAGTACTACTGTAATAATGTAGCAGTGACTACTGAGTACTACTGTAATAATGTAGTAACAACTACTGAGTACCACCTGCTGCACAACACACTCTGAGTCTTCTGTCTCTCACAGATCTGACTCTGTTTAAATGTAAGCTACTGAGCTGCTGCACATACACTTTCTGTGTCTCTGTGTGTGTGTTGTGTGTGTGTGTGTGTGTGTGTGTGTGTGGTTGTGTTTGTGTGTGTGTGGTCAAACAGCTGTGAAATAGACTCGCAGCTCTGTAAATTGGGTTCTGCTCTCTCAGATTAACACAACACAAGTACAAACATGGTCAAAGCAGGAGATCTGCAACCAATGCAACTTCAAAAGCACTTTCTCTCTCCCTCTCTCTCTCTCTCTCTCTCTCTCTCTCTCTCTCTCTCTCTCTCTCTCTCTCTCTCTCTCTCTCTCTCTCTCTCTCCCTCTCTCTCTCTCTCTCTCTCTCTCTCTCTCTCTCTCTCTCTCTCTCTCTGTCTCTCTCTCTCTCTCTCTCTCTCTCTCTCTCCCTCTGTCTCTCTCCTCTCTCTCTCTCCCTCTCTCTGTCTCTCTCTCTCTCTCTCTCTGTCTCTCTCTCTCTCTCTCTCTCTCTCTCTCTCTCTCTCTCTCTCTCTCTCTCTCTCTCTCTCTCTCTCTCTCTCACACACACACACACACACACACAGGCAGAGAGTGTGGCAGTGCAGGTGGTGTGTAACGTCTCAATTATTTACCATATCTGACCTATAACACTGCCAGAAAACATGACATCAATCTCCACACGTATGCCCATACATTTGCAGGAATCATGCAGAATCATGCAGGACTCTGCGTGTGTGTGTGTGTGTGTGTGTGTGTGTGTTGTCGTGCATGGTGGTGTCCTGCGGTCAACGCGGCTCTGCAGTGCCGTTTGTTAAACCTGTTTGCGGTGTGTCCACATCTCTAAAAATCACCTGTCTGCTGCAATCTGACAGCATGATGCGAAGATCCACAGTCAGAGAGCCTTCGAATGCTCTGAGCAGATAAAGACCAAACAAGAGAGAGAGAGGGAGAGGGGGGGGGGGGGGGATAAGAGGATAATATAGAAGTGTGTTAAATAGCAGTGGCAGAAGAAGGAACACTGGAACATTAAAGTATGTTTCAGACAAGAGTGTCACAAATTGATTGGAGGGAAAGGCTAGGCGTGACAGAGTGTTTGTGAATGTGGACCTGAAATGGTGTGTGTGTGTGTGTGTGTGTGTGTGGGGTGCTTCTAAAAGTAGTTAACTGCCTTTAGACTTGAAAATCTAAGCAGTGAAAACATTGAACTCATCATCGAGTGTACGGTGTGTGTAAACAAATAGGAGCTGTAATAATTAGTCATATAACCTGTTGAATACCCGACTGAGAAATTTAACCAGTGCTGAAAGCTTAGAGCTGCCATCGTCAGTATTTTTTACAACAGCAATGAATGAAAGGACGGTATGAAGTCGACGTGAGAACGTGACAGGTGTCTGCGGTAGTTACAAACCTACAGAGAATCATCAGCTGAGTCTTTGCTTTACTTTCATGACTGAGTTCAGCTCCGTTCAAAGGGAGCGACTACAAATCCTCCGCACCCTCACGCTGCACCTGCGTCTTAGGCTCAGTGCCTGCACACGGCTCTCCTGAAGTCCAAAACAGGGGACTCCTGAACGCAGGCGCACCCATGGCTAAGGCTAACAAGCTGGCTAAGAACACAAAACACGTGAAGAACACAACATTTCTTGTCTTCTGGTGGGTGCCCCTCACACCTCCAGCCCCTGCACCAAGCTAACACATCCCAGGCAAATCTGTCCACTCCTCCGTTAAAAACCCCGGGCAAGACGGCGAAAAAGCTGACAAAATGTCAAAGTAACCGAGTGCAACTGGAGTTACAAACAGTTGTGAATTCTAAATAGTAATCTGCTACTGTTACAGAAAAGAGTAGTCACGTCACTGTAACATGGTACCATGGCCATGAAACTCTCCTTGATGAATCATCAGTACAAAAGATGCAGAACTGTGCTAAAAAATATCTGGGTCTTTGATTTAAGAAAAAAAAGTCAAAGGTACAGGAAGCTTGTGGACATAAAAACTGAAGGGAAGTGAACTACGACCCCCAGCGTGCATTTCACTAACACGCGGCCAATCACAGAGCTTCAAACTCGGCAGGTGGACGCCAACGATGACGGTGTTGAGGAAAATAGTTTTTTTGCAATCTGCAGCTTAAATCAATTCACTTTTGGATTCTGGGTTAATTTGGGATTTTTCGGTAACCTCGGTAACCTCGGCAACATGTCTTGGTCAACAGCGAGTCATCCTGAATTTGCTGGAGCTGTGAGCAGCCGAAACAGCAGCTGAGGCTCATGGGTATCGTAGTGTTTAAAGCCACCCGCCAAACTGACATAATTTCAAGATGGCGGTCAGAAAATAAACCTACATGATGGTCCAGTAACGCTGAGCAGATTATTTAAGGAAAAGTCTGAAACACTTCTGAAAACAGCGACTCCCACGCTTTGCAAACAAACAAAACCGGGACACGTTCATAAAAAACCTCACAGAAACTCCATCGTTCACCTGTAATGTGGACATTTAAATACCCCCGAATGTATAGTGATGAAATGTTTTACTTCTGACTCTCTGAATTCATTTGCTTTGAATTTGGGTTTTTTGTTTCCTCCAACACTTTTATATTTCCTGGTTCTGAGATTCTCACTTAATTTAGACAGCTGACGACTGGGCTCATCACCACTCTGGTCTAAATAAATGTCTCTTCTCTCACACTTCTCATCTCAATCCCCATCTTTTTAAAGCTCAATCAAACCTGCATCCACCAGATACCTCGGAGTTTTCAGCCTCTGAAAGCCAGTCTGACGCTGCTCAAAGACCCGTCTGTCCACGTCACAGGACACAAGTGCACCGAAGCTTCGGCTGGCTTTTACGGTCCTGTCTTCAATTTCAGCTATGACACAATCAAATGAGGATCTGTACCCTGTCAGAATTGTAGTGCTTCACAGAGAGAGGGGAGAGGAGAGGACGAAACAAGAGAGGACACGAGGGGAGGAGGAGATGAGGAGAGGGAACAAGAGGAAGAAGCAAAGAAAAGAAAAGACAGGAAGGGAGGGGACAAAAGGAGAGGAGACACAAGGACAAACAAGGAGGTGATAAATAAGAAAGGAGGAGACAAGGAGAAGAGAAGAGTTGGAAAGGAGGAAATAAGGAAGAGAGAGGAAAGGAAATAAGATGAGGGGAAAAGACAAGAAAAGACAAGAAGAGGAGAGGAAATGTGAGACGAGAGCTTTTAAAAGCAGAAAGCAGAGCAGATAATCTATCCACAGGGGAGAGGACAGTAAGACGTTTCCTACTGACGCAGCTTCATCTCTGCGTGCGTGTGTGTGTGTGTTTGGTCAGGATGGCGGCGAGGTGTCGTTCTGTAGATTCGAAGGAGAGAACGTGAGGGTTTCTCCGTGTGTACGATTGTGTGTGTTTTCTTGTATTTCTTCACTTGGGGCCGTGTAAGGACTTCAGAGAGAGGACATTTTGCCGCGGCTCACTTCTTCAAAGTCACAGTGACATGAAACACTACTTTTAACTGCGCCAATGTGTGAGAATGCGCTCGGCGGCTGCTTTATTAGATAGACCCGCAGACCTGCTCGTTAATGCAAATGCGCAATTTATTCAACCGATCACGTGGCAGCAACAGAATAAAATCACGCAGAAGAGATCCAGTCGTTGTTCAGACCAGACGTCAGGATGTGAGGAACGACTGATGGTCGTCTGAGCAGACTGGTTCAAGCTGAGAGGAAGGAAACGGCCTGAACACAAATCATTTCGACCACAGCAGGTTCCACTCCTGTCAGCCAGGAGCAGAAATCTGAGGCTGCAGCGCAAGATGGAAAAACCAGCCTGGTTGGCGAACCTCTATTTCTGCTGCCACGTGCCCATGGCAGGATCAGAATCTGGGGTAAACGACAACACAAGGCACACATCCTCTCAAGCTGCTTCCACCGAGCATGACAGTGAGTTCAGTGGACTTCAGTGGACTTCAGTGGACTTCGGTGGACTTCAGTGGACTTCGGTGGACTTCGGTGGCCTCCCCAGTCTAAAGCACCTTCGGGGTCTGGTAGAACCGGAGACTGGCAGCATGAGCGTGCGGCCGACAAATCCGCAGCAGCTGTGCGTCGCTCGCCTCGTCAACACGGAGCGGAACCTCCGAGGAAAGTTTCCAGCAGCTTGTCGAATCCGTGACACCAAGAATCGGGCTGCTCTGGGGCCAAAGTGGTGGGATCCCACCCAGTATTAGGGAGGTGGAAATAACGGACTCATCAACTGACAGGCCTTTGGTGCTACACGTGTCTACATACTGTATATAAAACCAAACCTTGGCGATTGTTTACCGTAGATTATTCTCGCTGCAATTTGCACATGTAAAAAGCAAGATTTGCTCTAAAAGCTATTTGATTTTGACTTTAATGGGCTAGATTAGCATTAGCACTGGGATTAGGATTTGGATTAGTATTTGGATTAGGATTAGCCCGGTGCTACATGATCCAGCAGGAATGCAGTTTCTGCTCCACGCAACGATGTTGTCTTCCTAAGGAGACCATCTAGTGGAAATTCATGGACGCGGTTGGTCTTATCAGACGTTAATATTAATGCAGTCGGTGACGTAGCATCGAGTTTCAATATCTGCGTAAGCGTGTGGAGCTGGATGTGGGATTCTGACTTCAGGTTAGAGTCAGGTTTAGCTTCAGTTTAAGTTAAAATCGTATGAACAACACAGAGCGGATATTTTAGAGTCCGGAGGAAGAAGACCCAGCTAAGCTGTGTGAAACAGTGTTCACGATATCAACGCTACATGTAAATAGAGAATATATTGAAAACTAAATTATAAAAGAATTGCTTGCAAACATTTTTTCTACTGTAAAAATGTGGATGTAATTTTAACAAAATGAGTAACAACATTTTGTGCCTCAATGAATGATTAAAAAATTGCTAGTAAACTGCTTAGGAAGATGAAGATTAGACGACTGTCTGGGTAAATAAGACTCAATCTTTGAATGTCTTTGAAAGTTAAACATGTATCTCGCTTTGAAAATTAGCTTCTAAATCAAAGTACACGACGGAAAACTGAATATCAGTGTTGTAAGATGGTTCAAAGCTGGTGGAGCAGAGGAGGCACAAGGTTTTGAAAGGGCTACGTTTATGATAGAAGGAGGTTTCTGTTTCTGTTTCTGTTTGACACGCAGGGGTAAGTCAAAGGAAACCGGCTGAAACTGTCCAACAGGACTTTAAATGCTTCCGATACTCACAGAGGTGGATCACGCTGTTAACAGTCAGGAGCCATCAAGCCTGCGCGGCGTAGGGTCACGTAATCCCACGTGGGACGATCCATGACACCCAAATAAAAAAGTCAGTCTTTCGCTCCCGCGCTATGCGAGCGTCTGCACCCCGTCTCCAGAACCCCTCGGAGGGTCCCTTTCTCGAGGGAAACCCCGACCGAAGCCTGCTCAGGTACTGCAGGACGGACATTGGTGTGTGTTTGTGACAGTGAGCAGTCCTTCTGGAGTCCTTGCAGTGTGTTTCTAACCAGAGAGAGCGTCTGGCCCCCTTTCACTGCCTTTGGTTGTTCTTCATGTCTTTCCTCATCCTTTTCAATTTCTCTCTCTCTGTCACAACCCGGCCTCTTTTCCTCTTTCCTCTCTCCTCTCGGATTCTCCCACTCTCTCTCTCACGCCCACTTCCTCCCTCTAGTTCTGCTTTTGACCTTGTTAGATCATGTCTGAGTGGTGTGTGTGTGTACGTATACATATACCAATATATATATATATATATATATATATATTGGTATATGTATATATGTATGTGTAAGTGTGTGTGATGGAGAACGGACACGGGAGCGCACAGCATTTTAATAAAACATTATGTGAGTGAGTGAGTGGTTTGTGTATATACGTGTGTGTGTGTGTGTTGTGCGTACCCCCCAGGGCAGGGCTTTGTGTGTATATCCTGTTGAGGCTGTGTGTGAGAAAGATAACAGGACAACCTAGGGCAACTCTCTAATTGGCCCGCACTCCTGCCCCGGATGCTCGCTCCCTTTCCCTCTATATATATCTGTTCCCTTTCAAATGCTGCTCTCCTCTTGCTGCTGCTTCTTCTCCCTCTCTGCCGTGAGGTAGTGTGAGCCAGGCAGCGCATTAACGACGTGGGGGGGGGGCAGAGATGAGGGAAGGTGCCTCAGGTTGAGTCAGTGAGACTGACTCAAAGGAAAGTATGAGACAGTTATGTATCCAGATTGTGCCAACACACAATTAGAGCTTCTTTTGCTGTGTGAAGCATTTCACAGGGAAGAACAATGAAATGAGTCCTGATGGTTTCACAAGTCTGTTTGTCTTTTGTCTCTGGTGGAGGGAAATGTGCTTTGCCATATGCTTATTTTTAATTCATAAGGCTTTTTTTCCCGTTGTTTGAGAGATTATGTCGTTCAAGTGAAACTGCACAAACAAGTAAAAGAATAACTTAACACTAAATCCAGTTTACTGAGGGATGGATGGATCCATTTTCTAATGTTTGCTGCAACAGACGTTATTTTTTCCTTGTCCTTTCTCCTTGCAAGTCACGAAACAGTCGTGTGAGATCAAAACAATTTTGTCGTAATCTATAATAAGACATGACGATTTGTCGGTTGATTATTTAGTGCATTACTGATATGAAAATATGTTCCTAATAAAGTGCTCAGCCAGTGTGCGTGGGACTGAGTCTACATAAACCGCGGTGTGTGTGTGTGTGTGCGTGTGTTCATGGCGATGAGGGAACACGTCACCCAGAGCAACGGTGTCAATCACCGATGTGTTTTTAATAGTTTCTGGAAACAGCGGAGCTCCGTGGCTCAGAGGAACCGGGTGCATCAGGCTCTTATACACACACAGTGCTAGTCAGTAGAGACATTCAGTGGTTGGAGTCTGCACATGAAGAAAAATGTAGACTGTAAGTGCCATGTATTTTTTAAAATTCTTCGTAGTGAACTGACACCCCACATTAGGGCTAGCTATTACCTTATCTGCAGCGTCCTTGGGTGATCTTTTCATCCATTGTCAACAGCAATCTACCGTGTAAAAATGGATCACTGGAGACTGTTTCCATAAACGTCCTCCATCATTCAGCTCTCTGTCGGGATCTGGATAAATGTTGGCAGTTAACGGTTGAGCCAGTGAAGGAGCAGGTTAGCAAGGCCACACGTCTCTATCTAAAGGGAAGGCCCAGGGCGTCCTACCGGACGCAGAACATACAACATTCGAAAGCAGGAGTTCTCTCCACTGAATGAAGCTCGTCTATGGGTCGTGGAGTTCTGGCTGACTGGAGCATCAGACGACCTACCGCAGCAGGTCGGACGTGCTTCGCCCCCCCACCGCTGGTCTAACTCTCTCTCTGCCCACACTTTCATTTTCACTCGTTTCTGGTTCCTCTCGATGGGGCCACGCGATGGTGAAACCGTGCATTTTTATCACGGTGCTAGTTTACCAAAGCCTACTGAGCACATTTCGCTCGAGTAATGGCTCTGGCATGACATGAGCAATGTAAACCTACTCGGGTAATTCCAGTGCACAGAGGGTCGTGGTGGACTGGATCTACCGGAGAATGGAAGAGGGGCGATGTCGGGGGGGGGGCTGACATTGGGCGAGAGGCGGGCTACACCCCGGCCAGGACGCCGGTCTATCAGCGTGCTGACGCGCAGACAGGCAGCCAGTCACGCTCCGGCTATTCATATGTTGTATAAAATTGTTTTATATTTTTAGAGCCTTTGTTTATTCCTACTGATGTCAGATTTACAAGAGGAAGCCGATGCGTCGACCTGGCGCAGTGCGTGCAAACTTGAGTTGCACAAGAAAGCTGAACTCTCATGTCGGAGCGACCCCGGGCTGACGTACTCGTGCTAAGCTGCGCAGACGAGAAGTCTCTATTCTGCAGCCACTGAGACATGCCTCAAACTGTAACGCTACAGAGCTGCACGGAGCATCAAGCCAAGTTTGCTTCCAGCGATGGGAGCAATAATAAAACACCAGTATAATAAAATACTCATTTCACACAATCAATACGCTTGGATGTGAGGGGGTGAGAGCTGCTCCTCAAGAGGCCAAGCACGCTCATTTAACTGCATTAACGCAAACCCTCGAGTGGCTGGAGAGTTCATTCATGGGCTGGAAGCACACGTTTCACGTGCGCCCCGCGAACGCATCGTCTAAGGTTCTGGATAACAACTGCTTCACAAGCCTCGGTGGTACCGAGCTGCCTTCGTTTAGATTTCAGGACATATGCAGTTAAATCCTTCCCACCGCATTGTCCTACTTCAAAGCTCGCTCTGTTGGGATGTGGAGAATGAGGATGTTACGGCTGTCCTGTAGGAATATGAGCCCACTGTTACTTAATCTTTTCCTTCTGTCAGGGATGAAGATGTGTAGATGAGATGAGTTTCCTCAGTGAATGTCTCTGAACACTTAGATTCTAACTTTAAATTAAACAAATCCAGGCAAGTGTAGTTCAGCTGCTGGCGGACTCCTGGGGAACACCGGGCCTCGTGCGAGGATCCTCCATACGTTCATGTTTAGTTAGAGGTGGGATTCACTACATGAGCGAATTAAGGGATAACTTGCTCACACTTTGTCTTAGGTGCCGACAGAATGCATCAGACGTGGCACACGTCAGGTGCAGACAGTCAGACTTTCACCACGTGTTGACCACAATTACGGTGCTTTGATCTGAAGGAATACGTGTTGCTGTAATCAACAGAAAGTTACAGATTAAAACACAATGTCAGCTAAAATAAAGGTGTCCTGAGGAGTTTTCTCGCAAACAGACATTTCTCTTCTGCATTCAGTGTTTCTCACCGAAACTTTTGGTTTGAATGTGTTTAATGCATTTCTGTCTTGGTAAAACAGGCTTCAGCTCCCTGAATACTTTGATTCCAGCATTGCGGGCAGCCTGCGACCTCATGGCCTTTGTTGGTTTGGTTTCTGTGTTGTTAGATGTGTTACCACCAACAATAGTTCAATTTAAGTCATTTCAATTTAATATATATAGCGATATATAGCGATATATAGCAATTTAATATATATATATTTCCATGTGGAGCAGGTGGAGACCGGACTCTTCATAGTTGTATTTACAGAGACCCACCATTCCCAAGGAGGGAGGAAAGTGAACATAGCACAATGCAGTTTCCACATAAAGAAGTATAATAATAATAATAAGGCTAATAAATAAACACATAATCATAATAATAAGACTAATAAGACTAATAATAATAATTGTAGCAGTGTGTGTTGAGCCGGATCATGGAGGCAGTAGGTGGTTGGAGTGCTTGAAAAAGCAGGTTGATTGACACTTTGTCTGTGGTGAACAGCTTCACAGGGCCTTGCCTGCACTGATCCTGTCATCTGGTTTTACATTCAGCGAGCAAAGGAATACACAGCGTCCGGTTTCATCCTGTAGCAACCAACCAACTCCCCAATACGAAATCAGCCTTTCCTAGAAACATACTGCTACAATACTGTTTATCTATACAGCCCAGGACTGTGTGTGTGTGTGTGTGTGTGTGTGTGGATGGTACACTGCCAGTAGGCATCTGAGTGTTCACAAAAACATGTTCATTTAGAGCAGACTTTGTCAGTGATAATAAAATACTCTAAAGCACTACAGTCCCATCTTGTAAACTCATATATGTAGAGCACACAGAGAGACTGTGTGTGTGTGTGTGTGTGTGTGTGTGTTGTCAGTGTTTGTGTTCAGTCAGACAAGCACCAAGGCTATCTGCAGGGGAAACAACATAGTGTGAAGCTCGAACTGAACACACTGATACTGCACACACCACGATGCACACACACACACACACACACACACACACACACACACACACACACATTATTCTGGCCATACTCATATTTAATTATATCCGACATCACAGACGGAGGTGGTGACAGCACACAGAGGTGGCCTTTCTGTCACCTCTCTCCGTCTCTCAGTTCAATTCAATGAGCTTCATTGTAATGGTGCACAGTACATTAGTTCAAGGGGTACAGAGACATTCGTTCACTGCTGCAGCACTTTGGAAAGCGTTCCTCTAAACCACCGCAGGTCACTGTCCTGGACAGACTGGATCTGATGACCATGAGTCAACAGTCTCACGTTTGTGAGGGGAGGAATGATCAAAATACGAGGGCATGGCCGGTCTTCTTACAGACTTCTTAGGCGGAAAGAAACTGACATCAGGCGGGTGTAAAAAGCGCGATTCATGCTGACACAGAAAGGTGTCTTCTACTAAAGCTGAACTCAGCGTGTTTCCAGATGTTGGGGAGCACGACTGCGTACGTCGAGACAGCAGTATGAAGCCTTTAGTGTCTGCAGAGGGAGCTGAGGGAAGCCTGATAGATGTCCGCAGGTGATGTCACCTGAGTCAGCGTGGGTTTACTTTGAAAAGTTAAAAAAAAAATCGGGGGCATGGAGTTAGAAAGAAGTGAGCTGACCAGACCTCTGTGGGACCAACATTAAAACCGGTTGCTGGTCGGTTTAAAAGATCAGTAAAGCAGGACCCGCCTAGTTGATGTTATACTTTGGCGAACATGGGATCTGAGGCAGCTGCCTGCTTTGGTAGCTTCTCCTATTTGAAACTCCGATGTCTAAACATTCTGTTCGTACGTTAGAACTGGATGAACACAGAGTTGTTCTGGTCTGTGTGAAAATTATCTCACTTCTCCTAGCATTGTAACTTCACCATTCAAGGTTTCATTAAGTTTCATTGTGCAGGGAACATTTACCTCCTCTAACATCTAACAGAGGACGAGTTGTTGCTATTCTATCGATATAAGAAAGAGTGTCCAATAATGCTGGACGGGTTTACGGCTTTAACCCAGGGAAATGTCATCGTGCCACACTTCAAAGGGCTGTTCCAGGCCAAGGTTACAGTTGTCTTTCCCATTAGACTTGTATAACTGGATGCGTTGGATTGGAACTTATTGGCGTCCACGTATGTGTGTTCGCACTTGACACTGTGATGTGACATTCACACATGTGATCAGGTCTCGCCGTAGCTCGGTGCACCAAGAGGCTGTCTTCCTCCTCTGTGATTCTGACTCGCCTGTTATGTTGGAGAAAAAGCAGCAGAGAAAGATGCTTCACACGGACACTGTGCTCCTCAGCGCTGGTACTGCAGCTGTAGAGGTCTTGGAGCGCCGAGGCTCTGATGTGCAGTGGTTATGGTAAAAATGTTTGCATGTGATGGAATTAGTTCTGGGGAAATACACATTATACTGAATTTACAATGTGAACTGTTGTAGTGGACAACAGGTAGTTCCGCTCTATACGGTATATAGAAATAATTTGTTCTGCCAAAATCGTGTTGGAGGAAACGTAACTGTGTCCTGGATGGTGTTAATTGGAAAGGTGTTTCACTTCAGGATGTGAAGTGAATACTGCACGGACATAATGAGGAGGGGGTCAGGTCAGGGTGGATGCTGGATGATGCAGCATCCTGCATCCAAAACACTGAAGCAGCGGTGCTTTGAGCTAAGTTCTAACGTCAGCATGCGTTGCTTTTGTCTCAGGTTGTGCAGATGGACACCACCACCTCCTCCACACCGACCCTGAACACTGGAGCCCCCCCAGGGTTGTGTGCTCAGCACAGCCATGCAATCATACACCATTCAGCCACGACATTAAAACCACTTGTAATGTTGTGGCAGATTGGTGTATGATCGCATGGCCACACACAGCTCAAACTAGTGATGAGCCACAACGCTGATTTCCACGAGAGAAACCCGGGCTGGTATCGCCGACACCAATATGAGCTTCATGTTTTCAGAATAGGAAAATAAAAAGTAGCTTATACCCATTTCAGATTACAGCTACAGTGACAGGAAGACGTCAGACTTCTATTTCTTATTCTTCATTTATAAGGAATTCTCAGGGTCCAGCGTATCGTCAATAAAACAGCCATTTCAGCCTCCTGGGCTTTGAAAATAACAATACAACTGAGAATGATTTTATAGAATTGATCTGAGGTGGTCCCCGGGACACGAGTCTCACTCCAAGCTGGATTCAAAAGTTGCAGACCTGATCTTTGTATAGCTATTTATTTGAACTTTTATTTATTTCATTTCTTAATTCCTAACCATGTGTGTTTATTAAGCCAGCATAACTATTGATATCAGTTTGAATGAAACGGCATTCCGTGGTCTTATGAATACGGGGGACTCTCGTTGTCTGAACATCAACACACAAGCTGTGACGCACTCTGTCTCCCTCTGTACCTGGGTCACGCCTGCAACTGCCGAAGGACTCAGTGAGTGAAGTCTGCCTCTCTTCCCCGGCAGCACCTTTCTTCTCGTCTTCTTCAGACCGCCGCTGCAGGACCTCATCGCACTCTGTGCTGTGATTAAATCTCAGGTGCTTAACAAGGTTTGTGGTGTTGCCACAGGACCTCACAGTCCTCCCACACACATCACATACAGCGTCGTTGCTGTTCTGAGAACTGAAAAAGTTCCACACATGACTGTGTTTGCAGTCAGCCGTCATCATTGTCAACACTCTACTCAGTGGCTTACGCATTTATAGAACCGAGTTCGCATATGACTATGACAGGTGGTAGGAGAAGTAGTTCCTGTCAACTGCATATTGTTTAGACCAGATCCTGGTGATAGAGTAGTTACTTTCTGGTGTGTCCCCTGTTGACGATCATGTTCCCCAAATTACTGAGTTTAGATATCAGTCTTTTAATATGAGAATCGATCCTAGAGCACAAACGTTTAGGACCAGAAGAATCGATAGTTCAGTATCGATCAACACACCACTAGCTCAGACACCATCATAAAGTTAGCTGAAGATACCACCGTCACTGGCCTGATCACCAGAAACGCCGATATGCCCCACAGAGAGGAGGACAGAGTTTCGATTTCATGGTCAAACAAGACGTTGGGCACACACATCCAGAACACCTCTCCAGGTGCTGGGTCCAAAAACAAACTGAAGTCAAAAGTGGACCCATGGCCCCGACATCATCACCAGGACAGCGAGTCAGCGCCTCTTCTTCCCGTGCAGGAGAGGAAGCTCAACATGGAAGCTAGGATACTCTGCAACTTTAAAAGATGCACTGTCAAGAGTATCATCACAAGCTGCTGAAGGTTTCTGGAGTTTCGAAAACTCCAACAAAACGTCTTCTCTTATGGCGTCAGTTTCAGGTGTTGCACTCTCCAGTTAGACTTTCATTCACACCGGATCACTAATTTAAGCCCAAATGTAATAGTTTTACACCAGGACCTTTAGTATTTTCATCAAGTAGCATGTGAAAAATAAGATGTGTCCTGCTGATATTTCAATGTGCCAGACACACACTTAATGATCATTTAGATAAATATCAGTATAAGTATCGGATCAGATTTGGCATTTGCAGATACCCAATACCTGGATCGGGATCAGGGCCAAAAAGTTTCATTGGGACATCCCTAATTAAAGACTCATTCTTTAAGACTAGATTTTGTAGAAGAGAACAAATCAAAACATTTTGCAGATACGTTCAATAAAAGCGTTTCCTTATTATGTTGAAACCACTGACATTACATTTCCTACAAAATCGATTTGCTAATGGGTTGTATGCAGTTGTGCTGCATTTAAAAACACAGATTTTTTTAAGCTCTCCCACGTGGTTTTGAGTCTGATAACTACCAGATCGGGTGGTGAGTTTAAAGGGATCTGAACCAGAGCAGAGAGGTTGTTACCTCACATACCTCCATAACCAGGCCTTCAGAGGAAGCACATAAGACTTGTTAGCTGGCCATCTGTCCCTGTAATGTGTTTTCGCCGATGAGCAGAGATGTATTACACAATTGTGTCTCTTCTTCGACGGTTTCTCATAGCCCACTTAAGCTCCACTTAAGATTTTATCTGCCCATAGGCACACCAGCCTGTTATCAGTAAACACCACTATCACATGTCCACAGCTTTACTGACTCAGGACCAGCTGATCTGCCACTGTCCAGGTGATGCATAGTTTCCTCTCAGGCACTTAGGGAGTGTGATCCCATCTTTGGTAATATTTCCATATACTTGACAGTGGTGCATATCAATGAAGTCACATCCTTCTTTATGCTTTTACATGAACACAATGACTGCAACAGTAATGAGATTATAAATGTACTCCGCATGCAGTCTTAATTCACTAATGTACAGGTCAAAGGCTCGGCAGTGTACACCGGTCTACCAGGACTGCTAATGAGAGACACTGGGGGTGAGACCTGTTAATCGTATATATCCCCACTGCTCCTGATAACTAATGCCAAAGACTGACGGTGGACAGTTGTATAAGGCATGTATCAGAACAGATATTTGCTTTTGGCAGCAAGCAGACCAACCTCAGGACCTAGTGTCAGAACACCAGGGGCCTGTAATGCGAAGTGTGTTCAACTTAGTTTGGCCTTTTTTGGGGTTACCTGCTTCACCGAGCCTAACACCGCCCGCCCGGCAGGATGGCTCATATCAGCTGGCTCTGTTGACTCTGGGTTTAACCATCCAGCAACATTTCTTTAATTTTTTTACTGATTCTGAGTCAGTTGATTCAGTTATTGTAACGCTGTTTGGAGAAGGTTTAGTTTACCCTCTTGACTCCCATAAATATTGATTTCCAAATGTTGTTTTCAATTAAATTCAGGAGAACTTTCTACTGTTGCAGCAGTTCACCACCAAATATGCCTAAAACAACAATTCAGTGTGTGGTATTGGAATTAAAAACATACTCAAAATACCTAAAAGCACACACAAAGTAAGGAAGCTGCACTTATGCATAATGATTGTGGCTTTTTTGATCATAAAACTGTTTGCATTTATAATCCGTTAACAACAGTAACACAGTGTACCAGGTCACATCATCCACTGAGCCCAAATACACGTGTCTGGTAATGTTCAGTTATCCTTCAACAGATGGATTAATCTATTCAGCGCGAAGATCATGAAGATGTCACAAAACCCCTTTAAAACGGCTACGAGGTGTGTGTCTATGACTGTAAATGCTGTTAACTCTTTTTTATTCTTCCCTTTTTGTTAAGATTCATCTTTGTCGAAGATGAGCCCCTGCTCTGAAGCGGGGAAACCCTGTAACCCCTGCCTGGACGCAGCCAAGGCGTGTAACCTCAACGAGACGTGTAAACGTTTAAGATCTGCCTACAACTCTATCTGCAGCAAGGCCATGCCCCCACAGCCCTCTCTGGCCAATCAGGAGCCATGCAGCCGGAAAAGGTGTCAGAAGGTGGGTGCAGTAAAATCTTAATAGAGGGGGCATTTATTTTTGGTTTTATGTTGGTTTACGCTAGTTCAGTATTTGCTTATATTGATGATGTAAATGAAAGGAGCCACTGCTGCTGAATAAGACCTGATGCTGGACTGTTTAAAATATACGTGTTGTTTGACGAAACTTCTGCTTTAAAAAACAAACAAAAACAAAAAAGTCAATAGAGTCCAAAATCAAGGTTCGCTTAATAGCTTTTTCCAAAGCTTTGAACTGTAGTCCACAATTTTCATTTTGTCTAGAAAAAAGTTTGATGGTTCATCTGTAAGTCAGCTCAGGTGAAAAGTCCTACAAGTGCTTTGGATAAAATCATAACAGCTACTGAGCTTGCGTGTCAAAAAAACCCATCTCCATGACAACTGAGAAAACTCCATCTGCTGATGAAGACTGTGTAATGCGGTTGAAAGCTCTAAAAAAAATCAATCACAGTTTGGGGGCGGAACCAGAGGGACACTGCTATTGACTCTATGATGGTTTACATTTGTGATTGTCTATCTGATGTTATGAGCTTCTCCAGAGGGTCGACACCTTGTCGTGTCGGAGGAGCTTGTGTATACCAAAGATCCCAAGAACGGTCCATCTCTTAGTTTAGTTCCTGGTAGGTGACTAAACCAAGAGATGGATTGTGATGAAGGAGGCTGTACAAACAGACACCTGTGGTGTGTTCACACATACAGATACAAAGTATAAGGCAGTCTCTGGCTTCTCATAAAGGCAAGGTCCGGTTACATTTCTTGTATACAGATCTTTGTCCTCTCTCCGGTTTACGCTATTGAAGTCCAAATGATAGACAGATTCAATGTGTGCGTTTCCTGTTTCGGTGCTCCAGCAGACTAACAGGTTGCAGTTCACCTTTGTTAAACTTTGAGCAGATGTGCTTGATCAGCCACTAGAAACACTGCTGCACTATGTCTGGTAACGGAGAGGTTATTATTCTAGTGTGTTTTATCACTATGTTCAGTACATTATCACACAACCAGACAACAAATTCCTGTCAAACACTTTCACAATCTGTGATCGTTCTGATCAATGTTTATTAATTAACAGTATTAGAAACATAACATCATGTTTTTTCAGGGACAAGTTAGGGTAAATTACATTAAACAAAAGGTAATCTGACTTTAAATCTGTAGCTCTGTGGGTGTGTTATGTTGAGCATTTACTTTATACACTGCTCTGACTGAACAGTTGACATAGCTGACACCGTACTACACACTAGAAAGTAGTTGATTTCCTGCTGCAGTTTGTTTCCTGAGTACAGAATAGCTTTGTTTGCTACCTTTTTTTCTTTTTTCCTTGCAGTATGTGACGTTGAAACTGTTTTAATGCAACAATGACAGCTGCACAGGAATTGGCATTGCGGTATCTGCACTGGAAGTAGTAAACAAGTCTTTGCTTCTGTCTCTGTGGGCATTTAACTGGTGTTAGTTACAGTAAATACTGAATGGTTTAACAGAAGGGGATAAGCTAATGCTAATAGTGTCCAGACTACAGGATGGAGGAATTTTGCAGAGTATCATTTTCCTACCACCCTCAGTCAACTGTCACTCTCACTTTTGTTCCGACAACACAACCAAGCTTAGATGACAGAATATTGCTGTAAGAAGAGACCTACTGAGAGTCTCCTTCATTTACATTTTTTTAATTTGGTAAAAAGTTCTAGACTCTCTGCTTTCATCAGTAGGTGTAATATTCGTCTATCCTGTAGTCTCATGTCAGCTATGAAAAACTCCACCCACGGTTGACTGTCATTCATTTTGGCATTGACGATGCGTCTCCATCCTAGAAAAGAAAAAGCTCCCTCTCACATCTTTGTGAAAACTAATGACAGTGCTCAGCATTTAGTTTTGGTAGTTTGTTTAAGCTGCTCTCTGCTGCTGAAATGCCAAAGACATCTTTACCTTGATTTCTGTGCTGTGGTTATCTGATTTTAATTTGGTATGGTTAAATTCATGTCACAATCACAACATTTGTGTTTTATGTTAAATATTTGTGTTATAAATGTGTCAATTTAACCCAGTAAACACAAACATAGTGAGGAAAAACATATAACAACGTGCATTATATTTATTTTTTTTGTTGTTTTTTTTAATTTAGGCTTCTTAAATCTTCCTTTCATTAAATGTGTATAAATATATATGACAGATAAAAGAACGATGATTAATTTCCTAATTACTTTTATTTTTTTATTCTTTGTCTCAGGCCCTGCGTCAGTTTTTCGAACGGGTATCATGGGAGTTGAGTTACCCCCTGCTGTTTTGCTCCTGTCCCGACCAGGCGTGTGCCGAGCGTCGGCGCCGCACCATCGTCCCCTCCTGCTCCCACCAGGAGAGGCACAAACCCACCTGCTTGGAGCTCCGACACACCTGCCGCTCCGACGCTCTCTGCAGGTGAGCAGCGTGGTCTTCGGCAGCCAATCAGGTGTGATCGTGACCTGCTGGGCTTTTTTTTTTTTTCCATTCACACACATGCACTCTGGAAGACTTTTCAGCTTGATGCAGCTTGTTACACTGATTATTATCCAGCGAGAGGAGGAACTAATCAGTGAAATCAGCTGCTGAAGTGTTTAATTGGAAAGAAATCTCGCAGACACTTGGTTCAAAATTGTATGTTTGATTGATAACTACTGGCTTTAAAGGCTAGAGAAGCTTGAAGTGGGGGAAGTGAATGCGAAACACTCCCCCTGCAACTGCAGTCGAGGTGCCCTTGAGAAAGTAGCAGCGACTGATTGGATAAATGTATGTTGAATACAATGATGGAGGCAGGAAGTGAAGGTTTCTGAGGAGACATAGTTGAATGACAGGGGAGAGGAAGTTCAGAGGAGGGTTACTGTTCGTGCAGATAGGAAAAGAGGCTCAAGGGGAAGAGCACTGTGCGAAGGGGCTGTCAGGGGTCTTGGATCCCCTAATTAATAACTAGGCCCCCCCTGACCAATTTTTGAGGGGCCTCAAAAGATAAGGAAAAAGTCAGACTAAAGATCCACAACCTGTACCGCCACAAAAACACGTGCATATTTTGTTCCCTGCATGGACAGTGTTATCCAGTTCTGCTCTGATTGGTCCAGTCTGTGAGTACAACAACTGATGCAGACCATCATGCATTTCACAGCCACCTGACTGACGAATGTGTCTGTGTCAGTATAAAGATATATAGATAAATTTATATATACTGCAGACATTGTTCGGCTTTTTGATGTTTATTTGACAGTGCCTGACAAAGATCAAAACATTGCCCCGAACAGTCTGCGGATCATTTGTTTGACTTTTGCCTTCAGTTTGCTTTTTAATCCAGCACCTGTTGATGTTTTTTCTAATCTACTCGCTCTAAAAAAACAAGTACATGTATTATTTTGGCGGTGGGGATCTGTTCGTGTGATGTGCTGCAACAAATCTGAGCAGTCCGACACACACCGTCTCTGAGCTCAAAAACCCCCCTGAGCCCGTCGGTTCCTACTGAAGATGTTGGGGATTATTTTCATTGGCGGATTGATCCACATTTGGTGCTGCAGTGAGCATTTGATGTGTTTTTAACAGTTTCTGGAAACAATGGAGCTCTGTGGCTCAGAGGAATCAGATGTGTCAGGCTTTGGATTCTCACACAGTACTTGTTAGTAGAGACATTAATCCACTGCCCCGCAGCAGCTCCGAGTCTATATTTGACTATGGATTAGGTGTTGAATTAACAGGTCAGGTCCAGAATTGATTATTGTGGGTGGAGCTGAAACCGTTGATCAATACAAAATTAATCAGACACAATTTTGATTAATCAAAACAGATTAATCTTTGAAATAATTTTTTATTTCAAAATTCCAAATATTTGCTGCTTCCAGCCACTTTGATGTGAGGATTTTATGTTTTTCTTATAAACGGAATATCTTTAGGTTCTGGACTGTGAGTTGGATAAAACAAGACGACCTGAAGACGTCACCTTGACTTAAAATTCTACTGGGAATATTTCACTGTTTTCTAACATTTTATAGACAAAATGATTATTGATTACGAAAATAATCTGTAAATTAATTGATAATGAAAGTGATTATCAATTGCTAGCCTGACAGTGGATAGGTTATGGAGGATGTTTCATGCACTGGGGAAGAGGACTGAAGAGCAAAGAGCCGGTAAAGAGATGAAAAAGCAAAGAAATTAAAAAAGTTAACAGGTGTAATCACACTGAACCCTGTCAAATCATCTACTTGGCGTGCAGGAGCCTCTCATTCATTCAGGTTTTTTAGGTCACATTCTATCACTTCCTTATACTCACTCACTTGTTGGCGTGGTAACATTTTTTTTCTGCTGAACATTTGCAGTATTTGCAGTATTTTGCAGCTTCGCAGCCAAGGCCGAGGTTACAGAACTGCTCTGAATCTTTCTATTTCTAAATCCTCTACATCCTCAATTATAGAACTTTAAGGGAATACTGTTTTTTATTTCCTCACAGCATCATTTTTTTTTACTGAGGTCTTCTCTTAGAGAGAAAAAAAACAAATGAGTGTGTTCTTCTGTCTGTAGCAGCACAAAGGATCGCTTGGATTTATTTCTTTCAAATGCTGAGATATTCATCAGCATGTGGAAGCCCACATTCTTCGGTGTGTGTGGGTGGTGGGGTCAAACTGTGTGATTCTTCTTGTGTCCTTTAGAGTGTGTGTGTGTGTGTGTGTGTGTGTGTGTAAGTATGTTTCTGAGTGTTTATTGTGTCTCTAAGGCTGCTCTCGGTGATAACTGCGGGTCAGCTGCAGTGCTCAGTCTTCTGGGTCAAGGCTAGGCGCTCAACAGACACTTTTAATCATGGACAAATGAGCTTGAAAGAGCACTCCACCGATTTATCATTGCGCCTCTACATCATCGTGGGTCTCATACTGGACGGTTAAAAAAATATACATCAGAATCATTGCAGCAGAACCAGAGTTCACATGCGTTTTCTTTTTCAGGAAATCATATTGTTGTCTGGTTGGTGCAGAGCGGCGCAATGTGAACACAAAACGACAGAGTGTGTTGTTCTAACACTTAATCAGTACTATACGATGGCATATTAGGGCCACTGTAGGTTAAAAATGAAACCGGGACAATAATCAAAGAAAATCTCAGAATTTCCAAGATTAAAGTGGTAAATTTACCAGACAAAAAAAAAACTGGTATTCTCTGAGATGGTCTGGTGAAGCTGTTTCTAAGATCGCACCAGTCCAACTCCGCTCCGTCGTTAATTCCGCTGTGAGTATCTCACGTTGTAAATGGTCACGTCGTATTGAAAGATGCCACACAGCAGCATTTGCACTGTAATGCGTCCAAGAATAAAACATGAAACTCTGAAAAAAATGCAAAATCACGTTGGAGAATAGGACACGACACACAGGGTGAGTGAGTCCCGGTCCTCTGCAGTCTCTGCCATAAACAGCAGAGCGCTGAGTAACAACGGAACAGTCTAATGCGTGTCGAGGTTTGTGTGGTTATTTTGTAGTAGCCTGCTGAGAATTTCAAGGTCAGTGAAATACCAAACTGTCAGAGCACCGCTGGCGCTGGTCGTCGCCCTGTTCAAGTCAATACAGTTTCATTCATATAGCACCAAATCAGAGTCGGGTCAAGACAGTATCATAGGGAGAGACCCAACAGTTCCCAACAGGAGCAAGGAGAGGAAGAACTCAACGGATCCGGACTCAGGGTGGGCGGCCGCCTGCCTCGCCTGGTTGGGGTCGAGAGGAGAGAAATGGGGGAGACGGGGGAGAGAAGACGGAGGGACCAGGAACAGCTGCAGATACTGTTGTGTTCAGGCACCGTCAGACCGGTTGTTATAATGATAATAACGATAGTGATGCTTATACCGTAGGTGTAATAGTCTTATTGATAATGCCGGGAAAACAGGACTCAGTGGTGTTTAGGAGCACACTGCTACTGCTATTAACATGGTTACACACGAGTTCCCCCTTGATTACACATAAATGAATTATGAAGTAAGCTGGTCAGTGGAGGCAATGCACCGTGACGAGGAGTGTTTCAGGACCGACCAGCATCGGGAAACAGAGAGAGAGAGAGAGAGAGAGACCCTGCACACAAATAACAACCAGCCAAACAATGTACAAAAAGCCTCAGCATGTTCTCGTGAGCATCCTGGGGACACTTAGCCTCTCCCAGCCTGGGTTATAGCGCCGCCGATGCACACGCTGTTGTAGGAAATCGGTGGAGGTCCCCTTTAAATTGTTTGAGTTTCCTTTAATTAGAGAGAACGTACAACAATGATTACTGCTGATCTAGTCAATAGCAAAATAGTTTGTGATTCAACTTTGTGTTGTCTTCACGTATTTTGAACTTGTTGTTAAATACTTGGGGGCCAAGATTTGCTGTCTGTATCCAGGGAAAACATTCATCCATCAAGCATGACAATATTTTCTGATCTGATTTGGAGATGTGTCCATCGTCTATTCAGTGTGTTTTTTGTGGTACATGGTGGACAGTGGTGGACTTTCTCAGACTTCCATTTCAGAGTCGGTCCCTCTCTCTGCTTGAACGTGCCCAGAGATAAACTTGTTCAAACGAGTCCGTGTTGACGACGGCGTCCTCTGCTCTGTGAGCTGGTTTTGGCTCCATACAGCAACGACAGAGAGGAGGGAAGGGGAAGGAAGCCCGGGCGAGGCTGGGCTCCCGTAAGGTGATTTCCCTCCCATCGCTCCGCCTTTGTGGGGCTTAGCTGCCGGCTGCTCGTCACTGTGACGCCGCGCACTGCTGGGGAAGATTTTCTACAAAGGACTCGGAACACAATTAAACACACGAAACGCTGATAGGGAGGTGAATAAACGATAAACCAACTTTCCCTTCACAGCGCTCACACAGGGTTTGTAAAACTCAGCTTTTTCAGATTTTACAGATATTCACCCCAAATGGCCAGAAATGTTACAAAGCTGATCGTTTCAAACTGATTTTCACCTGGATTTTTCGTCCCCAGACGGACTAGAGTTGTTGTTTTCTGCTGCAAAAAGAGGCCGACAGCTACAGCTTACAGTAAATGAGGTCAATAAGGTATCAATTAGCCCAGCTCAGGAAATCTGAGTACGAGCCAAGTCCAAGTGTGAGCAGTTCCGAGATCGAGTTAAAGCAGAGGCCAAAATTCAACCTTTTTTCCACTATTTATCAGGATCAACTGTGACACACGGTAACTTCAGTCATTCAGTACGGTGCTTTGGATTCAGAAAAGTTGGAAACGTGACAGGAAAGGAGACAACTACGGGTGCAGGTGCTGAGTGTGCTGCGCAGACATCAAGTGATTTAGGTCAAGGGTGACAGGTTCACCAGGTTGTGTGTGTAGATTTGCTTAAATGTTACATCTGTTAAAATGGTGACTCCAGCACGTAGGAAAAAACGTCTGCAGATTCACCACCGCCGGCATTTACGTCCAAACACTACGCATGAACACTCCCATTTGGAAGGGCCTGTTTATTTGCTGTTCCTATTGTGATGGATGATGCATTACTCTACGTTATGGGACGGTTGGCAGAGATGGGAGAAATTCGACTTGTGAGCTTTCACGTCATCTGACAACTCAGGAGCGTTGTGTTATTACAGAGGTGGTTGTGTGAGAGCACTGAGGATATAACAGCATACCCATTCAATTTGGGTTTCATTATTTTTTAACAACTCTGGTGTGAGGCCTCCACGTTTGTTTGATTTTCAGGCAATTCCGTATTATTAAGTGCTGATTTGGTATCAGAGGTTTTCAGACGAAGCAGTTTCCCCAGTTGTAATCACTACTTGAAAACTAGTGGGAAACTGGTAATTACAATAACTCCAATACGATGCGGTCCGTGGGTTCTCCTCATCTAAACATACACCGCTCAGCCACAACATCAAAACCGGGAACAGGTTTTGATGTTGTTACTGATCCGTGTGTGTAGTAAACCACGCGACACACAGTGGATGAGAAAGGCTCCTTTCCAAGGCTGGATTTTACGGCACTATTAAAAATGTCATTCTGACTTTGGATGAGGTCTTCCAGTTGGGGAACAGAACCTGCATCTCCCGGCCTCACTGCGGCTCTCCGTTTCCACGCCGAGCCAAGGATTGCCTGCACCTTTAGCTTGCGAGCAGTACTGTATGTGTGTAACCATCTCCCCCCTGTCTTAACACAAAGCAGACAGAAAGCAGGATAAGACAGTTCTGAAAGCACTGCTGTTAGATAATCGGCCCCGTCTCCACAGAGGATTCACTCACACACACACACACACACACACACATCACAACGCACGCACAGCGGCTATAAAGGCACCGCAGGTTGCTTGTTTGTGATTTTGCTGGTGGTGTACGAGCTGTGTTCGGTGTGTGATGCTGCTTTGTGCTTCTCGCACTGAGTAGGTGTCTCTTTGAGCGAGCATGTGTGACTTACATGAGAGAAGAGAGCGGCACGGATAAATCGGTATCTGGAACTGGAAATGAGACCACACGCGGAAGAGCAGCGCCGCAGAGCCCACCAACCCCCGCCAACCGACCAAAAAATCCTAACGAGGTCTCTTCCAGCTCCCCCGAACCCAGCCTCAGTTAGACAACAATACGCCCTGCGGCAGGTACCTGCCTCACCCCAATATCATGCGCAGTGTCCGACTGCCCGTAAAAGGAATCCAAAGCGAGCTCGCGCTTTTCGTTTTAGCCTCCATTAACCTCAGGTGGAGAGCAGAGAGCCGCATAATCACAGGAATCCCGCAGGTCCTCTGGGTCTTGACAGCCTCCGAGGGTGTCTCGTCTCCCGCTGTGGATGGGAGCGGGCAGGAGGAAGTGACTGCTCGGGGACCGCTCTGATTGACAGGAAGTGTAATTAAATATGGTCTTTGCCAAAGGTAATGCATGAGAAACCTACAGAGAGCTGTAAAGGGTTTTCGGACCAAAGCTCTTATAAAAAGAAAAAAAAATTCTATTTTTCTTTCAAATAAGAGTGCAATCACACCCACAGTTAATTTTCAATAAGAACTGTGGAGGAAATGTTCACTTCGTAGTAGCTGATTTGTGAGAGTTCACACTCTAAAGCCACAAGAGAATTAGTGATTAGAATTAGAAGTCAAAGAGAGTCACGAGAAGAAAATTATATCTGTTTGTTCGCTCTTAACTTTACAGCAGTTGTAGGCAAACAGCGGCCTGAGGGCCCAATCTGGTCCCGCAGTAAAACAGTTTCTCCCTTCACAGTTTACAGCGAAACCTTTGCATCAAATTTTCCAGAAATCTTTCTTTGTTTGTAATCATTTTCCTTAAATACAAGCAATGAAATCCCAAATCAAAATTACATAAAATTACAAACACTCCCAGTTGCTAATGAATGAAGATTATGGAAAGGTTTTCACTTTGGGTTGGGTTTCAATTCATTATTCCACATCTGTTACGTTATTTATCCAGTCCAAAGGCCAACATAGACATAACTAATTTAACCATACAGAATGAATAAATCCAATTAATAACATTCATACGTAACATACATTTGTGCCCTATTCCTTTATAATGCTCATTTTTCTTACCTCTTTTTAAAAACCAATAAGTCCAACAGGGTTTTAAACGATGGTTCATTTGGACTCCTCTCGAAGGACCAGCCTCATCATCGACACAAGACCCGACTATAATTTATTTTCCTGTATGCGGTTGAGTTTTGGTTCACTAGAGAAGTCACACAATAAACTTAACCTGGGGCACTTTGGAATATAGATCTCTAGACCCACTTTCATATAGATCCGCATTTTGTCCCACAGAAGTTTCACACCTGATTTTCACAAACCCCTTGATCCAAATACCGCCGCTCCTGATCCAGAACTCTGGGCTCAACGAGCTCCAGGTATGTGGTCTGATGCATGGAAAGTTGAAGCGGGACGAGCTGCCATCAGCTGATCCACTCTCTGGAGAAGAGTCTCCGCTCTGTTCCCTGGCGAGTGACGCGTCCGCGCTCACCAGCAAGCTTCGGCAGAGCAACGGGAAGGATGTTACTTGGCGACCATTTGCTTCCAACCAGGGAGCTACCTGCCTGATTAAATACTGCGGCTGCCTAAAAGCTGTGGTCAGTGTTGAGGGAAGCGCCGACAGTCTGTTTACAGGCCCAACACTTTTAATCAATTTTTTTCGACCTTGTTCAATCTGTCACAAGTTCCCTCACAGCCACAGGACACACAGAGCTGGTAAAAGTGTCGCTGATTGCTTTGAGTGTATTTTTGCTGTCCAGTCCTTTAATTATCATATAACAATAAGAGAGAGAGAGAAATGGCCTCCTCCTGCTGATTGATGTACAGTAACGGTTTTCCCACTGAGCTCTGCTTGAATGAAAATTGTTGCTCGTAAATTATTGAGAGATAGCAGCTTAGTAGAAACACAGCATGTGAGAGAATTGGATTTTATTTTTGACCCATAATTATCACAGTCTCTACTCTGGTTATTTTCCAGCAGCTGAGAAAAAAAAAAAAAATAGTTGAATGTCCTTAGATACCTAAATAAAAATGTGATATCACAGTAGCTAAAAGTCCATCATGGTGGACATGTGTTGCTCCTGCTGTGTTACGTTTAGGGTTGTCCCGAATCAAGCCTCTTTGGCCCCGATCTGGGTCCTTCGACATTTAGTATCTGCTGATACGGAGTCTAATCTGATACCTATATTTACCTTCATGTTTATTAAGCATGTATCTGACTACGTTATTTTTCACGAGCTCCTCCATCCAGTCGCTGAAGGTCCTGGTTCAACTTTAACTGCGAGGGTGGGAATCCTTAGATCAGTGTGCCATAAAGGGACAGCAGCGCTGCGAGACCAGCAGCCGGGGTGGATGAAACACAGTGGCGTTCAGTAAAGAAAGGATCTGATTTTGATCGATATCGATCTGTTAAAAAATGCCCAGCCCGACCCTGATAACCACACCTCGGACTGGCTCGGGACGTCTCCAGTTGTGTTATCAATCTACAGTGTGTATCTTCAGTGTACTTGACGCTTGACTTGATTGCCTTCTATTGATGCTCTGTCACATGATCCTCCTGTGATCACCATCGTCTGCTCCGACTGAACCCACACTTTGCAGCAGCAGGAAAACACGAGAGCAGGTCGTGTTTTATCGTGTGTGTTGTCGGTATGAAAGGTCGCCCTTTTGTTTGCGTGGACGACGATGCTGCTGACGCTGACATTGACAGACTGTGTGTGTGAGGTAACTCATGGACCTCCGGTATCTTCAACAAGGCATGAATTAAAAACCTGAAACTGAAACGTTTGGTCTGCCGCGTTTAACCGAGAGGATTCGGACTTCAGAGTCAGAAATCTGTGAGGGAAGATGTGACGGGGATTAAAGTTCTGGTTCACTGCGTGGTTTTGGTCATCATCTCCATCAGTCCCATAACACTGTGCTCGCTAAACGTTAACATTAGCTTAATTAGCTAACTAGCTACAGCTGATAAAATCTGGCAGCTCCCGTTGTCCTTTCGGAATCATTGCTGTGATTGCTGTGCCGTGCTCCTGTTGCCAAAATGAAAAGCTTGGCAACAGGAGCACGGCAACATCACAGAAAAGAAGTCTGATGGGTCAAGAACCCAAACGTCAAACGTCAGACTTTACCAAGCAAAGGTATAATATTCAAAACGATGTTCATTTATCTTTCCCTACGTTAGACTTTTTTGGAATAACATTTGTATTTTCATCAACACACATACTGATGAAAATATTACATTATTTTTAAAAGGTACTGTTTGACATCCTGGAAGATAACACACAATACAGTTCTCAAATTGAATTACTAATCTTTTAATTATATTGGCTAAATTTCAGTTTCATAAACGCAACTTAACAGCTAAACCTACTGGTTTAAACAAAGGAGGTCAAAGGCTGTGAAAACTATAATCACGTGTTTTTTTGTGTTGTAAATCTTCATATGACTTTTAACTCCCCCCGGCTCAGAATAGTGGATATTTTTCTTTGTAAATTCAATTCAATTCAATTCAATTTTATTTATATAGCAACCAAATCGGAACAGAGTTTATCTCAGGGCACTTGTCATGTGGAGCAGCTCTGCAGCTCCAGGGGCAGAAACACCTGCGGAAAGCGACGGGAGGAGAGAGGAGAGAGACGAGGAAGCACAAAACTACGGGAGAGAGAAGAAGTCAAGTTAGTGACCAGCATTGACGGGATATGAATGAGTACAGATGGAGAGGAAGACGAGGAGAGAGGAGCTCAGTGCATCATGGGAAGTCCCCCGGCAGTCTAGGCCTATAGCAGCATAACTAGGGGGTGGTTCAAGACCAGCCTGAGCCAGTCCCGACTGTAAGCTTTATCAAAAACGAAGGTTTTAAACCTACTCTTAAACATGGAGAGGGCGTCTGTCTCCTGGACCCAAACTGGAAGATGGTTCCACAGTAGAGGATCCTGATAACTGAAGGCTCTGCCTCCCGTTCTACTTCTGGAAAGTCTAGGAACCACAAGCCAGCCTGCGTTCTGGGAGCGCAGTGTTCTACTGGGGTAATAGGGTTCTATGAGATCTTTAAGATATGATGGTGTCTGACCATTAAGGGCTTTGTAGGTGAGGAGGAGGACTTTGAATTGTATTCTGGATCTTACAGGGAGCCAATGCAGAGAATCTAACACAGGAGAAATGTGATCTCTTTTCCTAGTTCCTGTCAGTACTCGCACTGCAGGACTCTGGATCAGCTGGAGAGAATTTAAGGTCTTGTTGGGACAGTTTGATAATAAGGATTTACAATAATCCAGCTTAGAAGAAACAAAAGCATGGGCTAGTTTTTCAGCGTCTTTTTGAGACAGGATGTGCCTGATTTTCTACAAAGTTACGTAGGTGAAAAAAGGCAGAGCTTGAAGCTTGTTTTATGTGGGAGTTAAAGGACGTATCCTGATCAAAGAGAACTCAGAGGTGAACTCAACAGTGGTGCTGCAGGCCAGGGCAAAGCCATCTACAGTAACTATATCATTAGATAATGTGTTTTCTGAGGTGTTGGACACCTAGTACATTAACCTCAGTTTGGACTGAGTTTAACAGCAGAAAGTTGCTGGTCATCCAGGTCGTTATGTCGTCAAGGCAAAGCTTGAAGTTTAGTTAACTGATTGGTTTCATCAGGCTTCATTAACAAGTAAAAATGGGTATCAACTGCATAACAATTGAATTTGGAGTGTTTCCTAATAGTATTGCCTAAAGGAAGCATAAATAAGGTGAATAGAACTAGTCCAAGCACAGAACCTTGTGGAACTCTGTGACTAACTTTTGAGTTTATGAAGGATTTATTGTTAACGTGCACAAACTGAAATCGATCTGATAAATAGGACATAAAGCAGCTTAGAGCGGTTCCTTTAATGCCAATTAAATGTCCCAGTCTCTGTAACAGGATGTGATGGTCAGTGCTATTAAATGCAGCACCAAGATCTAACAAGAGAAGTACAGAGACAAGTCCTGTGTCTGATGCAGTAAGAAGGTCATTTGTAACTTGCTGTCTCTGTGTTACGATGCTCCATAAATCCTGACTGAAAATCCTCAGAGAAACTATCATCGTGTAGAAAGTCACACAACTGGTTGGCGACAGCTTTCTCAAGGATCTTAGTGAGAAAGGGAAGGTTGGATTTGGGTCTACAGTTGGCTGAGAGGTGTACTTTGCTTAAGGGGATTATTTTGTGATACAGGGAATTTGTACTTGTTCCTTTTTTGCCGAGAAAGACGGAAAAAAAAAACACAAACAGGTGATCAGACAGGTTGCAAACAAAGAGTTAATCCAGATGATCTAAACTACAACTGAGACCACCTGAAACGATGCTGATCATCCCTTATTGTTCACACAACCAACCGTGATGGATGTTTACGACGAACAGTTTGGGTCATTACTTCATCAATCAACATTGTTTCTCTTCCAAATAAGTTTGACTAACCTGTTGGCTTGTTTCCAACCTGCCTGATCGTCTGACAGCTTGTGTTTCTTGACCCATCAGACTTGTTTATCCCAGTCTCATAAATGAACTTGGTTGATACGGTGATGGCCAAAACAAACGTTGTATGAAACTTGCATCTTCCTTTAATGGCTGAGCTGTGAATATGAATCCAACAGTTGGCTACAGTTTGTGATAACATTTAAGCAAATGTTACCATTCTGTCGTTTTCTGAAAATATTAATGCTGCAATTTGTCCTCCACTATTACTGTAAACACAATAGATTAAACTCCTCTTCTACTGGAAATGTTCCAATACTTACCAACGATTTGAATTCACTAGGGACTTGTATAACCTGAGGTTAATCTCGCTGGGACTGTAACAGGGTGGAAAAGATGAAAGAAACTTTGCAGCGCTGCAGCGTACAGTCTATAAAAAATTACCGGTATGACTGATCTGGCCGGCATTAAAATCACAGAGATGTTCTGGTAATAATACCCCTGTAAAACATCTCCTGTCTGGGCTTTAGAAGCCATTTGAAGGACAGTAGATTTACTGCTGCAGCAGGACTGCAGCAGATGCTATTTAAAGTTTTGTGCTTGAGGGAGAAACTTGTTGTGAATTTGTTTTCTTTCCTTCATTTACCTTTCCTCACTATTAACATCAGTAGATTTACTTTCTTATCTTGTAGCGGGAGCCTTCTATCTGTCAGTAAACAGCACATTGTGCTACATGGACAGTAGGGTTTTACATTAAAGTATAACGCTAACATTGTTCTATAGTTGTCTTGTCATCAAAACCCATGTGCAGATCCAAACTATGCAGACCCTGGTTGTCACTTATTTGACGTCCCTCCTCAGTCTGTGGCTCCCAGCTCTGAGCCCATTGGTTCCTGCTGAAGATGGGAAATCTTCAAAAAAACCTCAAAAATATATAGTTTCATTTAAAAAAAAAAAAAAGTCTCAGTAATCCGCTAAAACAGCTGCTCACTGTAGTTTTTATTAAAAAAACAGGAGGAAAGGGGACTATTTTCAGCGGCGGATTAATCCACATTTGGTGCTGTTGTGAGTGTTTGTGGCAACAGGACGGTGTGTGTGCGTGGGACTGAGTCACAATAAACCACGGTGTGTGTGTGTGTTCATGGTGACGGAGGAACGTGTCTCCCAGTGCAGCGGTGCGGCTCACTGATTGATTTAATGGTTTTTAACAACAATGGAGCTCCGTGGCTCGGAGGAATCAGATACATCAGGCTCTGATACAAAGACAATACTTGTTAGAAGGAGATGTTCATTGAGTTCGTTGACAAGAAGAAAAATGTAAAATATTTCCAAACTCATCATTTAAATATCTTTTATAGAAATAGAGAATTACCTGGCCTCTATATGAGTTGTTTAAACATATTTTCATTTTTCCGACTTTTCGAAACCCTTGTGGGTTGGATTCAAGACTCTTACCTGTGTGTAGTGGTTTCAACAGACGTAAAGGATTAGTTTACCCAGAAGATATGCATCCTTGCAGATATTTTCAGTTTTATGCGCTGTGTTCAAACATCGTGCTACCCCAGCCACTCCAGGAAAAATGTATACCTTTGTGATTTGTGTGAACTGACCCTTTAAGACCTTCAGCACTGTCAGACAATTTACTTATAATGTACAACTTAACTTGTAATAGACTTGTTGGAGGTTCCCATCAGGATACATCTGGCAGATGTGGGGATTTGTGTGTGTCAGGTTCCTCGTGACCCCATCAAACTGAGAACTCTTGCACTAATGACGCTGGCATGTATGCAAACACACGCGTCCGTGCACTGAGGCGTGGCGAGCTAAAGCGCTTTTCCAAGCCCGGCAGCGGCAGCTGAGTGGTGTTTTAAGGCGAGGAAGCCAATCTAGCGACTGCATCGCTCCATTACATGGTCAGTGAGGTGAGGTGGTGGCGTGATGGAAATAGCTGCCTCTTTTCTGTAGGTCACAGAGGACAGCGGCGACACAACAGGCCCTCTCGCTTACTCTCACTGTGACTGTGTGTGTGTGTGTGAGTTTACACAAAAGCATTCCCCGATTCATTTCATTTCCTCTGTGCTCGTCTGAATGTTGTCCGGTTGGTTTACAGGAGTGATGAGGAGCAGGGGATGAGTCTTTGAGGGGAAATAAGGCAGGCTAACCCTCAGGAGATGGAGCAGAAAGCATCATAACCAGAGGTGTGACCAAGGGCAATCTCTCCTGATGCTGAGCGAGAGCGCCAACTCATAAGCTATGCTAATATGTAAATATGCAAATGAGCTATCCCACTCAGGGACTGTTAATTAAAGAGAACATCAAGACATAATAAAAGCGGCTAATCACCAAACACAGACAGATGTAGACACACACACACACACACACACACACACACACACACACACACACAAACCTACTTATACAAGTTAAGGGAGATGGGAAAACTAAAAGCATCTGCACCAAGGTTAAACACATCTCAACAAACACTTCAGTAGGAACGTCACATTGGCGTAGAAATGATATTTTCCATACCATTTACAGCACAATGACACGATAAATCAAAGAGCAGGATTGAGGCAGCCTGCTAGCTGCTGCTGAGGTTCATACTTGGAACAAACAGAAACCTTCTTTGTTGTATTTAGACAACATAATTAGATCTAAACCCTGCAGGCAAATTATCTCCATAAATACAAGTTAGAATGCAGAAACAACATGTTGGTGAGGCTTTTTAGATTTAGTTTCTGCTTCAGCGGGAATCATTAGAGTTCCCCACAGATTTATCATTATGCTCATATATTGTCAGAGTCACGATGCACAATTTAAAACAAAAATAATCAAAATCGACGCCGCAGAACCAGATATATCGTCTTGTTTTCCTCCACATTCTGTCAAAACTTGGTGGTGTCATTACCCAGCAGGGCTGGGCAATTAATCGAACAGTGGCCGAAACTGGCGTTATGCCACATGGTTCACGTAGGCGTTATGCCACGCCGTTCACGTAGGCGTTATGCCACACCGTTCAAGTAAGCGTTGTGCCACGCAGTTCAGGTCGGCGTTATGCCTCGCCATTCACGTAGGTTCACGTAGGCTTTATGCCGCGCCGTTCCGGGACAAAACGAAGCTAAAGAGCTGCTAGAGTCGGGTTAACAGTAAGCTGTGAACGCTCTGTGTGAGCTACAGTTTATTGCTTAAGACCAGCTCTGTGAGAAACGAGCAGGTTTCAGAGTTTAGTTTAGCAGCAGCCATAGTGACAGAGGTTAGCTAAGAGGTTATTTCTGAAGTTAGCCCAGAGGTTAGCTCAAAGGTTAGTCCAGAGGTTAGCTCAGAGGTTAGCTCAGAGGTTAGCTCAGAGGTTAGCTCAGAGGTTAGCTCAGAGGTTACAGCTTAACCCGGGAATGGAAGAGTCTCCCCAGACCACGGTCTGGAGGATGAAGCAGGTCGTGTGAGATGCAGCTGTCTGTTACCGTTGTACGCAAAAGTTTGGATCCCCCTGAGCAGATATTTTGATTTTGTTGGAAGTGAAAAGAAGTAAACCCAGCCCCTGCAGCAAACAGACAGAAAAAAGTTAGCCTTTCTTCAAATTTTAGTGCTCTCTTACTTTTTAATTCATCGACTTAAAAAACAGACGAAAATGAAACAGTAATTGTGGCGAAAAGTGCAAAGGTCTGGTCACGGTTCTACTTGTGTGGGCTCTCGTGTTTACAGCTTCATTAATTCGTCAAGGTCACCCCTGTCATTGTAGACATTCCCACATTATTTCAACTGTGTTTGTACTGACATCTTTATGAGAACTGAACGTCTTCACGCAGAGAGGAAAATGAGGTGAAACATCCGCATGATATTCTCTCGTTGGTCCCAGAATATCTGCGGCTCTGGGAAGAGGTTACAATTAGAAGAAGTTAGAATTAAAGGGACAGTCTGGCTGTGTGGGAAACATTCTTGTCTGAGTTTTTTCCAGAGTCAGATGTGAGGACCGATTGATTATTTCTGAAAATGGTATCTGGTGTCAGATTCCTCTCCCTGCATCCAGAAATAAATCTGGGATATCTTTAGCCCGGGAGGCAAAGAACTGGAGAGCTGCTGCAGTGATCCAGCTCCAGGGCTGTAAACTCACTACAGGTAGAAGGAGAAGTGTCAAATCAAATGTCGTTGGTCGTGTTGGAGGATTCTGCGTTCACGAAAACCGGTATCTCATCTGAATGTCCTTGTATCTCCTCACAGCTGTAGCTTCATTAGGGGTTAGCCTAAATAATACAAAAAAGAAAAGAGAGACTATATTCATTCGAGGGTTGTAAGGATGGGATTCAGAAATATAGTGAAGCACTTTAGCAGACAGGATGAATATGTGAGTGTTGAGGTCGCTGTCTGTGTGTGTCTCTGGGTATGTGTGTTTTGTTTATCCCTCTTAATGCAGACATGATAATTGAATAACGCTCGAGGGATCTCTGTGTCTGTTACACCATGACTGACAAGTCAGGGTCAGAGAGAGAGAGAGAGAGAGAGATTTCTCTCCATCTCTGACAGACCCCTGAAGCTGTATTAAAGCAGACTATACAGTTTAAATGTGTTAGTATTTACATTGGAGATAATTGCATGTGTGTCCATTCCAGCAGTCTGTGTGTGTGTGACCCTGTTATTCTTGAGATGTAGTGCTGCCTGACAGTCAGTAATAAGGCCATTTGGACTCGCCCGGCCTCGCTTTAATTTCATTTTAATATTCGTCACCTTCCCTGGCAGAACACACTGACTACAGCGGCATAATTGAGAGCATTACATTCTGCAAAGAGACCGAGGACCATTTTACACACGTGGAAATGTCACGGGAGCAAAAAGCAAATAATCATGTATTTGCTTGATTTTTGAGGCATTTGCTTTTAGCTGGCGTGAGTGAAATGCTGCCGTTTGGACACGAACGGTAACATTGGTTTACGTCGTTTTAGCCCGGTGACACACCCGCCACGCAGTGAAAGCTGTACATCGCAATTCGAGGCTCAACCCTTATCCATTCACCCTCCGTGGGGTGTCTTCTCGCACGGTAACTGTCCAGAGAAGTAACTCAATTCAATTCAATGCAAGTCATTTTAAATAAGGCATTTTTATAGTAGATTTGGAAAGTGTGTCAATTGTAGCATAATGTGCAATATTATTATTAAGTTAAAAAAAGGCCATTCCTTAGTTCTCAGTAGTAGGGTACGTGCTTTAATTTGTCCAAGTTTCTCTGGGTGTAATTTTATGTAATTGTAATTTGTGCTCTTTGAATATAAGTATAAGGGGAAAAAAATCATTTAAATTTCAGTAATTTTTCATATTTGCTTCACAGATCTTCACCTCTCAACCCCTGTTTTACTGATTACTGCCTCCGTCTGTCCCTCACCTTTAATGACCACGCAACCGGAGTCAAAGAGATTTCTTTGAGTGACCGCATTTAAAAAAAAAAAAAAAAGCTCAGTACAGAGTCAGCAGCACAACATATCATAATTAGCTCATTTGTTCTCGGGTCTCACTTGGAAAAGAGATCTTGATCCCAGCGAGACCTTCTGGGAGAATGAAAGCTCAACTAAATGAAACACTAACTCAATTTAGTTAGTTTCGGTTCTTTAGTCTGTAAAATGTCCGAATATAGTGAAAAATGTCAGATGGTCGGGAACTAGACAGCTTTGTGCAAGAGATGAACTGAGATGTCAACCGTAAGTCTGGCTGTTAGTGGTCTAAGCCCTGGTCTGAGTCTGTCCCTGTGAAACCAGCCCCATCAGTCGCACAATGCTGTGTCTAGTTCTTCATTAGCTTAAGTAGGAAGCACTCGCTTTGAATTCAGGGTAGATGACGACTTTTTTTTCAAACTTAAGATCGTGTCAGATGCTCAGCTCAGCTCAGTCCGGCAGAAAAAACGTTTGTCTTCTGCAAGAATTCAACAGCTACAAGGACGTTTTACTGGGAACATTCAGAAAAACACTGCAGTGTTTAAAGTGTAGATCTGGAGCAGAGCTGAGCTGCTGTGGCTCCTTAATGTGCCAGTACTCAGCACCTCTGTTAACTCCGTCAGTATTGGGATTGTTTCCAAATGGAAGCGACTGACAATGTCCTCGCCGCTGTACAACGATGATCCAGAGCATTGTGAAATAAAGTGGGGCCTGCTCACTGCGGAAGCTGCAAGTGCCTGCAAATTCATTTTATTCAAGTTCTCTACTCAAACGTTGGGTGTGTCAGGTAAGTCCAGACACATATTTTGGGGAATCATGTTAATTCTACCTGCAGATGCACTGAATGCACTAAAACATTGTAAAACTCTGGAATGGTCCTTTAGATTGGCCCTGCAGCTGTTTTACAAATGCATCGATGTCCTCCTTTCATTCATTTCTGCTCTGTGTTGTAAACATCCGCTTACGTGAAACAACAGCTGAGCCAAACCCCTCAGCCATGTCTTATTTAAATATGTTTATTTTTTCATGTATTTTGGTCTGAAGTTGTCTTATCCTGAGAGTCTGGAGTCTAACTCTGGGGAAACATCTTAGGTCAGAGAAAGTACAGTACATTTTCTGTCTCTTTCTCAGCTGATGATTACTTTGGATGAATCTTTAACGAGGCCTGTGGGGAAATGAGAAAGCTCAGGCAGGATTTGATCAAGTGGTTTCAGAGGCGGCAGATTGAACCACTCAACTATCTCTGCTCTGACTCTCCTGCTGTCTGCAGCTCTGCCATTATCTCTCGCTGACCTTCATTTGTCACTGTTACTTACTGGCTCTCAGATGATTAAAGAGCATTGTTTAAAGATAAATGTCTATTTTCTCATTAGCAGTAACATGAGCTATTATAACAACATCTGTCACCTTTAAAACTCCAAAAAATGTAGATATACAGACTGTAAGTCATTTTTCCAACTAGTCTGACCTCCATTTTTCCACATACATTAGGACCCGGTTTCACAGCAACATGTTAGACCGCTGTGTAGTGTCAGACCAGTTCAATGCAGGGGCAGACAACCCCCCGTAAAAGAAAAAAAAGCAAACAAAAAATGTAGTTAGACAGACAAGTAACGTGCTGCCATGGATTCAGTGGGTTAGCTGGGGGCTAAACAAAGTGTCCCCATTTAAAGTCGCTGTAAGTGTAGGTCACACTGGTGACCTACACTTGTCCTACAGTGTCTGGGCTCAACTCTTCCGTCCCCCGCTGGGGAAGTTCCTCACAGGTGGACAACCGATGCCATAATACGAGTTAAACGCTTTCACAAAAATCGAGTCCAGCTTTTTTAAAGCCCAAAAGCTTTGCCACCCAACACCAAGGCTAACTCTGGACTGGGAGCCATGTTTCCATGGTAACAGTGGGCGACACCTGCTGACCAGCGGCAACGAGGGAGAAAAAGGCAGGTCTTCGTCTCAGCGTCAAGCAGTTTGATGCTCTGACGCAAATAAAAGCGAACACTGTGAAACTCTGTGAAATAGTTTGTCTCCAACGAATCCGCCAGTGTTTAAGTCTGAGGGTTGACTGTCACACCAACAACGAAGATGCCTCGATTCTTAAGGTTTAAAGTTGTCTGGCCGGTAGTTGCAAACATGGCCGTATGGTCCTTTTAACTCCTCGTTTCTTAGGTGTCCATGAACACAACTCCCAGATGTCACCAAGTGTCTGTGTCTGTGTCTGTGTGTCTGTGTGTGTGTGAATGCATGAGTGCTTAACACAAACGCACATATGTGAAGGTGTTTGTGCTTGCTGACTGCAGAGAATGATGTAGTTTGACAGGCCTCAGCGCCGTGCATTTGACTTTCACACAGAGGTCAGTCTCTGTCTGTGTGTGTGTGTGTGTGTGTGTGTGTGTGTGTGTGTGTGTGTGTGTGTGTGTGTGTGGAAATGTGTGTTTGGAGGTGGGTGTTGGCCTGCTTGAGTAATCCTGCCAACGGCGTCAGTTCTAGACAAAAGACATGACCGTAATCCACAGCGACAAACACACACTTTCCTCCAGTCTCTCTCTCACTTTCTGTTCCTCTACGTAACACACATGAACACACACATGAACACACACACACGGTTGTGTTTCCATCACTTCAGAGGACTTTGTATTGACTTACATTCATTTCCTGGACACCTAAGCCTAACCTCAGAGTCTTCACCCTAAAATCGAATGATTTACAATATGTGGACTTTCTTTTTTGTCCCCATAAGGAAGTCGAGTCCCCAAAATGTGACTGTGTCAACAGATTTGTGTCTCCACAACATGAGTAATCCAAGCAGTCACACACATACGCACAGAAACGAGTGGACCGCTTCTGTCGTGTGGTCTCAAATAGCCACGGGGTCGCACGTCTTTCGTCCCGCTGACCCGACCATACGACACCTTTCACCTTCCTGCCCCTCGTTTTCTCCCCAAACCGCTGCATTGTTTCGCTCATCGAGACAGAAGAAGAATCGTGTAGGAGAAACGTGGCAGCAGAGCGGCTCAGGAATTAAAGAGGAGAGAAAGAGAAGGGTGGGGAAACACTAAACTAGGACAGGCAGTAGATTAAGCTCAGCAGCTGTACAGTTATTGCTTGTGACAGTTCCTTGTGCATTAACATACACTATGCATGATGGAGCAGATACTGCAGGATAGTGGAAATGCAGAGATAATCTCCCAATCCACTGAACGACTGAACCTTTATTTCCACCAGGATTTTCAGTTTTCGTCTTCATCTGTTTGATCTGTTTTTGTTAATTTTGCGTTTCATTTCAGGAGGAGTTTACACAGTGATAAGGCAATGTTCATATTCATGCAGGCACTTGTGTTCATACATGTGTATATATAGTAGGTATAAAGCGTTAACCGGGAAATTCACGGTGGAATCGCTGTGATCAATATATTAAATAAATAAAGCTTCAGGATTCGTTCACGTCGAGCTTAACTTTAGTTAACTTCAACACACAAGTTGGCGTCACCAGATGTGTTTCCATCCGTTTTTATGTGCATTTTCACTTTGTGCATGAACAACCTGAGTGACAAAACAAATATCACAAAAGTTTTTCTTGTTGTCTGAGGTGTAACAGCAGTTGTGTGGCTAAAACCCAAAGGTAAACAGACGTGGCGACTAAACGCTGACGTAGATGAAGCGTGAGGAGAGGAAACCATCAGGTCAGTGAGGAGCCAGGAGGAGACGTGAACCTTCCTCAAATCAAAACATGGAACCAGCAGAAACGTCAGGTTCCATCACGTTCTCCACGGTTCCCCATCGTCTGAGCTCCGACTGCAGCTCTTTCAACCACCTCGTCTCGCCGCGTCCTCCTCTTCTGTGGTGGTTTAATGGCGGCGACTGGAGAATCGGCTCCACCGGCTGTTGATCGGCTCACGTTCACTCAGCAGCAGTGGAGGGAAACCAGACTTCACTAACGTTTTCTTTACATTATTTTTTTCAAGATTTGGATGGAAACCTTCTTTGTAGTAGTTATGAAGTAGTTACTTTACGTAACTTTATGTAATCTCACATGATATCTCCCGTTTTACCATCGACTAGTCTGCCAATTATCTTCTCAACTAATCAACTAATTGTTCGGTCTATAAAATGTGAGAAAGCAGTGAGAAGCACCTGTCATAGCTTCCCAAACTTGCATCTTTTAGATGTGGTGCTGAGAGATTTTGTTTTTGCATTGTTAACTGCAGGTCTCGACTTGCCGATTTCCACATGAACTGCCAGATGACGTCTCATACTGTCACCAGCTGCCCCCATGACAACTACCACGGCTGCCTCATGTCCTATGTCGGCCTCATTGGTGAGTTTGTTCGTAAAGCCGTCATATTCAAATTGTTTGTTTTGCCCATGAGGCCAAAAAAAAAAGATGAAAATATTCACATTTAGGAAGCGTGCTTTTAAATGATAATTCAGTTGTTAAAATAACTGCTGATCAATTAAGAAGCTGGTACCAGCAAATGTGTTGCATTCTGGCTTGGAAATATAAATATATATATACATACGTAGTAGGTATACGTAGGCTCCGTCCTAAATGAGACTTCACGTTCACATAACCTGTAGCCCCACACACTGTAGCTAGTTAATGATACCGTATAACTCTTGGCCCTGGTAACAACAGCAGTGATGCCAGTTGGCTGGACGAACCCGCAGATTGATTCATTCCTTACACTTTGTCTCGTGTTCTTAGTTTCAGAAAGACTAAGACCGAGCTTCTGTCTTACTCGAGCTCCATCACTGCAACATGTGGAGAAATCCAAACACTGGCACACTTTCAAGTTTAAATGGGTTAAACGAAAAAAGAAAGCCAGAGCAGCAGATCGATGGGCATGACGTGACTCTGTTGCTCCGACAGAATTACAGCCGTGGAAATGTGCATTATACAGAGCTGACCGATCTTTATGTGAGAATTTACAGCTGACGCTGTTATTCTGTTAGCAGCGTGTCTTTGTTAAACACATTGCAGGTGACTCACTTCTTCTCTGGAAATCATCCAGTGATTCAATTCCCAATTTGCAAAAATCCTCTTTACATTTCTCCTTGGCAAATCTCCATCCTAATTCTTATTCCTCCCCGGCGTTAACTCCTTCCCTCTTTCCGTCTCAGGCTCAGATGTGACGCCGAACTACAGCGACAGCAGCCCCTCCAACATCACCATCAGCCTGTGGTGCACCTGCAGGGGCACTGGCAATCAGGAGAGAGAGTGTGACACTTTCCACCGGGACTTCACACACAACACCTGCCTCAGTGAGTCCTCCGTTTGTGTGGTTGTGTTATTGCTGTGCTTATGAGGCCCACATTTAGATGCAAAGCCAGGAGGAACAAAAGAGAGAAATATATGAAGACAGATAATCCTCCAAAGTCGGAGCATATGAGCGGCTTGACGGCAGTATTAAACTAAGGCTGAGGACGGGGTTTCATTTGGGACTGCAATTAATGGTTGTTTTCCTCATCGCTATTGATAAATTGATTCATTGTTTCTTGTCTATTTAACGTCTGTGGAAAAATGTCATCACGACTCCCAGGAGCCCAGGCTGACGTCCTCAGAGATTTGTGTCGGACCAACAGTCCAAAGCCCAAAGATATTCCGTCCACTAAAACGTATCGTATGTCCATCCAACTGAAAAACGACTTAAGTAATTAATCAATTAATTTTTTTGACTAATTAATTGTTTCAGGTCTAATTCAGTTTACAATCACGTGAAGCAGAGAGAATCCGAAAACATCCAAATCCAAAAAACTGAAAAGGAATTTTATGGCTTTTTTGTTTGAAATGTGACTCAAGTCAATCGTTTAAAATGCTTGCTGATTAATCTTCTTTCGATCAACTATATGATTAATCAGTCACTGGACAAATCATTTCAGAGGTTTTTGTAGAGGAGGCTTAAGAGGGAAGAGAGGGAAGGTCCTCGCGAGTATTGCAACAGAAAAGACTGTGTGTCTGCGTGAAGCGTACACATCAGTATATACAGTATAAGTGGGGAAAAAACAGAGAGCGAGGCAGATAATTGAGGAGAAAGGTTAGGCGGAGGAAGACGAATACAGAAGTGTGAGACAATGTGGTGAGGATCCCAAGACACCTTCTTTAAATAACACTGACCCAGCTGCAATATCACCTCTGCACCTCCTCCATCGAACAAACAGTCTCCCCTCCTCTCCTTTAATGGGAACACATACATGCATATCCATGTACGCCTGTGGCAGAGAAGACTCCCGTCAAAACCCTAGGATTCCATCGTGTATTAAACATTATGGGAAACCCATCGCACAGCCCTGAGTGTAGAACGATCTTCTCTTATCAACCGAACCTACTGTGGAATTGGGGAAGGATCCTGTTTCTGTTTAAATAACCACTTTGTTACGGTCCTAACCTTTGAAGTTGTGGTTAAAAGAAACCAACGTTTCGGGAAACAAACAGTGCTGTCCCGTGTCAAAGCTGCATGGCTTTGTCACGGCACAAGGTGGCGACGCCAAATCCCGAGTCAAAATGTTTGGTTCCACTCGCAACCATGGGAAGATGATAAATGTTAAACCAGTTAGAGATGCCTCAGCCCGTTGGATCGGGATTGGCGCCGATTCTAAAGGACTGTATCTCTGATGTAGATAATGTTTCAGGTGTGATGATTGATGGGATCGAGATGGAGCAGGTCTGTTCTGTTCTGGGTCAGTTGGTGTTGACAGTTGGCTGATAAAATCATATAGCGTGCCAGTCATTCTCAGAGATTTCTTTGTGACGGACGTCGGCGACAGATGACGTCACCTGTGTGTCACCTGAGGGACACGTACCGGTAGCGATACTGCATCTTTACGTCTGTGTTTCGGTCCTCCGTCCAGACTAAAACGTCGCTCTTCTCCCCCCCCCAGAGTCTGCAAATCTTCACACTTCAGCTGGGTGTTTCAGCGTGTGGCCAGAAAACCGAGCTTTTTCCAAAACGACGCTGTGAGCTGCTCAGCGAGGGCGGCAGCGGTGTGACAGTAGAGAAGACAACGTTAAATCCCCTCTAACTTTTTAAATGTCAACACAATAGCTGCTGTCTTTAACCTGGATGTATTCTACTTTTGTCAAATCATGTTAGAGTTATAATATACTGAATATATCCGCAGCAGCAGCTTGGGAGTGACTGCTGGTGAACATGTAGTGTTTATGGGCCGTGACTAAATCACTGTTTGATCCTGGTTCAGTGTCTGACAACAGAAACAGAAAAACCTGTACATGAGATCAACTACATGGCGAATTCATTACATTTCTATCGTCTCTAACCCTTTTCTGCCGATCACGCAGCACAGTTGTTGTCATTAACCAGTTTTTCTGTTGATTTTATCAGCCGGCTGTCTGTCTCACTCCTCACCAGATGTGGCCGTGACACGCTTTCGTTGTTTGTCGACTGAAAAGAGGACGAGGACAAAGAGACTTGACTGTTGTTATGTTCAGGTGTTTCACTGTGGACACAGGCCTCTAATAAAACCGCCTGGAAAACGTTAATTTGGACATACATTGCTTTCACTAAACACTAAATAGGTGTTTGAGCATTCGGACGGCTCCATGTAGACATATTCTAACACTTGCTAACATTAGCCACCACTGGTCGTACCAGACCAGGCAAGGCTGCAGCAGCAAAAACCACGAGTGTACTGAAATGAGCAACAGTGTGTTTAATGAAATAATAATTAGAAAAACAATTTAAATGTTAATTTTACTCTTTTGCCAGGTAGCGCAGACAGAAACAAGCGGCACAGAGCTTTAACCGAAACACTGCATCCACGTGCTACTGAGAGACCTGGAAAAACCCGTTTCACAGATCCGATGCGACAGTAACCTTCAGTTATAAAAACCTGAGGAGAATCAGTCCTTGTGGCAACTACATGGGTGCACTCCACAGAGGCAGAGAAGCAGCCTCTGCTCCATGTGGAGTGGTTTGCGTCGGGGGACTGTTCATTAACCATTCACCAAACACATCGGAGTGGATTATGCTACATATAAATATATATACCTTACACCTCGGTCCCCTGCCATGAAATGCTAGTGATTCCGTTGACATATTTTTGTTGAGTGTTGCACTTGAAAGGTTTGTTTTTGTTTATTGGCCTTGCTCCTGTTTCCGCCTGGCGCTGCGGTTTCTCTATGTGTGAAATCTAATACAGAACACGGTGTAAATGTACTGTATGTGTAGGCCTGTGCTGTGCGTATTCTTTATTCTTTATCCGGATCCCCATTAGCTTCCACAACTCAGTCACTAGTCTTCTATCATCTGTTTGTTTGTCGAATTTCTGACCTCTCAGTGAGCCTCCTGAATATAAGGCTTTTTATAAGAGGAAAAAAAAAACCAAACCAGAAAATCCCATAAGCCCCTGAATGTACCAAAACAAACCTGATAAAGTTGGCTTGTCAGAGTACAGTACTCAGATACTTGGATATGAACAGAGCCGGAGCAGTGTGACTGAGGTTGTTTCAGGGTCAACATTCAGACATTCGGTCTGGTTCATCCTATATACATTTTCATCACATTTGCTTTTCAGTGCAGGATGAAGCCCGATGTTGAGCAGGTGTTACTCTTACCTCATGATGCCTTGCAGGGAGTTCTAGGGGTAAACAAACAGCTTTACCTGAAGTTCACTCCGCTCCAGGTCCCTCTGTAGGCTCTGCAGTCCCACACACCTCTTCAAACTGGATCTCACCGAACTCTGAGCCTTTTTCCTCCTTTTTTTTACCTCTTCAGGACAAATGTCTGTGCACAGAAACGGTACCAGCTGCTGGTTGGACTCCCAGTTCGTTCTGGTGCAACAACATGTGACAGTCGGAGTTCCCGGTGGATCAGTGGGGTCGTCAACCTCCAGAACTCCCGTGGTTACTGAGCAGCGGTTCATTGTGTTGTGTAGCGTGTTTACTCAGTCGAAAGGTTCCTTTCCCTCCTGACTGTGAAAGACTAAAAACTCTGAGCAGGTTGGCGGAAACCATCTTTATGTGTGGTCTGTCCAGTCTTTGCGGCTTCCAGCCGGTCTTCAGGTTTGTGCCAGGCTCTCCCAGTGAGCCAGAAAATGATGAGTTGAATTAGGGACCGGCTCAAAAGAACATTCAATATGGCCAAGAGCTCTTTTCACATTTTTGTCAATAGCCTTTTCTTTTTTTTTTTTTCCCCCCACACCTCAACTTATTTTCACCGGGACCTCTTCCCACCACATGCACATCGATGCTTTTTCATTATTTATCACAGACACTTATTATATTCATCCGGGCCTCTTCCCATTATATACACAACCTGCAGCTTTAAAAGAAAAATCATGCTACAGTGCTACATTCACTTGAGTGGGAAAGTGGTCTCAGACTTTTGGACCCCACTGTATTTCGCCCAATGCAATTCTTAACTCATTTTTACGGTGTTTCCATCAATCATTTCCCCCTGGACCAGGTAACGCAGCTTTCAGACTCGGTTTAGGTGTATTTTTTTTTTACTACGTTCACGCTACCCACTTTGGGAAAACGAGTCCAGATATACCTGCTAATTATTAAGACAGGAAGTAAAACGAATGACTGTGTCTTGCTGAGAGAAGAACAATGTTGTCACTGTGTAATTAGCAGGTGGAAAAAGGGTCTAATATTGTTAATCATTCGCTCCTCTGCCCCCACCCCCCTTTGCCTTTCTCTCATGTTTCCCCTCTCTGCCCTGCTTTCTCTGTCTCCTCTCACAGAAAATGCCATCCAGTCGTTTGGTTACGGCTCAGAGGGGGGGACTCTTCTTGTAACCGAGCCGTCGTCCACCTTCTTGCCCCCCGTCCAGCCGCCAATCATCTCCAAACCTGCTCCCTCTCTTCACGGCAATGCAATCAAACCCATGGACAGTGCTTGTATGTTTTCCACCTGTGCCAACCTGCAGGTGAGTTCGCCTACGTGTGTTTTATTATGGCACGTTGACCCGACTTGTCACAAACCAGCCGCTTTGTGAGCTACTGGATGCGGAGGGACCACTGAGCTACGAAGCCAAAAAGCAGTGACCTGATTTTATATGGTAGAGATACATTTAGTTTCTATGAACCACAGAGTTAAAAAAAATAAAATCACAATAAAGTTTATTTTCTCAAACAAGTTAAAAAGGACAGGACAGCTGAAAGAAAAAACGTTGCTTGCAGATACTGTGTTTACAGCTGACATTTCATGAATATTGCGCAGTGTCCACATTTTTTTGCCATTTTGCCAGTTTTGCCAACTATTTCTTTAGGTAGAACAATCAAACTAAATTAAGGCATTAAAACCTCTGTATCTGTTACACAGTTTGCTGGCCAGCCTGAAAACTTTGAACGCTTTAATCTCAGCTCCACTGCCTCTGCAGATCCTGCTCTGTCTTTGTAGAGAAGACAGTCAATAAAACACGAGAGTTTGTTCTTTGCTGCTGACAAACTGAGGATGTGCCCAGCTGAATATAGAAAGAGAAATCCACGCAGTCAAACAGGAAGACGGTAACGTACCCAGATAGGACTGAGGAGGTCTGAGCAGAACAGATTTATGTGCTTTGCTCTTCTTCACCTTCACACACATTAGCATCATCCTGCCTGCAGCCAGGGAATGTAGAAACCAATCCATTATGTACAGGGAGGAGGTGTAAGGCTGAAGGTTAAAGGCCAATATAAATTGCATGAATGAATTATAGAATACCTCAACATATAATGTGACTGGATCCAGAGATGTTTTGCTAAACTGCCTAATTTTTAACTCACTTACATGTACATATATATGTACATAAAATATCTAAAACATAAGATGAATAATAATACAACTGCCTATTTCTGTTGGCAAAAGATGGAATCAAACTGGAGAACAGGTGGCGCTGGAGTCGGGAGGTGGTTAGCCTAGCTTAGCATAAAGACTGGAAGCAGGGGGAAACACCTCGCCTGGCTCCGTCCAAAGTTCAGAAATACACCTACCAGCACCTCTAAAGGTCACTTAGTAACACGTTATGCCTGTAGACAAACAAAAATATAAAAATCCCCGCTTGTAGTTCGACGAGGTGCTACATGCAGTGATTGTGTGCAGATTCCTGAAGACCAGGTTCAGCACCATCATAGCCACAAAGGGACCAAAACAAAAAATCGGATCTGAACTGTTTCTGCCAGCCCCCACTATAGCGTTGAGCAGTGGCAGGAGCGCCCCTGTTTCCGGACATAAGAAGTTTAGCTGACATTATTTACTGACAGTTATGATGAAGTGTAATCACCGGAGCTCAGCTGAGCTGGTGATGTACAGCACCGTTGTCCCAGCTATAACGTGAGCGTACTGTGCCCTCCTGTTCTCGGGGGTTTGGACTCCGGAGTTCCATTTGCCAGCTTCAGACTTTGCATAACGTTGCACCGAGCTGTGAAGTAGATGGAGCTATTTTGGTTGGTGGTTGTGTATGTGACGGTCCCATTTACATGTATGACTCACAGATGGAGCACTTCTACAGCTTGGATCAGCATGAAACTCTCCTGGTTAAATCATCAGCACCAAAAGAAGAACAACTGTGTTACAAAACAGATTTTTTTTAAATCTTTTTATTTTATAAAAGTAGAAAGTTTTAGCTTGTGTACAAAGTTAACTGCGAGTCCAAAGGTGCATTTCAAGAAGAAAGATCCAAACACTGAGCCCAAAATTTCTGACATGTGAGCCGCTTGTGGTGGGCGAGACGTAAAGATGACCGTGTTGAGAGTTTCAATCGGTTCACTTTTCATTTCGGAGTCCACACTGGTTGACTTCAGCAACTCTGGCACCTCGTTTCGTTCTCAACTTTAATGATGAAGTGTTGAATTGAATTAAGTGGCTTCTTCTCCATAACAACGGATGCGTGCTTATGGTTGGGTGTAGTGTATATGTGTAAGTTCTCTTAAATAACCCCAGATTATCCTACACCGGCCCACTATTTATTTACCCATCCAACAGCACTTTTGCCACTGTGATGTTCCAGAGGGCCACCAAAACTGGTCAGACCACAGTAGGTTGGGGTAGGTCCGGAGTTTGCCGCCTGTATTGCCATCTCGTGCATGAATGTCGTAGCTGTTTTGAGTATTTTAGGAAGTGTGTGTATTGGCTGCATTATCATATCATTATTTGCTGTCGTGCGAGCTTCTGGTTAAAGCTTGGCGAGCCACACGAGGCTTGTGAGCCGCGGCTGCGGATGACGAAACGTAGCAATCTGAGCACCGAGCCTTGGGGTAACCATTGGCTGGTAGGGGCAGGGTGGATTCGGAGTTCCTGACTTAGATGATACTGTTTTATGACGACAAATGTTCACAATTTAACTACTGTGACAGAAGCTGAATTCATCCCCCGACCCTCCGTCGGGTCCATGAAGCAATATGGTGGCACCTGCAAACTGCTATCTGTCAGCACTTTCGATACCCATGCCTAATTACCTGCAACGTGAGAGCCAGCATTTCCGATAAATACGAAACCTCCGTGGTCCCGCAGCAGCGGAGATGAAGTGACATCTGAAAAGAGGCCGACGGAGAAATGGACGGGAAACAGATAAAAACAGAGATATGACATAAAAATGGAGAAAAAGCGTGAGATGTAGCAGAGCACAGAGTCCCTCCGGATACGCTATATTACCTCATGTGTGCCGCTCTGAATTTGCTTCCTGAATCGTATGACTTTCCAAAGCCCGTGAATAAAGCTATCATTTTTCTGTGAACTACAGAATGATGAACAGTCAGTTCATAGGAATCAGTCCTGCAGAGGCGTCCAGTGTCAGGGGGGTTACTGCAGCGATAGTCAGTATGATAATGATTCATCCGCATGGTTTAATCATCACTATAACAACCTTGTGTATGTGCACATGGATGCATAATTGTGGATCTGCACATGTATATTTCAGAGGAAATGATTATGATCTGGCTTGCAGTGTTTCTAGGCTGCTCTCCATGATTTCCCTGTCACTGAAAAGTGTTTTCTTCTTTCTCGTCAAGCGATAAGATCTGATTGGCTCTCCCACCCAGGCAACAGGAGGAGATATGCTAATGAAGCGCTGACAAAGAGGCTGATGGAAGACTCAGATAAACGAGGCAGTGTGTGTGATTTTGAGCTAGAATAAGTGTGCATCTTTGTTTACGCTGACATTACTGCTCTGCATTTCAATGACTGTCAATCTAGTGAGCCCCACTTAACTGTTTCTCATCCTTCCTGGAGACAATCACAAGAAACCCAAACAACAGGCCTTTTTCTATAGACTTTCCTCATTCTGAATTCCATCTTAATTTTTTTCTTTTAATGATCTCCTCAGTGTTACTCAAAAGTAGGGACAAAGGACTACATGCTGGATAATGTAATGATCATGCGGGTTAATTATTCTGACCACCAGTTTGAATTATTTTCTCTTTCAGTTTTTTGTGTTTTTTTTTTTTTTCCTTTTTGGCACACATGTATAAATACTACAATACCCATGAGCCTTAGCTGCTGTATGGATTAGAGCGGTAGTTTCATAATTGCAGTTGTGAGCCAAACACGCTGCTACAGTTCCTGAAATGATCTTCGTCTTCTTCATGTCCACATGTTCATTTGTCGCGCTGACGGCTCAGGCGGGAGACTCCATCCGAGGCTTAAAGAGAGAGAACCGACAGTGACCAACGCCGTCTGAGAAAATTAATCAGACTCTTACCGCAGGACCCAGGGGCACAAGTTCATGCTTGGTGTACTGGGAAAGCTTTTTAAACATCTACGTGTGAATGGTGCACCGGGCTCCTGCCACTCCTTACACAGTGGCATGTTACCGGGGTGTTGGGTTACGGGCTGTTTGTAGTGTCACACGGGTCTGTTTGTAGTGAGTGTCCTGTAATTAGTCGGCCCTGAACGTGTTTGGTTACTGCAGCTCGGCCTACGGGAGCTTCCGACAGCTCGTGTAGTGTGTTGTGTTGCCGCTAGAGAAAGAAAAGCCTGGTGAGTGAAAATGACTCCAAAGCATCTCCCGACGTCTTTTCTGCAGGAACAGATCGAATCATCTGTTAAGCAGCCAAATAATTACCACCGTCACTAAATGTCACGATAGGGAGCAGCTCCAACAGACAGACTGAACGGTGCAGTCAGTGAAAATGGTTCTGTCCACTCACGAGCACCCAGTCGCAGACAGGATGAAGGAACGTCAGAGCTGTTGTTCAGCTCAAAGCCTACACCCAGCAGCGGCATCCAGTGGTTAATGTTGACTTGTTTGAAGTTGTACCATAGAAATTACAAAGGCTATACTTTTATTTAGACATGATATCATGGCACGTGTAAAAAAAGACGTAGAACATGGGATCTGCCTCCTGTGTTTCATGTGGAAGGTTTTTTTTATCCTCAGAGAATCTTTCTCCTGAAAACAGATGTTGGAAAAGTCATCTTACTACTTAGTCAGTGTCGTCTTATATTCAGACCGGTACAGTGTTTATTAATTGTTATTGAAGTGTGGCTTGATTTGTATTTATAAGGAGCAAAAAACACATTAAAAAACACAAAGCGTTCAGTTAAAACATGAAGCTTCACTCTACCTTTAGGCAAACCAATCAGTGGTAAATCACCAAAGAGCTGCTGAGACGGCGCCGTTCTCCCCCGGGCGCTGACTGAAAGGTCTTACCTGGGTAGCAGCTCCTCACAAACCTTATCTAATGACACAGTAACGGTTGTGGAAATGAAAACTCTGACAGTTATGAGTCTGGCTCAGATTTTCCACCATTGCTGCTGGTTGACGTGAATTCACACACACAATAATAACATTTCTGATATTTTACAGCCAGCTTTTTGGGCTTGCCATAGTACTGAGAGGTGAATGCTCACTCTGCGGTCTGCTTTTGACAAAATCAATTACTCTGTTCTCCCACACTGTCTAGAAACCTGGGTAGGTCTTAAGGTGACCTCTTTCAACCTCTTGTGTTGTTAACTTCTAAAAACAGAACCTTCTCAGTTTTATTAGCGGACTCGTGCTCCTCTGTAAGTCGGCTTAATCGTGGTGTTCCCCAAGGGTCCGTTCTTGGCCCGCTGTTCTTTTCAAGCTTGCGTGCTTTACAGATACCGTTGTCAATGTTCCTGAATGGCAGGTCGGTTTGAGAAGAGCATCCTGTAATGATAACGTAAGAGTCACAAAGACTCTCCTTTTGATGAATCTGAGTTAACGAGCTGGATGTGAGTAGGCAGACCGGGGAATAAATGGCAGCAGGGCAGCGACTGTGTGTCTCTGGTGCTTTCTCATAACGGGTTCTTGTTTTACAGGACGGAGGCCAAAAGTGCATCCCCTCTGATGAGTATGAGTGCGAAGAGGTGAGGAGCTCTGATTACACCCCTTTGTGTGTTTTGACACTTTAGAAAATAATTATGTTAGTAATAGGTTTTGTGAAATTGCATGCATTGATGAGGGGTGGCATCAAATTATTTTCCCTGCAATCATTCGGTGGACCGTGATGTACAGGTGGTAATCAGGTTCGGTTCTTTTTTTGAGTTTCAGGTCCATCATCATCCCAAACAAGAAAAGAGTCTTCATGATAGAATATAATTATCGTTAAAAACAGAGAGGTTGTGTATGTCAATTTTCACTGTACAGAGTAACAGCTTTTTGTAAATAACTCAATTTCTGATACAGCTTCTAAAAAAATATGCTTTTATTGAGAGAGTAGAGGCAAATTTAACTAGTTTGCATCCAGCTCCTGTATCGGCTGTTCCCACTTTTTCTTTTAAAGTGGAAAACAACAATGAACAACAGAAGGGAGAGAAAAAGAACGTCACCCAAACCAGACTAACGCTGCGACTCAAATCCATGATACATACTACTTGTCATAGTTTACTGATTCAGCAGGTAGTATCTCAAAATATCAACTTTAGCATTTGATACCAACATGAAATGATACCTGTGGCATCGTCAGCGCAGGTTAAACTAAGGAAATAAATGTTCTGATGTCTGTTTGCTAGGATTTAATACATACCTTGTTGTTTTTCTAAGATTTTTTGGAGCTGTTTCAACACCACCCACAATTCATTTTATTTTTTTTCCTGCTCTGAGGAGCTGCTCCATTTTCTTGTTCACTGCGTTGTAGAATTCTATCAATCAACAGCAAACTCAAAAAAAAACCTCTGTATTTAGTCTGAACACTGTTTGGTTAGAGCAGACTTTATTTTGTCACTCGTTTCTTTCTTTGCGCCACCGAACTTCAGCTCCAACTTTCTTATGAAAACTATTTGCAAAGAATAGCTTGAGTTGTAAATAATAACTTTATCGGTTGATTAACCATTTATTGATGCTTTATTTATCAGGTATAAACTATTAATAAGAACAACCTTTAGGTTGCCAGGCTGTGAAAAGACAACTCCAAATCTGGACCAAAATCTGTTAATTAATTACTTGCTAACATTTACAAATGCTGTCAAACAGTCAAGTGACTTTCGCTGAGATATGATCGGAAAACTGCTTTAGTCCACACCGGCCAAAAGGACGTTTCACGACCTGGCAACTCAAAACGTGTTCTAATTAATGGCTTGTAACTGATTATCTACAAAATAGAGTAATGTACAAAAAAGTTGGTAAATGATTCATTAATATTTAATAAAGCCATTCGTTGCCACACAAAGGCATTTAGAGAGCGCCGGCGTGTTTGCTCAAACTCAACGCACATGAAGAAAAATCATAAGCTGCGTGTGTTTAGTTATAACAACAATCTGGACCTGTCAGCGGCAAAAATGTGCAGCTTGACGTGGACAAAGACCCCCTTTGATTTCACCGCAGGTGTTTCGCAGTTGACAGTTAACGGTGGTCTCGCTCAGTACTGGACCGGTTCCAAGCATTTTTGTCCCTATCAATCATCCAGACACGGATGAAAACATAGGATCCCGCTTTAAAAATGAGGGAATTATCCTTTAATTGCAAAACAGATTAGTAGAATATAAAAGTAATTTCTTGGAGACAGGGTTGGGTAGGACCAAACTTGAGCGTTAAGACTTGAAACATAACGTCACTATGAGGTTTCATTTGGTTCCATTTGGTTCCATTTGGTTCCATTTCTAGGTCATTTTACTCTGGTTTACTTCTCACTCTGTTCCCTCTGTTCCGTCTGCCACCTCTCACTACACAAACGACCAGATGTTGTATGTTTGCATGAAGGGTGTTCATGCTCGTGGCCGTAATTATACAAAGTGACTCGTCTGGAGAAGTTATAAAATGGCCTTTTTACAACAACGTTATTTATAAGCCATTCATCAAATGTTTACATGCTGCTAATAGATGCTGAACAGGGGGGTTGAACCTATTCCACTGACTGAACTCCTCTTCGCTCACGCTCTTACCTTTTCCCAACCCCCCTCCTGTGTCTGTTCAGGCGCTGTTGGCCCAGGGGTCAATAGACTCTCAGGACTCTCCGGGGCCCAAGAGCAGCAGCCGGCAGCCAGCTCCACTCCTCCGCCGCATCTCTGCGACTTTGTGTGTGTCCCTTCTGCCGACGTTTCTACTCCACATCTCATAAATGTGAACTCACACTCACAAATATACGCGTACATACACCCGCACCCACTGTCACACACACACACACACACACACACACACACACACACACACACGCACACGCACACGCACACACACATATCTGCTCCTAAATGGCTAGACCCAGAGAAAGTCACGTGAGTCGGCGGCCTTCGCTACGGGGAAATGTCAACCAACAGACGCCCAAACATCATCAACGGCCTTTTGAGGAGGGAAAGTGTTCTGGAGGACGCTCAGATTAGCCATCTCTCTCCCATCACACACACAACGAAGAAGACGACGCTGGGCTGTGGATTTTGTGAGATGAGAGGGCGAGAAATAAGAAAAGCAGAGAGAGAGAGAGAGAGAGAGAGAGAGACACTTGGGATTTTGGATCACAGTGACTTCATTTCCAATGCTCCCTGTCTGGAGGGTTTGTGTGCTTTTGTGCAGCCCGGCTCGGACTCATTCCCTCCAGCTTTCTTGGATCTGAGACAGCTGGGCTGAAAAGCACAGGAACTTTGGATCAAGCACAAAACCCCCAAAACGCCCCAACAAAAAGCACACACAGACACACACACACAGACACACACACAGCGAGTCTTGCAGTCGGCAGCGAGAGAGAGGGACAGGATGGGATTTCTAGGCCGGACAGATGGGACAGATCCTTCCATGGTGTTTGTCAGCTCAATTTATCACTCCGCGGACCTCTCTTGTGGCAGGAAATCTCTACTACATAAATACAAAGCACAAACACACACACACACACACACACACACACACACACGCACACGGGTACACACACAATCACTGTCGCCCTCCCCTTAGACCTCGTTAGCGGGCAAACAGGGTCCCCACACGGACACAAACACTCATGCTGTACACCAGTGTGCTTTTTGCGGGTCTTTATCTTAATTTTGTTGTCGACATTCTGTACAAACTTCATTTAATGTGGAATATGAAAAAAGTCCATCCAATGGAGTCTCAATGGAAGAGTGTATATTTCACATACCGTAAGTGTATAGTTGTGTGAGCGCAGGTGTGTGTGTGTGTGTGTGTGTATGTGTGTTTCTGCATGGGTGTCTATGGCTGAATGCGGGCGTGTCTGTGTTCGGAAACAAACGAACGCCGCAAGGATTCGAATCTTATAGGCAACTCGATACTACGAAAGTGCAAAACTGCGAAAGTGTAAAACTGCTGACCGCTTGATGTCGACGTTTAAATCGAACAGAATTTGTTACATGGAAATATTTTACTTTATCGCTCGATCTTCAGACTTATCCTTTATCACCGTCTGTTCTGGGTTTGCTGATTTTGTTTAAAATGGGATTTTGGTGTGAGCCTGTGAGCACAGAGCAGCAGCTAGCCCACTATCGATATGCACGAGAAAATGACAGCAGGCCCTCTCTAAAACCTGATGCATCAATCATTATATGTCAGATGAAACGCTAGTGGATACCAGCACCTATGTTTAAGAATGTTTCATTTATTAATCCTTTCATCATAGATGTAATATTAAGTTTCAGATTTAGCTGTAAAATGAGAGTCTACATCTGTGAGCACCAGTGTAACACGGTCTTCTTACAGAGTCACGGCCGGTTTATGCTCTGTCGGTAGCTCGTAATCCAAACGGCCACACTGGAGGGTAGAGTGCGACGCCGGCTTCAGTCAGGCCCAAAAAAGTGTTTGGTTTCTGAAGACTAGCGCAAAATGTTCCGCTGCCTCAGAGGAAATAAACTCGAGGCGATTCAAAACAAGATCACAGTGTCTCCCGACGTCTCTGCTTCAGAAGACGAACCAGGGAGAGGATCTGTCAGACGGCGAGGAATCACAGATGATGAGCTCAGAAAGACTGAAGTCTGAAAAATACTGTCAGAGAAAACAATTCGGGACTTCAACAGTCTGACAGGAGAGAGAGAGAGAGAGAGAGTCTGTGATTGAGGGACAGATACACTAATGTGGATTTTACCGATCCCCATATTTCATGTTTCACTTCTGTGAGAGAGAAGGCTTCAGTGATGAGGGCTCTCGTCTCCTTGGACTAACGGGATCTCAGGGAAACGTTCCCGACAAGACGAGCGTCGCAGCGTTTCCCGTCCCCAAAAAGTCTTTTTCTCAAAAACTGATGTTGGAAAGGGGGGGTCGTCTATAATGATGGTCGCCCTATATTCGTGCCAATACGGTAGATACTGTATACGGAAGTCTAGTTCTTACATCATTTATATAGGGGGATTTTTATGTATCTCCAAAAAAAAAAAAAAGTCAATGGATCAAGTCATGCTAAAAAAAAAAGTTGCTCAAATTGGCTCCCAAGATTCACCAGATCCACCAGATGTTTGTTAACCTTTCACCACAATTCAAGATAAGGAGAACAAACTTTAACAGCCTGTGTGTGTTAAGCCTGCTGCCTCAGTCAAGGTCAGGAGACCTGAAACACACTGTAAGCTTGAACTTTCAAGAGTTTGTGAAACCTAAAAAAAAAAAAGTTAAAAGTTTCTGTAAGTCAAAACTTGAAAGGACCTAATGAATTCAGATAAAATAAAATATTTTCGTGCTTTAAATTCAGCTGTATTTACTGTAGATGTCTGCATTAAGTATTCAGTTGCTTATAACATTCTAATAATTACGTCTTTTGTTTTCCCTCTGTAAACGTGTTTAACCTGTGTATGTGTGTGTGTGTGTGTGTGTGTGTGTGTGTGTGTGCGTGTGTGTGTGTGTACGGGTTCTTCAGTGTGTACTTTACCTCTGGCCACTCTGTGGGGTATTTTTTATTTTTCATAGAAGCTGCCAGGATGTGGAACATGAACAAAGGCCTGTTGTGCTGTAAGAAGGCCAACGGGTCAGAGGTTCGAGTGGGTCGTCACCTCCTACCCTCCATCAGCTGGAAGAGGTGTGGTGGTGAACCTGATGGTGTGGCCTTACTTTACTCTTCTTTCTCACAGACTTGAAAGAGGGAAAATTTTTATCATTAACCCGCTAGCAGTCAGGAAGAGCGATCACAGAGTCTCACACTTCAACTGACATTTAAGCACAGGTGACTATTCGTGATCCCCAGAGGATGAATCCTAATGATTCTGTCGGGCTTCTGAGCTTTTCGACGGCACCGCCATCACAGCAAATTTTGCTTTTGGGCAACACTTTCATGGCAAGAAACCTCAAAATAAATAAATTGTTGTTATTTATGGTCCCCAGAGGAGGAATACCAAATCTTTACAGTGATGCCCGACCTTCCTCTAGTGTCATTATCAGGCTAAAATTCCAGAATAAGTACAAGTGATCAACAGTGTGCAGGATTTTTCACATTCCAGAAATATGAAAACAACCTAATTGTTAGATTGCAATGAAAAAGACTAAACTCCTTCATACTCCTCGGTGGATAAAGCCTTTCCATTTGTCACTCTATCAGCTTTCTTCTTGCACCATCGGGCTAAAATGTAAACTTTTTACAAAAGAAAGCAAAATCTACAGGCTCATTTTGAATCAAGCTCTTCATCATCCCCAGAGATCCCCTGATCCCCAGTGGTTTGATTTTGACCATTTGCGTGAAAAGTCATCTTAAAATCAATCAATTGTTGATTTTCATTGTCCCCCAGAAGAGGAATCCAAATGTTTAAGTTTATCCCCGATCTCCCTCTGGTGTAATCATCAGGCAAACTTCTCAAATTTTGTTTCAGAAATATCAAACCGCAAGAGTACAATAAAGATTACTAAGCTCGTTCATACTCATCATAACAAACTGATATTGTTGCCTTACTGCAAGTTGAATTAACATGATTTTTTCCAACTGAACTATTCATCAAATAAAACACTAATTAAACTTGTAGATGGAACCAAAGAAATAGATTTAAAATACCTGATGGTAAATGTAATGAAATTAGGTTTACTGAAATTAAAGAGAGTCTGTTCAAATTAAACCATTTAGAAGTTGTATCTAATTCAAGATTTGCTTCGGAAAAAAGCTGGTGTCATCAGCAAAAAGTAGGAGAAATAAAAATGGAGATGCACTGAGCAGTTATTTATGTAGATGAGAATAAAATTTACATTTAAAATTTACATTTAGAAAGTGTTTCTGATTACTGATAGAATTTGAAAGTCATAGCTTAATATGCACAATATTACCATCATAAATCCAAACATACGCACAAAGCAAATTTATTACGGCTTAAAAAAAGAGTTTTATCAGCAGCCATGTCTGCGAATCACTTGTTTAATTTAAATTCACAGTGGTGTTCATACAAAATCACATAATTAATCCTAATCTGACCCCCAGGTTAGGAACCGGTGCTCTGGCACCACCATCGGGACAAACTCTGAAGACTCTGAAGAAGAGCTAATTTATCCATCCCTCCGTTCAACGCTTTCATTCCGTCGGGCATAAGGAACATTACCACGTCTAGGGGCTGCTAGCGGGGCTTTACACTTTGCGTCTTGTTCTGACTATGTGGAGGAAAAAGTGAGAAATGAGTAGATGGATGGAGGAAGACGGTGAAAGTGAGGTTGTAAATTTGCTGATATATTTGTAAACTTTAACAGCGCTACAGCAGTGTAACTGAAATATGTGTCTGGAGATCTAAATAAAAGTAACATCTGTAACAACAGTTGTTGACTTTTCGGTGTGTGTGTGTAGTTAATGTGCGAGCATAATGTGTGGGCTAACCAAGGGCGGTTAGTTTCCTTAATAAGTCTCCCTGAACGCGGCCGTCCGGCTGCCCTGCCGCCACAGTTCAGACGACAGAGCGGATGGAAATCTGAGTTGCCACCGTGAGCTTTCAAAGCAAAAGCAGCGATGCAGCGAGAGCTTTACGGGGATATGCCGTGAATGCGCTGTAAAGGACGCTAAAAAGGAATTCAAGTGGGGTCAGTGCATTAACAATAGAGGTTTACTACTAGAAAAAACAACAAATCTTATCAGAATTTGTTGTTTGTGAGACTGAAAAAATATTTGGTGGAGACAGAACAATAATAACAATGATTATTATTATCATTGTTATCATTATTATTATTATTACGTAGGTTTTTACTTGACCTTTTACAGAAACTAGAATGTTTTAAGTTGTGAGTTTTAAGTTAACAGCTACAACTTAAGCTAAATATGTGGAGGCTATTTCCTATATCAATTTAGCAAATAACATATTATAATGGAATTAGTTATCGGGGTTTCCCAGTTAATAGTAGTCTAATTATAAAAAGGAAAAGAAATTGAGTGCAGTAACAATAAGTTAGAAGTTTTCATTAATAGACACCGGACACTCTATGATAGATAAATGTTGTATTTCTGGCTTTTTTACAAAGGGCTTCAATCCTTTACTGCCTTATCTTTGATTGATGGTCAATTTCAGCATTCTTTTGGAAGAATATTGACAATAACTAATTACGTACAATGTTTTATTTTATTTTTTTTCCCCTCTCTGTTTTTTATTAACCGGAAAAACTAGAGAGGAGTTTAAATCCCTAATCTTTACAGCCCTGAGTACTGCCTGCAGGCCTTCACCAATCAGAGGGTAGAGCAGTACCCTCCATGGAGCCTGAGAGGCCTGCAGATTGATCTCCATCTCTCTTCTGTCCTCCGGACGTTGGCAGCTGGACGGTCTGTAGATTCTGTTTACACAGATTTCAGTGGGTAAATCAAAATGAAACCTTAAAACGAGGGGGACGTGGAAATTACAGCCTTGCCGGTGAAGCACTCTGCATTGTTTAACTCTCGGGCATAAAGCGAGACCCGCTCCTCCCATAATGTGCTGAGAAAACGGAGTAAGAGGCTTTTTAAAACATGACCTCCGGCCCGATGTTTTCATTGCATGTTTTTTTTTTCCCTCTGTAGAACTGATAGTGCTGAATAAGTTACGAGTGATTTTTCCACTCTTGTGGAGCAGCCAGGAGACGAGCCGCTGATGCCAATGATGATAGCCTACACTGTAGAGCTGATTAAAAGCACACTCACAGAGATCAGCGGGGAGTCAGAAAGACAGAGGAGCCGCATGCAATGACATGCCGGGCTGTTTCTGACAATCGGGCATCAAAAGGACCGGGATTAAATACGAACAGAACAATCGTCTGACCGCACGTGTGTGTGGGTGTGGGCGCCTGCATTTCACAGCTCTTATGTCTCTGTTTGACACAGTTCTGCCGCACTGCCGTTCCCTTACATCTCCTCCTCGGCGTCACTCTGCCTAATCCGTGCATTTTATTTCTCTCAGTTTGGTTCAGACGACGCCGGTGGCAGGTTGCGTGAAATCATACTCTATCCACCCGTGGGGGAAGGGAGAAGGCGTGTAAAGCAAAACTACTCAAAGAAACCCCAAACAAAAATCCCATATCTGGGTTTGTCTAATGGTCTAGATGTTGAATTGTTTTCTACTGCAATTTCTACTCCTTCTACATACAGTATATAGGTCATTTTGGCTGCCAACAAAATATAGCAGATGACATCATACTTTAACCTCATACCTGAATTAACTGAACGAAATTAAAAGACAAAAACAAGTGCAAAGCGAGTGTAAATAAATGCTGTGGTGCTTTAATGGTCTGGGTGCAGGGGCGGGACAGGCCAACCGGCGGAGGGTTTGTTTGTGGGCCCTCATCCCCAGTCACCGAATTATATTACCAGTAACACCTTTCATAAACACAGAACAGAAACTCTCAAACGTGTGTCGGCGATAAAAAGGTTTCTCATCTTAAGGCCCTTAATATATTACCATAACAGTACCACAGAAGCGCTGTCTGGACGCTTGGAACACGTGGACCAGTTCCTGTTTGTGTCCAAATGCACGGGCACTCGGATCAAAGTGTGTACAGGAACTGGTTTTGTAAAATCACTAGAAGATTCAGACCGTCACCGTTTTAAAAGACCAGGGACTGGGTGAAACTCCGCCAGACGGGTGCAACTGAAAAACACCCGACCGAGATGTGTTCATCAACAGGAGCAGTAGCACACCGGTTCATATTTAACATGATGCTGCCGTTTAAACAGACTGTATTTTACTTCTTCTGTGTGTCACACATCTGTGCATTAAACGTGGAAGATGCAGAACCGATCCCAGTCCAGATTTCAAAAGCTATCTAGTATCTCGAGTCGTGACGAACATGATGTAAAGGTATCGAGTGGAGGTTAAACAATATGCATCATTATCCTCTCAAAACATGAAGCTGTTGGCTACAACAAGTGTTTTTACTGAACTTACTGGGACAGAAAAACCTACCAACTCGTGTCAGTGTTGTATCGTGACGGCAACAGCAATAAGAAAAATAGCCCAGAGATGATAAAAGCATCGCTAAGCGTACGACCTGCAGTTCAGCTCCCACGGGAAACGTTCAGGGAAGCGGGTCTGTGTGAGAGCTCGCGTCGAGTCAAGTCCGAACAGGTTTGTAGTACTGACCGGTCTCAGCGGCGAGCCCCGCGCTGTCGCCGCCAAGCACTGCCTACAGCCCAACTCACACCCAGTGCTGAGTGAGGTCGTCTCAGTGTTCGGGGTCGCAACGCTTTCAGTTGTTTGGCCCGCAGTTGGTTCGGTAACATGTGAAAGCTGAGCAGGCAGGAGGAAGAGAGAGCTGCTGTCAGTGTCTGACAGCGGAGAGCAGCACACAACGATTTCCCGGGGGCAGTTCGTACCAGTGCAAACCCGACTTGTATCAAACTCGCAGAAGTATCAGTAGAAATGATCCGTTTGTTTCTTCTTGGCCAGATTCAGAGCGAAGATTGTTGTGTTTGCTGTAGCCGGTGCACATCAACACAAACAGGAAGCAGTTAACTTTTGGATTCGGTTTGACACTGAATACCGGGGAGAGAAATGTAGCTGTCTTTCAGCTTTCGGAGGCATCACATTTTCAGATTTCATGTAATGAAGGGGATGCGATGCCTCCCCCGTCTCCGTCCCCCGTTTGGTCCAGGTGCGAGGAGGCAACTGGACCAAACGACCAAAAACACACAGAGAGTCAGGAAGTTCTCACCCTTGGGAATGCGGAACAAGACTGAACTGATTACGAGAACAGCGGCAGGTTCATTTTCTGACGATCAGCTAATCGTTTCAGCGCCAGAGTCGTCGGCAGGTTCAGACGTCTGTACCAACAACAGGCCGGAGAGAACTTCTTCTCCCCTCCCCTCCTGCAGCACAGAGCAGGTTGGTGGTAAGCAAGGTACGAGTCTAACTGTGTTGGGCATTTACTGTGATGATTAATGTCAGCTGGGCTTGCAGCGACAGTGGTACTGCTCCAGCTTGTCTCCATCGGGACACAGTGGCCAGAGAGGGACCGGGGAAGAAGCCATAATCAGCCACCAGATGAGGTCAGGTGAGCGCGGGCGAGGCTGCGGGGAGGAAGTCCAAGCTGTGCCTAACGAGAGCTGACACGCCCGACAAGCGGCCCGGCTCCGAACAGAATAATGAAGTTTAGGTTTGTGTGAAAAGAGGGCCGTCGTTGCTAAAGATCTGCTCACTGACTCGTGCTGACTATCCGAGCCCCGCAGTCCGGCTGATAGCCTTTAGCTTTCACACATTTAATCATGTTTATGTGTGTGTGTGTATGATTATGTGACTGTGTGCCTGTGTCAAAGAGGCCTTTCAAAATCATTTAAAGTAAGTAAATCCCTATTTAAAACGTCAGTTTGCCACTGCAGTCACATGCCTGTGTGTGTGTTATCTGTGGGAGAAGCAGGCTGAACTGAGCGATACCACCTTTGGGACGGACTTCACTCAGCACAGCGTTTAACTTGTCTGGTTAGGACCTTAAGACCGGACGCAACAAAGGGGCACGGTGAAATTCATCCACACGTCTTCGCAAAATATATAGTGTTAGCAGCCTGGCGACGTAGTGCCGGTGGTAAAAACAGCCATTCTGAACCTAAACAGCAGTATAATTATTTTTTTAATACAGTCTATTGGATGATATTACATTAAATGTTCACTTATTTTACAAGAAACTTGAAGTACATTGTACATTTTAGCAGTTGGTAGCCTTGGATTCACAGACAACTGTCACCGGATCACTGTGATACTGAAGGAAACCTAAAAACAGGAAGTTTCTCAGCCAAGTTCCTCAGTTGTGAGGGGCGTCTTTTTTTTCTATGATTTCTGAGCAGGTTCATGGATGTTTATTTGTGATGGACATCGGAGATGATGCCTAAGTCACACTGAATCTGAAAATATGTGTATCGTGTCTGTGAGTTCAGATTCAACTGGGACCAAGGGTTTTAAAGTAGCCTTCCTTAACTGGCTGTGTGTCACTGCCACTGAGCAACCGTTGGTGGTGTTGAAAAGCAGGACAAGCTGCAATAATAACCTCTCCCTTCCCCCTCGTCTCCCTCCCTCTGCGTCTCCCTTAAAACCGCCCGATCTTGCAACACTTAAGCTAATGAGATGCGGTAGCTTCCTCCATCTTCGACTCTCTAAGGTCAGCTCTGTCAAGACTGTTTACTGTTGGTCTTTGGCACAAATTCCTAAGTCAAAGTTCACCAAAGTTAAAATCGATGAAAAGGATTTGCAAAGATTTACTTCACCCTCGAGTAAATTCCCTGATTACTGCAATTCCACTGAAATGAACCGTTTTTGCCGGAGACGTCTCTGTTTTAAATGCTGGTCTGATCAAGTTATCGGATCTCTTCTACAGGGACTGTTACAAAAACCACAATGACAGAAATCAAATAGACATATGTGGGATTTGGGAGGGGTACGGCTGCGTAAAAAGTGCTGTCAACACTAATCACAGACGTAGGGCAGACAATCAATGTAGCCCGTGTTTGTGCCTCTCGTGCATTACCACTAGCTCCAGAAGAGCCACTGCAGTAAGCCTCCGTTTCTCTGAAAGAAAACCACCTGAAAGAATTCACAAAACCCTGGAAAATTCTTATAACCATCGGGTTATGAGAGTTTATCCTGAGTTTGTAATTCAGCAGACACAATCACAAATTTCTGTCTGCCGCATGATAAACAACTGCACCTCTGTGTCCTAATCCGATCAAAAGTGAACGCGGCCAGATACCTGAATAGCAAACAGAGCTGCAACTTGAAAAACAGGTTTCAGTTTTTCCTTTTTTCTTTTTTAAATGTGCAGAAGTTGGAAAGGTCATGGGAGGATTCAGGAAATACCTTAAAAATGCAGATGCTTACCTCTGAAGTCAGGTTTCCATCCAAATGTAGAACAAATTCTAACCAGATTTGTTCTACATTTTGTTTACAAAAGAAAATGTGAATTAAAGTTCGCTTCCCTCCGCTGCCGCTGTGTGAATGTGAGCTGACTGGTTGATGGAGATCAACGGCTGGTGGAGCTGATTCCGCAGTCGGTGCCGTTATCGACATCAACGTGTTCAGTGCGGTGATGCAGGCAGTGTAAGACGGGCCTGTAACACTACGCACAGTTGGGTCCGTAAGTGTTCAGACGGTGACACCATTTTGATGATTTTGCCTCCGTGCACCACCACGATGGATTTTAGCCACCAAGCCATCAAGATGTGATAGAAGTGTCGACTTTCAGCTTTAATTCCGGGGGTTTATCAAAAATATCACGTTAATCGAGTTCCAACCGTTTTTATATGCAGTCCCTCGTTTTCAGAGGCTCAAAAGTAATTGGACAGCGGACAGTCAGTGTCATGTTCAGGCGTGGCCTGTTCCCTTGTTCTTTCGTGTCAAATGAAGTTTGGAACTGAGGGTTTCACGGAGCACGTTTGAAGCGGCCTTAAAGGAATGGTTACAAAGCACCATGTAGTATATCCAATTGATCATTTTCAACCTTTGTGACCAAGAAAACGTGAGAATGTTGACATGGATACCCGCTGCCTGCTATTTATCCGCTATCGATTTGTAATTTACATGTTGACTGTATTGTCTTTGTCTGCTCGCCTGTCTTGGTGTTGTGTTGTTTTTTATCCGGTGGTGTGTTAAGCGTTATTATACATGACCACAATGGAAATAAGCCTTTGGGCTTTATTGTGACTTCATCCTCTGGGATTTTTAATGTATGTAACTTCTGCAGTGCAGTGTTGCGTGTGTCCTTTAATCATCAAATGAATTCCTTAATTCCTTCAGTCAAGCAACCCAAGAGCTTCTCCAGACAAAGAAATGGAGTATCCTTCAACGGCCAAGTCAGTCACGTGACCTCAACCCAACGGAGTTGAAGACGAGACTGAGGGCAGAAAGACCCACAGACGAGCGGCGACTGAAGGCGGCGGCAGTAAAGGCCCGGAAAAGCAGCTCGAGGGAGGAAACTCGGCACTCGGTGACGTCCATGGGTTCCAGACTTCAGCCAGTCATTGGCCGCAAAGGGTTTTCATCCGAGTATTAAAAATAATCCTCATATTTATAGTTATGTCGGATAGCCCCTCATTTTCAGAGGCTCAAAAGTAATTGGACAATTTATAAAACTTGCTGTAATTCCTAAACAGTTAATGTGGCATTTTCGTCAAAACCCTTGAATTAAAGCTGAAAGTCGACACTTCCATCACATCTCGATGGCTTCGGTTCAGATCCACTGTGGTTTCGCACAGAGGCAAGTTTACAAAAACATGTGGCACTGTCCAAATACTTATGGACCTAGCTGTACGTAATATCTGTGACTAAAGGGACACTCAGTCTCTGCCTGTCACTATAGCAACAAGTGGGTTTTTTTGAGGGGGGGTGGGTTATTATGAAACAACAGAGAGAGAGGGAGGGCAGAGGTGCTCAGAGACGTAGACAGGATTAAAAATGAGGAGAGTGACACAGAAGCCATGAAAAGGGAATATTTAAAAGGCCCGTGTTCGCTGCTTCTGCCTCATTAAATCTCAGTCTGAGGCTTCAGTTTGTTCAGTTCTTTGCAGCGTCGTTGGTGTCGTACGCGATGTGATGTGTCAATCACAGGCGTAATCAAAAACTGCAATGCAAATGTTCAGGAGAAGATGTGGAAAACCTATAGAACTACACAAACGTATAAATATAGAAACACATGAAGCTATGTTAAAGGTATCATAAGGTATTTTCATGAAGTATATGTCTTGGTAAGAAACCTGCCAATCATTCAGTATGTTTTTCAAGCACAAGCCAACTATTGGCCAGATTGTCAAGAAATCAGTTTTGCAAATTTATGCTCCATGAATGTACAAAACTGCAAAACTACATATGGTTCAAAATTAAAAGACCACAAGAATTAAAAGGCATTACACAAGTCTTCTCTGGTACATCGTGTTCAAGCCGAGGACAATTACAGGAACTAGACTTGAAGCCTTTTCTGCGGAGTCTACAGGATCACATTTGTTCTCAAGGAACACAGTTTTGAGAAAAGAGGATATTTAACTGAAGGTTGGATGTGTTAAAGTCAGACACAGGCTGACCTTACGATTAGTGTGGATTATCCAAAAATACAAAGTGATGGAAGAGATTTGAATTTACTTTGTTTTTTGGTTCAAAGAGTAGAAAATTCACTGCTTTGAATTGAAAAAAAAAACAATATTTCACCTTTTTACCGATTGATGTTGAAGTCCAAGTCAAACCACAGTAACTGCACCCTGCCTTGGTAATATACAGTCCTGGCTGAAATTATTTGGCAGCCCTGAATTTTAAGTACAGAATTTAGAGTATCTTCAGAAATAAATGCAAATGACCCAATTTTTTATAATCAGAATATCTAACATAAACACCCAAGGTTCTTGGACAAAGCGAGTAAAAAAAAAACAAGACTTGCATAATAGTGAAATAATAAAAACACAAAATGTTCCCCAGACACAATAGTTGTGACCCTTCACAGATATTTGGTTGCAGAACCTTTGGCAACGGTGTCGGCCTCCAAACGTTTCTTGTAGCCACCCAGAAGCTTCTTGCTCCCGTCTGCCGGTAGCTTCTGCCACTGCTCCATTGCTGTGTGTTCGAGCTCCTTTAAGTTTGAGGGAGTCCTTTTTGCAACGGCAGATTTCAGCTCTCTCCAAAGGTTTTCATTGGGATGTAGGTCAGGACTCGTTGCTGGCCAGTTGGAAACCGTCCATCTTTCCCTCTTCAGCCTTTCTTTTGTCCTGCTGAAAGACCCACGACCATCGCTTCAAACCCAGTCTTCTGACACTGGGGAACATGTTTCGCTCTAAAATGTCCTGCTAATCTTCCGGTTTCATCTTTCCTTTGATACGTTCGGTGCCTCCAACACCAGAGGCAGCCGAGCAGCCCCACGGCCTGATAGAATCTCCACCATGTTTTACCGAGGTGGGATGTTTTCTTTTCCTTCTGGCCTTCATTTCGTCGCCTATAAACAAACTTTTGCACTGCATTCCTACGCATTTGCTGATTTTCGTTTGTCATTTCACGCCATTTCATTTCTCTTTATAACTTTTGCAGAGGTGCTGGAGCTCTCTCACCGGCTGACTGTTGCTGTGATTACGACTACAGCCACTGGATGACAGCCCTGTCACCGTCGCTGTCGCAGATTGTGGCTGAAGCCACGGCTGTGGCTTTGGTAGATATTTTTCTGGCTGCGACATTAGTTTGGGTTCGTACGTGTGCAGTAAATTGAAATGGCTGTCCTGGCTGAGTTTTGTATTGAAGCTGCTGTATTTCTGATCTCCTGTGGTGTATTGGTAACACATCTGTCATATCTGATAGAAGCACCGCGGGTTAATATCCTGTGTCGATGCTCTCTTAGCCAGTGTTAGTAGAAGCAGTACAGAGCAGTCGCAGCACAGCTACCAATGGCCAAAGGGCTGCAGGACATCTGGACAAAAATCCATTTATAAACTGTTAATTAAAAGTTTCAACTGCAAACTTGATGGATTGTAGTGAGAATCCTTTTGAATGATTTAACATTTATAATTGTAAGTGACTGACAAACATTTCCATAAGATAAGTGGTGAAACTGTCCATCGGAGGGTTTCCCAAAAGAATTAACAACATTTTTTTTTTTGTGCTAGAGGATGATTTTCCACATCCTGGTTACCCAAACATTGTTCTTATTAATGCTGAATAACTGATCTATAAAGAATTAACATGATTTATTAACCATGTCCTAACTAGGGACAAAGAGGACAAATTAACATGAAATTTCAGATCCAATGAACAGATCACATGCACAACAGGTCTATCATTCAGCACATTTCACCTATGAGAACGTCAAACGCGGTTTTGCAACAACACGTGGCTGCTGTTGACACTGTGAAATTGGAAAGGAGGAAGTGAGAGGAGGCAGAGGGGATTAAAAGGTTGGAAATAGCAACTAGACAAGAGGAGGTGATGGGAGGTGGAAATATTCTGAAACAGTGAATTACACATCCAAACAGAAACACTCAAACTGGAGGAACTGATGACCTGAGCAAAGATGAGGAAATCAAACACGGATCCATCAGACACGCCGCACACTGATGATCGGAATCGAAAAAACACACATTCAGGGGGAAGTACGCCGAATGCGGCGATATTCAGTACACGCACGCCCACGCCTGCGTGCACATGCACACACACATGGGGGAAGTGACAGGGCTGTGGAAGCACTCCGAGGATGTCGGCTGATGCAATGACAGATTCACACACGCGTGTATACGTACGTCCACTTCTTCTGTTATTTCAGCCGAGACGCCGTTTGTCACACCGAAGACGAAATGGGGCTGGAGGAAGTTCATCATTTAAACATCTGAGAGACACAGGAGTGAGGATGGGTGTCTGAGGGTGACGCGACGCACACAGCACATCTTCCCCGCGTTGTGAAATGGGGTGTGGGGGCAGCAGCCAAAAATAACCCGAATAAATGAAACCTTTGAAATACAAAATGTGATAAACGAACGGGGCGAGACGTGTTTAGTTTCTGCCCCGGAAGCTTGAGCGACGTTTAAGTCACGTGCTTCGCGTCCGTCAGCATTTTTTCACTAAGTCACAACGACGTCCAAACCTCTGCCGCGGCGGCGCAAATTAAAAATGGAAAAAGTGACGACTGCACGCTGACTCCGCGCCACAAAGTTTAGACAAAAAGAAGATGAAAACAGGGGGTTGGAGAAGCACTTTGTCACTTGAATGTGGCAACTGCTAATACATGAGAGGCACAAACTGGGGCTAATGAAAATCCATCGTATTTGACTTTGTTTTACAGCTGGGGGCTTTTGAACCGATGTAATGCATCATTTTTCTCAAACATATCTTCAGTTCAAGATCGTGTTAAACACGATTCTCATCAAATGAGTAGCAGTTATTAAGTATCGAGATGATAAACAAACGTTAAGTGTGTTTTATGTTAAAACCCCTGAAAACTTGGTTTCAACTCAAACAAGTGTCCCCAACATGAACAACTATAAATATTCAAGATGAAATAAGTAAAAATCAAACGTCAAGTTTGGGGAAATAACTCATCCTCTGTTCATGTTTATCAATAGTTTAACCCTCACAAACTCTCTGGTGTGGTTTGATCAGGTTTGACTGACCTGAAATGCTGTTAAACTCTGATTGGTGCACGGAAATATGTGACATCACTCTTTTCTAACTGAGCCCTGTCAATTTCCAACCAGTGAGAAAGGCACAAACAACACAAATACAGAAATCTCTGATCAGAATTAACCAGAACCTTTTGTGTCCACATGGGACCCCGACACTCAGAGGAAAAAATAGGTTTTCAGGGCCTTTAAAGGAGGCTTGCGTCTCCATGGCCCCCAACAGAACATCAGGGCTAGAACTGTGAGAACTAAGACCAAACTTTGGCTTCGGTGACAAATTATATAAACGACACATCCGACACACGTTCAGTAACGCAGTGTGCGTGCAAGTGGAAGGAGCGAGGATGTTTTGTATGAAAGTGACATTTCCCATAGAGTACTTTCACTCCACGTTGAGAAATGTGGTGTGGGGGCAGCACCTAAAAATAACCACGATAAATGAAACCTTTGAAATATAAAACGCCATAAACAAACGTGGAAGACATGAGAGCATATGTGTTGCAGAGAACTGAGCCTGGAGCAGAGACAGGAGGCTGTAATCACTGCCGAGCGTGTCTGTCTCTGCGTTAGCTGTGCGCGGCAGAGGTCGATGCCGGTGGGATTAGTCAGGCGTTAATGAGACAGGCCGCGATCCTCAGGAGGTGACCTGTCTTAACATGGACTGCCAGGCCCAGATTCTCAGTCTGAAGGGCAGTGCAGCAACTGCTAAGCAGCTGCGATACAGACAGAGAGCTCTAGCGGAGGGGATTTAGTGTGGAAATACAGGTTTGGTGGCAAAGATTTCACAAGTCAAGGCATCACGTGGAGGCTGAACAATTCTGTGGCTACAATCTACATCCAATGCAGAGAGAGAGAGATGAAGAGAGAGATGAACTTCCAGATTAGGTTCCAGTAGTAAGAAAACCTCATTAACCATCCCACTGACATTTGTAACCATAGCAATAACTATGAAATCAGCCTTGGAACAACCTTCTCAACTGTATGTCAAGTGGCTCGCTTCACGTTCAGACACGGACAGTAGCTTTTTGAAAAACGGTCTAATATCATCATTACCAGCCATGACAGCATAGCTGGTAGTAATGACTACTGAGTACTGCTGTAATAATGTAGTAACGACTACTGAGTACTACTGTAATACTGGAGTAACGACTACTGAGTACTACTGTAATAATGTAGTAGTGACTACTGAGTACTCCTGTAATAATGTAGTAATGACTACTGAGTACTACTGTTATACTGTAGTAATGACTACTGAGTACTACTGTAATAATGTAGCAGTGACTACTGAGTACTACTGTAATAATGTAGTAGTGACTACTGAGTACTACTGTAATAATGTAGCAGTGACTACTGAGTACTACTGTAATAATGTGGTAGTAACTACTGAGTACTTGTGTGATAATGTAGTAATGACTACTGAGTACTTGTGTGATAATGTGGTAATGACTACTGAGTACTTGTGTGATAATGTGGTAGTGACTACTGAGTACTACTGTAATAATGTAGCAGTGACTACTGAGTACTACTGTAATAATGTAGTAATGACGACTGAGTACTACTGTGATAATGTAGCAGTGACTACTGAGTACTGCTGTAATAATGTAGTAGTGACTACTGAGTACTGCTGTAATAATGTAGTAGTGACTACTGAGTACTACTATAATAATGTAGTTGTGACTACTGAGTACTGCTGTAATAATGTAGTAGTGACTACTGAGTACTGCTGTAATAATGTAGTAGTGACTACTGAGTACTGCTGTAATAATGTAGTAGTGACTACTGAGTACTACTGTAATAATGTAGTAGTGACTACTGAGTACTACTGTAATAATGTAGTAGTGACTACTGAGTACTGCTGTAATAATGTAGTAATGACTACTGAGTACTACTGTAATAATGCGGTGGTGCTTACTGAGGATGGTCCAAGATGGTCTCTAGTTTATTCAATATCTATGTTTTTAGCGGCCTTTAACAAACACCATTTCCCATAAGCCCTAGATGTTTGCGGGCTAAACGTCAGAGTTTGAGAGAGGAGGAGAGTCTGTGGACAAGTCCAGCGTCTGTGGTCAGTTCATGTGTCTGTTATAACAGCGGGACAGTAGAGTTCGTCTGGTAAACTTCCTCCCTTCATTAAAAGGCAGCGCACGGCTGCTTCCCTGAGCCTTTCTAAGAAACCGTCTGGGACCGTCTCCCATGCAGCGGACGAGACAGTTCCAAACAGGGCTAACTTGGCCCATTATCTAGCATTCCACCAAATTCCCCCCTGAAATCTGTACAGGAGATCCTAAGAGATCTTGCAAACAGACAAACAGCACTGAAAACATAGTGTGGGCTTCTTGGTGGAGGTGAGTGAAAATACAGTCCAGGCAGACACAACGGTGCTGGCGATGGTGTAATCTGTCTGTCTATGGCCTCCTAAATCTATAATGGGTCAGAGACAGAACAAGTGAAAAGGTCGATGTTCGGTCATTGCCCTCCTGCTGCAGTTTTGCTTCATGTGGGGAAATTGTACAGAAAATCCTGCAATATTCATACAGAATATGTGAAAGCTGCACTGAATGAAACCCTGAAATACGGATCCAGAATCCAGACGCTCGTTTGATCTGGCAGGTGTTTTGGCTGTTTACATATTTGGAAAGATAAATCCAGAACCACCTCCAGCAGCATTTCTAACCCATTCTTTCATTTCATTTTCCTGGAAGCTGCACGAATTGGTTTTTCTGATAATGAGAAAGAAAAAATCAACAACATATGTGTGTGTTTTCCAGTCTTCTCGTTGTTCTGAGCTGTGTATGAATCAGTGTGTGTCTGTTCCGTATGTTTTTTTCTTCTTCAGCTGGTCATTGATCAGAGCTGCGAGTGTGTGGATGTAACAAACCCAATGCTCCCCCCTCTCCATCGATAGCGGCACACTCCACTGACCACGATCATTATTCGGGGGGAAAAAGAAAGTTTGTGGCTTGCGGGGGCTGAGGCTGCACTTATTACTATTAGCCGAGTGGATAAATGTGCGAACCAGCAACGCTCTTCTTTCATTTTACCCTCCTTTGTTCTTTTTCATTTCCCTCTTTTTCTCCTTGTTGGCTGCATAAATCAAAGCTGCCTTTATACTTAACACTGCCTTTGCTTCAGGACAGTTAAATAAGACAAGGACGAAAAAGCAAAGGAAAAACAATACATCGACTGACATACTTTTGTGGTCCATTGTGGTGATTTTTTTCTGTTTATTTCTTGAGGTGTAATCTGTCTCTCCCTCTCTCTTTTTGTACATTCAAAGTGAAGCTTGTTGCTCTTTCAGGGCTGTTATCGGTGTGATAGGTTGCTGTGTTTAAAGGTACCAGTATCAGCTATATCTGTGCTACTGGAAGAAAGAATACGAGCATCCGTCACCCACATGATACATATCTGCTGATATGAGAGCGCAGTGAGGCGAGAGGAGGAAGAATCTAAGATAGGAGGTCAAAAAAACAAATCGGGTGAGGAGGAAATACGGCGTGAGGAGTAAAGATAGAGTGCATTTTAGAAAAAAAATACACAAAATCTACCCTGGTAAAATGCATCCGTGTTCATTGACGGATTATGAAATAAGTGGCCCCAGGGCGCAGGCATGTAAAACGCCCCCCATCCCTCCTACGTAGGAGCAAGACCCAACGACGTGGTTTAATTCCCTTTTTGGCTGTTTTGCTTCTCTCCTGGACCCAGTCTCCTAAAATTAACGTTTCTTCTTCAACAGCAAATACGTTTTGTAGGAAACACAATCACTGACTGGATTATGTTTTCTATTAACATAATGAGGAAATGTTGTTCATTTACATATTTACAAGTCGCAAATGCATTGACACTGAAGGTATTAGTAAAATGTTCACACACAAAGTTTGTTTTCCACCGAAGTATCTGATCTTGCAGCACAACATCCACTTGTACTGACTCCAGCATCATTAAGATAAGATAAGATAAGATTTGCCTGATCCCCCGTAGGGGAAATTCCATTTGACACGGTAGCACAAAGGTGATGTATTTACCATCGAAGAAGCACATTTCAATAAATACCTATACATCAGAAATAAGGTAAAAAAAATAAAATAAAATGAAATACATTTGTAAATAGAAAATACATCTGTCTATATATACATATGCAATGTTCTTGCATTGTGCCAAATCTGTGATGGCGACAGTTTAACTGTGACTGGTGTGTGGTTGTGAGTCTCAGCCAGTGGTGGTGGGAGGTAGTGGGTGATGTGGCGTTGTGGAGTCTGACGGCTGCTGGCATGAAAGAGTGGCCTCAGTGCTTTGAGGCACGTGGCTGGATGAGTCTGTGGCTGAACCTGCTCCTGAGCTGGTTCTCAGCTCGGTCTAGAGAGGATGAGAAGGGTTATCCGTGATGGCTTTCAGCTTCCCTCGCATCCTCCTGTCTGTCGCTGCCTCCACACTATCCAGTTCCATCCCTACCACAGAGCTGGTCTTCCTCACCAGCTTGCACAGTTTGTTGGCACCACAAGTCCCAATGCCACCATCCCAGCACAACACAGCAAACAAAATAACGCTGGCCACTACAGACTGGTAGAACATCCGTAGCAACCTAGTGCTCACGCTCAAAGACCTCGGCCTCCTCAGACAGACTACTCTGTCCTGCAGAGGACCGTTGGGTTGTCTGACCAGTCCAGTTTGTTGTTGAGTTGCATCCCTAGGAACTTGTGGTTGTCCACCATATCCACTGCGTCCCCCCTTATAGTGACGGATGCACACGAAGTCCACAGCCAGCTCCTGGTTTTCCAGACCTTTAGCTGAAGGTGGCTGCTGTTTCACCATCCTATGAAGTTTTCAACTGTTTCTCTGTACTCCTCCTCCTTGTCATCTACGATACAGCTGACAATGGAGGAGTCATCCAAGAACTTTGGTAAGTCGCACATTCCCGAGTTGAAGCAGAAGTCAGAGGTGTAGATGTTGACAGTACTGTTCCTTGGGTTGTCACAAGGTTGCTCGTCATCACGTCTGACAAGCAGCCTCGTAGCCTGACGTACTGCAGCATCTCAGTGAGGTAGTCTGTAATCCAGCCCACTAGGTCCTGGTCCACCTGTATCACAGTGAACTTCTCAGCCAGCCAGAGCGGTCTGACAATGTTCAAATCACTGTAGAGGTCAAAGAAATGATCCTCACAGTGCTTTGTGGCTTCTCCGGGCTTATGTAAGCTCTGCGAACGGCATCCTCCACACCAATGTCAGCTTGATACGTGAACTGCAGTGGGTCCCGGCAGTCATGTACCAGGGCCCTGAGGTGCTGTACAACCGGCCTCTCAAGGGTCCTCATGACATGTGATGTTAAAGCCATGGGTCTGAAGTCGTTGAGAGCACGGGGACATCTCACCTGGAGAACGGGGACTATGCAGGATGTCTTGCAGATACGGTGAACCTTTTTTAGCCGCATCTGGAGGAGGGGGCAGCTGTGGATTGAATGGGGACATCAGAGGAGGTGGACCAAGGTTCAGCCTGCGTTGGTGAGTCAAACCTGTTGAAGAGCTGGTATAATTCATTAGCACATCCCTTTTGTCCCTTCTACTGCTCCTTCTGACCTTTTCATGCCAGTAATGCCCCCCCTACATAATTATGTTTCTTACGATACGTATTTGCTGTTCCCGTGTAGTTGTATTGAAATGTAATTTCTGGAGCCATTTTCACATATGAACTCCGGGCAATGTACGGAGAATCAGGTCCAGACATTGTCTGGACTTGCCCTTTCACACATGCAGCACACAACGGGAGACTGTCCATGTCTGACACGTTATCACCTTCTGGAAATACTCTGCTCGGTTTAGGCGAGGGGTGGCACCTGGGTAGAGCGGGCAGGAGGCAGGATAAAACAGCTTCAACATGCCCACTCGCTCGCTGTGATTTCTCTGGACAATGACCTGCTCTATTCACACATCGGCTCAATCGGACTTTACATGGACTTTGTACCAGTGAGCTGACAGGATAAAGTCCGTTTAATGTCCGGTTCAACTGATTTGGACATTTGCGTTCACACATTTAGCTCCTCCGGGTAATGTCTAGGTAAGTTCAGCGTTGCAGTGCATGTGTGAAAGCAGCTTAGGAGACAGGGTTGCCCTGGGGTCCTTTTGCACCTCTCTCTGGTCATTTTGCATCTCTTTGTGCTCGTTTTGCGTCTCTCTGCGGTTGATTGATCAGCTTCCCAACAAGGACTAGTCATTTCAAACGCTGGGTTCAGCCCAGGGGCCCACGGACACCTTGGGCCCCTTGGCCTGTGCCTGGTGGGCCCATTCAGTGACCCATCCATTTTTGTGTCATTGACAGTTGATAATGTCTCCACCTCAAGCCGGTGATTCCTTGGCGGTGCCTGCGTCATTCCAAATTAAGACCATATTTGTCACAAAGCCATCTGCAGCCTGTCATTAAGTGAATGTCGTCCGTGCCCTCCCTTCCAGATGTCGCTCCACATGTTTGTTTTCTCCTTGGCTCAGCTAAAGATGATGAAGATGTTCCATGTGAGTCTGTATGTGTTTCAACCTAACACCATCTGCCACTGCAGCAAACTTTTTCTTTAGCCTGAGAGAACAGAGGGTTCTCTCATTTTTGTGCTGTAAAATACTTTACCAATCTTGCATTTTCCCAATATGCACAGATGTTGTCAGAGGTTTTAAAGGGGTCTGAGTTTTTTTTTAAACATAGCAAGATGTTATTTTTAGACATTTTTGCTATTTTCTTAATGAATGACCATCACTAGACACATTCCAACCTAGATGCAGATTAAGAATTTTAAATTCTGTTATTAAAATGGCCCATTCCCCAACAGATAAATCTGCTCTATGAGAGTTCCTGGTTTACATTTTTAAACATTTTTTGATCAAATTTAAAAACAACAAAATACTGTACGAAATGATTAGTGTCTTTGTGTTACAAGAATTTAGTTTTTCTAAACAGATTTGGATTGTGACCCATTTACTAAGGTGCAAATCTGCTTTATCATTATAATGTTATATATTATATATATATATATATATATATATATATATATATATATATATTCAGTGTCTTTCATCTTCCCTTTGAGGGCTGACTCCTTTGTACTGTGATGACATGACATCTATAGATTAGACCACAGATTTAGATAAACACAAAAACAAACATGTCACTTTACATCCTGTTCTGTAACCTTCAGAATAATGTCTGAATATTTTAGTACAAGGAGAAAAAGATGGAGCGAAGAGGTGAGCATAAAAGGAGGGGGGCGTTGAGAGGAAAGAGAAAAGCCAGTACAGAAGGTGAAGAGCAAAGACAGACAAGACAGGAGTGTGTTTACTCTGCGAACAACATTAGACTCCTGCTCCTGTTTCAGGAAATGAACAGAGAGAACAATTTCTATAAGCCACTTTATCTGACCCCTTCTTTACACACACACACACACACACACACACAAAGAAAATGAATCATCACTACTTTCTCAAAAATCCATTCCTCTTTCTTTAAACCGCTGAATCCAGCACACCTGTAGAGTTGTGGACATCACAGTTAATCCTCCAAAGTTCACAATTTCTGCGTTCAAGTGTCTATGTGTGTACGTGTATGTGCGTCTCCCTCTCAGATGATTCCCTATACACAGTCAGGTGACAAATAAAAGGGAAAAGCCAAAAAAATGAGCGGAGAAACAGGGTGACGGTGCCCCCGTCCCGAGGTCAGCAGGGGTCACTGAGTGGTTTGATGAGTATGGAAATGATGTGAATCGTGTGCCGTGACCTCTGCAGTCTCCACATCTGAACCCGATTGAACACCCATGGGAGGTTTTGGATCGACGTGTTGGACAGCGCTCGCCACCACCATCATCAAAACGTATCTTTATGTCCGTATATCTATCTATGTATCACAGAAGCTGCTCCGGCGCCTCGTGGTGGCCCAACACCTTACTGAGACGATTTCTGTTGGCTTTTCCTTTAATTTGTCACCTGTCTGTATCTGTATCACTGGTTGCCACCCTTGTTTGCCTTAGTCAGCAAGTTGAGAAAGATTTTGATCACTGTGGGCTCTGGGCTACAACCTGAGCCCCGTTTTTTTATCCTACATTTGTTTGCATTCTGGAAAAATGCCACCATTAAAAGTCTGCCAAATTAGCTATCAGCAGGTCCTATTTGCGGTGTACCCATGTGTGTACAGACGGCTATCACTGGATTACTGTGATACTGAATAAAACCTAAAAACCTGATGATTCTCAGGCGAGTTCTGTAGTTATAAGGAGTGCCTGAGTTCCATCTAGTTTAGTTTAATGGGACCTAACCTAGTTGTATTAGGCTAAACACTTGAAATGGAAATATCCAAGTAAATTACACTTACCTCAAAACTGTACTCAAGTGGTTACTTTACTACAAGCCTGTCTCCTAGAAATTACACTTGTATACGACTAAACTGCGACAGCAAATACGTTTTATAAAAAAAGTAATCACCGGGTGGGTTACGTTCAGAGGCAGGGTGTTATTGTGAATGAATGCATTGGAGTGAAGGATTCGCATCCACAGTCCCGTGTGCGGTTTCCTGTGCTAACCAGGCGCTGTGAGTGTCTGAGCAGAACCGTAAACCAGTTTAATGATGCCGGAGTCTCTACAGGTGGGTGTTGTGCTGCGACATCAGGTATTTCGGTGGAAGACAAACACGTTGTCTGTGAACATTTTACTGATACGTTCGGTATCAACATATTTGTCAAGTACGTAGATTAACAACATCTCGGACTCTGGTGGAGGTTGCTCTGGGACTGACTGATTTGCAAAATTGGTTCATTCATTTAAAATAACATTCCTCCCAGATGTGTAAAAGTGCAGAGAACACACAACCAGATCCGGGCTTTCAAATACAGACAAACGATTGAACCCGGTGAAGCAGCAGCAACATCTGTCGGCGCTGCAGCTCCCGCTCGTTTTACAGTTCCCTTTTCTCAGCAGGCTCAGTTGTTCAGTTAAATGAGCCCGACAAAAATGGCTGTAGATCTGGTAAACAAAGTCACCCCCCCGAACTGAACCAGCCAAACGGTGCATTTCTCCTGCAGTGTGCTGCTTGATTTTACACAAGGTTCATCTTGAGCTAGAGTAGCATTCTGTATTTCCAAACCAACACTGAATGTCTCCTACTAACAAGTCGTGTGTGTGTCTCAAAGCCCAATATGCAGCCTGATGCCGAAATGGAAAAAAAAATAATAATAATTTCTACACTCAGCAACCCACAGAAAAAAACAGAAGCTAATTTAATCAAACAAAGGAATTTCTCCGTCTCATCTTTGACATGTTTCTACACCTTGACTAGAGTCCACCTGTGGTAAATTCAATTGATTGGACATGATGTGGAAAGGCACACTGCATACACACACACACACACACACACACACACACACACACACACACACACACACACACACACACACACACACACACACACAGACACATAGATATACCTGTATATACATAGATATACAGGTCGATCAATCGATAGATTGATCAGTCTATCTGTTGATTACATCTTCAATGTGTCTATTAATCATTTAATCTATGAATCTTGTCTGAACAACAGTCCAAAACCTCAAAATATTCAGTTTACAGTGATTTATGACAAAGAAAAGCAACAACTCCTCAAACTGAAGGAGCGATTGACATTTTTTCACTGTTTTTGCTCATTGATTTGATTGATCAACAAACTGTTTCTGCTCTGGGACCAACTCCAGGCCTGGGTTACGTCCCAGTCCCTCGCTGGGCGAATGACTTACACTGTACACGTACATCATATGATTTATATCAGCCAAGGCAAGGATACACTCCGTGACATAATTTATGTTGATCTAGGAGGCTGGCAAACAGCCCAAGTGCACATCATCAGCAGTCACTTCAGATTTCAGCACAATGCGAGCAAAACGAGGGTCACAACATCTCCAGTAAACACAAACGTCTTCTGGCAAGGAACGTAAAAGTTTTATTGTGCCACCAGCATCCTGCATCAGGCATCTGCGGTCGTCTGACTTGAAGGTGACACTGACAAGTGATTCGACTCACTGCCTTGAACCGAAAAGGAGGAAATATTTAAACTTTCATGTGCGATGGAGAAACGCCGGGCCGATGCGAAGCGCCCTGGGAGACGGCAGTGCACGACGGGCACGTTGTAAACACAGGAAAGCTGTGGGTGTGCAGGGTTTTAGTGGTGACACCTGAACTGACCGAACTGGATCTCGGGGCGGTGAACTGAATCCCACAGTGTTGCCCCTTACATGTGTCAAACAACAAGACACGCTGTGAGGCTGTGCTATGCCAACACGCTCACCCTGAGAAAAGCTAACGTGCTGAGGCTTAGCAGGTAGGATGTTTGTCACGTTCACCATCTTAGCTTAGAACCTGGACAGACCGTGAGACAGGGTGCCCCTGGACACAGACGCACAGAACACAAAGGACTGGACGCATTAACATGCAATCTACTTCGGGGTTTTTTCCAGCTGCGAGCAGTGCTTCTATTTCCTTTGTGGCTGGTATCGTGCGACAACGATGTCCATCAAAAACTGGCCGTTTCAGTATGCGTCCTGTCTGGTTTCACTATATGTAATTGCGTGACTCGAAACCACAGATTTTGTTAATGAAGCTCCATTATCTTTTATGCTAAGTATAAAGATAACCTTTAAAAACAAACAACGGGGGTCCAGTCCTCTCTCGCACTTTTAATGTCCCTGACGTTTGCTTTTACTGGTAGATGACTCTCTGAGCTGCAGCCTCGAAGGCAAAACGCAATGACTTGTCTGCACCAAAACCCACCACTGGGCAGGGCTTTTAAACTCCTCTCTAAATACCACACTCCGTCCCATCTCTGCCCTCAGGGCAACATGCTGCATCACTGCTCGGTTTTCTGGGCTATTTCGGGAACGGCGGCGTCATGTTACTGCGCTTTTATTTCCCAACAGCAGCCTTCAATAGGACACATGCTTTATTTGAGACACGCTGAGTATTTAATCGGACACCAGGCACAGCGGGCTGGTAATCTGGCCCTGCAGCAGCGTCACCCAGCACTGATCACGCTGATATCTGCAACGGTCCTCTCCAGAGCCACTGAAAGGGCGGCTCACGAGTGCAGCGGCTCCGCACAGACAACATGTCAAGAGTCTTTAACACAGTTCGGAGTTTAATTTCACACCCATTATCACATAGCTGTGTTTTAAACAACACACTCCACAACAAATAACTAGAAATTCAGTCACAATTCAGCAAGTGTACAAGAGCAGAGAACACACAAATACACACATACACACACACACACACACACACACAATAACAGGAGCTTGTACAGTTACATCTATTCTCTGTCAGGACTAAGTGAGGTTTATTGTGTTGAATACAGAACACTGAAGAGATGTTGGCCTTGCTTCGCAGCCTCCAAAACATCAGACACACAAATCCAAAGCCGATTTTTTATAAAGGAATAGTTCAACATTTCTCTCCATCGTATGAACCCTAATGCAGAGATTTACAGTGCCACTGGTTATGTACGATATTTACAATGTTTAGCTGCTAATTTCAGGCTCATTTCAACCAGACCGAGACCCACTGTAAAGTGAAAAGTGCTGTCGGACAGACACATAAATAGCGGGATCGTTTCGGGCGATTAAAAAAAAATCACGAACCTGGCAACACTGCTCACCCGCGTGGTAATGCCATGACGGCTGGCCACGGAACGGTCTCAACGCTGCCGTGCAGTGCGTGAACAAAAAAATGGATCCATTTCTAATCAAACAAAGTCACAACCCAGATGGAGAGAAAGTTAATGTGTCAGTGACTGTCGAGCCGAACAGATGAACCTCCAAGAAACGCCGACAGAGGATTGTTTTATTCGACCTCCACAGATCCAAGCCTTTGTTTCTAATATGCAACAAAACCCGCTCCGGCGTCAAGTTGTACAAGTGAACCGTTTTCAGATCATGGTGGTTGATGGTCAAACTGGCTCTCCTATTGACTGAGCCCTGTAAAAGTAGGAAAAGAGACGACGAGAGAGACTAGTGGGAAATAACAGAAGGAACTGGAGTTTCTGCCGAGTTCGGTGGTCAAATTCACGGCACTGACGCGAGGCGAGAATTCACTTGACTTTCTGTCTGGACACACCTTTAGAGTCTACAGCCCTGCTAGCAGCGCTGTGGGGCTGTTCTATGCCAACGTGCTCACAATGACAACACCAACACGCCGAGGTCTAGCAGGTACAATGTTCATCACGTTCACCGTCTTAGTTTAGTGCGCCAGTATTTGCTAATTAACGATAAACACAAAGTCCAGCTCAGGCTGATGGGAATGGCATTAGTCCTGCAGGTATTTACCGGTAAAGCAAAGTATTTAACAAATCAAAATGTCGACCTGATGGTGGCGCGAGGATGAAAAGTCAGAGGATCACCAGAGTTATTATAGTTCATCCTCTGGGGAGCATGAATGTCTGTACAGATTGTTATGGCAACCCATCGAGTAGTTGTTGAGATACTCCAGTCTGGACCAACGTGGCAGCCCGACAACGCGACATTGCCATCTCTAGAGCCAAGAGACTGGAGACTTGAGACTAGAGCATGGCCAAAAACGTTTTCACTACAATTTTGACCTGATGAAGGTGCTGGATGAAAAGTCAGGCAAACTCAGGCACACTTAACGCCTATTCATGATTTTGAGTTTTCTGAAACTTTGTTTTCGGGCCCAGGGAGCTTTAAGTTCATCGCTACATCTGCACAACTCCCAGACTGGTTCGGGCCTCTCTCTACCCTAATTGTTCTCTGAGGACTCGTCAGGATTTTACTGGTTCCACCTCAGATGGCAATGCCGGCTTTCACATGGATAATTACATCTTTATATACGGTAGATACACACTGAACAATTATCTCTAAAAAGCATCCGTTTCTCTTTTAACACGGCGTGTTTCGGTCTGTGGAGACCTTTATTTTCAGTCTCTCAAAGAACCCGTCTCTGCTAAAGTCCCGGTCATGTCTGATCAGCATGCGCTCTGTCTTGGTTCACACATGGACTTTCTCAGTTCTGTATTAAACACTACCCGTCGGCCAGTCACATTTCGCCTCTCCTCAATGGTCCCCCCTAGACCTCCCTCATTTCCTCCCTCAGACGGAGAACAGCAGGGAGCAGACCTCTCTCCCTTTAGGGCCCAGTAGCTTTAGAGCAACCTACTTACCAGTTTCACAGTGTCAGACTGTCTCAGTATTTAGGTAAAGACACGACCAATTTAGTCTGCCTCAGCTCCCACTGTTTGTTTTTCTGCAGTTGAAGATTTATTTTTTCTTCACTTGTACAGACTCTCTGTTGTTTCATGCTGCTGTTTGTGTCGTAGTCCAAATGCCTGTTTCTAGGTCCAACTTACAACGGTAAGTTTCTGGCTATGGCGATGAACGTGGTAGCGGTTAGCTCCGAGCGGGTCGTCCACTAACCGGACCATCAGTATGTGTGAGTGTGCGTGAATGCTATGCATGAATGTGTGTGCGAAAGGGTGAGTGTGGCAGTAGCGTAAAGCGCTTCGAGTGGTGGATAAGACTAGAAAGGCGCTGTGTAAGTGTCAGTCCGTTCACCGGTTACCAAAGCACCACCTCGCCTGAGTACAGCCTCACAGAGCCGCTAGCGTGGGCTGCGGACTCGTAGCCTCGTTTAAATCGTCGATTCCACTTTGGTTCGTCACAAACCTGGAATGTTTACTTTTTCCTCCTCGGATGAGATCTCAGCCAGATGAAGATGAGATCTCGGCCAGTCTTCACGAAGGGAGGGTGGGGAATCACAATCCCCAGGCTTCACTCCTTCATGAACGCTCACTTCAAGGTCTGGAAACCACTTTTCCTGCACACTCCATCCACAGGGTCCTCAGACCCAGAGGACTTCCTCGCATGCAGGGGCATTATGTGGCCACAAAGTGGGATGCATTTACATCAGATAGATTTGGTCCTACCATATGGCGAGTTTGTCAGTTTGGAGTGATTTAACTTTATGTACAGTGAAAGGTAACTGGCAGGGTTTCAATTCCAATTAGGCGTGTGTGTATTTAGAGTGGCGTGAAGAAAGTGTCAAGCTGCTGCCAGCTTTCCCCTCACATACAGTGGGTTTGGTGATAAACACAGCTCATTAGTGGTGGAGTTTTATGTTTTGTTTTGGGGCTTAGATTGCACTGTCCACAGATCCCTCACTTGTGTTCAGCTGCAAGCTAAAGGAGCAATATTAGCTCTAGATCCATCAGTCTAAAACATCCAACTGCTACTATATTCTCAACAAAGTCCTTCCATCCTCTCTCCATCTATTAACTGTTACTGTCTTGATTTCTACAAAAAATATAATGACTTAACTCAGTCAGCACACAGTCAGCAATTAAATACAGTTTGCTCAATCACATATGAATATGATGCACTTAAAATATACGTCATATCACATATATAACCTTTTTTTGCCTTATATTTTTTCTCGCAAACTGACTACGTGGTGCCTTCTAGTGACCACAAAGTGGAACGACCGCAGTAAACGGGTTTACGTGTATTTGGGTCACAGATGCACGTGTGCACCCTTGTGCAAATGCAAGCATGAGGTAAGCAGGGAGGTTTTCTAACTGGGAGCTGTGTGAGGTGGGGGGGGGCGAAAGGTGACAGGTGCATGCAGGTGATTTAAAAACAGCAGGAAGTTAGTTGTTGTAGTTTGGCTGCTGATCTGACCGCTCACCAACACGCCCAGCAGTTGGAGCTGCGGCAGCGGCCGTGACGCGCGGCCCATAGAGGACGTCGATGGACGCAAATTGCGGCAGTTAAGACAAAGTCAAAAATCGCACCCTCTCTCTGAGTCAGTCAAATCTGAGCACACGGACATGAAACGTGGATTTTTAGATTCGGTGCAGCTAACACTCTCCAAATATTTTCTCTGATGTCCATCACGAATGAAGGTCCACACATCTGCTCGGAAATCGTAGAAAAAGAGGCTGCGGAACCTGCCTGAGAATGTGCGGGATTTTAAGTTTCCTCCAGCGTCGCAGGGATCCAGTGGCGGTCGTCTGTACGTCCACGGCTGCGCTGAGAACAGGAGCTGCTCACAGCTGAAAAAAAAAACAGGGCTCAACAGCCAACAACTCCATGCCAACATTATATTCGCTGTGTTCATCCCCCCCCCAAAGCATTATGGGAGCTGTAGTTCTAAAACTACAAGCATGATTATCCCCAAATCTAAGTATAATAGTAGTAGACGTAGATGGAGGGTTTCGTGGTGCAGCTGTCTCACTCTGGCCTGAGGCGGTCCCACAGCGTCAAACCCCTGCTGCGAAGCACCGCTACTGGTCAGCAACTACACAGACCACCTTTAAATTCTGCGGATACTGCAGCCAGGTATCTTGCTTTTTGTCTAAAAGCATTTTATTCAAGCGAAACTGCAGGGATTCAATTTCCGCCATCATGAAATCACGTAACGGAGGTCGGAGCAGCCGGATGCTGTAATAAGTGAAATAACATGAGAATGACCTTCATTAAGATGCTTGATTCCTCCGATTTTTGCTCCGGCTGCTGATTCCTCCACCTGCTATAACAGGATCCGTTGAGATTACCGTGGCTGTTAAAGCGATCACATGGCACAGCGCTGCTGCCCTGTCTCTGCTCAGTATGTATACACTGCGGGGGATTTTATTCCTGCAGCAAGCTTGCTGTGTAAGCAGGAAGCAGCTCGAGGCAGAGCCACGAATGCCAAACAAGACTATGTAACCATTTGCTGCTATAAATGGTTTCATCTTGTAAGAGTGTTCTGGACTGAAATAATGAAATAGACGACACCTCTCGCTGCATTATTTTCTTTATTTCCATCAGCTGTTGACGCTGTACATCTGTGTAACTGCAGCGATTTGTCTTCAAATACGTGCGGATCCTTTTCACACAGTGCACATGGTGACAACAACAGCGGACGTGAAATGTGATTTCAGCCTAAGAAGGAGACTAAAGCTGCCTGTGGAAGCATGTTGGGGAGGACACATATAACAGGCCGCTGTGTACTGTGAAGATAACGACACCAAATTGCACTGAATTTCAGGATACTTAGTGTACTTCCATGAGCACTCCTGATTAACGTATTTTAAGTGTGCTATTTTTTATGTAGAAAAGTTTTAGAGAACCCCCATCTTTACAGTTTTTGTTGAAATGTAAGCAGCTCAAGTCCATTGAATAACATTAAATGGTGCCAGGGTAAGTGCTAAACTGTCCGAGGTAAAAAAAAAAACATTTTTTAAAAATCATATTAAAAAAAAAGGCATTTTTCAGGGATCAAGAAAATCGGTCGACTTTTCCGCAGCAATGGAAGCAAATGAAACCTTGGAATTTGACGCAAACAAATCCTACAGGTTGGTGCCCAAACTTCAGTCGATGACTTACAACACCGCCTTTATACAGACAGTTGTTGTAACCGACAGAGGAAGACAGACTGGCTGGTCAGGGGTTCGTGCTACATCGGAGGAGAACCAGACGGAGGCTTCACATGATGGAAGACCAGCACAGTCTCCAGACCTGAACCCTGTGGAGCCGGTTTGGGATGAACTGGACAGAGGCTGAAAGCAAAGCAACCTGCAGGTGCAACACGTTGATGGGAACTTCTGCCACAGAGTTGGGACCAGCTTCCCGAACGATGTTTGATTTCCACTGTAGAGAGAACATGACGAGTGTGTTCGGCTGCTGGACGAGTCAAGAAAGTTTGTTGATCTATGCTTTAATTTCAAAGTACACTGAGACAAATGGAGGTGCTCTAAAACTTTTGAAGTGTAGTAACAATTGACTTGATTGTTACAGCCACAATTTTCCTGTGTTTCTGTGACCTGGCTGCTCCCCTTGTCATTTAAATCCTGTGCAGAGCCACGTCTTTATAGTTTAGAGTGGGTCTCTGAGTTTTTTCCCGCAGGAAGAGCAGATTGTGCTTCTACTTTATTTATTTTCAGCTCAGTGTGAATACGACTTTCGTGTGAATATGGAGGAAGTCAAAAATGCTGTTGCTACTGTGACAGATGCAAACATGTCAACACCAACATATAGGCCTGTCTGGGAACCAATGCGATGACAGAATGAAATAAAACAACCAAAGTTCATCAAATGTGCTGTTGTACTGTCAGCTACAGGTCAGTCCTGCTATTCTCCTTTGAGCCCCCTGTTTTTGATCCCATATTTGTTGAGATTCAGTCAAACTGTCCCAGTAAAAGCTGCTGAATCAGCTGTGATCAGCTCCTGTTCTCAGTGTAGCCGTGGATGTTCCGTCAACTGTCACTGGATCACTGAGATACCGAAAGAAACCTAAAAACAGGAAGATTCTGAATGAAGTTCTGCACTTAATCAGAGAGAATACTATCCTCGGGAAGCGTCAGTCACGCTAAATCTAAAAACATGTGTATCTGTACTTTATGCTTCAGCAAAGGATCTGAGTGCTTCTTCCAAACTGCAATAATAATAAAGAACATATAACATAATAATAATAAAGTTTCAATTACCTTTTTTTTAAGCGGTGTCCAGTAGAAGATGACAGAGGATGGAGAGCAGAGAGAAGTCTGTGTATTCATCTTCAACTAATTAACAGTGTTTGCTAACTTAATTTCCCAGGGTGCCGCTCTGCAGATGGTCAGCATAAACTGCTCAATAAGCTCAGCTGTTCCCCCACCATTAGCTGACTCTGTGTGTACACACACGAGCTCAGGTGAGCGTATAGGAAGAATCACATCTTCCTGCGTGGAGAAGGAGAATTATTCTCCGTCCGAAGAACTCAGAACCTTTACTGAAGTAAAAGTGGAGTAAACAAGAACCGAAACAGGCGCTTAAATTATCAGCAGTAAAAGTATTGTTTTGTGGGGTTTTTCTTTCAAATAACTCCTCTATAACTGAGACATCATCATTTATGACGTTATACAAAACTACATATAAAGGTAGCTAGTTTAGTCTAGTGGTTCCCAACCTAGGGGTCGGGCCCCTGCAAAGGGTCAGAAGATAAATCTGAGCGGTCACGAGGCGATTAGTAGGAGAGGAAAGAAGAAAAAACCTAGTTCTGATGACAGAAATCTGTTTCGAGTTGTTGGACTTTTTTGTAATGCTTGTGTTTTGGTGAAATGTGGGATCATCGGAACAGTTCTTGAAATACAACAACGTGAGAAGTTGAGGAGGAAATCAAAGTGTTGATAACAACTCAGACATCTGAGACTGCGTCTGCATGAAGCTGTCTAGATTTTAAAATGCGGTTTCATGTGAAAACAATTTGCGTCCACACTAGAGTTTCCATGTCCGGTTTTTGCTTATACCCGTAGTGAAACAGCTGAACAACAGAAAAAGTGTTAAATCTTTTCTTCCCCGTCTTCTTTCAACTCGGCAACAAGTCAACAAAACTGCATCACAGCAACATCTGCTGAAGAGCGAGACAGCCGGCTGATGACACCATTGTTTCACGGTCGAGACGTCGTCCGACAACATCAATGCAACTACAGGCTCACGACAGCAAGTCGCCTTCTTAATTTTGTTGCCGCACAACGCTCGCCTGACGCCAGGCTTCTCACAGCCTCCTCCAGCTGCGTCAGCGCCCTCGCCGTGTTTCCACGCAGCTGAATTCAACGTCTTGTTGAGGTCAGCCGCACGTTTTCCTGTCTCCGTTGACGGACACGGTGATTTAGTCACGACTGCGTGTCAACCGGCAGCTGATGATCGCTCGTGCTCACGACCTGACAAAATCAGCTTAAACCCAGGTAATGACAGCAGCTCTGCTGCGTCTTCAGCTGTGCTGACTTTTGATTAATGATCACATAGAAAATTAGAGGTGACTGAAGGTCTTCTTCTTGACTTCATTGGCACACCGCCCCCGTCCCTCACTGAGCAGCCGAGGTCTTCGATTTGTAAAAGCTCCGTCTACCCCGAACACACTGAAACACCGAGCTGGAGTTTCGAGTTTTACACACAGTTTTATGATTTATACACATGTAGTTGACTAGAAGCGTAAAGTACCTCGGAACTGTATCTTTGTCCTCACTCTTTTTCTCTATACCGAGCTAAACGTCCTTTTCCTTTATCGAGCCTAAACGCCGACACAAAATGTATTCATTTACCCAAAATATTAACATGCAAACGGTGCAGCGGTACGTTAGACGTCTGTTGAACGAGGCTGGGAATGACAGTTTATAACCTCGACATGCCTCCGTAACCTGATTGTGGCAGCTCACGCATGATTTTCTGACTTTCTTTTTCTTTTTTTAAGCAGAAACATCAGATTTCAGGCCTCTGACGCTGCTCTCTCTCTGCAGACGGTGGCATTAGCATCCATCCCCACCCAGTGACAGCGTATTCACCGTGACAGTCTATTCCCCTCTTCCATCTCAGGAGAATATTCCTGACTCGTTTTTTAAATGCAGCGCACACACATGCTCCAATGATGCAACTGAATACGTGTTTGTCTCTCAGCGCTGCTACTGTAAGAGACAATTAGGAGGCAATGAAGTGATAAAACTGAGGCAGCTTTTTCACCTAACAAAAACTAAAGAAAACATCCATCCGCATTCCTGTCTGCCAGACTGTATTCCAAGAATTTGCGGCAGAAAATACACGTTGGTGCGAGAGAAACGTAATGCCATATCATCGATCGTGTACCACAACATATTTCACTAGTTTTCCTAGAATGTCCACTCAAAGCAACTAAAGCACGATCAAGGGTCTTCTGGTTTTGTTTAGGTACTTACAGCTCTGGGTTAAAGCTCAGGAAAAATCGTGTTCTGGAGGCACGAGACCGGACGTGTTTATTTCACTTACATCTAATTAAAAGCTCCACCTTCCGCTGACCTCAAAGCACTAGCTCGACATTTTCCTAAACTTACTTATTTCCACAAATTTGACATTGACGCCGCCGGCGTTTCGGCCGCGTGTGACTGTGGCCTGACTCCTGTTAGACCGCAGAAGGCACGGACACCTGCTGCCTTCAGACGGCTGCAGAGCGTCGTCGCGGCAAAGCAAAGGCCGTCAGTGCGACAACCTGCTCACTGTCATCGACTACAGAGCCGGTGAGAATCACTCACTCGTCTCCGATCTGGCTGGATGGCGTAATCGGAGTTTTTTTCCCCCACGTTAGCTGTTTGAAAAACATGCAATACACGTGGAAAGATGACGAAAGCACGGAGAGGTGGGGTTGTGTGGTTTCAGGGAGGTTTACGTGGACGTGATTTCACCAAAGGGACCAAAATAAAATGGAACAAAGGCGGACCATGCGCGACGCACTGTTTCTTGGCACAGTTAGTCACAGGATTCGCATCACCACAACCTCTAGTGCGACTCTCCTCCCACCCGGGCGTAGGGGGAGTCGCCGTCTTACCACGCCAGTGCGGTCGAGGAAACAACCCGAGTCTTAGCTCTACAGCTCTGCGCGAACGTCTGCTGTGGGTTCACTGTTAAACTGGTTTACTGTCAGCTAACAGACGTCTCCCACCGTCCTCCTCCCCCCACAGCAGCAGAAGAGTAAAACTGAGCCAAAAAAAAAAGAAAAACTGGCCTCCAAGAAAGAACACAGCAGCCTGGAAACTGTTCGGCTCTTTCAGGATTTCTGAAATGAATAGGAGGTCAATGGCAGGTTGCTTTTTTCCCGGGGTGATACCATGTATTAACACAGCTTCTTGCTCTCGCTGTTTAGAGTGTGAGGCGAGCTTTTCGAAGCTAAAGCCCAGACAGCACTTGTATGTTAGTTAGTGAATAGATGTTGTATGCTTGTGTGTGTGTGTGTGTGTGTGTGTGTGTGTGTGTGTGTGTGTGTGTGTGTGAGAGAGAGAGGAAGATGCTGAGGCTCAGCAGAAAAAATGAGTGAGAGATGCGTGTTGACCTGGAGTCTCTGAGGACTAATGCCCAGACAGTTCATACGCACATCCTGTGCACGCAGGCTCTTTCTCCCTTACGATGCCAGACACAGAGACGCGACACTGTTGTACATGTGTCTCAGCACCCAGCAGAACGAACTAACACTGGTCAGAGGCCCAAAGGAACCAAAACCACACGTTGAAGCCCAGCTGTCGGATGATGATGACGTCCGGCTGCAGTGTTTGGACCGGGAGCTGTTTGCATTTCAAGTGAACGGATTTTCTATAAGATTGGCAAATTTATTTTACATGTTCCCAGTTGTAAGACGCCAGTGTCATGTCACGTCCTCCGATTGGCAGGTTTTGTGAAAACCTGTAGCCTCTACGTGTCTGTCTCCCAACAACTTCTGTTTATATTCTGCTAAAGTCTTGAGCAAAACACGCTGGTCTGCCTGCTCGCTTCATGTTTGTAGCAGACAGAAGTTGTTGCTAGTCGTTCTGGGTGGATGTGCGATGCAAAGTCCCAGCTCACAGGTGCATAGCGACTTCTTCCACTTCTCACTGCCGTGTCGCAGTTTGGTCTGTCGCCTTCCATGTTTGCGTTTCTCTGCCTCTCGGGTCTCTGGCGTAAACACAGCTGTAGATAATGAAACAATGAATTCAACTATTCTCCTGTGGCGCACCTGCAGAAACCGTGTGCTGCAGCCGTAATGATGTCACTGTGTTACTATTAATATCCTAGTATTTTCTCTATTATACGTCTCTAATCAGATGTCGTTGCTATTTGCAAGGGTGTAATTTCCTCTGCGGCTGAGGAGACATCAGCTCCATCTCACTTCTGTTGTTTCAGGCCGATTTTCTCACTGAAGTCTCTCTGAGCGTCGTCCTCCGCCCTTGCGTTCGCCGCAGTCCGGAGGAGGGAAGATGTGAGCCGATGAAAGGGCTGATACACTTTATGCTCGTCACGGAGCAGCAGCACGTGCAGCAGTGAGGGATCTGCACATGCGAATACAACATCGTCGGGGAAACCGAACGGGATTTTGGTGAAGTTGGGTTAGTGCGTTAACAATACAGCAGAGGTTTGTGTTAATGTTTATGATGAAAAGTCCATCCGTCATAACCACCAAGAGTTTTATTTCAGTTGTGTCGCCTCCGCTTCTGAAACCTACTCCCTTTGTGGCTTTTTTTTAAACCAAAATCGATTAATCAGGAAAATAATGAACAAAGGAGTCGCTGATGAAAATAACGGCTGCTTTGGCTCCATCACATCACCGCCGGGCCTCTCCCGGGTCGTGGAGTTGAACTGCGGTGAAATATGCGCGGAGCAGACTGCGAGGCTGCCATAAACACGGACGCGCCACAGACGGTTCCCTCGGAGGGCGACACCTGCTCGACATTTCTTGTGACACACACGTCCTGAGAAATACATCTGCTTCCGATCTGCCTCTGCACACATCTGTCCGCTCCCCGTTCCTTTCGTTCTTGTTGTGTCTTTCTCTGAGGGTCGGGAGGACTTCGGCTCGGATGTGATGTGTTGTGTTTAATGAAATGGTGACCTTTTGTTAGCGGAGCTGTAATTGGCCAAATCAGCAGAGCTTTCCCACGCTTCACAGAACACAGTTCACCGGATTCACTGTCAGTGATGGGGCACACACACCCACACACACGCACAAAGGACTGTAATATCAGCATGTACTGTGCTCAGAAACCTTCTCTAGGTCGACACAAGGTCCTTCGCCGGTTTAAAAACTCGGAGAGTGGCTGCGTGTACAATCATCACTGCTGCAGATTTTTGAATGCGTGTATTTTCTCGAATAAAAATTCCAACCTTGGTACTCAAACTCTATCTAGGCTCATCTACAGTTACAAATCTGATGCTCAGAGACCGTGTAACAGTGAGGGCAAGATTTTTATAAAATGCGAGGCATTGAGTAAATAGACGCTACCGGTCAAATGTTTTAGAACACCCCCGTTTTTCCAGTTTTTATTGAAATTTCAGCAGCTCAAGTACAGTGAAAAACCTCAAATGGTACAAAGGTCAGCAGTAAACTGCCCAAGGTAAAAAAAAACAAAACAAAAAAACAAACAAACTAGAAAACGGGCCTTGTTTTCAGGGGTGGAGAAACTGGCTCAATCACATCTTTCCTACTGCAATGAAAGAAAATGAAGCCTCGGAAGTTAAAGCAAACTATTCCTACAGGTTCCCCAACTTCTGCTGATGACTTACAAACAAATCTGTCTGTACAAAGGCAGATTCGGGACAAAGTGTGTTGCTACACCCTCTGATTCATTATCAGGTCAACGCTGTGCTGCAGGAAGTAGTTACTGGTTTACTGGGTTCAGACTGGAGAGAGAGAGACAAGTACCAGAGGAAGACAGACTGGTTGGTCAGGGCTTCGTCCTACAGCAAGATAATGAGCCAGAACGTTAGAAGAACAGGACCAGACGGAGGCTTCACATGATGGAAGACCGGCACGGTCTCCAGACCTGAACCCCGTTGAGCCGGTTTGGGATGAACTGGACAGAGGCTGAAAGCAAAGCAACCTGCAGGTGCAACACGTTGATGGGAACTTCTGCCACAGAGTTGGGACCAGCTTCCTGAACAATGTAGAAAGAAACGTCAGGAGTGAGTTCGGCTGCTGGATGAGTCAGAAATTTAGATACATTTAAGATTCCACGATTCCTTGTTTTTTTTGTTTTGTTCAGTCTATTATTTATTTGTTCTACGCTTTAATTTCAGAAAAGCCGAGACACTGAATTATGTAAATTTCTGTAACAACTGGGAAAATGGAGATGTTCTAAAACTTTTGACGGATAGTGTAAACTTCAGTGGTGAACTTCAAATGTAGCCACAAACAAAAGGAAATGACAGAGAAAATTGCTTTCATTGTCACCTTTTAATGCCTCTGGGTTTTCATTCTGTCTGATTAGCTGTAAGTGCTGAAGGTGTATCACTGCTAATGTACTGCCGCTGCTTTCAGTTTAATCTCTGCTTAGTCACAGTTCCACACACCGATTTATTATCAAGGTTCAAACACGGGACACTAAAACTTAGACAGTTACATTTTCTTATGTGCACACAATGTGAAACCGTGCATTTCTGTGTTGTTCCTAATGGTGGAAGATCGAAATGTGTAAATGAAGCGCAATGTCTCCACAGGCTTAAACGGTGAATAAAAGTAACGCCGCCGGGATTCGGGTGTTTTGTCAACTTAACGCAGAAGAATTTATATTGACCGGAGCTGCAAAATGTTGACCGTCAATACATATCATTAGTTTTCCTACCACATCTGGCCGCATTAGACTTCACACGGTTCTGTTCAGGCACTCGCAGCTCTTGGTTAAGTTCCAGGAAAGATGGTGGTGCTGCCGTCCCGAAGCACGAGCCTCGGCTTTCGTAATGCTTCACCACAACCACAGTCTTTTTCCACCACAAGAGTTTCAGTAGCTTAAACCCAACAAGAGCCCAACAAATGAAACATTCGGTACGTTTGAGACCACTCAGAGACAGTGTCTCCGTCGCTCAAGTACATTTTGAGCGTAACGTAATTGACGCCTGAATTACATTCCGCGGCAACATTCTTCTTTTACGAGCGAAGGACGCGCTGTGGTTTTGTACCGCAGTGACATTTTGAGAAAAAGTTCAGGACAGTTCTTTGACGGCAGAAAGATCCGGGGTCCTGTGTGTTGTTGGTTCAGGCAACAGAAACACTGCTAACAGAGAAACCTCGTCCTGTCTCCTGCTTCCAGTCACTGTTAGCTTTCGCTTGACCAAGACCACCACCTTTCCTGGACCTTAACCGAGACCTGGGAGCGACTAAACCGATACATAGGAAAACATTAATAATGTATTGATGATATTTTAGCGTGTACAAGGGGATTTCTTTAGGGAAATGACTAAAGCACATTGTCAGTGGATGCTTCAATATTTTGGGTCTTTGCAGACACGTTCATCGACAAAATGTTCTCATTATGTTGTTTAAAGACGTATTCCCACTTCTCTCAAAATGTATTTGTTGTTGTTAATTACCTGTGAGGCCTAAGAGACTGGTTTACCACCGGAAAGAGCTGTCAAGTTTAGTTTTACACTGTAAAATGATCCGACGACCATTTTTCAGCCAAAACGGCGAGTCCAGATGACTGTCATCAGCTGATCTGCTGTCAGCGGATAACTTCAACTCTCAGATATGAAAACTGGGGGCATCTTGATAACAGAAGGGTTAAGGCACACACCACTTACCGCATACAATACGCTTTCCCTTAATCCTGCTTCAGAAAGGCTTTGACAATGGAAAGGAAACTACCTCCCTCACTAACTATAATTACACCCTGCAGTACTGAATTGTCACCATGCTGAAATTCTGCTTAAGAAAGTCAAATTTCTGTTCCCTCTCACTGCAACGATGCAGCTTCAATTTATGTTTTTCACCCCAAACTTCAAAGGTATGAATGTTAAAAAAAAAAAAAAAACAGAAGCAGTGAAAACGCTCACGTCTCCCTCCACCACGAACATCCACCTGCTACCGGGAGAGATAAGTCCAATCAGTCTCCTCTTTCATTCCAGACTGAGCCAACTGTGGCTAATCACGTTATACACATGCACAACTAGAAAGTTGAAAAGGTTAAAGAGAGGAAGGAAAGGTTAAGCTGTATTGATTTGGAACAATTGGGGGGGGGGTTAAGAGGAAGGGTGCATGGTGGACAGGAGGAAGGAGTGTAAACTTAGGAAAGGAGGAGTGAGTAAAAAGAGAGTTTGAGGTTGGGTGGAGGGTGGAGGGTGGGGGTTAAACAGACAGACAGATATTGTAGAGTTTGTGATATAGCAAGTGGCAGATTGAACTGTTCTTCATCCTCAGTGTTTCCTCCTCTCCTTGACTCCTCTGCTCTTATCCTCTCAATTTCATCAGTTCAGGTTCTTGGTTCCTTTCCTCCTTTTGTCTCCTGTCCTCTCTTTTTGTTTCCTTTCCTTACTTCTCCTCTGCTCCTGTCCCCTCTCCTGTCACCTGTTTTCTTTCCTCTTCTTGTCTCCTCCCCTCTCATCTTGTTTCCTCTCCCCTTGCTTCCTTTTCTCTCATTTCCTTGCTTCCTCACCTCTTCTTTCCTTTCCTCTCATCTCCTCTCCTCGTTTCCACTCTTCCCCCTCCCTTTGTTTGTTCTTTTATTTTGTCTCCCGCCCCTTCTCGTCTTCTGTTTTCTCTCTTTTTCTCTTGTGTCCTTTCACCTCCTCTCCGTTCGTCTCCTTTTGTTTCCTCTCTTCATTTCATCTCCTCTTCTCTTGTTTCATCTCCTCCTCCCCTCTAGTTTCCTTCTTTCCTATCTCTCTTCTCAACTCTTCTTGTTTCTCCTTCTCCGCCAGTTTCCTTTGCCCTTCCCTCGTTCCCTCTTCTCTCCGTGCCTCCTCTACTTTCTTTCTGTCCCCTGTTTCTTCTCCACTCCTCTGTTTTGTTTTCTTTTGCCTCCTCTCCTTGTTTCCTCTTCTCTCCTCATTTGCCAGTTTTCTCTCCTCTCTCCTCAGACTTCTCTATAAAATATTTGTTTTTACACTTTAACGCTCCTCTCCTTTTCCTTTTCTCTGTTCTCATCGGTTCCTTCTCATCCCTCGCTCCCAGCTCCCTTTCTCAGTTGATGGAGAAATTCAGGCTTCAAAAGAACGCTGACCCTTTTCATCTCCAACACACACACACACACACACACACACACACACGTATGAGTACTAATTGCACACAAATGGATGTACAGACGTCACACATAACGCCGCTCTTACACTAATAGGTTGTCACCACACACTCAGCAAACACACACACACACACACAGGGTTTGTTAAGATGCATAAACACACAGAGTAATGAAATTCAACCAGATGAAAACAGCCGGCGTTACCATGGAGAGAGAGGAGACGTTTTCCTCTGATGAAACGAAGGGAAGAAGCAAATCCTGAGGGAGAGGAGAGGGGGAGCTGACAAATCTGCAGGCTGCAGATAAACACACAGGTGAAGAAGAGTGGAGACTAAGAGAGTGGGAGAGGGCTCTGCAGAGGAAGCAGAGGAGAGAGAACAGAGTGGAAGGCTGATCAGACCCTGACCCGAAGACTGAGCTGTTAAACCCTGAACACAACAGCATTTCTGAAGAGGACTGGACCAAGGCCCATAACCAAATCCAGAACATAAAACCTTAAAGCCGGACTCACCAGGAAAGACTGTTAGAGAATTTTCTGTTGGGTTAGGCAGGTCAAGCGTGGGCCTTGAGGTCTCGGGCGAAGCAGCAGCGAATCTTTCTTTGAGGCAAACCGTCTTCTCTCCCTGAGACGTCGGGCAGCCGTCGGAGGTTATTTGGGGAAAACGGAGCCGTTCTGATAAAAGCGAAGCAGCGTTGCTGTAGCGGCCAAGGTCAAAGCAGATGGCTGCTTTTGCCTCCCTAGACGCCACAGATTGGGGTCCGCTAGAATCCAGGGGCAGAGCCAGATAACGGCGGCTCCAGACCGGCATGCGCCGACGTTACACTGAAGGCCACGTGCAACGTGATCTGAACTAACACGGGTAAAAACATTTCCCTGTTTACAGAACAGCAAACCAACAGACCAACTCCACAAACTGTGGAGGCAGCGAGCTCGACCATTTCTGGGCGTAAAGTATTGGCAGCATCGTCTGTAGGGGTTAAAAGACTGAGGACAGGGGAACGAGCTTCAGGATGGAGACGCCGTAAACTTGTACTGATAATTTCTCCATTCTCCTCGGCCAAGCTTCAATAAATATTTTCAGAAAAAGACATCTTGGGCTCCCGAACGCTTTCTTCACTGACGAGTGGGTCAATAACCAACAAAATCTCCACAACACAGACCTGAACATTATTCTGTAACGCAGACTCTGAAGTCCAGTCCTATAATCCTGAATATTGATAAACACAAGACAATAAAATTATAATAACCGTGAAGGACCATATAGGTCATCTGTCCCCACACTCTGATAAAACCCACGGGAGCGTCCCCTGAATCTGTGCCCGAACGTCGGCAGGTGTGAAGCTCACGGAACAGTCATGGTTTGGTCAGGTTTAGGAAAAGATTATGGGTTGGGGCAAAATAAGTACCTGCTCAGGGTTAGACGACCTTCGTCGTCAAGGTTACAATAACAAACATGTGGTTAAGGCTGAGGATCAGTCACTGATTTTAAAAGAAAAACCAACAGTTGTCTCCTGTGTGAAAGTCCTGCATTTTGTCGACGTGTCCGTCCACCCAGACCCCCTCCTAGCGTGGACTGTGTCCCTTTTTAATTGATGTCACCTGACTCCCTCCTTTGCTCCGGGTCATAATTCCCACGGCCATTAGAGGTCGCCTGATGATAAAACGTGACTATGGGTGGTAATAAGCTGCTGCGCGGATGAACTGTGTGCTCGTTTTTTACAGGACAGTCGTTGATCACCAGCGGCCAAAGATCTTTTTCTTACGTCACGGTAGAAGTAGGGGTTTTCAAAGTCGCCTACCCAACACCCCACCCATGTCGTTTATGGTGCAACGTGAAAAAGATTTACACCTCTGGATTCTGTCACACCTATTATAGTTCTTGGTCTTACTAATATTTAGGGATAATCATGCTCAAAGTTTTGAAACAACAGCTCTAATTATACTGGCAAACTGTCCCCATTAAAAATATACCGGGTTAACTAGTGGCAGTTCCTGTAGCGTACGCCCACATGTACACCGGATGTACAGACAGCTATCACCGGGTTAATGTGATACTGAGGAAAACCTAAAAACCTGATGATTCTCAGGCCAGTTCTGCAGTTACACGGAACATCTTTTATGATTTCTAAGCAGGTCTGTGGAGGTTTATTCCCAATCAACTCTAGAGGTGTGGTCTTTGCTCACACAGTCACACTGAATCCAGAAATGTGCATCATGCCTGTTTTGACATGCTGGAAAACACAACCTTCATCCTCAAGCTGAGCTTTGCCTCGTTTGCTTGTGCCAAACTCGTAGAACGCCCCTTGTTTTTGCTCTAATTTTAGGAAGGACAACAGCGTCACTAAACCCAACTCGTACCCTCTACCACGCACTGATGACTGCATCGATCGGGTTGATGCTGACAAATTCATCGACAATTCCGATCTTTTGACAGACTATCGGCAGGTTCCATCATTTCCCTTCTTCAGGTCCCGAAAGGGCGAGCGACATTGCAGCTCTCACCTCTCCAACTGGGCTGAATTCTTACACCTGCATGCCCCTCAGTTGGCAAAATGCACACGCTTGACTAATATAGTGCAACTTGAAAGGCTGTGCGGTGTACTCAGATGAGGACGTCGTTTACTCGGACACTGTGCCGGAGCCTCGTTCGACCGACTTGTCTAATGGTAGAACCGGTGAGTTCGCTCAAGCGACAGTGACGTCCCTCGATGGGCAGGTTGGGCAGGATCGAGTGTGTGAGCTGACGAGAGTTTTTAGAGGGTTAGGTTACTGTAGTTACTGGGTTTAGTTCCGTAATCGTCCCTCATTGCAAAGACTAACTGTGTGCACACAACTGCAGCAAGTACAGTCATCATCTGCTCGTGCTTCGTTCCTCTTCTTCTAATCGAAGACAGTGTTATTACTACCAGCAGGAGTGATGGTCAAAATTACAAAACAAGCCCAGCGTGATGTGAAATTGGAATTTCCCTTCAATGCGACGACACTGGGGCAGCCTTGTAAAGCGCGGTCGACCACGCAAGCTTGAAAGTCTGTGCTGCTGCGGGATACATTATCAGCCGTGACCAACTGAATCAGCTCCTCACAGTCTCCCGTAAAGCAGACCCCCACCACGACGTACTGATTGATCCATAAGAGACAGGTGAGCCCCAACTGGTTTTTCCCCAGAGGAACCGTCTGCAAACCCCTGATATGAATAAACGCAGCGTCACACGTGCGACTATGACATGGACAGGTAATCTTTCTGTTTTCTGTTCACAATGAGTGGCACAGTAACAACCCGAGCAGATGGGACCTGTTTTCATTACTTTTCTGTTGCCTGTCATTTTTAAATGATTTATCAGAATACATTCAGTCAAGATTTGACTGATTTAACACAATAAAACTGCTGCTTTAGTGCCAATATTGCAGTAGTTTGTTTAATACATTCATGTGATCGCACAAACTACACAAAGTAAATTGACAACTACCATTAATAACCCCCTGTTTACAAAACAAAGCGTTTAGTTTGATTTTACAGATAGACGTGATAAGTTTTTAGTTTTTCCCCCTTTTTTTCATTTGTAAAAAATGGTGCGATACAACAAAACTGACTGACTTTAACGCCGGTAGACGTGAAGCCAAACTGCTTATGATACCGACACGGTCCAGCTACAGTGAAGGTGTGTGAGGCGAGAGGCTGAGATCATCACGTCAAGAGAAACTGTGGTGAGGTGGCGTGTGGTGTGTGTGGTTGTGTAAAGGCAAATGTTTGAGGCAGCAAGGCGGAGAATAAATAATTCATTCCCATATGTTAGGTCTGTCTTGAAACAACACTGACATGTCCCCATGTACAGCACACGGAAAGCAATTTTTCCTCCTCCTCATTTGGCCAAAAAGAGATTCCATCCTCAAGCGAACGCAAAAACTTTACTCCAAAGTGCAGCTGAAAATAATATGAGGCCTCAGACTGAGTTAGACTCAGCAACTAAATGAAAGATTTTGTTGACTTGTTCCAACTAATCAGCAGCGACAAAGAGAAACTGAGGAGCAGGAAGCTCGACCACCATCATGTGCTATCGATTAAAGAAATGTTTATTTAAGAGTTATTTCTATAAGTTGACTTACAACAACCTGTAACAACCTATAGATCTGTTCTGTTTTTAGAGCTGCAACTACTGATGATTTTCAGATTCGATGAATCCACCGATTAGGTTATAGATTAATCACGTCTATAAAATGTGACCGACATCGCTGACATCCTGCGATTCTTTTTTTCCCTTAGTTTCGATTTCAACGGGACATATTACAAAGAACAACGGCGACTGTAACAAAATATAAGACTTACAAGTTAAACTTGGCACAGGTTTGAGTTGTTTATGTTGGTGGGAGAACTGCATATTTACATTTGTATTTGTGTGTGTTTCTGTGTATGTATGACAGTGTGTTGTGTAATTATTTTGTGTGTTAAGATAAGATAAGATAAAGATGAAGAAAAGCAGGGAATCCTAATCCAGATAAGAAGCTTGGTAATTTTGCCTAAAAATAACTTCGATGAAGGAGAAATTTGGTTCTAATGAGACAGTGACTTTGGAAGATCCCCACTTGATTGAACTGAGACGGCTGGAGCCTCATATTATCTCCACCTGAACCTGAGAATGCAGGGGCTCTCTCGGTGCTCAGTGTGGACAGGGGGAACAGTTGCAGCGACCCACGAAGAACTCGCGGGCGTGAGGTCGGAGGAGTCTCCATTAGCCAACTAAAGCTCAAACCGGTGCCTCGGCAGAAAGGACAAAGGAGGCCGGGTCTGGAGAGATGAGACCTGGGGCGCAGGGTTCAGCGTATAAAGCATTGTGGTATTTAAAACGCCTGTGTCTCAGTGATTCTCCTTCGAGGGATTTATCTTCTCCGCATTAAGATGAGCACAAAACCTATAAGACTGTCTTGTCCATTTATATTTTTCCAAATCTTCGCTGTCCACTTGGATACCCCACCCCCCCCACCCCCCATTTGTTCACCCATTTGTTTGGGGAAGACATTGAAAATCCAGTTGTTTAGAACCTGCAGTAGCACGAGCGTCATCTGTCCCGGCCGTGTGGTGAATGGCCGTCGGTCTGAAGGAGCCTTATCGCTGTATCGTGAATGTGCGATGGCACGTCATTATGTGAACGTACATCATGGGTATTGCAGCTCGCCGCCCTGAAATCCTGGGGTATTGAAAACATTTCCTCTGGATTTATACACTGAACACTAATGAACTGGGATTAAGTTCTGTTTTTCCGTGAAGGGAGTTTTTCCTCTCCAATTGAATTGAATCGAATGTTCGGAGACATTAATCCATCCGTGTTTTATGATGCCCTATGATGTTTCCTAAAAGGTTTGATCCTTCCTAGGATATTTTTATGATTTACAGTGTATTTATACTGTATATGCTGCGACGATATGGCATTGGCTAGATTCACGCAAGGCCCAGAACCTGTCCTCCCTGTGAGAGAGAGCCGTTAGCTGGGCGCAGGCTTTTAAAAGTTTAGTCTACACCACCCCTGCCTCTTCCTACTCGGAGGAAAACATTCATCTCCAAACATTAGCGCCTGCAACTTAATAAAAGCTATTACTTTTCAATTTAGTTCAATTCAATTTTATTTATACGGCACCAAATCATCGCAAAATCACAACACACATTATCTCAAGGGACTTTACAGACCTTATAATATTACAGAGAGACACCCCACAGTTCCACCACGAGAAAGCACTCGGTGACAAAGGAGAGGAAAGATTCCCTTTTAACAGGGAGACACCTCCGACAGAACCGGACTCAGGGTTGGGGGGGCCGTCTGCCTCGACCGGTTGGGTTGAGAGGAGAGAAATGGGGGAGGCGGGGGGGAGAAGCTGTGCGCTCCAGATCTCGTCTGTTCAGTACACATGGGCATGTCAGGGTTGTTTCAAAGCAGATTTGGAAAAATGTCAGCCTCTCCTTCGATAACTGGCAACAAAAAAAAAAAAGGAAAAAGTGAGTTGACTCTTTTTTTTGGGGGGGGGCTGTTCTCTCCAAACCAAATTTGTCACAGGAAAGCAGTTGATTTCCTTTGTCGGTCCCTTGCGCCATTCCTCGTGGTGTACCCCTCCTAATCCCATCCCGTTTCCAGCTGGGTGTGCCTCAGGCCTCCGGTGGCAGACTCACCAAACATCAGGCCGTATTGCCGCATCACGCCCTGTGGGCCCACGCCGCGCACATGTGGTTCACTAAGCTCCAATTAAATAACACAACCCGTTTCTCGATGTTGCTCGGACCGGTTTGTGCCGACTTTACCTGAACCAGTCCCGTCGCAGCAGTGAGTCGGACAAATCTCTGTGTGCGCGCGCACGCACGTGTCTGAGCGTGTGCGGCAATGTGTGCAAATCCCGCACCGTGGTCAACAAAGGGAGGCTGAGCGGGATGATCATAATGCCATCATTATGTGTTGACTGAGCAGAGACAAACTGTTCCTGGCTCAGTTTCCGTGGCTCCGTGGACCAACAGCACACTTCCCAGCATTGCACACACACAGCAATGCCTCTGTTTGCTGCAGTAGCCTATAGACAACCAGAGTAGAGAGGACGGAGGGGGCGCCGGTGGTCAGCGTTGCCAGATGCTGGAAACCAAATAACTGTGGAAAGACTCCAGAATGAATGTATTTGAAGGGGAAACTAAAGCGCTTTTAACGTATATGAACGCTTGAAGCTCTGTGCTGGGCTGCCGACCGCAATGGGCCACGGGCCAGCGTTCGCCACGCAAGCCTGCAGGAATCGCTGTGCGTCCCAGCGTGTGAGCAAACACGTCACAGATAAATACAACGCACGAGCGCAAACAAACCAAATAACTTGTGAGACACATTAACGAGGAGTTAATAAGACGTCGTGAGTGCTCACGGCGCTGGCGATTGGATCGTTGCTGGCAGATCCAGGGTCAGCTTTCCAGGACACATTATCTTGGTTAACATACAATGAATAATCAGGCCGGAGGCAAATTTAGCTCTACACTGTTTCACTGTTATGGAGAAAACTCCGACATGATGAAATTATAGACGATTCAGGAGTTGCCAGAAATATTGATTATACGTCATCCAAAAGGCAAAATGACTGTAAACATACGATGGTTAGCGAAGGTGAGGGGGCAGGCGCATCGATGAGCAGTTATCCTCTCCATCTCCACACCACCTGGCTTTTATGCTGGAGACTGGAGTTTACATCCTGTCACTGACCTTTGGCTTCGACTAGATGCCGAGAATAAAGTGAATCAGTCTTGATACCTGCATGAAAAACACCAAAACGTTCTCTGTGAAGATTTGCTGCTATTTTTTTTTTTTTTTTTTTACTGAAAACAATCAGTAGTTGCAGCTCCACAAACAACACGTGAACGGGTTGTTACAGGTTGTTGTAAATCAACTTACAAAAATAACAACTCTTAAATGAGCATATTTATTTGATCTATGTGACAGTTATTCAGTTAACTGCTCCTGGAAAACACTGTCACACTTAAAGCATTGTAACTAAACACAAATTGGAAGTACTTGTACTTTACTCTTCATGAGTACTTTGTACTTCTACTCCACCACATTTTCAGAGGGAAATATTGTACTTTTCACTACACTACATTTATCTGACAGTTACAGTTACTGGTTACTTTACAAATTAATACTTTACATACAAAACATATGAAGAGCTGATAAAATAGGATGTTTTTTAACAGATGAAACGACCCGACATTTTATACAAGTCGAGCAAAAAAGGTTAGTTGATTCATTTATTTGTTAACTGAGAGTAAATTAACTGGCAACTATTTTCATCATTGTTTAATGGTTTAAGGCGACTGGAGGTACAGCGGGTCGCCCACAAACTGGAAGGCCGGTGGTTCGATCCCCGGCTCCTCCAGTCCGCATGTCGGAGTGTCCTGGGGCAAAATACCGAGCCCCAAAATTGCCTCTGATGCATCATCGGGTCATTGGCTGTGTAAGAGCAGTCCGTTCGCCACTTACCATTTTCATGCATGAATGGTTCGAGCTTCTCAAATGTGAGAAGTTACAATTACAAAACATTATGACGCAATATCTCACTGTGTTCTGAATGTTTACAAAACAAACAATCAATTGATTAATCGAGAAAATAATCAGGGGATTAATCCAGAATGAACTAAAGAATTTGTCGCAGCCCTTTAGAAAATACCTGAAAAATCAGCTCCACCTCAACCGGCTGCATCAGTTCTGATAATCCAGTGATACAATATGGAACAGTAACACTCACAGTGGACATTTTTCTGAATTTGAGCCATTTACTTGTTTTTGATACTTCACAATTTTTCTGTTAATACTTTTACATACTTGTACTTAACTAACATTTTCAAAGCAGGATCTTTACCTGTAATGGCGTATTTTTACATTATGGTATTAGTATTTTTACTTAAGTAAAGGGTCGGATTACTTTCTTCACAACTGTAGTTAGGGCAGTAACACTACAGCCAATATACCACAATGTCAGACTGAATAACGTGGTGAAAGTGAAATGGGTACTCTGTCAGATTAGCCGGCCCTTTTTAGAAATTCTAAATTTTTCTAAAAAGGGTACTCAGATAGTTGACACTGATTATACCGATGATGACACTGGAAAATATGAAGGAAACATCATCTTTTTTTGTTTTGTCAGAGAGAGGATTTAAGCTGGAGTTGTTAAAACAAACAGTGACCCATGTGCTCCTGTGCTTCCGGCGTTTCCGTATGAAACACAGAGCCATCACTGCCACCCTGGGTAAGATTAATGCTGCACACAAAGAGCCAGGCGTGCTGTGAAATAAGACAGTCACTTCCGAAAGGACACGTCCTTTACCTCTGGCTAAACACACACACACACACACACACACACACACACACACACGCACACACACGCACGCACGCACCCACACACACTTATATTTGCACACACAGATCCCTCCTCTGTCTTTTATACAACCATGACAGAATAGAGGACAGCTAGCCCCAAGCTTCAATCCTATGAAAAATATTCAATAAACCGCTGAATCTCTCTTCCATTATCCCGCTGCCAAGGGACCGCCGTTTACTCAGACACTATTTACATGTTGTAATTTGTCAGCAACATTAACATGATGCACAATAGCAATTCAGCACACTGTGAATATACAACAAGATCAGCCTGTGAGAAAGGGACAGGAGGAAAAGTGTGTGTGAGGAAGGATGGGGGAAAGAAACCTGATTTACAGAGAATTAGACAAGCCAGGATGCAGGGCTAGACACACACAAACACACACACATAGAAACACACATGTACACACCATGTGCAAGAACGTGATAAGAAATGCAGGATCATTCATCTGCTAGCTGGAAGTCTCCCTCTCTCTTCCCTTTGACTTCCATCTTTTTTCCTCCGCTTAGCCATATCCTCCTTTCCCACATTCTCCTTTCTCTCCCTCTTTGTCACCTCCCTCACCCTCCAGCCAGGGCAGGGGAGACGCTGCTGTATTTGTATAACACCTTTCAAACCCGGTCATAATTCAAAGTGCGTCACACAGAAAAGCATTAAAAGAACATTTAACAAGACTACAGCGGGCGCTAGCAGCTCTGCAACGCTGTACAGACACAGACACGAGCTAAATGCTAACGTCAGCATGTTAACGCGCTCACAGTGAGATTGCTAACATGCTGACGTTTGGCAGGTATAACGTTTAGCGCGTTCTCCGTTTTACTGTGCTAGCACGCTAATATTTGCTAATTAGCGGTTAAGACAAAGTCCAGCTGAGGCTGATTGGAATGCCATTAGTTCTGCAGGTATTTGGTCAGGAACCAAAGTAGTGGACAAAAGGAAGTCTTGACCAGATGGTAGCACTAGTTGAAATGTAAAGGAACCACCAAGCGATTACAATTCACCCTGTGGGAAACAGGATCATCCTTACAAAATTCAACCCGAAAAATTCAAAATTCGTCAACCTCGATGATGCGCAAGAGGGTAAGTCCGAGGATCACCCAAGTCTGTAGAATCTGTACCGTCTGGGGAACACGAATGTCTGAACCAAATTTCATGCCAATCCATCCAATACCCATTGAGATGTTCTCGTCTGGACCGTCTGAGTGGTGGAACAACCGACAGGCCGGCGTTTCTATTCATAGAGCCACGCTGCTGGCACAGCTAAAAACGTTTACACTTTTTCTCCCAAAGCTTATTCATATTACAATAAACCAGCAAGGATCTTGCACTGTGCGTTCCTTGAAATCATGTCTCCTAGTGATCACGTTACAGTAAACTGCAACGGAAAATACATTCTGTAGGAAACGTAATTACGACCGGATCACGTTTTCTATTAACATCATGAGGAAATGTTGTGATGAAAATACGTTGATACTGAACGATTCAGTCAAATGTTCACAGCCAATGTGTTTGTTTTCCACCAAAATATCTGATCTTGCAGCACAACATCCACCTGTAGCGACTCCAGCGTCATTAAAACTGGTTTATGGTTCTGTTTAGACTCTCACAGCACCTGGTTCTGTTTTGGGAAAAGATCCCGGTCTGGTTTATTTTTGTGTTCATGCCAGTGGTACAGCAAGTTTTTCAGGAGGTTCTATTGTTTTTTTTAAGAGGTTATATTTGCCTAGGAGAGGTTCACTAGGTTGAGTGGAACTCCAACAGCTTCTAGTGCTCGTTACATAGGTTCTAGTGTTATTTAGGAGCTTCTAGAAGGATAGACAAAGTTTTCAAGATTTGCTGGTCCTCCAAGAGGTTCTATTGGTACTTAAGGACTTTATAGGGATCCTTAAAGAGGTTGTTGTTTGTTCTGTTGTGTTATATGCGATTGCTGTAAATTAATGATGTGTGTTTTTACATAACTACATGACAGTTATTTTATGTTACCATTTTGGCCAGGTCCCTCTCGTATCTCAAGAGACATCCTAGTTAAATAGGTTGACTGAAATAAATAAATAAAAAGCTGTTCTACAGGTCCTTTAGGATGTTCTAGGGGTCAGTGAGGAGGTTATACAGAATCTTTAAGAGGTTCTAACGGTCACTGAGTAGGTTCTGTGTGGTCTTTGCAAGGATCTGTTGGTTCTTTAAGAGGTTCTAAAAGTCTAGAAGAATTTTTCTGAGAGTTAGGAGGTTTTAGTGGACATTAAGTTGGTTCTAGGGGTCACTACGAAGGTTCTATAGGAGGTTCTATTGGTTCTTTAATATGTTCTCTATAAGTCTAGAGGAGGAGTATGGGGTTCAGTGGTTGTTTAAGAGGTTGTGGACACTGAGTAGGTTCTACAGGTTCTTTAACAGGTATGCTGGAATACTATAAACATTATACCCACTAAACATCAACATGTTAGCACTGTCATTGTGAGCATATTAGCATGCTGGCATTAGCATGTAGCGCGGCCTCACAGAGCTACTACCATGACTGCAGACTCTTTGATATTTAACCAAAACCACCATCCATTCCCTAAACCAGGTCCTTTAATTTGTCTAAATAGAGCAATAACAACATTAACCAGGCAATGGAAGCACAAAAGAGTCAACTGGTGGTCCGTCAACTCACGGAGCTAACGTTAGTTAGCTAGCTACCGACGATAAACACAGCTGGCAAGTGTCATTATTTTACCCGACAAATTCGAAGGTTGACAACTAAAAATGACAAGCTTCAATTTTCCACTTCTGCCTGAAATCGAGGACTCACCACCGTTATCGCTGTAAACTACACAGCCACAACATAAATGGTGGCTGAAAGGGTATATCATATTGATATATATATATATATATATATATATATATATATATATATATATATATATATACATAGCCACAGCATTAAAACAGGTAACTGGTTTTAATGTTGTGTCTGATCAGTGTATGTGTGTGCTAAAATGGAAAGCTTGACGGGCGCATCAACAGTATCTAAAAGCCTAACGTCATCATACAGTAGCATTGATCCAGTAACAGATACCAGAAACTACTCCCAACCTCTCTTCTCCCTCCCCCTCCATCCATCCTTATCTATGTACAGGAAACACGTCCAATCAGGTTGACAGTTAGTGAGTGAAGCAGATGAAACTCTTCTGACTCATTCTCTCTTTTCTGTCCATCTGCTTCTCTTCTTTCTTCTGACAGTTCAGCCCTTCTCTCTCTCTCTCTCTCTCTTTCTCTCTCTCTGCTGTTCTCATGTCTTACGCCGATCTATTACTCTCCTTTTTAATTTTAATCTCGAGTGGCTCTTTATCCTCCCCCTGCTCCATCCACTTCTCTCTCCTCATTCTGTCTGGAGAGACAGTATCAGCACCAATTCCTGTTGCTCTGTAGAATGGAGTGCAAAGCAGGACAGGGGTAAAAAGTCTTATTAAAATGGAGTATAAATGGTTTCAAAGCTTATAATGTGGTAATTACCATCAGTTTCTGACTCTGTCCCCTAAAAAAGGGGTCTGTTAAGAGGCTATTGTTGTCATTGAAATTTTCTAGGTGTCCTTGGGTGCTTAAAAAGGCTCTAGAAGTGTGGCAGACATTTATGAGGTTCAGTGGTCCTTTTAAAGTTTCTTGAGGTCTTCATGGTGGTTTTATGAGTCACTAAGGAGGTTCTGGCAGTCATTAAGGAGGCTCCAAGGGTCCTTTAAGTGGTTCTAATGGTTATTAAGGACGTTTCAGAAATTCTTAAAGAGGTTGTAGAGGTCACTGGGGATTCCTGCAGGTTTTACAAGATTCAACGGGTTCTTTAAAAGGTTCTGGTGGTCATTGCTGAGATTGAGCAGGTTCTTTAAGAGGTTCTAAGAACTTAGAGCTAATTTAAGAGCTCCATTTGAATTCTGTCAATGAGGAGGTTCCACAGGTCCTTTAGGAGGCCCTACTGATCATTCAGGAGGTTGTACAGGTCATTTAGGAGATTCTGTTGTTTTCTTAAGAGGTTTTAAAAGTCCAGAGGACATTTATGAGAATTAGTTGTCATTAAAGAGGCTCTGCAGGTTCTTTTCCAGGTCCTATTCATTCTGTAAGATGTTAAGGGGAAGTTTATAAGATTTAATGGGTCTTTAGTGGTTATTAAGAAGGTTCTATGGCTCATTGCGAAGGTTCCACAGGCCCCTTAAGAGGTTCTATTGGTTCTATAAGAGGTTCTCTAAGTCCAGAGGAGGTTAATGAGATTTAGTGGTCCTTTAAGAGGTTCTAGTGGACACTGAGTAGGTTCTGTGGGTTCTTTAAGAGGCCACATCGAGCATGGTAAACATTACACCTGATAGACATGCTGATGTTATCATTTAGCTCAACCTCACAGAGCTGCTAGCAGACTCTCAGTTTATTTTAATATTAAACCCAAACCACCATCTCTCCCAAACCATAACCAAGTGCTTTAAGTTGTCTAAACAGAACAGACCCATTTAAATATTAATTATGATTTAGTTGACAGGAAGGGATATCGTAGAGAAACAAAGTATGTTGACACCGATTAGTTTTTATGAACATTATTTTGAGGAGACCGGGTTGGGGTTCAGATTTGGGTTTTTAAAGACACATGCACCTGCAGCAGCTCAGAAAATTAAAAAATCCTTCACGATTACTGGGGTTCATTTGTTAAACAAGGAATCTACAAAGACTGCATGGAAGACTGGTGGGATATTAAAATGCATTTTGACTATTACTTTAATCCCCATTTAGCATTAAAAGCCTTTCTCTCCCTGGCCTTTCTGGATGCTTTGTCACTTAGTGCATTTAGATTAACATTTTTTCAGAATGTTAAAGTACCCTGATCATTTGCCTTTAATAAGAGACCCAGAAATTAGACAGATACAAAAATAGAATTGATGGTACTAAGGCTCATGAGCATTTGTTATCAGCTAGTGTTTGTTTTTCTCAGTTCAGTTTAATCCGTGTTTATGTGTGAACTCATCATGATGAATTACATATTTAGGTGAGTATAAAGTGTTTATATCAATTATCACTTGAACATGGGTATGACGTGTACGTTAACACGTTGTAAAAGACATCACAGGCAGGATGAATTATCCACTAATGTGCACATGTTGTTCTGACATCAGTTCACATAAACTGCCCGTACACTTTTTCCTCTGCATGTTTCATCTGCAGGTATATGGTTTGCAGTGATAAATAACTATGATCACATCTGCTTTCCCCACCGTTTACTGCACGGTGGAGAAAGCAGATGTGTGAATACACTCGACAAAGCAGAGAATGAGGCGGGATTACATTTTACCTAATAGTTCGCAGATTATTCTCAGTTATAAATTGAATATAGGGCAGACAAATTGTGCCTCTAGTATTCTGAATACATATTTATAAATCTGAGTGAGTGGTGGGATTTGCTCAACCACGTATACTTAAACTGCATGTGCTTCCACACAATGAGGGAGAGCGAGACAGAAAGCTCTGGCAGACATGACCTTATTGTGGGGGTTAAGACTTTACAAATGAATTTAATCCCTTGTCACATTCAAAATTCATCACCTTTGTGCAGCAGCAAAAAAAAAAAACCCCAAAAAAACCACAGTTTATCGTCATTTTGTTCGAATTTACTGAGTGAGGAAATGAGTCGAGATCCACTTAGGAGTCTGACTGTAAAGACCCAAATTAGCACCAGCGCATACACAGATACTAAATATGAAGGGATATCTTCATTTGTCAGTTGGAGAAGAACTAACCGGATTGTCTAAGAGCAAAACGAATCAGACCGGTCAAGATGAATGTCAGATACCATAGACAGGATCTGTGACTGTGGGCCACATGCTGCTCTCATTATTAGTCCCACTGATTATTATTATTGGTCTCATTATTATGATCAGATTTGTTGTTAGTCTTATTTTTTATCCTATTATTGCCTTTTTATTATTTGTCTCATTCCTATCAATCTTTATGTGGAACCTGCTATGCTCTCTCTCTCTCTCTCTCATTGTTTACAACAGTCTAAAAGTACTAAATTACAGGCAAAACTCCTGAATTCAAATTTTTACTTAAGCAAATGTACAGAATTATCATCGCCTGCATGTTCCTCTAAATTAGTTTTTTCCGACAGTATCCACTAGGAGCGGGCAACGCCGCAGAATTTGGTCTCAATCCAATCACAAGTAATACCAGGGCCAGGATCACCGATATCACTACAGACAGACGCTTTATGGCTGAAAGCAGCTAATGCACGACCATGTAAGGGAGAGAAGTGTGTCATGGTGTATGAGGTGAAGGCAGCAGCGATAAGCCATTTCTGAATATACTTTACTTACCACCAAAAATAATTCTCTGTATAACTTTCTCTGCTATTCTCTGTTAATGAACACAAGACGGTTTTAATGGTAAATGACCAACGTTCAAGATGTGAATTCTGTCAGCTCAAGAGGTCATCACTGCACTCCCGTATGCAAGCGCAGCAGAGATGCAGATATTTCAACAATAAGAAGAGTGTTCATGTGCTACTGACGCGAGGATCGATAATCAAAACAAGACTATGGTAAAGGTTGGAGAAAGACTGTGGTTAACGGTAGTTAAAGTGGCTATAATCCATATTTTTAAAAATGTCAATTTGAAAACAATGTGACAATTCAAAATGGGTATTGTTTCTTCTCACAGCAGGCAGATGTTTTCAGAGAAGCAGCTGTAAAAAGCCAAACAGCAGACAGACACAGTCAGAGACCAGCTGGTGAACCTAGCGGAGCATTTAGCAGCTGAAGAGCTGGATGTTTCCCTCAGGAGTTGGTGGAGACCAAAACCAGAGCTAAAGAAGAGGGAGTACTGGACCTAGACTCATCAGGTGGACACAGACACCAGATCCAGATGAAGGATCGTGTTGCTCTGTAACTGCTGGATGTGGAAATAAGCAGCTGATTGATCATAAACTCAGCTTAAAAGATGATGTCAGTGTTGTGTTCACTATTTATTTCTGCTGAAAACAAGTGGAGAAAAAAAAAATCAGTAATTGCAGTTTTAAGAATCCACTACAGAATAATTTTAAAACATGTTCAAATCCAAATCCAAAAAGCAGAAGACCTTCTCCGGGCACATCTCCTCTTTCTGTGGACACTCTGACTCGTTCTAGCAGGAAAAGCACAGACGTACCTGATAATATTAATGATGGCTCCGTGTCATTAGGTCTCCCGGTGAGCCAGCATGAAAAACACTGCAACACCTAAATGAAATGCAGCCATCATTAATGTCATTATTTACACCCGCCAACATCAGGGCACCAAAGCAGTCCTGAGAAGAGAGCCAGTCAAGCACAATGGGTGAGAAAACACCTGCGCCGGTGCATCATGGGATGGGAAGGGGTCTTAAAGTAAAGGATGTGAATATTTATTCCTCCACTGGTAGGAAACTTGCGTGTCTGATTGCCAGTTCCTCCCCTGAGGCCAGGACTGCTGACAAAGTAAGGTACATTACTGTGTATAGCAGTCATGCTCCAGTTTGCTTCGGATGTGTATTTAACATGCTCTTTATAGCCCGAAGTGAAGCTCTGTCCCTGCTCAGCGAACCAACCAGTCGGCTCATTCGCTGTCGGTAGAAAACCTCCGTTTTCTTTATTTAGCGCTCACTGCCGTCTTCCGTTTAGACCGACTCTTTAATGATTCAAAGTCTTGATTATTCATTCAAAACAATAATTCCATCTGATTTCAACTGCGTCGTTGGACAAAGTCGAGGGAGTAACTGATGTATTTTCATTTTCTCAACAAAAAAAAACATTCTAATGTCCATGTCCACATAACAGCAGTTGCTAATAACAACTATTAGGTTAACAACTCAAACCGTGAAGCGAAGAAGTCCCGACGCTCAATGCCTGCAACTGTTTTCCCTGCAAATAACATATTTGCAGATATTTGACTGCAGTGTTTGGACAAGGTTTCACTCAGACAGACCTGTGCTGTAGGACTGATGGTAACACACACACACACACACACACACACACAGCATATTAAATTCAAAAACATAAACAACAAACACGAAACTGACGAGCACCTCAATGAAATGTGTTGTAATGTTCTACACGGTCGGATATATTCCAGCACTGATCATAAAACTGTCAGGCAGCCAAACCAACCATGACTATGAACAGGCAGTAAAACGGAGTTTTTTCCCTCCCTCTCGCAGAAGCATCCGCCACTTTGGCGCGATACAAGGCCGATTGATTTTTCACACCAGGCGGTGCCGCCCGTGTCCTAAACGTGGGTAAGCCGTGTCTCTGCTGCGAAGCACTTTATGTTCGGACAGAGGAGCTTCAATTCAACCGAGAGGTGACACACAGCTACGACGCTGTGATAGCTTCCTCCCCTCTGGTCTCTCCCGCGCTCCGTTCTCTCAGAGTTCGGCACTGACTCAGCATGAAGACACCTGTGGCTTGGCCCCTCGGTCGGCCCCGATAGGCGCCTTCGCAGCAGACATCCAGAGATGCCGCGGTATGAAGAGCGCAGATGTAACATAATAACGTGTCTGAGCTGTGAAGCACTTTGTAAACGCCGTTTCAATATGAGCTCTATGAACGAATCATTTAGCATCTTACTAATTTTCCGGTAATGATGATGGAGATGTCTCTGCGATAACGGTTGACAGGCCCACGTGATCAATTAGTGGAGCCGTGTGTTACAGTTGGACCTAGTGCGTGGTTCTTGTGCTGTTGGAGAACCTCAACGACGCCTCGCAGTTGGTGAAACAGGTGTGACCCATTGGAGTTTCGGGTGTTTCGGGGTCGTTTCGACGTCCATTTCTGTCCGACTGGGGGAGTGGAAATGAAGTGTCCAGTTCCAGTGGGGCTGGTTTTATTTCAAAAAGAAGTTGTCTGCAGATTCCTGCCTTTGTGCCTACGCACAGTTTTAGTCGTAACGGAGAGTTTTACACATGTGGCCCTGTGTACGTGCGTCCTGCCTTCCCCGCTGGTCCAGTACTGATTGTATTGTGTGTACAGAAGCCTGTAGTGTTTGTCGGTGTCTCTTGCTACCTGTCACCCACAGTTCATCCATTCATCATTTCCTTTAGACCCAATTTATTTTTTTTGTTTGTTTTTTGCCAATTTCCCTGTTTCAAAAAGTGTCTCTTTATATTTGACAATTGCCAGTGTCTGGCTCACTGTCTGTTTTCTGCTGAGAGTAGCCCACTAGTTTTACCTCCTGACATTTTGAGTTTCCAAATTCCTGTATTAAGATTAAACACCAAAATAAAAACCTTCGTTAGAGCACAAAAAAAAAAAAGTAACATCAGCATTATTTACAATATGCCCCAAAACCCCACAATGCAATGCTTTGCCTCTGCTCCCGACGTACCAGGAGTTTGACTTACCCCCTATGCCACAGTACAACTGTCAGTGCTGACGCAGAGCGAGGACTAACAAGCATCTGAAAACACCGGTTCGTGTCTAGACAGAATAAAAGAGCAGACTGCGGCGCTGGATGAATCAAACACAAAAACACCGAATTTGTCAATTTCTCCTTTGTGTGTGTGGAGAATAACAGACATTACAACAGATGTTTTACCTCAGATGAAGGCTGCAAGCAAAAACAGTCGGTAATAACTGTTTGAGCCCGCAGAGCCAATATTGTGTAACAGATGTCGAGCTACAGTGCGAACACAACAGCGGTTATATTTCAGCTGCTAAATTTTCACAGAGGTGACGTCTCAGAGGAGGGAAGGAACACACATTTGTAAGCTAATTACAGAAATATTCTTTGACATGCCAACATGTTCAGATAGATCCAATTAGAAAAGCTTACACAGTCTGTGGAGAATCAGAAATAAACAATTTGACAGACCTGAAAGAACTTTCCAGTAATTGTCAGCTCTCCTGGTTTAGCAGCAGTGCTGTGTGTGTGTGTGTGTGTGTGTGTGTGTGTGTGTGTGTGTGTGTGTGTGTGTGTGTGTGTGTGTGTGTGTGTGTGTGTGTGTGTGTGTGTGTGTGTGAGAGAGAGAGAGAGAGAATATATAATATCCCAGTCATTAGTGAAATCTGGGGCTCGTTACTCGAACTGTCTCGTTACAAACTACGGTTAAACACGTTGTTTTATTCATGATTCATCTCACATTAGTTAATCACATCAGCTAGCACTACTGCACAAATATCCTTGACCCACTTTCACACTCACACACACCAACGGATGCAGCAACACACACACACACACACACACACACTGTGGGGGTCGTTTTGGTTTTGCCTTTGCTACCGTTTCTTGCTAATTATAACAATTCAATTACAATCACCAAGTATAACAATCAAGAGAAAGCATGATGCTAAACTGAAACCCAAGGGAGTGAAATGTCTGCAGAGAAGAACGTCAGTGCACGAGCACGAACACGTGCAACCAAAACCAAGCCAGTATACAGTAGACAGAGCGGCGTGGCGCATGGACGAGAAAGGCAGCCATTACTTCCCCGCCAGGTTCTCTAATGGGCAGTTAGAGATTTGGGATGGAAGGCGTGGTGCTGCAGAAGCTGCAGCTGATCATTCCTGAGGAGAGAAGGAAGGAGGCTCCAGTGTTGAAGGGTTTGACGGACTAAAAGTTCCCAATCGGAGCCGGTGAATTCGGGGACCGGTCAGACGGATGAGAATCTAAACATCTAAGATGCCCAAAACCTTTGCACAGTACTGTAAATACAGCCCCAGATTCAACCCGCCGCAGGACAACGAGCCCAAACACACAGCCAGAGTCTCAAATCCCTGTCTCCAGAGGCCAGGAGAACAAGGAGGCCTGCAGCAGATGGTCTGGCCCCCACAGAGACCTCATGGAGTCGGTCCGGGACCACACGATGAGACAGACTGCATCCACAGAAGAACCATGGCAGGTTCTCCGAGATGCTGGAAGAACCCACCTGCTAAGAACCTGAAAAACGATGTGCAGGTGGACCAGGGAGACCTGGTGCTGGTTTAAAGGCAAAGGGGGATTCACAGCAAATACTGGTCCGATTTAGCTTGTTTTCTCTTAACTTTGTGTACAGTAAACTGATAAACTGATTCAAGTGTGATAGAGAAGGTTTTTTATAGCACTATTTCTATAAATCCCTAAATCATCACCGTTGTTATGTCATACATTGTTTTTTTATTATCTAATTAAACCAAATACAGATTAAAATGTATCCTTGTAGGACATTTACAGTGGGTTTATGGTTATTTATGTATAGTTTTACAACCTTGTCTGGATGCAGTCAGAAGGTGGCGAAATAAAAAAGGGAAAAGGAGAGAGTGAAGAAAAGTAGAATAGAAAAGAAGATTTTCCTTTTTTTTGTATTGAGCGAGATTGTGAGCACCACTGACGCAACATACCTGACGAAGAGCGATAAATCACACATAGAAAGCTGTATGCAGACACAGGGAGTAGAGGACAGTGAAGAATAAGCCGAAAAACGATGCCCTAAACTGGAATTAGGAAGCTATATACGGTGCAATACACTCCGTGTGTATAAATGTAATATAAAGTCCAAACGTAAGTGTGATAAAATTAAAAACAGATGTGAACCGACAGTCCAGTTTCCTCATATGTGGGACGGAGATAGTGAGAGAAATAATAGTTTATAATACAAGGCAAAGTTGTATACGGCAGTGAAGTACACTACAAGTAACAAATACATGATTCAATTGGTAACGAAGTACAGTGGGACAATATTTACAATGTGCAGGTGTGTATTACTGCATATGTCTGGTATAAATGTAATACAACTACATAAATGTACTGTAGTTTATATGTAAAATAGATAAATAGTTTGTTTCTAAAAAGATCCCGGTTGAGAGTAAATTCATTTTATTTAATCTTTTTCTTTGAAATATAAAAAAATGAATTGAATGGCAAGTATTTCACGTGTCAGGCTGCACACGGCAAGACTCCCCGCTGGTGCTGTCGCAAGTCAGCGTTTGCTCTGAGGGGTGGCACCGGGTGAAAAGTCCCACGGTTCATCCTCTGCCAAGCGCCAACGCGCTCCCGGACCTTTTCACCCGCCACCCTCCTCCAGAGGGCAACCTCGGCCCATCCAGCCAGGTGACAGGGTACTGATTCAATATCAGCTCTTTAAAGCTACAGCATGAACGTTGTTTTCTAATGTAGCCACAACATGCTTCAAAACAAGTCTCGATGTGGAGGGGAGCCGTCAAAGGCGACCGTGGCCCAGACTCACGGAGCAGCCCGGCAGCCGTGCCTCGGCCTTTTTAACCAGGCTCGGCGAGGGCGTGGGAGGAACGCGGGGGTTTGCCTTCAAGTCTCATGCTGGCACTAGCTTGAGTTCCAGAACTTGCATATTGTAGCTCTGATTTTATTCCTTAAAAATCCTTTGATTCAATCACATTCATTTCAATGCATCCCAAATGTACAGCCCTGATGTCAATCGTTAAAATAACCGATTCTGCCGACGATAATTAAACACATTTGCTCCAACGGCGAGACTCATTTTCAAGCCCCGCTGTGTTTCTCCTTGGTCTTCAGTTCAGTTCAGTTCGATTTTATTCACGTGGCGGCCAGTCGTAACACACATGACCTCAGGGCACTGTACGGAGTCGGGTCAAGACCTCGTCCCCGGCATGTGCGAGCGCTGGGCAGCAGTGGTCCCGGTGGCCGGCGATCGCTGACCGAGTCGAGAGAGCAGAGAGAAACGGACGCCGCCAGACGAACTAGAGACTACCTGTGCAAAGACAGGGGTGGGGGGGGCAACAGCTTGCCAAATATTAGTTTCCCGAACCTCAGAGTTATCAGGGGCGTGCGACTCTGAGGATCCCGCAAGTGAGGTACTACACGGGAGACCCCATGGAAAGATTTTACACACACGCATAAATACGATAAAACATTTGCTCCGATTATTTACTCCCCACGTTGCTCCCTCTCCTCCGCGGTGGCTCTTCTCTGTCCCTCCTCCCTCTGTCCTCTTTTCTTCTATTTCCTTTCAGCGTCTCCATCTCCCCCAGTCATTACTCCGGCGTGAGGAAAAGAGCCACAAACCCCATTAACACTCACACAGACAGAAGGAGGAGGCCTCGGGAGGACTCAGTCTGGAGCTCATCAAAAGGCTCCTTATGCATGAATGCAAGAGCAGCCCCACACACACACACACGGGCACCTGCACGCAGACATGTAAACACATATTCCACCACAATGCGCTAACATTCCTCATGCACTGTCATGGGCATCTGCCGCAGTGTGACTTCTTCTGCCTCTAATGTACAGTGCCCGCTCCCTCGGATGCGCTATGTCCTTGAGCACGTCCAATACCCTGCCCTCTCTGTGGCTAAACACAGTGGGGCTCGGTGCGCTGTCTCACAGAGTGACGTCCAGCCGGCGCTGTGTCACCGTGACGATGCAGCGCCGGGTCACTTATCGGTGTCCCGATGTATATTTAGCTCCGGATGAGATTGGGATTTGCATCTGGGTAGGACTGTTGTTACTGAGGCGATGGAGACGGTCTGATGTGGTGAATTCTGCCTCGTTTGACCGGAGTCTGTCCACGGGTGGACTCGCTTCTCACCTGACTGTAGGAACGGGCGATGACCATTATCAGCAGCTCACAGAAGCAGCGCCACATCCCCTGCTGGTTTATACCCCCACCACTTTATCACCCGATGACTGGTGGCAGACAGTTCTTTGGTGTTTCTGGAAGTGACATTTTGTGTACTACTTACCGATACTGTTTCTGATTAACGCTCATGGCCACATCAATCAGTGAGTCTGTACTTGACTGTCTCCCGGAGCCGTTTCCCTCCTCTGTTATCAGTCCTCCTGCATTTTGCTCGACTCCGCACCCTGTGTTCCCGTCCCGTTTTCCCGACTTTAAATTCCTGCCGACCTGCAATCATCCCCGTCAGGTATAGAATGTCAAATACACACGCAGGTACACACACAGCAGACGTACGCACAGTGCGCGGTGGAGATGAAACACAGGTGTCAGTCGGGAGAAATGGCAGCCATCGCTTTGATAGCCCGACGCGGCCGGGCACGATCCCTGCTGCCCCTCTCCTCTCCCTGTCTGCAAAGAAAAACATTGTCAGATTTCACCGCTCACCCCTCACTTTAGTCAACAGAGCGCTAGTAATAATCGTTGCCGTGCGCACAGTTCAGTGTCTGCGCATCGTGCAGTGAGTCTCACTTTCGACAAACAAAGCTTATACCGCAGCAGACAGACAGCTTTACCAAAGGCTGCCTGTGAAAAAGCCCCACGCAACCACGCGCGGCGCTGAAGCTACGAGGAAGGCAGCTATCTTGTCGAAGTCTCGAACTGGTGCCGGGAAGTTTGAGCCTCACGCTTCCTCGGCGCAGAGAGCTAGCGTCGTCACGCCGGCCGCTGTTACCCAATATAAACTCACATAACAGCATTTCTCTTTTCAGTTCTTCTGAACAAACGATCTGTGTCACTGACGTTTACTTTCCATAGTCTGAGACAAATCAGCTCAACTGCAACACTTTATATAAGTAAGATAAGAAACTCAAACCTTTGGGGTTTTTACCAAGTTAACGATTACTCTGTGAGCACAGACAAACTACAGCTCCCACGAAAAAACTACAAGTGAGGCAGCGTGGGAACTTTTAGGTCATCATAACTTGGCTTTGCCCATTTTTCCCAAAACTCAAGAACGCTCTCTTGTCATGCTGTTTTTTTAGCTTTCTAGTTGTATCCTCTGTCTTCTAAAAACTTCTAGAGTTCAGTCCTCCACTGTCCCGCTGCCGTCACGGACACGTGAACTGACCACGGACGCTCCACTGTCCCGCTGCCGTCACGGACACGTGAACTGACCACGGACGCTCCACTGTGAGTTCCACTGAGGTTTTCAGACCTACGGAGCGGAACCCGGAAGTCCCGGTCTCACTTCAGCTCACCAGACGGCGACACCGGTGCCATGTTCAGAACCCTGTCTGCGGTATGAGTGTCCAGACCCCAACAACCAGCGGATACCAGCAGAAACAGCCAGCAGCCGCCCGTGCAGCCGCGGCTGACCATGCGCGGAACCAAAGAATACATTCTGGCACATTTATTGCAGAACACGACCTCTCATTCAGAACGACTCAACCTCTGAACGAGTCCAAATCCATCAGAAAAACTGTCGGAGGACACGCGTGCTTGTTAGTTCAAGCACACAAGCTGAGCACCGAACCCCGGGTATCAGTGCTTCTGAAAACTGGACTGTTTTCCCTGAATGTTGATGAGCCCAAAGACCTGAACGCCGACCGAATCCTAAGTGTCTTCGTCTGCTCCTGTTAAGATAATCTGGGAAAAGATGGAACACGGCATCTTTGCCTCATCATTCTCTGCACCTAAATAGAAATTCATGTCAAAAGGCCTCCGCTGGAAACAAGTCATCAGTATTCAGCCGGGGCGGCTGGGCACTGATCAGGGCCAGGAGTCAGGACCGGAGAGGGAACTCTGAGGGTTTGCACACAAGTTAACGCTGACTTCGCCTCAGTGGTCGAAGGAATCTGCTCTACATCTCTAATTATACCAGAAAGTCACCAACACAGACGCCTGATTAGACCCTTTGACAAATGTTGTCGCAAATGTAAGTTCCAGTGGAAGAATATAATGTACTGAGTCTCTGTTAACGGCAGGATTTATTCAGAGAGATTTAAATTGTATGAATTTCAGCGTCGATCAGTCAGCGTCACCGCCCCCGACGATCCTCTGCCCTCGTTGAAAAGAGTCTCCCGTGTGTAAAACCTTCTCCGGGTTCAGAAGAGGTGTTTCAAAAAGGAACCGAGTCCGGTATCCACTTCTAATCCATCCATGCTCTCTCTCCACGGACCACACATTCATGAAGCGGAAACGATTCTTCCATCGGACCACTGCTAAGACAGAGAGTAAGTCCTCCGCCAAAACGCTGGAGTGTTACTGGGATGTAATTAATGAACTTCGATTTTTTAGTCCCTTACAGCGCTTGTTACTGAAAAGCGAGAGTAGTATCGGTCTTCCTGTCTGCCGTTCAGCAAGCATGAACTTTGGAACTACAGATCCCACAATTGAGGGGATGTAAACAGGAAATTCTTGCCAGGCATTCAGTGAGTAACGCTGATGGCTACAAGCGAAGCCCAAATCATCTCCATTAAAAGCTGCTGAATCCGCTGGATTTTTTCAAGGAAACTTTTTGATTTCCAAGCGGGTTTATGGACGTGTACTCACGATGGACTCTGGAGATAACGATGCATATGCGACACGTTTCTCAGTTTGAAAACCTCTGCTTTATAATATTCATGCTTTTATTTATTATGTTTTGCACTAATCCTCAACATGCTAAGGTTTATGTCCCGGACGATGTCGTTATTGTGTTAATAACTTCTCAAGCTGACAAATGTTGGCGGCTTGTTGGCACACACACACCGCAGACACTGCTGTGAATCAACAGCTGAGTGTGCTGCATGTTTTCCTCTTCGGCATTTCATTCGTTATTCGACAATTCATTTGCTGTCCCGCAGCAAAGCACGGTGAGACAAGGATTATATACAGTTGACACTGTCCGCACAAACACACTCCTTCAGTCAGAAGCCACAGCTGTAACAATCTACCGTGCGTACACCTGAACGCACGACACGCACCTGTGTAACGCTGGAACCCCCTGCGAATCGGATCTTATTAAAACACATTACCTGAACAATCCCTGTCTCCCAAAACCTATTTAATTCAGCAGTGCTGTGAATTCCTGATCTGCAATCTGTTCTCATTACACTTATTCTCACACACTCCTTCTTTATCATCATTGGCCCCCCCCCTCCCGCTCTCTCTCCTCCTACCCCCCCCCTCCCCAGGTGGATAGTGTAATTGCTGTGGTTTAACTGGTACTGTGTTTGATCTCATGTTTATCCTCTGAAGCCTCTCACTCATGAAAGAGATGGAGGAAGGAACACGTCTCCCAGGGCATCATGCCTGGTGTGTGTGTGTGTGTGTGTGTGTGTGTGTGTGTGTGTGTGTGTGTGTGTGTGTGTGTGTGTGTGTGTGTGTGTGTGTGTGTGTGTGTGTGCGTGCTGAGCGGGAATCGCTTCTGCCAGGTCTGATTTTTGAAGTAATTCAATTATTGCAGCAGAAGTGGTGGAACTGCAGACTAAAACATACAAATCATTTCAATCTAAAGCCAATTCCTTCCCATTTAACCTCTATGTATTACACAGACATGAAGCCATTTCCTCTGCTGCCTTTTATTAGATTCTCATCTGCAGCCCTGGGCGAGCCGCACACAGGCGGAGGAAGTGGACTCTGCAGCCGTTCCTTCGGTTATAAAGACGATGAAGATGATTATGAGATGTTTTATCGACGTGGGCTTCCTTTCTCAAACTGTACAAGACCCGATACGTCAATAGAAAGGCAGCTTCCACACATGCAGTCAGGAACGGATCGTCTATTAACAACTTTTACCAACAAGCCACCTGGACAGGTGTTGATGAGATAAATAGGAAAGTACAGACTGATCTCGGTGCAGTGGGACTGAGATGCTTGATAGAGGATCACAGCAGGACAACAAATAACACGTTCGTAACAAGGTCAGCTTTTTACATCTCCAATTTTGTTTTCACTACAAAATTGCAGTAATGGGGAATTTTGAACTGTACTGAATTAATGGGACATTTTCAGAGACGTGGACCAAGTACCGCTGTCTTTATTTGGAGGAAATAAAACATTAGTTCAATCATTTAAAATTCTGCATTTTCAGGGGGTTTTTTTTCTCGTTTTTTTATTCGCTGAAGTTTCACTGAGAGTAATACTGTCTGGTTCACAAATGTCCTGCTCAGGTTTACACGGTCAAACCAGACAGACCCAGACCCAGACCGAATCAGTCGCCCCAGACTTTGGTTTCGTTTTTGTTTTTTTTAACAATCCGGCCGAATTTCCAGATCCGTTGTCGTTTGATATGCAGTTTATGGGGGGCCATGATCCCTGATCGACCTGACCTGATTGATCTGGCTCCCGTATGACCAGACGGACTTCTGGCAGGGCAGATATTTGGGTCGTCTTTCTGCAGTTTTAGCAGTTCCACGGTCTGATTTCCCCACATTGCTCCTGTCATGGCTGCTCTGCTCTACGCTTTAGAACTTCAGCTTGTTTTAATATTACTGCAGCAGTATTTTACATGTTATAAACTGTCATCCGACTGAGACTGAGCTGCATAAAGACAGGCTATTGTTTATTTTTATTATTTTAAATTAAAAAAACCTCTTTGTATACAGAGCATCTCTCTGACTACAGCTCCATGTGCATGTGAGAAATACAAATAAATATGATTCATTATTACTACGAGTGATGGAAAAACGATGGAGAAAACTGTGACGATAAGACCTAAGTTGTAATTCATTCAAAATATCTTTTAAGAGTCATACTACTGTAGTAGCTCCAACTGAAACATACACGTTTGTTGGTCATGTGTGTAGCAAACATACGAAAGATCCGTGCGTCCTACACTCGGCGCCTGCCAAGGATGTTCAGTAATAATGAAGGATGAGATAATCACTGTCCACTGTTTATCTGCGGGTTATAATAACAGGGTAATTGCCTCATTGCTGCACATGTCAGCAGAGGGAGTTCAACTTTGGGGTAACACAGCTCATTAGCAGTGAGTCAGTGCGCCGGTGTTACAGTGCTGCCCTGCCTATTACTGCAGCACTGCCCGCTACATATGAGAGTCAATCATTTCAAACCGCTAACCTGAAAAATGATTGCATCCTGTGAGAGCGGTGATGCAGATTAACTCCTGCAGAGCGGTTTGATAAATGCTGCGCGAACAATTTCGTACCTGTGGAATACATTTTTCTAGAGGAAAAAAAAAAACTAATCTTAGCCCGGAACTGGTGTTTTCCACAGGATTTGTTCCCATGGGTTGCAGCTGTAGGGATGTGTTCCTGGAGGATGAGCTGTTCACCCACAGGAACAAGAACTATTAAATATCTACAGAGGGACCTTCTCAGTCTTTACCGTCTCACCGTAAATTCAGGTAAATGTATATGATGGCCAGTTCGGGGCATCTTACAGGTTCATTACTCCTGCATAGCCACAGCTGCACGGTTGGAAACATTGGAAGGACGTCACTCCCATTTCAAATGAAAGGTTCACGATTTCAAAAACTTCAAAACAGTCACGTGTCAATATAAACAATGAAACATCTTTTGTTTATCCGTAATCCTTCTTCCTGTTCACACCGGACAGTAAGAAATCACCTTTCTTGCAACGGTTCCAGTCTGAGTGACGGGGAACAAAATCCACATCACAGTCCGTCCTCGTTATGTGCAAGGGTGTCTCTTTTAGGTTAATGAGCGTTCAGCAGCACGAGTTAAGTCTTCCAAAGTTATAGTGTTTTCGATATGAAAGTCCCTCTTTGTGTTTCCCTGAACAGTGCGTCTGTGCTGAGCTGCAGTGGAGGGGACAGTAACACAAGTAGGACAAAATTCGAATGGATCTCCCTCCTGCCAAGGGCATCGTTCCCACCGGAGATTACTCAAGTCTCTCTGAACACGGCTCTCAGTTGACCAATGCCGCGTGTTGACGCCCTCATTGGAGCAGCCGTCAGGTTTTTACCGTGCGCCCGCGGCGGCAATCTTGGCGAGCGGCAGCACTTCCCTATCGCCATCCGATAGAAACGTGAGCGATGAGGGGTGGAGAGGCGAGAGGCAGACGGGGGAGCGGCAAGGTTCCTGACATTCGGGAAGCCCGTTCGTGATGCGTAACAGAGACGTACAATGCGTGGCCATAAACGTGTAGTAGTGTAATGTTGAGCCACATGGTGAACAGGACATCATAAATCCCAGTAAAGTCACACGTAGATTTGACACGTGCCATGTTCTTCGCTCTGCTGACTGTGTCAAGAAACGATCGTTCTTATGCCTCGGCCTTTGTACTGGTTTAACAATCCATATATTTGTTAGCGTTGGACAGAGCCAGGCTAGCCGTTAACCCCGCCTCCGCTCTCTATGCTAAGCTAGGCCAAACGTCCCCCGTCCATCTTCTCATCGAACAAGATTTGGTTCGCGGCTGCTCCCCAGCCACCGTCTGCCTGACGAGATCCTCTTTACACTCCGACCAGGGAGAGTCACGAGAAACAGCGCATACGGCCGGTTTTATTAATATTTCCAGTTTTGTTAGCTATTGATCCGAAGCGGACTTTTCTCCTTCATCTCCAGCGGACTGCAGTTACATGCCCGGCGTCAATGTGCACCTCAAGCTCAGGCTCAGGTGAGCGATAGGGTGTGAGATGGCTGCCATGATTACCGTACATCTGCGAGGAAGAACAGCAAATGTATCTCGTTACTCCACCGTTACTCCAGATTGGCGTGCATCTTCAGAGAGCAGTTACATTCATGGAGGCTTTGCACTGCTCTGCCCTGCTTAACGGCGTCGTTTCCACTTTTCAAATCCCGTTTTTGTTCCCCTCACTTTTTTCAGGTTGATCTTTATACCAAAACCTCTGACCAGTGTGGTCTGACTGTCCAGCCATCACGCTCCAGATGAGAGAAGATCTGAGTCGATAAGAACCGTGATACATCGTCGGGGGGGGGGTTTGTGGACGTACTGGAAAAAGACATTTCATCACGTCCTTTGGACAGATTCTAGAGAACAACAACACGTTACTTTAAATAGGACTTCATTAGTCCAGTTACCAAATTCCAGCAGGAGGCCGTGACACTGGAAAACACCACGTCACCCTGTCACTTTAATGATCTTTTCAATGACAACTCACACAGCCGCAGGGAGCAAGCAGAGCAATGCCTCGTTCTGCCTTTGAAGGGAAGAGTGGAGGTGAATTTGGAAGCAGGGATAGGTTCTAAGACAACGACTGGGGGGGGGCGGTATTAAGAAGAGACGGGTCGGAGGGGTGAAAGTGATTAGACGCAGGATCCTGTTCGACTGAGATGGGACAGAGAACAAAGACGGAAACAGACAGGCCTTAGAGCGGAGCCGATACCACGGATAAGGACAAGCACAGGTGGGACGAGGGGGGAGGGATTCCTGACACTGAGAAGCTGGTTCACGCTGCGTAACAGCTGCAAATACATTCACACACTCCGGCCCGCCCCAGACACACACGTACACAAACGCACACCTGTGGAAAACACCAGCTGCAGTCTGTCAGGATGACAGGGAGGATTTGCTGATCTCTTCATGTGCGGAGTGATCGTGACTTTCCCCCCTTTGGGCAATGACATCTGAAAATGTACAAGTGGTCGCCTCTGACACGTACTCACACTGAGGTTGTTACATTAGCTGATAAGGAAACACGGAAACGTGTATAAATGACGTACGAAAACACAAGTCTGTGGTGCCGTCCGTAGGTACAGCTGAACCCTAACGTCAGCGCAGCAATACGGTCACTGTGGCGATGCTAACCCGGTGATGCTTAGCGGGTATAATGTTTACCACCTTTACTATCGTAGTACAGCATATTAACACGCTAACATCTGCTAAATAGCAGTAAATCAATGTACAGCCGAGGCTGACGGGAATGTCTTTAGTGCGGAAAGTTTTGGACAAATCCAAATGTTGAGCTGTTGATGGCGCTAGAGGGAAAGTCAGAGGACCAGCCAAGCTGTTACAATTCATCCCGAGGGGAACGTGTTTCGGTCAAGAGCCACAAATGTCGACCCGCCGGTGGCGCTGGCGTCGTCGGGATTACTCCTCCAGGGACCACGAATGCGGTGGGCCCACCGACAAACAGACCGACAGACGTCGTCATCCCTAGGTCCACGCTGGCAGATCGTCAAGATCAAGTGCAGGTTTGTGAGGGGATGTGGATTCTTGTCTCCGACATAAACGTCACACTCGGTACGCGTCCCTCCACCGTCACGATCGCCACGGACTTACTTCATACCTCACCACATAAAAAGGACACACCCCTTCCTGGACATGAATTACGAGGCCTGGACGCAACCCAGCTAGACACGATTCCCGCGGATACCGGCCTGACCAGCACACACACCGACGTTACCTATCTGCACTGCCGGTCGTAGAGCGCCGCACGCCTGCAGTCAGGTCACCGGAGACTGTACTTAACGTGCCTCTTGATCCGGTTTGCGCTGGGAGTTTCAGTTTTGGAGCTAGCACTGAATGATGCGGGTGATAGAATGAGACAAAAAGTGAACTGGCTTCTGTTTCCTAAAATCTGACACAAAAAAAAAAGAAGCTCTCCCGGCGAGGTTAGCACGTCTTTATCAACTCTGCTCGAGTGTTCGTGCCCTTGATGGCTCCTTGTGTGTGTGTACGGTGCGTGTGTGAGAGAGAGGCTGATGCTTGACTTTATTGTCTGGTCCGGATACCGAGGGTGTGAATAAAAACTAGTGTGGTTACGCCGCAGAGGCTGATGATGATGTTTTCTTCTCAAAGAGGCAAATAAGTAGCCGGGCCTTCATTTTTACCTGCGTGTGAGCTGAAACCTTCCGAGAGGGAAACGGGCCCAGAATGTCCCTTCAGGAACAGCAGCAGAACGCAGTTTTGACAGGCAGGGGGATGGATCCAGTTTGGAGCTCCATAACAAATCCTTCAAGTGGTTTTTGTATTTGTTCGTCAGTAGGCTGAAGACCCCTCGTAGTCTAGTCAGTTAGAGGGCCTTCCCCCAGCTAAGACCCCGAGTAGCTGATGCGTATTCCCACGCAGTCAGGCCGCCAGTTTGCCGGTTTTAATGTTACGTTTCCAGCAGCAGCATTTGTTTCGCAGTAAAGCGCAATATGACAATAATTATCATTATTAATTGTAATTATTCATTCTTGGTGTTTATATAAATGTCATGCCTTTAGCTTGTCCTGACGTTCAAACGCAAATGATGCTGGGAAACAGGAGGTGGCTGATAAATTGATAAATGTTATGTCAAGTATCTCTGAACGGTCGACTACATCCTCTTTGCACCTCAATGCTGGTAAAACTGTCTGCATATGTTTTCCTAAAAAACACTGACTCCTGTTAACCTTTTGTTCTAGTAAATGGGGGAAAAAAAAAATCCAATATTTTGGAGTTGTTTTAGATTTAACAGAAACAATTTTTCATACATAAATCAATTCCAGTAGTTTTTTCTTCGCCGAACTCCTGATCAGCGTCCACCTGCCTTCAACAAAACTCAAGACTTTCAGATGTTGTTAAGCTGAAAAAGTGCTGAGTTTCATTCATAGTGGCTTAACATCGTTCGCAGAAAAGGGCGAAGAGGGCAATTAGAAAGAAAAGCCTCCCTCTCTCCGCCACTGAGGAAAATAAAGGCCTCCATCTGAGAATTCATGCTAGTAATAATAATAATAGCAACATCAAAAGTTATATGTTGTCAAATACCAGTTAGAGACATTAACATCCAGTTCAGGGTGTCTCTGGCTGATTCTGTTGTGTTTACAATCAATTGCACCTTTAGGAAATGTGGTCATTACCTTGCCATTTTTTGACAGATCCATTAGCTTTCAGCGAACACAACGACCGCGCCCACAAATATTTAGTCGTTCTGTCACTTTGTAAGTGGACAGACGCAGGCAGTGTAAATTATTTCAGAAAAGCGAAACTGTAGGAGAAAAACATATAACACCTGTTGGAAAAGGTGTTAATAACCAAGACACGTGTGGTTAATTTCTGGCAGTTCACAATGGGTCAAACAATTTGTGAAATTACTGAAGTTATTTGGCAAAGTACAGGAAAGAAATAATGTAATAATAATCTCTGAGGTCAACGTGCCCTCTGCCTACTCTGTGAGCGAGCTCCATTACACACCAGCGGGAACACGTGGGTGCGGGAGGTGACTAAGGACGAGGCTCCGCCCAGACAATAGCGTTCAACTTCAAATAATGAGGTAAATGTTTGTAAAAGTCGTCCCCGTGAGGCAAGAGCTCAGCCACCAGACTGCTCCGGACGCTAGGTTTCCGACGGCCTTTTCTACTTCAGCGACGAGCTGACGTCATGGATTTCTTTATACGGTCATCCGCTCCGAGCTCCAGGTGCAGCAGGTTTACTACGCAGTTGTTTGGCGACAGCAGAATTACGTTTTACTAGCAACTAGCTTTGGTATTTCCTGACAGCAGACGTTTGCCACTTCATTCGGCATTTTGTCGCATTTCTCACATGTACAACTATTAACAGGAGGATATATAGAAACATTTTCTACAGGAATTGTGATTGAAAGACTAAATCTGCCGTTATGTCACACAATAAGCAGGTGATGGGCCCAACATTCACCGAACAGAGACGTCCCGATGTAATCTTGGTTGCTGCAGATGTTCACTCTGTCCACTCTCATATTCCGGATCGGATTCGGGCTCGAACATGTACGGATGGATCTGAGAAGCTGCCATTTCCAATCACCTATGCTCTGTTACTTAGTTTTAGTTACGAGTAACTTAGTTTTACTGTTTGCTTGCATAACAGGCAGTTTTAGATCAACTGTGAATCACGCAAAGCTGCTCTAGTGGAGTACCAGCATGAAAATATAGAGCTGGAACTGAGCATAATAGGTCCCCTCTAAAATAGCTGCTGCCGCATACTTCTAGAGATCCTTGAAAGGGAGTTGATATCTAACAGTAATATCTAACATCTAATCTGACCCTTCACCTCACACTACACTTGATTACTTTATAGCACGTCGCTTTATACGTCATGATTATATTTTATAGTGATGCTTCTGATCAGACGAGTAAAAATAAAGTAGAATTCAGGTTTACACTCAAAATTCTATAATCATGACTCACAGGAATATTCTGGTTCTGGGCAGAAGCAAAATTTCACCAGTTACAGGCTCCGAAATTCTGTGCGATGACAGAATGTCAAAGAGGCCACAAACACGCAAACGAAGTGACACGCATGAAAATTTGACGCATTAAAAAGTCAACAGCACACTGTCAGCTCATCTAAACAGTAAACGACACATTAACATACTGACAAAACTTTGGCAACACATTGTTAACATGTGGACAATACACTGACAACCAGTCAACACGTTCACAACATGTTAACAACGTGCATTCAACACACTGACAACATGCTGTCAACATGTTAACATGCAGAAAACACACTGAGAACACGTTAACAACTGCCAACATATGGACAATACGCTAAAGTATTATCTACATGTTGACCGCGTGATGTTAACACGCTGCTAATGTGTTGCGTGTTATTGATGAATCGGTGTGTCCATGAAAGCCCTGCCTTCCACATGTAGTACGTCACTGAGAGTCCAACAAGGGGCTGACACGGTAAATGTATTTGTACCTTTCCTAAAACCTGCAGCGCACGTATTTTCCCACCTGCACATTAATGCATCAGAATAATAACTCCACACCACCTCTGCACTCTGTCTACGCGCACTCACAACTACACCGATGAAGTAGCTGTTGAGAGCAGACAGAAACTAACCAAAGCTTTATTTATACTTTCACACCATGTCTCAATGTTTTTACGCACGCCTGTAACATGGACTGTCCATCATAAACCTAATTAATTACAGCAGAGGACACTGAGAAGAGTTCCAGTGGGGGGGGGGTGGTTTTAGCACCTCGCCTTCACTTAAGTTATAATTTCTTAGCTTTATTTTTGATTTTTTTATTGGATTTAATGTCACCAATTCATAATTCATAACTTGTCCGACATGTCTGAATGTAGGTGGGATCACAGCGCCACGATTCAGCAGAGCATTGTGGTCATTTCTGGTACATTTTCACGATGAAACCGTTGTCAAGTGGCTTATAAATGCCTTTAGTGTTGGAACCAGGGAAATTTCCATCCTTTAACCACGAATTTAAGCTGTGCCGACTTCTAACTGCTGAATAGGAATAAATAATGACCCACAATGATTCATAATATTAATGATGTATCCAGATCTAGATCTACATCTGGTCTATCCAGGGAGAAGAGGAGCCGATATGTTGTCTGTGCGAGCAGCTCATTAAGACCCAGGGTTACGTTTCATTGTCAGGTGACCTCTAGCCGGAGCAAATGAGGGAGTCAGGTAACGCAGCACAAGGAGGGACAGAGTCTACATTAGGAGGAGGTCTGGGTGGATGGATGGGTCGACAAAACACGGGACAGCTGTTTGTTTCCTGTGTGAAACCGATCAACACCACGACAACAAAGGTCCAGTGCACCGGCCGCGGGACCACTCTTATGGACTGTATCCCAGGCCAGGGACACGTGACCTACATGGTCATCTAGACTGACTCTCTCCTGTCAGACTGTTGACGTGTCAGAATCTCCGACAGTTAACGTTTTCCAGACTTCAGTCTTTCTGAGCTCATCGTCTGCTTCAGCTGTAATTCTTGGCTGGTTGACAGATTTTCTCCCTGGTTCATTTCTGCAGCGGAGACATAAGGAAACGACACGAACTCGTTTTCACACATCGTCGATTTATTTCCTCCGTGGCAGCACAACACATGACACCAGCTTTCAGAGACCCCTGCAAGTTAAAAGGGACTAACGAAACACTTCCTGGGCTGACTGACTCTGGAAGACTCGCCATAAGCCGACTCTAGCCTAGAACCATCAGGGCTATATGCAATCCATAACACATCACTCTCTGTAGACGACGGTAGCCCCTTTTTAACAGAGATCCAGGTTTATTAAAACCCCTCATTATACTGAACCTCATTCCACTGAACCAAGCAAAGCTGGCAACAACACCGCCCCAGCGTGTGTTTTAGATAGCTCGCCGGCGTTCTCGAATTACGAGTTACACTAGCACACATCTCTGCATTCAAAAACAATACCCGACGTTGTGAACAATCGTCTCATTCTGGGATACAAGATAAACTCTACTTCTTCAAGCCTAATTTCCAGAAAGAAATACCATCTTATATTTGGGCCAATACAGTACATTCAATACCTACAAACTACGAACTATTTATGAACCTTAAACAAACTACGTAAAGTTAACAAGAAGCTGAAAGAAAACAATATGTTTGTAGATACTTTGTTTTCGAGTCGCATTCACTGAAAACTGTCCGGAACCGGAGTGTTCTAGCTAAGTTTTTGTTTTATGTTTTACATTTGGTCTATGGCAAAAAAAAATCATCCCTCAAAAGGTATTAAAAAAAAGGCTCCCCTTGAGACATTCAAGGACATTCAGAAGACACAGTGACTGAGGGTCTGAGACACAACCATGTTTCTGTGGAGTGCGTACTTTAATCTTCGGCCAAATACAATGTCGCCAAGGGGCATAAAATGTGCACAGCTGTAGGACTCAAAACAGAGAACAGCTGGGCTCAAAGGAATAGTTTAACATCTGAAATACTCTCATTCCCTTTCCTTCTTAGAATCAGATGTTCAGAGGGATATCGATCTCATGTTCGTGTGCCACGGAGCTGGATACAGGATGTGGTTAGCCTAGCTTAGCATAAGGACTGGAAGCAGGGGGAAACACCTCGCCTGGCTCCGTCCAAAGTTCAAAAATACACCTACCAGCACCTCTGTAGCTCACTGATTAACATGTACCTCGTTTGTTTAATCTGTACACACACAAATCTTTTAAAAAAAAACCCAATTTGTGGCTTTAGAGGCAGCTGCCTGCTGAAACTATTCGATGGCAGACAACAGCTGGGAGCAGTGATTCCCTCGAGTCTCGTCTTCAGGTGCAGCTCGTCGCAGAGTTTCCCAGACAGTGGGACCGACTTTGCATCCAATGCTTTGGTTTATGACCAAATACCTCCGGAACTAACGATATTCCCATCAGCCTCAGCTGTACTTTGTGTTTAGTGCTAAATAGCATGCTAGCATGCAAACACACTTAACTAATATGGTGAACAAGGTAAACCATGTTAGCATTATCAAGATTGCTGCAAACTCGTCACCTTTGGGCAAAAGGCGGGCCTACACCATTATTTCATTTCATTATCATTGTGAGCACGTCTGTACGCTGATGTTGGCACTGAGCTTTGTCGTTGAGGGGGACAACACAGAGGGCTCCAGCAAAAAACTGAACCAGGTTCAACTCCTACTGCGACACGACACAGACACACCCGGCAAAACGTTGCGTTTTTCACCGGTTTACCTCATGAATGATAAAACAGCTGTGACCTTGACAACCGCCCAGAGCTGTATAATCCTGTCCGGGTGATTCGAACCTCTGCAGAGCGTTTGGGTGAGAGTCTTTTCCCCCAACTGGACGTCATGGACCTTACTTTATGTCTCACATGTACCTTGAACAAAAGCGCAGGGGTTGCTTTCAGTCCCTTTCAGTCTCTTTTCCAGAATGCTCTACCTTCTGAAATCTTGTTTCTTTCTAGTTTGTTGATTTGTAGATTTTTTTTATGCACTTATATGCGTGTTTCGTTGAGCCCACTGCCGTTGCCGTTTTTGACTCACAGTGACACAAATCAGCGCAGCAGCTTCACCTGACCAGAGGTGCCGTGAAGTCTGAGCGTCACTTCATTCATTCGATCCTTACCCTCTGCGCCACCTGTCCGTCTCTCACCACTGGCTATCCCATCGTGATCGTCTCCAGGGATCTGCAGCCACGCACACTACTCCACCCGGCTTGGTGGCTGCTTTGTGTGTGTTTCTGCCTCCACATGATAAGTCGTGTTAGGAAGGGAATCGCTTCACAGTGTGTCCATATCGCGCATGGGAGGTGTACTGAGATAGAGAGAAACAGACTAAAACCATCCTTTAAATAATTATAGTGCTGAATGGTGGCCATGGCAACACCCAGCGTACGGTCTTGTGACCCATCTACAATCAATGCTGCTGAAGTGTCCTTGAGCCGGACACAGAAACTGGAAGCTCTACCTGCGGGAATCTTCATTCATCAAAAAGACAAAGTTTGACTCAACGCCGACTGATTCAAACTCACTCTCCGCGACTCAACCACGAAGTCATAAGGACAAAACCCTGCTCTGTGTAGCGCGGGACGTATCCTTCTGCAGACTTCTCTCAGCTAAATCTTTGATATCATACCTCAGGCGAAGCACAGATCATGGCATTATCACGGATAAGCACGGGACAGAAAATGAATACGCTGCTGGAGTCAAAATGAAAGAGCAGAAAAAGGGCCATGAGAAAGACTTCATATCTTCTCTCTCCTGAGCTAGAGTGCACCCTGCTAGAAAAGAACTATATTTATTCTAAAATTAACACAATGATCTATTCAGAAACTCAATTTTAACTCAATTAAAGCTTCTCTCCCTGTCGGTCATGCCTTTGTTGCAGTAATTGTCAGTCTCTGCTTCTCAGGCTGGAGTTCTTTGAACATGAATCGTGCTGGAGCTCAAACCTTCAGCAGAGCGAAGGGGAACATTTTAATTCAACCACACAAGAGGGAAGAGAAACCATGACAGAGCAGCAGGTAGGAGTGGGTCTGAGTGCCTGCAGCGAGCGGTGCCAAGCGCACATGCGACGGGGGGGGGCAGGGGAACGCGCGCGGCGTGCGTGCGCGGCGTGCGCACCCGCGCGCACGTGCACGCCGCGCACACACCGTTGCAGGGGAAAGTGAGACTATGCAAATGGTTGAGCTAATGAATTTCTGAATTCCAGCCTTGGCTCCTGTGATGATAATGAGCTTATTTTGGCATGAGCTCATAGAGGAGAGAGGAAATGAACAAAATCATACATGCGCGCACACACACACACACACACACACACAGTCATCTAAGCCAAACACAATCTCCTGCTGACAGTGGCTCCTCACACCTCCTCAATCTTCCTCTTCCTCATTGTCTGTCGTCTTTTCAACCTGTTTTTTCTGTGTGATGTCACCTGTGTAAGCCTGCTAGCACATGTGCAGAAAAAACAAAGGGAAAGAGAAGCCACCAGCAGCAGCCTTGTTTATCAACCCAGTGTACGCTCATCTGTACACGGTGAATCAGATTTACTCATCCCTTCTGCTGATTGAGAGAGCCAGTCCACGTCCAACCACAAACACCTGGCGGTACACCAGTCGGTCGCTGGTATTCGTTCCTAAATCATAGACTGAAATATTTTTCCTGAAGATATGCATTTCTATTTTTATTTGGAAAAAAGATTTAGGATTGAAACGTTGGCGTCAGTGCCTCTAGTTTGTTGTGTTTCTCTACATTAGGGCTGCCACTAACTATTATTTCCATTATCAGTTAATCTGTTCATTAGTGTCCATTAAAATGTCAGAAAACAGAGAAAACTGCCTCCAAATGTCTTGGTTGGTCTGACCGACAGTCCGCTGATATTCAGTTCACCGTGACGTCAAACAGAAAACAGCAACTCCTCACACTTAAAGAAAGCGGGGCCGGATAATGAGGGGAGTTTTTTTCACTTTAAAAATCACTCTGATGATTAATTGATCACAATAGTTTAATTTTGTATCGAGCAATTAATCGATTAATCAGCTGTACCCTGCCTCAGGGAGCGCAGAAAAGATCCGGCGGATTAGATTTAATTGTATTAAATCAGCATTAATAAAGAGCAGTTTCTGGACCACCGGTTTTAATTGATCCGACTGAGCGAGAGCAGAACTCCCCAGTTCACTGCACCTCGTCCCTAAAACAGCGATCGTCCAATCATAACTTAGCGACAGTAACTAGTCACAGCAGGTGTGTGAGTATCTTAGAGAGTAACCCAATACCCCCTGATAATCTTGTCTTTGCCAACCTCCAGGGATTTACCCTCTCACCTTGCCGCAGTGATGCACAGGTGGACTCAAGGATCCCATGATGCGCCAAAGCACACTTCAGACCGCCACCCACAACCGTCAGCGCCGCTGGCCGTGGTCAAAGGCGAAACAGGCTTGAAACCTTCGAGGAGAGAGGGCAATAAACGCTGCTTCTCAGCCTGGTGTTCAGTTCACGGAGCCCGTGCGGCATCACCATCTGCCGTCCAAGTCTGCGAGGGTCCAGACCTCTACGCAGACATCCGCAGGCAGCGCGGATTTTGAGACCGCGAGGCATCGTCCACGCTAAAAGAGCGTTGACTGCACATGTGCCGGAGAGGGAAAGTGAGCTCTCGCTTCATGCGCTCTGCGTATTCTATGTACTGGATTTCACATCCTTGGGCCCATTCTTTTCTTTTTTTGGCTTTTTCATCTTCTTCAGCCGAATACAACAAACAAAGGCGCCATCTTGTTTTCTAGTAGTATGTACAGAGACACAGGTACGTCGGCTGTTCGCACGCGGCTTCCTGCGTCCGTGTTCCTCCTGGAGTACGATCGAGGCTTTACGCATTCATTTACTTTTGGGCGAGCCACCTGCTGGAGTCTTAAACTGAACAGTCTGGTTTACATGAATGTAATTTAGCACCGTGGCAATCCGGGGTTAACAACTAGTAAAAAATCTATAAAGAGAAAGTTCACCGTCATTTCAATAGTGGTGAACATCACATCACTCGTTGTCTGACGGCATTTGTTCAGCTGACTGTCTTACAAGAAATGAAGTGTGGAAACGGGGTAGAAAGCTGTGTAAAACACCGTACCACCAGTAATAATGAAGGAACACATTAAATCAGGTGTTTGTCACTGAAGTGTCTTGAACCTCGTTGTCTCTAATGTTTCTCATCTTCATCTTTCTCGGTTCCTTGCGTCCTGACGTCAGCGCCAAGACAAGCAGGGAAGTTCATCAGCGAGCTTTAAAAGGTGCTGGTATGTGGACTTTATTACCTTTGGACGGAGCTAGGCTAGCTGCCCCCCGTTTCCAGTTTTAATGCTAAGCTAATCAGCTTCATCTAGTAGCCTATTTACCATACAGACGTGACCGGACATCTACGCAAAATGTCCCTTTCAGAGGGATGCGTTGACCATATATGGCATCCTGGGGGACGAGCAGGCAGATGTAGAACAGGTGAGATTTCTAGTCGTTCAGCGTGTAAAGGTGTGCGTTTGATAAATACTAACTCTCCAGTTGTATGGACAGTTTTGTTCCGGTAGCACCGATCGAGCCGCCAGAAGAGGCTCTTTTCCATCACGTCGCATCGGCGGTTCGTGTTAAACGGGCTCAAGAAGAACCAGTCAGAGAAGCAAGGACGCGCAGATGACAGGAAACTGTTAATACACAGGTCGAGTGACGGCAGTATGGAGTGAGACAGGGACAGAGAGAGAGAGAGAGAGAGAGAGAGAGAGAGAGAGACAGAGAGAGAGAGAGAGAGACAGAGAGAGAGAGAGAGAGAGAGAGAGAGAGAGAGAGAGAGCCATCGATTGGCAGACGATGAAAAACAGATTATAAGTAGCTGCTCAACAGCCAGAGTATAAAACCTGCTGATTAATGTCATCCTCATTCACTTTTACTGTAGAGAGATGGATTCGAAAATAAATAGCTGAGTAGAAATATCAATAAATATCAATAAATACAACACTGAGAATGATCTACCTGAGCACCTGTAGCTGATGCTACAGGATCGTTTCACATACAAAACATACGATGACCTCGTAACTGATGATGGATTAAATTACAGTAAACAAAACAGTTCAAATGATCTCCACCTCAAACAGCTACAGCAGTAAAATGCCACTCACACACGAATGCATCAGTAATAGTCATGGTCCAATAGAAATGAAGTATGGATTAAGTACCTTAAGAACACTTTGCTAATAACACCTACAGTATTGTCACTTCAGCTTAAGTAAAGGATCTGAAGACTTCTTGCAACACTGCACTTCAAGTAACAATCCTGAAGACTTTCACGACATCAAATCCCATTTGTGATACTGTTCGTTTCTGAGCAATAGCTGTATATACATCCTGTAATTATCTCCGGATTAGACTTAGACAATCAGGTCAACGATCGACTACTAAAAACACAAATTGTTTTTTCGGGAGCTAAGTAGTTATAGAGAATCCAATCTGGTCCCTACTGTGCATATTCATGTTCCGGGTGGAGTGGGATGTGTGTCGGTGAAGATGGTCACTGTCCGTCAGCACAGGTGACTGTGTTTCTCGATTCAAAGCGAAATCGCCCTTTCCCATCTGACGGCCCCTCCAGCCACACGTGACCCCGGCTCATTTCCCGCTCCGCTATCTTCACACACTGGGTATAATTTCACCGAACCGGCTCACGTCTCTGAAGCGTGAAATTCACGTGTGAATGCATAGAAATACCAGTCATTATTAACAGTTTGCTTAAAATTCATTGTTAAATATGCATTTCATTTATGACTTTGTCATAAGACATACAAGCAAAAAGCAGATTTCCTGTTTGTAATTTGACAGAGAGGGAGTTAGACCGAGAGGGGAGGGAGGGAGGGGGGCAGAGGTTAGATCCTCAGTTCAGTCAACCCCAAACCGCCCACCCCCCGAAATAAGATGGAGCTTGTGATTATTATTGACTGACTTCTTCATCAAGCCTGAGTTTGTTTCGCTGCAGTGAAAACAGCTACAGATACACTAGCTGCTCCAAGCGAGTTTGCTGTAGTACTAAACCACACCTGCTGTTGCCATGATAACCACCGAAATCTGTCGGCCTGCTGCTTCAAGTTGCACCATCTAGGCGGACTGTAGGACCGACGTCTCTGCCCTGTGTGTAGCTCTCGGCTCCACTCAGTTATCTTGTTGGTCATCCTCGTCAAGTGTGTGTGTGGGCTCTCATAGTCATAAAAAGTGGGCCCAGATACTCCAGAATTGTTGTTTTATCCTTTTGAGTGTGCATTTCATTTTCTGTTTCATTTGGGGAAGTACATAGACTTTTATCCATCCAGTTGAGCTCGGTGGAAACTTTTGTGTACAGCAGAGGAGAATAATTTCTCCGGCAATGGAGGAGGTAAATGCTACAACCCTTGGAGCGCTACGTATACAGCCGACTTCTGGTAATAAATATCCTGTGGCTCACAACGAGCTGGGAAGGACGGCTGACAAGAGGCTGACATATCATCACCTTTTAAAGATGAACTGTTGAACATGTGATCAAACAGCTGCTTATTTCCACATCCAGCAGTTACAGAGCAGCATGATCCTTCGTCTGGATCTGGTGTCTGTGTCACCTGATGAATCTAAGTCCAGTACTCCCTCTCTTTCAGCTCCGGTTTTGGTCTCCACCAGCTCCTGAGGGAAACATCTGGCTCTCTAGCTGCTGAATGCTCCACTACGTTCACCAGCTGGTCTCTGACTGTGTCTGTCTGCCGGTTGCTGCTCAGCAGGTAGTGGACGGTGGCTTATTTACAGCTGTTTCTCTGAAAACAGCTGCCTGCTGCAGACGAAAATGATGCTCTGAGAGCGGTGAGCCTGAACCAGAGCGGTGAAAAGAGAAACAACGAGCTGAAACTCACTGAAAAGCTCCGTGAAGCCGAGTGAAGCTGCAGATTCAGCTACTGACAGACACTGTTCACATTGTCGTACTTTTTTCAGTTGTCATTTCATACGGAGGTATTATAAAAACTTAGATTATAACCATAAAGTTGGAATTCTTCCTTTAATAAAAGGAGAACGTGAGGGAATATTATCCACTGCTCTAGTCACGTTTCCGTCCAAATGGAATTCATGATGTTCAAGTCACTTGCTTCGTGCACGTCAGCATTTATTCAGGTCTGTTTTCATCTAGACACCTGCTAGATGATGGGAAAAATAAAACCCTGATGTAGAAACTGTCTCGTCTTCATATGGCAAAAGTGTGCTCCCAAAAATGTCTCCCTCTCTGTCTTTCTATCTTTATTCATGTGAGCATGAAATTAAATATAAATCCGGAATGAGAAAAGGTTAATCTGCCCTCTCCTGCTCTCAGACAGAATACTGAGTTCACTTTATGGACTTTTGAACTGCACTACTGGGAGCCCTACCACGTTGGCAGCGTGAGTCTAATACAGGTGACAAAAGGAGATGAGAGTCTCCACAGCAGGAACCAATCTGGAGGTAATGGACGGTGAATGTGTATGTAGATCATGAATATTCTCCAGATGCTTTATATATTTTAATACTGCATGTGATAGCGAGCACGTCCCCGCTGTGAGTGTAGTAGTATCTGGATGACTCTCAAGAAATTGTGCTGTGCTTGTGCCACATCAGAGTGTAGAGGAGTGGAGGTGCGGCACCGCGCAAAGCAACAGCACAGTAACAGGTTAGTCACTCCTCTGACAGACGGGAGCGTTAAAGAGGACTCCCAAGTTCCTCCGATTAAACCCACGGGTCTTTGGGCTGAAAATGCCTTGTGTAAATTAGCACCTTTGTTATCTTTGTTCATTTATCTGAGACGTGGATTTCTTCTTCTACCAAACTTCTAACCCAACTGCTGCATCCAAGGTCACACACCCTTTCTTCTCCGAGCCAAATCAAAGCACAAGAGAATCACACACGCCGATAAATCGGAGCGTCTTACTCTTTGATATCAGTTCAGATCCCCCAACCTGCAAGCAGGAGCACGGAAGGAGCAGAAACCTTACGACCGAGTAAACAGTCTGAACCGCCGCTCAGTAACCACGGGAGTTCCGGAGGTTGACGACCCCACTGATCCACCGGGAACTCCGACTGTCACATGTTGTCGCACCAGAACAAACGTGGAGTCCAACCAGCAGCTGGTACCGTTTCTGTGCACAGACATTTGTCCTGAAGAGGTAAAAAGGGAGGAAAAATGCTCAGAGTTTGGTGAGATCCTGATGAAGAGGTGTGTGGGACTGCAGAGCCTACAGAGGGACCTGGAGCGGAGTGAACTTCAGGTAAAGCTGTTTGTTTACCTGTACGACGTCAGGTAGGTCCCATGCTGAGGTAAGACCAAAAGGGGACTGAGCTTTTAGGGCACTTCAGGTTTGGAACGACCTGCTCAACAAACTCTTTTAATCGCTTTTATCAAAGGGATTTTTCATAACTGCTCTTAAATCACCCTCCCTAATTCTACTGACAATGTATTTTATAACCATATTTAACTGGGTAAATTAATCTGCACATGGGTTTATGAATGTAATACACATTAAACATGTCTGCCGTAGATGTTTATTCTCATCCTTTGTTTTCTTGAACTCTTGGAGGTGTCAGCCCGACTTTTTCCAACGTCACTCACTCGCTGCAGCACGGTGCCGTGGGAGACCGCGGGCAGAAAAACCACAAATGGACCAGAGAGAGCAGAAGCTTTGTCCCGTGTGTTGCCTTTGAAGCAGACGACTTTCAGTGCTAACCTGTGGCTCCGTTCTCCAGTGTTCACTTCCTGCCTGTGTCACCGAACCCGTCACGATCCTGTCATGCATCATGAAAAAATAAAAAAACAGTTCTGTTTTCGTGATTTACTTCCTCTGCCGTCTGGCCTCCCAGGGAGCTGACAACACCTTCATCTTTCTCTTTCTACACATGAGACAATATCTTCTATTGATGTCGTCTTTCTTCTGATGCTCATCAATGCTAGCTTTTCTATACTTAGAGATACAGCTTTTAGGCAAAGTGGGAGCCACCTGCGGAACAGCTATAACTCCCGGCTGAACTCGGTTATTACTCTCGCTACAGCTCAGCCACAATACTCCGTCCTGGTCTGCTCGTGTTTTGCAGAACGTCAGTCTAAAAACGAAAGCGCACGGTTTGTGTGCACATCATGTAGGAGAGACCCCACAAGCCACAGCTAAAGGCTTCATTATGCCTTTCAGCCTCCTCCTCCCGGCTGCACCCCTCTGCCTCCCCAGCCTCTCCAACAATTCGGATTCTTTGTGCTTTTCATAACTTTGTGGAACAACAACTTGACAATGACACCCCTTTCCGAAGTGACCGGTCGGGTCTGTGGAGGTGTGAAAGTAGGTTGGCTTTGAATTTCTCTCCCTAGCTCTGAGCACAGATCTGTGAACGTCTGAGTTTAGAGGTGCTGCGATTGCGTACGAAGTCCATGGAAAGACACGACTAGACACAAATGCACCCGGAGCAGCATTAACTGATGCAAAAACACGTGCGCGGGAACTGCAAATCCCAGATCTTTAGACTAACAGAAAGAGCTGGAGCTCCCGTTGCTGACCTGGACACGGACACACACAAACATTCTCGCAGACACAGTCCGTGAGGTCTGCAGGAAGTCAGCTTACCGCTCGTGTCTGCGCAGTCGCTGCGCTGGCTGCTCGGGCGGCTCCGCTGCCGGCGAAGTCGAGTGTGAAGAGCCCGGAAGAGGACAACGATCCAGCCGCCCACATGAAAAAGGAAGATCAGAGGAAAGTCTGAAAACATTAAAAAAGTAAGAACTACAGCCCCCCCACGTTCAACTTGTGGCCCTTCGGGGGGGTCCGGACCCCCAGTCGGGAGCCGCTATCCTCTCACCTCCCATCCTTTAATGTTGTTTCGACGGAACATAAATGTTCTCTCCTGACACAGGTTAGATGGAGACTTTAGGTTTTCCCCTGCAGGATATATATGTATTTACAGGATATCTGCACAGAGTTAGGATGTGTGCATATACGATAAGAACATACGCACATGCACAGTTTTCGCCTCACAGAAAAAGAATGCAGCGCACATTTGAAATGCCTGCAAGAGCAGTCTAGAAGTGCCTATTATGAGCCATTACAGACAATTTGAAGTCATTATGAGCACTCCTTGCTGTAAATGGGTATCATTGTGTGAAATGTTCTGGCATCTTACAGACCTGTCCAACTGTCAAAAATAAGTAGGGACGAGAGGAGGCGAGTGTCAGAGAGCAGACACGAGGGGGGAGAGAGAGAAAAGGGAGAGACCGAGGGAAAAAGAGAGAAATGCGCGATGAAAAGTTGATGGAAAGAAATAGAAAGAATGAGAGAGGAAAAGAGATTTAAAAGCTGTGTAGTTATCGCCAATAGCTGGCCTGGATGTCTTATTGTCTAACTGATCAATCTGAGATAAGAGTTGGGCTCAGGTCAATCTCTCTCTCACACACACACCCACCCACACACACACACACACACACACACACACACACACACACACACGGCCTAAAAAAAACAAACAATTGAGCTAGAGCGCACACGAGAAATAGTGGAAAACGGAGCTGTTGCATATTGTATCTGAAAAAAGGAAGCAAACGAGCTTCCCAGTGTTTCTGGGAGGATTTCGTGGTTTTCCAACGGCAGACCAACAGAGGTCATTTGTGTCCAAGCGGCTGCAGATGAGCTGATCTTACTCTTCCAACGACCACAACACTTACCGAGACATAATGCGTCATGAGGCTGCAGAAAGCTGGGAATTAAACCCACATACCAGCAGCACGGTGTAATGTGCGTCTTCCATCCGTTTCTACGTCTACACTCGCTGGATCCATCACCTCCTTTTCTGTTTCAGCCGCGCCTCAAAGTGGACGGAAAGAAAATGTGGCGTTTTTTACTGCAGACATTAATGGTTATTACAAATGGCCGACAGTCCTCTAAGACCACGGTGTACTGTTGGACTCCTGCCCCGACTTTGAGCTGCATAGTAACAAGGTCGCTCACACTGGAACCATCGTGCGTGATTTCATTTCCTCACATTTCGATTGCTGTAATGGCCTCCTAATGGGCGGACATCAGAAAACAATTCACGGACTGCAAATTGTACAAAGTTTGGCAAATAGAGCATTGGATTACCGTTTGGATTCCAGTTGGTTACCGAACGGATTGGAGGATTTTGCTTAGTAGCTTTAAAGCCCAGACTGTATCTGTGAATCGCTCGCCCCTCGCCGACCTGCAGCCGGTCTATGGAGGCTTTTACATCTTCCTTTCATTTGGGCGACGTGTCTCGCATGTGTGTATTTATGTTTGTATGTTGGTTGGCATGTGTAACCTGTGTGTTGGGTTTACGGCCTGATTTATTTATTTTTAATGTTTGAAACTGCAGGACAGACTATGTTTTGCACGCGGTTCGGTTATAATCAATATTCTTATAATGGCAATGTTGCAAACGGCAGCGTGAAATGATTGTGACGGTGTGAGAGGCGTCTGGGGCAGCGACCACAGCTTTACTCTTCTGGTTCACTTTCACCGCTGGCGTAGCCGCAGCAGCAGCAGCTGTTTTCCAAAAAGACTCCAAAAAACTGGTTTCCCACCGTTTGAGCGTTGAGCTCAATTAGATCTGGGAATCTTTGCTTTAAGTTCATATCAACAGGTCTCCACTGGAGCATCCGTTATTTTCTGTTCTGAGTAATCTGCAGAGGATTTTATCAATCGATTGATGAATTGTTTGATCTACAAAAAGCCACAAAACAGTGAAAAATTCCCCTTCACAACTTCCTGAAGCCTGAGATGATGTCATCAAACTGCTAATTTTGTCCAATCAACTGTCCTAAATCTCAGAAAAGAGAAGCTGGAACTGGGGATAATTTGCACATTTGTGTTTGAAAAATTACTTTTTACATTTTTTCGAGTCCGTCTCAAAATAACATTCAACTTCTCATGTGAACGTTGAAACAGGTTTTGCTCGCTTTAATCATTCCTCCTTTTTATGCTGGACATTAAAGAGATCCCTTCATAATGGGCTTTCAGTTAGCGATGGGGGACTAAATCCACAGCCCTCATTTTGAACAAAAATAAAATCCAAAGTTTATCTGAAATCTGAGTTGGACCAATCAACAGGAAATCTTCCAAAGTTACAGCGTTTTAGGTATAAAACCCCCCTTTTGTGTTACTCACTCTCCACCGCAGCTCAGAGGAGAAACAGCAACTGTGGAAACAAGAGGAGGGAAATTTTGAACTAAAAACTGTCAGCTTGCTTCACCTGAGTCCGACTTCTGAAGCCTCATGTCAGCTTCCGATAAACTCGACTGTTTTGTTGCACAGAATGAGGAAGGAGGCCGATTGAGAGGAGATCTCTCAACGTCCAGTGTGAACAGGAGGAATGATCCAATGACGCTAAACCCGTTTCAGTCTTCATATGTGCACCTGACTATTGTTTTAAGGCTGACTTGAAAAATAGTGAACCTCATGCTTTAAATGACTAACTGATTACCTAAATAGTTGTCTATTATTTTTCATTTTGAAACAAACCAAAATGCTTTTTAAATAACAAAAGGTCATTTGCCTTCCACACCAACCCGTTCATACATATGATTCCCCTGTTTTCCGATGGGTCGCTTCTACGGTTTAGACAACTGAACCTACTTGGTTAGGGTTATGGGAAGATCTGGACCTGGGCTAAAAGGAGCCAGAGTTGACTGTTGGTTGGGGTCGGGATTCAGCCTGCAGCCTCTGCTGTCGCCGTGCCGACCCCGACACCCTCCCCGCGGGGGTCGTTTTTTCACACAGCCGCATATGAACTCCCCATTCAGTCTGAGGTAACCCTGACAAGTTTCATGTTAAAATTCTGGCATTCACATAACCTGTTACTTAGTTCGCTGTCAGTCGGAGGCAAAGGAGCGGGATTATCTGCCGACGAGCACTGGGAAGTGAGATCAGAGAGTGGTACTGCTGAACGGCGGAGAGAGACGTCGTACGGCAGCCGCCCTCCATCCAGCGGAGGGACGGCGTCGGAGCGAGGGAAAGGCCGAAGACAGAAGCCGCTTCCGTCCTCCCGCGAGCTCTGACCTTCTGGACCATGCCTCCGCTGCGTCACCTTTGTCCACCACACGGACCTGAGCCCCGTCTCATACACACCTTGAGACAGGTAGCAGATTTACATTTGGGTGAGAAGATCAATCTGCAGCGCAGGAAGCAGCACTGGAGGGACATTTAGGATATTTAGTGGTGGACTGGTGTAATCCTACAGACAATGCGTCTGTGCATCAGTCTAAAGGGAAGAGAAATTTCAAGTGTCTCTTTCAAATGTTTTTCAACGCTGTGGCCACAAAGGTTAAGAAGAGGGAGCTGTGAATACACAGAATGCGTTCAAAGGCCAATTTGACTAATACATAGTCAATAGTAATATTGACTGGCTGCAGTTTCTCTAATGTGAGGATTTTCTGTTCTTCTCTTGTAAACTGAATCTCTTTGGGTTCTGAAGTGACGGTCGGACAAAATGAGGCACCTGACGACTTCGCGTTGGGCTGGGAATTTTTGATGAGACATTTCTCCCTTTTTTTTTTAAACCAATGTTTAATTTCTCCATTTGATCGAGTGTAAAAAGGTAAATCAAAAATATTATTGACAGATTAGCTGTTCATGGAAATAATCTTGTAAACTGGTGGGAAAGAGGAGGAGAAACCTCTGTTTAAGAGGAAAACACTGGCAGGACATTTTCTTTTACTCCCCTTCAGGAACTAAAACCAACCATTGCACTATATTTGCAGCTGCCTGTGGTTTCTTTTCTGTGATTTGACCGCAGTGAATCAACATTCAGGATAACTCTGTTGAAAGAGGCAGCCAATGCGAAACACACACTGTATGTCCTGCTGCCTTCAGGTGGTTGCAGAGGTTCGGTCAGCTCAGTTTTATTTCTGCCTGCCGGTGGAAGCACCGCGTAATGTTTCCGATGACGTCTATTTTCAGCGCAACGTACAAAATGCCGAACTTCGCGAGTTGCACTTCCTCATCTGCGTGTCACTCGCATCTCTCCCGCCATCGTTGCAGCAGGGGGCAAGAAAATACCAAACAGATGGACAGAGCTCATCTCAAGGTCAGGAAAATGCCACAGATTGCGCTGGTCTTTGCGCTGCCACACAAAAAGAGACCTTTCTATGGACGAAGGCACAGATTCCTGTTTGATCGTATTTCATTTCCGGTTCTTGCCAGAGACTTTTTAATAAAGAAAAAAAGGAAAACCGTCCGTTTCAATCACAGCTTTCCTGCTGCTCACCTGTTTCTTTCCAACCTGGAACACTGCCCCGATTATCGCAGGAGCGGTGGAAAAGAAAAAACAAATCTTCCTCTAAACAAGAATCAGTCTGTAGTGATCCATTATTCAGCTCTGATTGATTAGTAGTATTGATTAGCTCTGATTTGACTTTAGCAAGAGGTTCAAAGGAATCGGAGAAGTGATTCATCTCTGAATTAAAAGAATAAATGATTTATGATTCATGCATCAACAATGTAGTTTAACTCTGAGAAGAATTTCTTCTCGTGTGTGTGTGTGTGTGTGTGTGTGCGCAGACTGAAGCCCAGGGGGATTCGGCCATTGGCCTACATCTGATAAATCTCCACAGTGCAAACTTAATATTTACTGTTAATGAGGCCGGCTTCCAGAGAAAGAGCATAAAGTTTTAATTTGTCGCCTCTCGGCGTCCCCAGATGCCTCGGCATAATCATTTCAGCTCAGCCCCTTTTGGGTTAGATTATAAGAATCCCAGAGAAGGGAGGACCTCAGCCCAGAGGCAAACGAGCTCCCGTTATTATTATATGTACCAGGAACCTCAGGATTTATGCCGCCCCGAGAAGGCAGGTAAACACCATCGTTCAAGTAAAAGGTTGCGTGAAGCGAGCTTAAATTGGTTGAACCTCCACCGTGTCCCTGTTAAAACTCAATAGAACACATGTATTTGCCCACTTCAGATATGGCCCACTTCTTCAGCTGGTTTGTGTGTTTCACTCTCTCTGGCTACACCGTTCGTTCCGCAGTGACAGACTGAATCCGGTGAACATACCAATTAGTGCTACTGTTGTGTGGATATCAGTTCGTGGAGATAAACGTTGGGTGGCGCTGATTCTCTTTGGCTCCTGATCTTTTAAAACATACACTATTTGCAATAATCTTCACAAATCTGGACGAATTTAAAAAATAATGAACTCTGTCAGGACTCGCCCCAAAAATGTGATCTTGATGTTAATCAAGGGGCGTGACACCTTCTACCTTTCATACACTCCCCTGCCTCCCTTCCTCTCTCCCTCTGTCTTTCACAGTCTGAGTGATCAATCTCTTCTGTGTCGGAAAAGCCGGACGACAGGGAGAGTCGGGGGGTTCCAGGCGTTAAATAGCAGACGGGGTTGGAGAACGAGAACGGGAGGAAATCTGATTCTCGAATCCCAGGTCCGCCCGCAGCGAACGTCCAGACCTTTTCCCGGCAAACACGCTGCTTTCTGAAATCCACTGCAGATTTTTACCTGCCGTTACCAGACAAACATGCATCCTCTGCGATACTGCTGGAGCTGCCCCCTAATAGTCGACCAGACGTTAGTCGATGAGAGGAGTCTTAGTCGACCAAAGTGCAGGATCGTTTCGAGAGGGTAAAGGACGAACCCAAGAAGGTGACATGCAAACACTCGCCCGTCAGTCGTCCGCCTCAAACATGGCTTATCGTGAGAAACGTGTAAGTAGCCTAATGTTAGCCAGTTAGCGTGACCCCTCGCTCTGACGTCGGGTATCCTAGACAAATGCGCGCTTTTGTGTAGTGGTATTTCGAGTCCATAAGACGTGTGATGTTTTATAATACATCAACAAAATGTTCAGTCTGCTTGCGGGTTGTTCCGACACATTCAGGATCATTAGCGCTTTTGCCGATGACGTTAGCAGGCGGCTCGCTTCGGGCGTGCGCTTGTAAAATTTAGATGCTTGTATTTTCTCTGCAATGTTGCACAGTGTTAACAAAGTTTCCTTCTCAGCCCTGGAACTCAAACCATTTTTCAGATGCCTTCCAAAAATATCTATTTAAATCATTGAATCAATCTCGTAGATGTGCGACGGCTAGTCGACTAATGAGCTGAACTAACGACTAGGAAACGCCTAGGAAATCTTTGGTCGGGGGCAGCCCTACATATTGCCCTATTTTATTCAAGGTCGGTGAATATCCAGACCACATTCGGAGCCAAATAACTGTCTGAGGACACTACTGCTGTGGCAGCACAACAACCTTGCGATTATTTTTTTTTTAAATTTATCTCTATTGAGTACACCCTTCTTTTATTCTTCTTCATTTTTGTGTCCGGTGCAGAGTGCATTGGTGGGACGAGAGGCACAAACAGGGGGGAGGCTGATTCAAATGAGGCAGCGCAAGCGAGAGTCCTTGGTAATTTGGTGGACAATGTGTATTAGACCTCGTACTGAATATAGACGTCTCAGAACCACATCGCTCTGCCAATCTGATGTTTTGTCAACACGACCAAACTGAGTGCTTAGAATGGAAATAAACTATTTTATTTAAAACACATACGACTTTTACTCCTCTGCTGCATTCATGTATCTGTTGAACTGGGTGATAGGCGTCTGCATACAATTGCTCTTACAGGGATAAATAAAGTTGAATTGAATTGGACTGAATTAAATCCCTGCAGCTGTCTGAAGGCAGCAGGACACAGATGTTGATAAATCTGCAGCCTCTAATTTGAGAACTGTCTCAAATCTGTTTTAACTTTCTTTACCTTCATTTAATCACGTGCAAACGACGCCAGGCTGCTACACAATAAACCACACACACCTATACACACGTCAGACTGGTGTGTTAAAACTCAGTATTCTGGGGGGGGGGTGCCTGTCACTTTGGTATAAAAACATCAGCCAAATGAATGTAATGATGTATAAAGATGTAAAGATATGTAAAGATGTGTGTGTCTACAAATTTCAAAAGTCATGCCAAATGCAAGAAAAACGTTTTTTTGCAAATGAAATGTTGTGTTGATTCCAATGGCTGTTTTAGCGAGTGTCTAGATTCAGAGGGTTTCTCCTCATTTGATAAACACTGAAGGAGAAGGTGTGAACTGTAAGACAACAGCTACATCACCCAGAAAATCAAACGAAAAAGAAAAACAAATGTTGGATTCCAGACAAAAGTTTCTCCACTCAACCAGTATAACCCCAATCTGTCACTGTGATCCTTTGCTTCATCTCCGTTTCTGTCAGTGGCTGACATCCTGTGCGCTGCCATCCCACCTCGTTTTAAATCTTTATACTGAACTGAATTCAGCTCCTGTATAGTAAACCGACGTTTTCCTGTAAACAGGGGAGTCAGATCAGAGAAGCTCTTTTCTTAGCCACGACGCCTATTAAAACCTAGAATCGCCGCCTCATGGTTGTGTGAGTTTCAGTTTACGTCCGCGTCTGTCCAGGCCCATTCGACATACGTAGTGATGGTCACGGTGACCTTTGACCTCCGACCGCCGAATTCCGATCCGTTCGTCCTTGAGTCCAAGGGAAGGAAATTCCCTCCAGGCGTTCCTGAGACGGGATGGACAGACGACCCAAAAACATTGTGCCTCCGTCCAAGGCCGTCGCCAGCGCGGAGGCACAATCCACCTCTCTCACGGTTACCATCAAAAAGCGAAGAAATGCCCGTTTGGAAACTGGGTGCCTGGAAATTTTCTCCTCTTCTCCCATTTAACTGCTAGAAACACAGCAGCTGTCTGATGTTGTGACACCTGCTTCCACCTGTGCAGAGAGGATCTCCTCTGGCGCGCTGCTCCGCACACACCCGATCATTTGGCTGTACAGCCTTCTTCAAAGTAGCAGCAATTAACGCGTGGCTGACGGGCAAGTTAATGGTGCAGGCGCCTCTTCTTCTGTGGTATTTTTGAGGTAAATAAGGTGGAGGGGAGGGAGAGTCCGACATTTGCAGTGAAAATGTCACCTGCTACGTGTAACCGAACAATTGCCTGCAGGGTCTATTATCAGAGGTGAAGGATTAACCAACTCTATCTGCAGGCCTCCTGCGTGGACGTCAGCGTGGCTGCGGCCCCGAGCCACAAACCACAAATATGGGAGTTAGGACAGAAGCCTGAATGACCAAAGGATTTAGCGGCACAAGAACCAAAAGCTGTAAAATACCACAGAGAACAGAGAGCAGCTCATTCAGACACGCTCTTTAACTCCCTTTCCAGCAACCTTTACCATCTCTGTCGCGCCTGGAGTTTGGGCTGAATGAGGCAATCCTAAACTGAGCTGTCCGCTGGAAATGACATGTCGACACAACTAAGCTGCAGCAGCTTCTCGGGAACGTACTGGTACCGGATTACATCTTCTATGAACATCATGTTGTTTCCTACGTCGTTGGCAAGTCGCAAATATGTTGATACTGAACGCTCAGACAACGAATTTGTTTTCCACAGAAAAAGTTCCCAGTGACTTCAGACACAACCTGTTTATTTACACTGAACCAAAACCGCCATCTTTTACCTGAACCTGAACCGAAGATCTGCTGTTGCCTGAAGCACAGACGGGAACTCTGGATGTGAACCTGGTCTCTGTTTGTACACCTGCCGTCCGCCCTGACCACCTCCCTCTGACCCCGCCGCCATGAATACACTTTGACTGTGACCGTAATGCAGCCGGCGACACCGTTTCCTAGACAACATACGGTACATTTTGTGCTGAGGGGAAGTCATGTTAGTTATTTTTATGTGAGAAAGTCTTTCCAGAGTCTAAAACTTTGTCTCTGAAGGAGAAATAACAAAAGAGCTCAGACTCTGGTCTTAACGGATTCATCAGTTATTTGCTCAGTTAATCTTTTATTCTATAAAACATGTTCATCACAATCTCCTAAAGCCCTAAACTGTTCAACTTATCGTGATCAATCACTTATCAAAATGGTTCCCGATTCATTCTACGTCGTTCCACCAATCAATGAATCGACTAGTCATTGCAGCTCTACAAATGATTTTATACACCCATCAGTTGGCGGTTTTCATGTTGTTCATGCTGACCGCTGTCTCCTGTTGAGCAGTTTAATCTAAGACAAAGCATCTTATTCAATAAAAGCATGAGATGTCTCGAATGTAAAGTCTTAATCCGTAAAATAACGGGTGACTAAATTTGTCAGATAAACGCAGTGCGATAAAAAGTTAAATATTTCTCTCTGAAATGTAGCGAAGTAGAAGTACAAGGTAGCGTGAAATGGAAACACTCAGGTAAAGGTTATTTTGCAGGTCCGGCATTTTCCGGCTCATCTTCCGGAACCATTCCTCATAATTTCCTAAAAGGCAGCTGGTATTTAGCTGTAAATTAACTGCAGTTGTTAAGTATCCACACACATAAGAGTTTTTAAAGCAAAAAATGAATAATATTGTAGATGTTGTAGTAAAAAACGGTTCATAGACTGACGTCAATATCCATCTAATTTTCCTAGAAAGATTAAAATTCTGCTGCCATTTATATTATAGACCTGCTTGGTGATGGGTAAATATTCATGTGACCGCCGTTTGTGCTGCATGTTTGATGAGCTGTATGTTGACTTGTAGTTCTCAGCTGCGGGGTTGTTTTCCTTGGTGCAGGCTGGAAAATCTCACTGACTCAGCAGGTACAGTCACAAACATATTTCTACCTAATGTCCACAGACGGGAGCTGTAAAATCAAGTGACTCAGCGCGGAACCTTTTCCATCTAATCGACTATTCAGAATTTTTTTTCTTTGTCTCTCGCAGAGATGCCTATGGATATTTTTCACTTACCTTCTACATCATTTCCTAGTGTTTTCTTAAAAACTCAAACGGGTATTTAGTAGCTGTAGCATTTATTAATTCCTATCTAATTGAGTTGGCCGTCCTCGGACACATCCTAGTAATTTACAGCTAATCAGCAGATAACGTTCAGGAAAATAGCTGGAAAATATGGGACACATAAAATGTTGTGTTACCACCTTTTTCCACTTCTCAGTGCTCCCTCTGTGTCTCTCTCTCTCTCACACACACACACACACACACACACACACACACACACACACACACACACACACACACACACACACACACACACACACACGCGCGCAAACACACAGACACACGCAGGCGGTGTCCTTGAATGCTGAAAGCCACAAATAGACCAGTCAAATCAGACACCATGCTGCCTGGAGGTAGGAGACTGGAAAGTCGACCAAATTTAAACCTCCGCCCCCAGGCTGCACCGCCCCGGTGGAGGAACACCGGCTCACCTGGCACCGACCTATAAGAGAGAAAGAAGTAGACGTAGTGGTTCGGTGCGGGGGAGATGGACCTGCATGTCGGAAACCGGGATCAGATTTGAACCAACTTCACCTCGAAGCTTCTCCTTTTCATAGTGAAGTAAGAGAAACTTGGACTCAGAGCAGGAATACATCAAGAACCTGGATTACAGAGATGGAGATCACAGTTTCCGCGCCGTCATCCGTCCAGCCGGGCCTCATACCAGCGTCTCATCCCAATGACGTGGAATAAAGGACGCTGATTCGGTTCAGGCACCCGGAGGACTACTTTGATCAGACTGTAATGAATTTTGTTCTGTAAAAAGCCCATTTAAATTACAGGCCGTTAGTCGTTCCCTAGTCCAACGTCTTCCGATACCTGCAGAGGTTTGGGAAGGAAACTGACCTGCTTCAACAGCTGTAGCATCTATTCAATACCGGACAATCCAGGCAGCTGCATCTTCTTCTACGGACCACATCGAGCTAAACTGGGAAGAGGAACTGGGCTCCCAAATATCAGATGTCTTGGAACAGACTACTACACTTCCAAGTACTACACGGGTTCCGTCTGACCAGCAGCAAAGTACTGTTCTGCACAGTTGGATCGATCGGTCAGTGAGTGTGTTTCTGTTCACACCTTTTTACGCACTTTTTTCAATTTGTGCATAAATAAGCCTGAGTGGAAACAGCAGAACACATTTGTCTGAGGTGTAACAGCAGTTGTGTGGATAAAACCCAAAGGTAAACAGACGTGGCGACTAAACGCTGACGTAGATGAAGCGTGAGGAGAGGAAACCATCGGGTCTGTGAGGAGCCGCGAGGAGACTGGAACCTTCCTCACATCAACACATGGAACATGGAGACGTCAGATCTCCATCACGTTCTCCACGTGGTTTCCCATCGTCTGAGCTCTGACTGCAGCTCTTTTAACGACCTCGTCTCGCCGCGTCCTCTTCTTCTGCGGTGGTTTAACGGTGGCGTCTGGAGAATCGGCTCCACCGGCTGTTGATCGGCTCACGTTCACTCAGCAGCAGTGGAGGGAAACCAGACTTCACTCAGGTTTTCTTTTGCAGATTTTTTGATGATTTCCATTAGATCAGCAGCCTCTCTTTTCTGTTTTAATCTCCTTACTCTCTTTAATCTTCCCTCTTCCATTTATCTGCTCTGTTGCTCTCTCTGTGCTAAATCCGTTGCTGCCCTGTTAGCTTAGCCCTGAGCCTAGCCTACCAGCTTAGCCTCTAGCCACTTGGCTCAGCTTCCGTCTCTGGGTGATGATGCACAAAGCACTGGAAAAAAAATTGGTTACCTTCATCTTGCAAAGCTGATTAAGAAGTTACAAAATCCAAAATGTGCCCAATCACTTGCCTTCTCTGAATAAGAACTAGAGGATACAGCAACTGTAGCGTATGCACACTTTGCCCTCGGCGCTGAGCTCCGCCCCTTTTGTGTCGTCAACATAACTTGGTTTACAAGGAAAATTTGGATTTTTGGAACATGTGGATCAGTTCAGGGCAAAAGACGACAAGAATTGTGATTCTTATGGGAATCTTTTTTTTCCCACCCTCAGGAATGACGTCTTCCTGACCCTAACAAAGTGCTTTTGTTGCCTAAACCAGGACTCAGGATGTGAAACCGGTCTCCAGTGGCGGAGTCCAGCACTTCCACAAGATCGAATGCTTTGCAGTTGACAAATACATGGATAAGCAGTTAAACTGTCGTCACATCTACTTACACCTACTCATATGTAGTATTTGAGTGTAATATGTTTTATTAACCATTAGTAAGTGTGTACTTCCTGCTTTCGTGGGCACTGCACGACTTTTTCCCGACTGAGCTGTTTGGTAAAACCAACGGTGGTTGTGTTAATTTTATTTACGGACATGACTGCAGAAGTATTGCACCTGTTTGACTCCCTGTCACTAAGCTCTGTAATTAGCTGATATATTTGCTTTGACAGACGAATAAATGTGTAGTGCGCGTTGACAGACTTGTGTTCTGTTCTTGTTGACAGAGCACTGTCCACGTGTCACTGTGGCTCCCAGCATGCTCTCTGCTTCACACCGAAACTGATTGCGGGTTGTCAGCTCCGCTCGTGTCTGTTTCCCTTCATCTCTTTCTGCACATCTCCCTCTCTCTCTCTCGCCGAGCTGTCAAAGCCACTAATGTCTCTTTCTCTGACAGCACCGCCCCTCTCCTTATTCACTCCCCCTATCCTTCCCTGCCTCACATTCACATTCAATAAACCTCTTCTTCATCAGCCCAACAATCAATAAACTCGGTCAGTCTTGACAAATTCATTTGTTGGTAAATGGTGTGCAGCCCTGGGGCTCCAACTCTCCGATGAGCAGATTATCGCTCTCGTTCTGCTTTTCCCTCAGACTGAGAGGTTTCGGCTCGGATTCCTCCGCGACTGCCAGGTCTCTCTGGAGTTTGTGACATTTAAAGTTCAGTAGCATAAACGCATCGAGTAAATATTCAGTACTCTAGGAGTTGCTCATTATAAATACAGTACTGCTCCAGTCACAGAACAGCAGATGATGATTAAATGGCCACTCATTGACCTGACATGGTCATCAATCACCAAACAAGACTCATGTAAAAACAGAGCACTAGCGACACGGGGCTTATAAAGAATGAGGTTGTTGAAGGTTTAACCGTCTTCAGCATATCCTCTAAAGTACTTGAGGCGTATGACATTTGCTCTGGGATTTAAAGCTGCTGGTTGTGAAGGTTGTTGTGTCAACGTGTGACTATATCTACAACAAAATCGCTTAGTCATGCATACATCTAAATGAAACTTCACAAATTTTCTGAAGCCTAATTGATGTTTTTCCTTGGGATCATGCGACATTTACGAATTTTGACACGGTCACCGTTTTTACACGCACCTAAACCTGCACTAACTGATTTTTTTTGGCCATTTGTTTTCAACAGAAACAAGTTAGGAACACGAGACTGACATATCATCACCTTTTAAGTTGACATGTTGAACATGTGATCAAACAGCTGCTCATTTCAACATCCAGCAGTTACAGAACAACACGATCCTTCATCTGGATCTGGCGTTTGTGTCACCTGATGAATCTAAGTCCAGTACTCCCTCTCTCTTAGCTCTGGTTTTGGTCTCCACCAGCTCCTGAGGAAAACATCTGGCTCTCCAGCTGCTGAATGCTCCACTATGTTCACCAGCTGGTCTCTGACTGTGTCTGTCTGCTGTTTGATGCTGAGCAGGTAGTGGACGGTGGCTTATTTACAGCTGTTTCTCTGAAAACATCTGCCTGCTGCGGCCGAAAACGAGGCTGTGAGAGCAGTGAGACTGAACCGAACGGAAGACGTTTGGTGACACATTCTGACTCACTGACGCTCAGGCGGTTATTAATGTCAGCTCCAGTCAGCCCAATCCTTTCTCCAAAGTTTCTCTGAACACAGGTGTCAGAAGCAATTAATGCACGAAGACAGGAACCCAACCACTAGAGGTAGCAGCTGAAAAACAGGGGGTGAGGGCTCTAGGATTTTTATGCATTAAAGGCCTGTCTGTAAGTGATATTCAGTAACTGGCTGAAACATTTACGCACGTGTTACAGAGGAATAAAGAAGACAGCTCAGTATTACAGCCTCATGCTGGAATCCAACCCAGTCTCTAGGACAAGACATTTACTACTAATCTATAACAACGGATATTCTTTTTGGATGGAGACATAGTGTTGCATTACCGGTGGCTTGTAGCCTTATTACGTTGCCAGGCTAGCGAGTGTTTTACAAGTCCATCTATAGTGAGGCTTTCGGAATTAATCCGGCTTAACGGTGCTCCGTTAGTTCGGTTTACCCTGCAGGGGTTTCTGAAGGATGGTGTAACGTGTTCTGATGCCACAGAGGAAACAAGTTCTTGGCGTCTCCCGACGTCTTTACTGCAGAAATGAACCAGGGAGAGAATCTGCCAAAACAGCCAAGAATCACAGATGATGAGCTCAGAAAGACTGAGGTCTGAGTTACTGTTGTGTTTTTATAAATAATGAATTGATAGCGGTCCAAAATGAGCTGAAACTGCATATATTTCACACTACATAATGGCCAAACGCTCCGAAACAGTGCGTCTGACCCGAACATTAACAGACCAGGTCCAACGTGTTCTCATCAGTTGACACACCCAAATCATATTCAGAATCAGCTCACCAGTCCTAACGTGTGCCCCCACCTCGGATTACCCAGATGGTCATGAGATAACGTAGAACTTCATGAATCCAGAAAGTAATCTGTGTGCCAAAGATGCTCAGTATAGCCTACATAGTAAAATAAGACATTGTATACATAGTGAGGAACTCGATGACCTCTGTAGGGATTTGATAACAAATTATCATCAGAGTACATGCGTGTATTTTGCCAATCCGGGCGTCAGAGCTCAGAGTCAGTTTCACCGGTGCGCCAAAATAATTTTTCACATTGACACACACTAATTTTTCCCTCTCATGTGCAGTGAAATACCGCCTTGCAGAGTCAGGTGGCATTAAAAGGAGAGCGGCACTGAGGAGAAACTCGCAGGCTGAGGTGATAAAACCCAGTGGAGTTCGGTAAAGACAGGATATTAGGTTTATTTAATCCGGTACCGTTCCATAAAAATATGCCCAGACTGGTCCGGTTACCAATCCAAAGGTTTATCTAGAGGGAAAAAAATAGTGAATGAAGTAGGGAGCATTTTTCTCTGTTCCTTCCCTTTTTGTTTCCCTCTTAAATTTTATTATTGTTTGTATGTACTTGTGTTCTCGGTAAAAGTTCCCAAATAGATGCTGCAATTAAAGTAAAAAGTTAGCGTTCCTTTCATTTTTCGCACAGAGTTGTGGAAGTCAAATCCATGCGCACATATTTGAAGCGGTGTTATTTTATTGGTATGGATGTTGGAGGCAATGTGGTCGCGATGTCGCGGTGATGTGTTGTGGCGTTGTGTGTTTGGCTGCCATGGCAGCTCACATCACCGACTGGGCTCTGATCCAGAACCACAAAACACTGCTCCCTCGATTATCACTGATATATACTCACACACATCCAGACCCAAATTCATGCATATGGACACACACACAAACAAATAGCAGTACATAGAGACACACACAAACACAACATGCACTAATTGCGAGTGACACACACACAAACATTTTCCAGTTGCAGTGGAGTGGTGATGTTGACTTGTGTGGCCAGATTTATAAATGTCACAGTTTCTCCTCGCTTCACCTTCCAAGTCTGCAGCAGCACAGCAGAGTAATAAAAGGCAGCAAAATAAAGCAGCAGAGGAAGAGAGACACACGACAATAGACAGAGAGAGAGAGCGGTTAGCACTGTTTATAACCACCTCTACGCCATGTGAGGTCGACCAGGGTCCAGCCACGATGGTCCACAGTAAAGTCTGCCCCTTAAACGCAAGAATAAATCATCTAAAATTGCTACGTCTAATCTGAACAGACCTGCTTCAGACGCTTTTCCTCTCATCCACAAGCCCTCTTCAGTTCTGAATGAAGAGCTGGAGAAAAAGCCAGGACCGAAGCCATTTGGATGAGAGGCCGCAACGCGTTAATGCAGCACCAGAGGTTCTGCTTACGAGCCACACGAGAAACACACAAGCTTTCCCCTCCCTGGATGAACCGGACTACGGGTCTGCAGCCGCGCTAGCAGCTCTGCGAGCCTGTACCCAGCCACAGCGCCGCTCTGAGGTAAACCATCATGCTACCATCATCGTGCTAACAATAAATACTCGCCGATGTTTAGTAGATGTTTACCATGTTCGCCATCTTAGTTTAGTTAGCGTAGTAGCATTTGATTATTAGCGGTAAATACGGAGCACTGCTTTGTTTGTAGGACTTTAGTTTAAGACCAAATACCTGCAAAAGAAACGCCATTCCCATCAGCCTCAGCTGTCCTTTGTGTTGACTGCTAATTGGCAGACTAAGATGTTGAACCTGGTAAACATTACACTTGGGACAGACATTAGCATTTAGCTCAAAGCACGGCTGTGCTAAGTGCCAAGTTAAACCAGGAAAGAACTGGTTTGTTGTCCAAACTCGTCAGAAATCAAAAGTGTTTATAGCCGTTCTGAACGGCCACACTCAAAGGCAGGGTGAAGGTGAACCCTGACGCACAATTCAGACAGTTTCACCTGGAAGACATTGTGCGACACAGTGTTGACCTCGGCTGTTCAAATAAAAAGTGACAGAACTGGTTGTGTAACTACTAAAAGAAAGTAAACAGAGAGAGAAGTTCATCCCCGGCTCCTCTCTCACCTCGACACGGCCGAACAATCACCGAGTGCAGAGGTTGTGATTGTCTGATCATCGTTTCCGGAAAGTCAGGGAAATGGTCCGACACAGACGTTATCCAACATCAGAAAGCTGTGGGGGGAGGGAGTTTCTGAGGCCATCCAACCACCCAACAAGCAGTTCCGATGAAGCTGCTAGGCTGCAGCCTGACGGAGCCGCCAGCATGGCTGTAGACTGAGTGCTTAGGTTAATTTTTGCCATCAGGATAACAACTCAAGAGATCACCACTTAGCTGGAAGTCTCGGGCTCAAACCAATTTGACCGCAAAGAATCCAGTAAGTGCCCTTGAGCAAGAAAGTGAAACCCCGCTGGTGGCTGTTCTGCAGCCGGCTCTGACCTCTGACCCTCCTGTGGAGAGGGGCCAGAGGCCAGAGTGTGTGTCCTTCAAGGATTAATGGAGTGTCACCCAGGGCGAAAGCTTGACTGTTACCATGACGGGTGGAGCTCAGTGCACTGTAATAGCTTTACTGGGCCTTGTTGTCAATAAGGAGAAAAAAAAAGAAAAAAAAAACATTCTTCATACGTCTGAATCAATATTGGACCCGAATAAACAACTGTTGTCCTTGGACGTAACGCAGGGTTTTGCAGAATATAAACGGTTGTTTTTTTTCTGCACCTACAACATCACTTAGAAGCCAGAAGTGCAGAGAGAGAAATGGAACAGCACAAAACACTTCAGGCCCGTGGTGAAACAGGACTGCAACCTATATATAGTCTGATTCCATGTCAGCAGGTCGAATGTGGGCATTCACCGCGTGTCCTTACCCGTGTCCTTTAGTTGAACTTGATTTGCATAAAAGCACACAAATGTACAAGGAGAAGCAGTGACATCCCACCGAACGTCCACGAGTGAGTAACTGTTTCCACAGGGACTTATTCTACATAAGACACTACTCTGATTAAAACTAGAACTAGCTAGAACTAACCATTCATATTGCTGTTGTGTTGTACGTGTCTCATGTAAAAAGAATAGGATATCTTCCTTAAAGCGGAACGTCACACCCCAGCTCTGAGCCTAACTCCGGGTGGTGTGGCCACAGTCCAGACCACTGCACCAAAACCGAAAAATACTAAGTAGAGGGTCGGCAAAAAACAGCGTATACTCCCCTGAACTAGTCTCAAACTGCATATATTTGTTTTCCAGACTCCCACTCGAGGACGGGCCCTGGGGTAGGGGGGCTGCCCGTCCCCCCCGCCCCGATTAGAGGACGTTAACATTCTTTTTTTTTTTAAATATAAATTTCATGACGTAAAGAAGTCACAAACGGTTGAATCTATCTCAGCACTGGCCTTGGCAGGGTCGGGATGATTTAAAACAGTAGATGAAGCGTTGAGCCATTTTCAACCCACGAAATGCCGATTTTTATAACTTTGGAAAGAATAATTAAATTGATAATCAAAGTGAAATACTGTAACACTGTAATATGCAATTCCTTCCCTCCGTACACATTTACTCTGTCGTAACTGAATGAAAAAAATACCTGACCTGCCTCTGACAGTTGAGTGTTTTTCATTTGGACATGGACGATGCATTTTAAAAAAAAAAATAAATAAAGTCAGGAAATATAATATAATAATCACACATCACATTTTTTGACACAGTACCGTACACGCGTATATAACATGGAAATACATTCTACAATGTGCTTTGCATTTCACATTATTTCTTTGTTGGATTTTTTTTATTTAGGCAATTTAAATCTTCCATACTTTTCAGCAACCACTTTCCCAGAAGGCACCATTTTTGAAGGGTATATAGGTTGTAGCTTGCACTGTCTCTTGGCTAGCTCTTCGGTTCATCGGGAAGACTGGACCACGGTTCATTCTTTAACAACTGAACTGACTGACGGTACTAAAAACACATTTTACTGATAATTAGCAACAATTAAAATAGCAGATAACTTAACAAACCCACTTCTCAATGGTTTACTAGAAAGTGAGGAACCGGTGATGATTTGTCAAACTTTATTAGCATTTGCAACGTGCAGAATTGTAGCTACGTAGATCTAGGACAGAGGCAGGATACCAGCCACGTTGATTTTCACAACCTGACAACCCAAAAGGTCATCCCTATTAATGGTTCATAAATGATTTAGTGACCATTAATAATAGGTAGCCTGGCGTGTGCCACCAGATTAATTATAGATTTCTACAGTGTTTAATCGTTCAATTAATAAAGACACCTAATAATTAAAACATATCTTAATTAATTAAAATTAAATTGTGCATTATAAAACAAACACACTTAAAAATATCATTCAATTTGCCATTTAAAATTCTATTTCATTCTTGTGTTTAAAAGATTAATTTACAAATAAAAATGTAAAAACTGCTAAATTAATTTTAAGAAATAGGTTTTTGTTTTGCAATTTACTGATGTGTCGATCATATTCTAGCTCCTTTAGCATTTATGCATGTTTCCATTTTTTTGTGGCTTTAATTAAAGGCAACTCTCTTTTAATTTAAATGTGTGTTAGCAGTGTGCTACTAAAAAATTAACTGAAGGCCAAACCGAACAGTTTTTTTTATAATTGGCAAATTTAGATGATTTCTTTTTACTTCAAGTTTTATGATACATTATGTAAATCAAAGTTTAATTAATCAAGATATAATGTTTATAAATTACTCAATTTATCAGTTTGTTAATATTAAACACAGTAAAAGTCAATAATTATTCTAATAATAGGCTCCAGGCTCCACATAATAAAGCTATTAGTTACAGTTTAATAATCTTTTATAAAGTGAGCCTTATTAGAAATCAGCACTATCAGTTTTCTTACTTACTTAATATTGTCTCACTCGTGTAAATGTCAAGATATTGCACGTCCGTGTAAATGTACTGAAAAGTGACGACAGCAATCTGCAGCGCTGTGCGGGAAAAGGAAAAGGAAAAAGAGGAAGTAAGGAGGGAGGAGAGGGAAGAGAGGGGAGGAAAAGGAGCCCCCCCCCCGTATTTCCAGTATCCTCTGATCAGTGACCCTGATAAACTACATGCATATGCAAGAGCACACACATCAGTCACATTCATTGTTTTATTTATGCGTGTGAAGTGAGAGGTGATGGCATCAGTAGTCCTTCAACTGCATCGGCTCCCTGTGTTACAGCCCACACACCGTCACCCCTGACGGTCCCTGTAGGCTGAAGTGACGCTAGGTACGCACATAAAATGAACTGCCTCAAATGTTACCGTTCTGTCCGAGGCAGCTCTCCTTTAATGCCTGATTTATTAGATCTCACACACACTCTATCGTCACCAGCACACACGTTTAGCAGTGCGGCGTACAACAGCGCGATCTCGGGAGTCTTTTAGTACAGCAGTGTTTCAAGCATTCTGACAAACGAAAACACGGCCTAAACTAAAGCAGATCATACCAACGTAGATACCAACCTAAATGAACGTCCACAGATCCGCCTGAGAATCGTCACATCTTGATGGTTTCGTCAGTTTCACATTAATCCAGCGATAGATGCCTGTGCATTCATGGGTACAATGGAAACTGGAGCCGCTACTAACTAATTCAGAAGACTTTTAATGGAGACAATTTGAAAAGAACGCAGACAAATACAAGCAAAAAAAAGCGCAAACAGATTCCTCCTGGGGCGCGGGAGCGAAGTATGCCTGGATAAGCGCATGTTAAAGAATGAGTTGAATCCGAAGATGTTATCATTCAACACCGGTGCGGAGTAGCTACCTGACCTGAAATGAACCACTTTAATGTCCCGCAGGAGGCGGACGCAACGCTTTGGATCACAGCATCAGGTTCTGACGTGATTCAAATCAGCGAACGCAGAGCCGCAGATGATAAACCAGCAACTACATCCAAACATCATAAATCTGCCCATCCGCCATCTTAACTGTGCGGCTAAAGGTACACGTGCCAACTCATGAGCAGGGCTGAGCGGGACGCGGAGCAGCACAATGTGGCGCTATGGCTGCCAAGAAGATATCAAGACCCCTCTTCAAAAATTCAATGGGTTTTGTGTTTTGGAACAGCTGCAGATGGCTAGGCAATTACACAAGTGACTATCAAACCTGGCATGTACAAAGGACATGTGCTATAATGTGAGCAAGTCTCTCACCATGTCCCTAAGGTCGAGCTCAGACACCCTGTTTTATTCTAAATCTAGATGTTTGTGTCGCACTAACAGCTTGATTAAATTGGTATCCGGCACATTGTTTTGGAGCAAAATACCTTGGACCTCAGGGCACACTGCTGTTAAATGCGGCATGGATATCCATGGCCCTCAGACAATTACTCTTATTTACATTGTGGCCAACTCCCCTTTCATCTTGTGCTCCCTTGGGTCAAAATGTCCTCTTAAGCTACCCTACTATTATGTACATTTCTTGAAACTAGACGCCAAAGTTTCATGAAATTGGTTGCGAACAGGCATGGTCCCAGGGGTTCTCGATCCCTTGACCTTATTTCACCTGTACACGGAGGAAGCAATGGTGCCAGTGTTTTTCGGAGCACTCTTAAAAGGAATTCGAGAAACTTCACCTGAGATCTCAGCCCAAAAACAAAATACACTGAAACCAGCAAGATTTTGAAAAACGGCCCTCAACTTTATTACATGCAAGCAGTGATTTGAAATGTGAGAATTTCCCCTCCTGCTTATTTTGACAGGTTTCACTAATAGAAAATAAAATGAATGACATGGTTGCGGACTATGCACAAGTGTTCAAGAACACTGCAGGACTCACAAATATGCTATATCTGCAATTTGTTTGGAAATTATTTGAGAAACGTGATGCTGCTAAAATGTGCCGTCACTACTCAGAAAATGCTTTTGTGAAATGGGCCTCTGGTCTCCGGACCAAGCTTAAGAGGGACACGCTCACATGCGATTAATAAGAAGGGGGGTTTTCTAGTTGAAATGTCCGCACATTTCTAGACATCCATCAATCAATTCATTTCTACCCAATTATCTGGGCTCGGGTCAGCCAGAGGTCCTTCCCCTAAACCATGCCCCTCAGCTCTCGAGTGTTCCCAGGCCAAATGGGACCTGTACACTGATTAAACAAAATTGATTTTTTTTTCAATGTTTTTGTTTTTATGTTTTTTTATGTTGTCCTGCTGCGAGAGGGAATTTCCTCTTGTTGGACAATGAAGATCTGAACTGAACTGAACTGAACTGAATGCCTCCAGTGGTTTCTGGGTCTTCCCTGGGGTCTTCTCCAGAAGGGAGGCGTCTTTGAGGCATCCTCAACAGACGTCCCAAGCACCTAAACTGGCTCCTTTACATGCAAAGCAGCAGCAGTACTACTCCAAACTCCTTCCGGATATCTGAGCTCTTCACCCTGTCTCCAAGGGTATATATAAGCCGATTCTGATTCTGATTCTGATTCTGATTCTGATTCTGATTGCCCCCTGATTCTGATTGCCCCCCCCCCCATTGTTCACCAGTTAAGACCATGAATCGAAACTTCCCCGCATCGAGTCTGGCTACGGACGTTTGCCGTTTCTGTCTCCCCCTCGCTTCCTGTCATCTCTCAGCTATCGTGATCCAGTAAAGGCGCAAAAAAAAAACAAAATTGTCCAAAGAATTATTCAAAAGACCAACACTTTGGCCCGACCACCCTTCCCAAATGACCTGCCGTACGATCTAGTCCATTTCGAGCGTACCCTGGCTGTAAGGGTTGGGCGTTTCGCCAATCAGGCGGCAGGTGAAGGCAGGGGCCTTGCTATGCTAATCCCAGGCTTCAAAAGCGCACATTTTTAGCTCTGTCTCTTACTATTAACATGTACTCCCACCGTCTGACCCGCTGCTGTGTAGTTATTAGAGAGAAACACACTCTAGATACTAGCATATGACTAGCATCTGCATATTACAAGAGAAAACAGCTAAATCAGCAAGTCTACAGTGGGGGCAGTGAATGCACACCCAAACACACAAAAAGACACAAACACAGCTTATTCAGCAGCTTCGCTCTTGCGCCTCTTATCAGAGCCAAGTAGAAGATGAGGTCAAGGGAGACACATCAGCACAGAACAGAGTGGGGAGAGTAAAAAAAAAACAAAAGTGAGGACGGCCGGCAAAGGTAGGGAACCGGTCGCCGAACAACAGATGAGAAATTTCAAAAGGTTTGCGAGAGGGTGATGGAGGGGGAGGAGAGGAGGGAGGAAATGGAAGGAGGTCGACATTAGTCATTCTGTCGCTGTTAATTTGACTGCAATTACATGGCTTTTGGCCTCCTTAGCACTCCTGTAGGTAGACCATGGGGCCCATCCATCAAAGTGGTTGTCCAAGTGGGCTGGTGTGAGAGGAGTGTGGAAGGGAGAGAATCGGAGTGAAAGGAACGGAGTAAATATTATAAAAGACGGGGGAAAAGAGCTGGAAGGAGAATTAAACGCAAAAAGTAGCAGTGGCGCAATGTAACTAGGTACATTTACTCAAGGACTCGGCGTGAGTACAGGTTGGAGGTATCTGCACCTTCCTTGAGCAGTCCCACTTCACGACGCTTTGTACTTCTTCTCCGCTACATTTCAGAGACACCGAACAGTATTAAAAAATCCGATCTTCAGTGATTGTCCAGTTACTGGATTTATTGATCGGTCAACTTCCAAAACTTGAATAATCCTTTCAGTGTTTAAGTTTCATGGTTTAAGCTTCTCGGATGTGGATTTTTAACCCTTTAGTACATGTTTTATAAACTGATGATAAATGTTAAAAACGGGACTTAGAGTGTTACTGATTAATCCCTGGTGAAAATAATCATCAGTTGCAGCCGTATATAAAAAGTCTGACATTCCCTTTCAAGTGAATGGGAATGTGCTCAACAGACTTTTGGACCTCACGGTATAAAATAATATATCATACTATATAAACTCACTTTTCCTGTTTTTACAGCAGTATTTGTACTTCTACTTGGGTAAAGATCCACATATTTCGTCTGCCAGTCAAAAGTATTGTCTGACACCTAAAACAAAGGGCTGAAGCAAGAAGACAGCGGCTGTTCCACGGTGAATTTCTGAACTGTGTGAGAACCAGTTCTCAATACGTTACACATTTTGTCCCTCTTTCGTCTGTACTCTGTTATCTCTGTTTTCTTTCGTTTCCTCTTCATCCCTCGGCCCCCGTTTCTCCTTGCTCTCATTTGCCTGCTGACTTCATCATCTGTCACCTCTCCATGTCCCTCCTCTGTATTCTCTTTATCTCAGCTCTCCGCTGGCCACGGCGAATGAACAGAGACCGGCCGAGGTGAGGACACGTCGGCTCTGATCCGTCCCTGTCACATCGGCGCGCGATGTTATCGGAGAGCGGGGCGGGAATAGCGGCCATCTTCTTTAGCATTCAGCCTGTGATCCTGGGCTGCCGGTCCCCAGCGAACCCCGGCTTTGAATGACTTGGACGAGAATGAGATGTCAGCGGGCGTGTGAGGAGAGCAACACCTGCCAGAGTCAATCGCAAGACTCCGGCTTCGCACACACACACACACACACACACACACACACGCACACAGACAGTTTTGTACTGACACACATGCAAAAACGACATCAATGCCCTCCCTCGCTGTAAACTGCTATTTGGTGCTCGACCAGAAGACATTTCCGCACGAATGCAGTCACACATTTACGGAATGTATGAATACAGAAACACATATTGATTCAATTTAATCGACAATGACAAAGGTGCTCTCTCACACACACACACACACACGTAAATGGCTGCCATTTAGCCCTAAGAGTGCAGCGTCACCAGGTTTTGACAGGGAGTGTTCTCTATTTATGTTTTATTCACAGCTCGGTCATCTTGAAAGCGACAGCAGAAACCAGCAAACACTTTAGGGAGCCTGAGCAGAGGAGCGGGGATGGTTTTCAGTAACCACAGGCTTTACACCGAGCCGAGGGAGTCGTCGGACGGACTCTACACTGGGAGCTTCTGTCAGAATGTAGATGGGAGTCGATCGGCTCAGAGCATCAGTCGCTCCTTTCACACCAAAGCTTGAATCTAGGTGATTGCTGCTCGCGTGAATGCGCCACCGCCAAGGCTGGATTACCAATTGGGCAAAGCCCCCGGACCCCCAGGGGCCCCGTAAGGCTCGGGTTCACTTTGTGACAAATAATATGAAAATGAAATCTTGGCTCCTAAACTTTGGAAGTCTCCAGTCGGATGTGATCTCTATGGAGACTGAGAGCACCTTTAAAAAGCAGCTCCAGGCCTAATTTTACTTCTTGCTTTTACCTGCACTTTAAAGTCAAACTAAGCCACAAGCAGCATAAAGTGTGAGTGAAATTTTAGTTTCTCCTGCTCTGTGTTGTCCTTTGTCATGGATGTGGTGTAAACCTGCCGTTACCGACTTCTCCAGCTCCAAGAGATTCGTTTAGACAAGAGACACCGCGGAGGGTCGCTAATACAAACTCTCTCTTTCACCCTGTCTGGACTACTGTAGTTTTGTGCTGTCCCAATAGTTTTGGGACCCATTAGTCCCATTGATGGACCTTCATACAGTTGTTCGGTTGTGTTTTCTCGTGTAGCCGTGGTCAGCGATAGTAATATAAAAGCATGGATTGAATTCATATTCCACATCCTACAGGGATTGTGTGTGAAGTGGGCGAGTGTCAAAACATTCAGTACTTTCCTGACATCAGCGTTTGAGACCGGATTACAACAGAATTATTAAGTCTGAAGAGAGAGGAAATTCTATATGTGATTTAATCAACTTAAAGAGCTCTTACTGCTCCAGCTGGTCTTTCATTCACTTACATCAGCGTATATTCACACACATGCTCATTTACAATAACCGTTGCACAGTGTGCAGGCATAAGATCGATGGCAATCGATTTCTAAAACCTACTTAATGCCGGCTCTGCCGACTAGTGCTCGCACAGCAGAGATTAACAAAGCACTTAGATGATACATGAGTCGGTGGATGAAGGGAACGGCAGACGCAGGGAAAGAGAGCAAGAAAAATGTGCGTTCAGGACGGACTCCCCATCCACATCAGTGTGTGTCTTCAGTAGGTGAGTGTGTCTGAGAGAGACGGAGAGAGAGAGAAGGCGGCAGCGACAGCGAAATGATGACATTCAGATCACGATTCATATCAGACTCTCAGACAGCCTCCCCTCGATCGATTTTGAAAGACCTCGATAAATCCACTTTAAAATGGCCGAGATACACACCGCACATACAAGCGGCGCCTGTGCGTACGCGCGTGCGAAGAGAGTGTGTTTATAAATAACTGTACATGTGAGAAGAGACCATCCTCCCAGGACAAAGGACAGCATCCGTCATTTCAGCAAAAACCCAACACCGACACGTCTCTGTCCGGGTTTCTCAGGGATGTTTTTCCTATTCAGGGAAATCTCCGTGACATCACTCTTTTTCTAGAGAAACCTGAGAAGAGACGACGTACACGCGAGATCACGACGAGGCATCTCGGTCACTCAAAACGACCATCACACACTCGCACGAGCACACGTACATACAAACAGTGGAATGGATTACAACAGTCAGTTATTATTACAAACGGCAGCAGCGTGAGCATAGAGGAGATCTCCACAGCCCAACGCAGACGGAACGGTGGACTGCACATTTCGTCAAGGTTTACATCAGAGCTCACAGTCTCTAATTCTTTAGCACTTTTACTTATGAACAGCAAAGTGAGATGCAGTGAGTGTCGTTTTTATTTTCCTCGGTCGATGAGTGTACCCAGAGGAAACCTGGATCCATTTCCTCTCTGTCCCCCTAGCAAACAAAGCTTACATACACGAGGTGGAGCTACTAGGACCAGTGGGAGCAGCTGGGGTTCGGTGTGTGGCTCAAGTACGCTTCATGTGGACAGCGGGAGCTGGGGATGCCTGCGGTTGGCGGACGACCTGCCCTACCTCCTGAGGCACAGCGCCCACCCAGGGCAGAGACCTCTAGTGGCTGTGGGAACGGGACAGCAGCGTCTGATGGAGGTCACCGTTCGGTTCTTGGTTCCACCCGAAAGTCAGTGTTAGTTTCTTTTAAAAAGGGATTTATGGGAAATATGCTTCTTCGTCTTTCTTTCTGAGAGTTAGACGTTCAGACTGATCCCACTCTCGGGTCTGTCTGTTAAATACGAAGCTACAGCCGGCAGCTGGTTAGCTAAGCTTAGCATAATGACTGGAAACTGGGGAAGCTGCTGGCCCGGCTCTGTCCGGAAGTAACACAAACCACGCACCAGCGCCTCTTAAGCTCACTGATTAACACGTTAGAGCTCGTCTGATTAATCTGAACAAAAACCAAGGTGAAAAAGAACATGTTGTGGTTTTACGGGGGGCTGCTGACTTTAGCTTCATATTTACAGTACAGAAACGAGAGTGATCAATCTTCCCATCTGCCGCCAGAACGTAGGTAAGTGCTTTTCCCAAACCGTCGAAACAGTCCCCTAACCACAACATCAAAGGTCTCCATAACCAAGTGGATTTGGGCCTAAACCACAGAGTGGATAGAGACCGTGAAAGTCCTGGTCATGTATCAAACAGTGTCTATTGTAGGTTTGGCACTTGGGCTGAAACTAAAGTACTAAGTAGAGTTGGACTGGAATTATGAGCCAATCTTAACTCATTTCGAGTACGGGTGTCAGAAAGTGTTTTGCCCCTTTGAGATTCTGTTTGTTAAGAGTTAAAAAGTGACAGTTTTTGTTAAATTTTGCGAGCTATGAGACTCACTCACCCAAAACTTTGCAGTATGGACCAGAAATGCCTTCATTTTTCATTCATCTGTCGTCTTTGTGTGAGCGAGCAGGAAACAGATTATGTGTTTTACAGTGTCGACACTGTTGCTTTCCACGGGCCCGACAAAAGCGGGATAGACGCATTTATGGCACTGAGACACTTTTGACGTGTGCCGCAACAAGAACACGTAGAACATTACTACAACAGCAAACGGATCCCAGGATGTATACAGTGGTCCAGATACCGTACGTCTGGTCAGGAAACATTTCAGAAGCTGAGGCACTGTTGGTGTGTGAAGCATAAGTAAGACTAGAAAGCACTCGGGAGAATCCTACGGTGTGGTTCAGACAAGTCTGCACAATCCTCTAAATTAGTTTGTTTTCAATGGAAACTTGAAAAACTATTTTCTACTGAAGAAAGAGTCCCTGAACACAAAGTAGAGCGGAGGCTGATGGGAATGCCTTTGGCTTTGCAGGTATTTGTTTATAAGGTATTGGACAAATTAAAATGTCGGCCCGATGATGGCGCTAGAGGAAAAGTCACAGGATCACCAAGGTTATTAATACAGTTCATCCTGAGGGGAACGCGAACGTCCGAACCGCATTTCGTCCAATAGTTGCTGAGATGTCTCACTCAAAGCCACAAAAGTAAAACTCCTGGTGGCTTGAGTCTCACCATAGTCCTTGGTTTCTATCCTCTGAGGACCATGAACGTCTGCACAAACTTTTCCAATACACTGCCATCCACCGAGCCACGGCCCTAACCAAGAAGAAGGTCGCGGGACGAGAAGAGACGGCTGGAGGACCAAAGGACTGGCCAAATTTTGCCCTAGTCTTGATTGTATAGAGAAAGCAAAACGATATTTGTATGCGGAGGAATGAATGAATATATCGGCTCAGTAAAATGATTCCTTATTTAGTTCTGCTTTCCCGAAACCACTTTGTGAGTCCGTGTCTCACTGAACCTGTTGTGTACCAGGGAAGACGGAGTCTGTTTGCCTCTGCTGCTCCTTGAGCCTGTCTCTGAGGTTTGTAGCGCCTGCGTGACTCCATCCTAAATCCCCCAACCTGCTCACAGCTTTCATAATTCTCTATTCACACTTTAGGACATTTGTTCTCCAGAGTGATCTCCAGCTGCCATGTGCTCACGAAGAGTCAGTCGCCACGAATGAACGGGACTTTTCAGCTGCTGGTGTGTGTGTGTGTGTGTGACAGAGAGCGGGGAGACACCGGCAATGCTTGGCTCCCCCGGACTTATATTCAGCCAAGGTGCGAGGGATCAACTTCAGCATTTCTGCGGGGAGGATTCCTGTAAGCTGCGAAAGAGCTCTGCGGGCAGATGAACTGAGGGATAAAGAGGGGAGGAGACGAGGGGAAGAGATGGGAGAAGGAAAGAAAAACAAGCAGAGGAAAAGAAAAAGGAAACGAAACAGGTAGAAAGAGAGAAGCCAAGGAGAGAAAACAAGGAAAGGAAACAGGTTGGGGAAAAGAGACGAGGAAAGTAGAGGAGAGGAAGATAAAGAAGCGGACGAGAGGACACAAGGAGAGGAGACAAGGAGATGAAACAAGGCCAGAAAGGAAGGAAGGGGAAAGAAGGAGAGGACAGGAGAGGAGGCAGGGAGAGGAAACAAAGCCTCGGTGGTAGCTCCCGCTACACTAGCTGTCTCCAGGACCACATTTTGCCGTAATGACACACACGCACGCACACACACACACACACACACACACACACACACACTCAAGGTGAAAACAATACCAGCCCTGCTGTCGTGGCTGGTAATCAACAAGGAGAAGAAAAGGGTAGAGTAGAGAAATCAAGACAGGAGAGGAGAGGAAGCAGTAAACCAGGACAACATCAGAGAGACGAGCAGAGAAGCAGAGGGTAGAGGACACCCAGGACAGGAATCGAGGACAGGACAGGAGAGCAGAGCAGAGGACGGAAGACGAGAGTAGAGAAGTCCAGTACTTCTAGAGACAGCTGACATTAGGTCTGGGTCTTCCTCGCTCGGCCGCCCCCTCTCTCCTCCGCTCGTCTCTGTTAGTTTGTTCTCCTAACAAGCCCTCATTTACTGCTGCGTCCCTCAGGACAGGGGCAGGCTCATGTTTGAATAATGACAGAATAAGGATGGATAATAACCTCCAACAGAGCCAGCTGCGTGTGTTTATGCATGCATGTGTGCTCAGCTGCTCTTCTGCTCGGTTACTTTCTTATGCAGGGACGGACCGGAGTGCAGCCAGTTTGTCTGAAAATGTGTCTCGTGCACGTGTGACGCTCAGGCCTCTTGTCACAAACAGATACTCCTACAAATCCATGTGGCAGAAACGCAGCAGATAGAGTTCAAAATGAATTCATCCGGCATATGACAGATACTGGAAATGGATTTCAGCTCCTGTCAAAACAAACAATGCATTTCTGCTTGAGGCTCGCAGAACGTCAGCCGGAGGGGGATTGGAGATGCGTGGAAGATAGCGCCGAGCTCCCCGCGACTCCGCTCCCTCCCCATCGCTTCCAGATCCGCTCTCACACGCAGGCCAACCCCCACACACACACACACACAGGAATGAATGCAAACACACGCAGTGATAAATAAAAGCATATGTTGATCATCCAGCAGTTTCATGTCAGCGCTCTGGAGTCAGGCGCTCACATTACAGCACATCATCGGTGCTGTAACCGGATCCAGTTGCCTGGGACCAATACGGCACAGGCCGGAGCGATGTGACCTCTGTAGCTCCATATCGACTCTGTGTTCACCACACGCCGGGAGGACACAGACAGGAAATGCACCGGTCCGGAGGGAACAGTAGGGGGAATCTGCCTCACCGCAGGCCGAATGGCTGTCAAGCTGCAAACTGGTGCCACTGGTCTTCCTCGCAATGTGTACACGACGGTCAAATGGGGGTTTCTAGATGGTGTCTTTGATACGCATTAAATCTATCTCGTCTCAGAGCCTCACCCGTCAAAAATGTGGACGTGCGTGAAAGTTTCAACTCTTTATGCTCTCGCTTTCAAGGGAAAGCGAAGTGGGATGATATCTGTCGCAGACCACATCAGAGTGATGGACGGCCTCGGGATCGAGGGAGAGAGAGTGGCCGAAGCTGCCTCATACCAAAGATCGCATAGAGAGACTACTGAGACATCTTCGAGCCTTTTTCTATCGTACCGCAGGGTGCGTCTCGTGTATTCGCCAACTTTGACCTTTGGGGTTGAGCGGTGGTGCGTGATCAGGAAGAGTGGTCGGGAGATATCGATTCTTCTCTGATATCATCTTCGCGGACCGGAGGTCCTACAACTCACCCTGACCTAACCCTAGCCCTAAACCGTGGCACTACGAGAAACACGAGCACTACCCGAAGGGTGCGGAGTTTGCAGCCCAGTCGCTGCGGATCCCCGCTCTGTGTGACACGAAACCCCGGGACACAAACTATGCATAGGTGCACGACACAATACCAGCCGCAAGCGGCCAACAGACGATGGATAGAAACACCCTGCACATGTCCAGACCAGTCATTTTCAACACATTATCCAGACAGATAAAGTCAGCCGTGCTGACCGGGTTAAAGTCGGTCAGCACGTTGTTAACGTCATGAAGGCTTCAACTTCTAATATCAAGTGCTGTAGTGGAGCCAGTTCGTCCTCCAACATGGGAAGTAAAACCCAGAACGTGCTTCATTTTCCTTCTCAGAACGACAAACAAGAGAAATACTCAATCAGACGCTGTACCGAGTTACACAGGCCGGTGGAGACACGGCATCGGGACTCTCCCTGAGAGGCGAGGAAGGTTATAGCCCTTCTGTCCACAGAGGGAGACTTTGTCTTCGCCACACAACTCTTGCAATCTGCCACGAAATGAGGCACAAACAGCGAGGATCGAGGCCTCTCGCGGCCTCCCGTCTACGCAGTCAAAACCTGGACCCAGTCGACCACGGTCGCACCTGAAAGCCCCAACACATAGTAAAAAAAGTCCTCCTTTTCAACCAATGTGATATTCTGGGTAAGTTGATCCTGTGAGATTTGTCAGTCTTTGTGAAATGCTGCGCTACAGTACTGTCATCACACCCACCCACACCGAGACTTCCTACAATGGTAAACAATTACAACCTGAAATCGGACCGAAAGTAAACATGTCCAAAGCATCTGGCCGAGCCACAGACGACACGGTATCAGCTAGAAATCCAGATGTTTGCTCCAGGACTGACAGCCGTCACGGCAACCGTTTCCTGAAAATCACGTTTCTATACAACTAACGCGCAACGACAAATATGTGTTGTAAGAGATCACGTTTTCTATCAACATAAAGAGGAAATGTTGTTCATTTACATATTTGACGAGTCATAAATACGTTGATACTGAACGAATCAGTCAAATGTTCACAGACGACGTGTTTGTTTTCCACCAGAATACCTGATCCTGCAGCACAACATCCACCTGTAGCGAGTCCAGCGTCATTAAACTGGTTTACGGTTCGGTTCAGACTCTCACAGCGCCTGGTTCAGGTTCGGGAAAGATCCTGGTCTGGTTTGATACAGACAAAGTTCATAACCTGTACATTTACATTGAACCAGAACCACCATCTTTCCCAAAGAGCTGTCGTTGCCTGAACCACAGACGGGACTCTGGATGCGAACCTGGTCTGCGAGCAAGTGAGCAAACCAGTGGACGGTTTCAGCCACAGAACAGCGAACGGCAGTGAACGAGGCAAGCAGACGAACCCGCCTCTGAAGCGCCGCAGTTGCCGGTTGGAAACTTAAGCATTTTGTTCCTGCCGAGGTTAACGTGCGTCAAACTAAATCCTGTCCGGACTTTCCTACAAGAGTTTCACACTCACAACCCCTCTCTATGAATATTACAGAAGATACTAGAGGGTACTGCGCAAATTATAGGAAACCAGCACAGTATATTCTCTTAATGCAGAGCTAGTCAGCTTTCAATCATATCTTTATTGCTTAATTTTTATGCAGGTCAAAAGTTTGCACTGTGTCATATAATTATGGGGGGGAAAAAAGTGTAAAAAAAAAATTAAATTAAAAAGAAATATTGGATCATAAAACGTGTTCATGAAATCCACAAGTGAAAGTCAGATACTGACGAAACCTTCAGTACCGAAATGACAGAGGCTGTGATGTGGAGGAGTCACAGACACCTGCACAGGTGAATTCCATAAAATACCTTGAATCCAATTAACACCGGGATCCTGGAAACCGGCGAGTTGTGGGGATGAAAAGACACCAACTGACAAATGACGCCGCGGACACGAACCACAAGTCGGGTGAAGCTGATAGACAATTATTTCGATTTGGAATCGCCACCACATGTGGAGCCCGGGGCAAAACAACCGGGCGCGCTCCCGGTGAAGCCTGCACGCGTGAGGAACTGTGACTGATTGACACGACTAATCACGGTGGCACGGTGCGTGACGCTGTGGCCCGCCGGTCCGGAGAGCCAGGGACCCCCCCCCAAAATCCCGCTCACGGAGCAGGTACCGAAAAAAGATGCGGATCAGGGGCCTCGCCGGCGGATTAGAGCGAGACAGAGCACGAGACATCTCTGAAAACAGATGGCAATCGGCGTATCGCGCAGGTTATTTTTAGACTCTTGTTAAATATGTGGCCTTTAAATGTACATCAGTGACTTTGGTACACTTACAAACGATGCCATTTTTTTTCCACATGAAATGACTGCGTCTTTCTAATCCGCTGATTCCACAGCGTGACCTCTGGGAAGAGAACGAGCCGTCGTCATTAAAAGGCTCCGACAGTCACGATACCGTGATGTAATCCATCCCCGTGGAGAACTTCTGCTGCTCTGAAGTGTTTTTACTCTTGGTCAGACTTTTAACACGGGATTAGATCCGGTAGATCGGGTTTTTAACACTAATTCTGGGGCTTGAATGCACAAAATAAACAAAGACAGAAATACGGACAGGATGATTTTCCAGAAAACTGAAGATCAAAATTTGTTTTCTGTACAGAAGTAAATCTGCTTTTTCTCCAGCTAGTTTGAAGAGCATCGTTCAGTCCCTCTGTCTGCACTGATTCTGGTAATATCTCCTCCCTCCGACTCAAACCCAGTTCGCCGTGTATCACAGTGCACTGGCGATAAACCCCTCACATACCAATCGCATCTCAAGGCCTCTTTAAGTCCGTTTAAAAACAAAAACCTCAACATCAGAACCTTCACGAAGGAGGATCTATTGCAGGACGGTTGTGTTAGAGCGCAGCCGAGCGTTGCCAGTAAACCGCCAACTGAGGGTGGAATGTGGATCCAAAGAGCCGGAGTTGAAGCAGGTTTTAAAGGCAGGTGGGGTCAGGGTGTCTCCTGTTAGCAGGCTCAGCAGGTCCTGGTCGCAGGTCAAGACGCCGTTTAAGGAGGAACTCCGCACCGCATTACCCTTTTCCCCCCCACACACAGATGCTTGTTGGCATATGACGGGAATACAGACGATTTCTACAGCAACACACACACACACTTCTTCTGCTCAGATTCAGGCCGTACGCGTCTCTTTGGACTTGAACGAATTCTCTGGCCCCTTCCCAGCCAAGACCCGGAGGCCCACTACGTGTACAGATGCTCAACCTAACCTTTGGCAATATTTCACCACGTGTGTTCGAGAACGGACTATCAAACTGTTATGGAAAACAATACGCGGAATAAAAGCATTTCTTTTGCTTTCAGACACATAAGAGCTGCAACAATTGGTCCATTTATCAATCAACTCATCACATAATCTTTTTCGTTCTTTTCTAAGCAAATACGACAAACATTTGTTGTTTCCAGCTTCTCAAATGTAATGGGATTCGATGCCTCTCTTTGTCCTACATGCTGTTAAACTGAATCTCTTTGGGTTTTGGACCGTTGGTCGTACAAAACAAAGCTTCAGAGGACGAAGTGATAACCGGCTTTTTCCACTCCTGTGTTCCGCAGACGAGGAGAGTAAGCGATCGGAGATGGAGAAAACAATCGTCACACTCATCGATGAGGAAAACAACCCGAGGTTTGCAGGCGAGGACGCTGACGGACAGATGTGTATCATGACGGCACTTATTTTGGTAGGATTGCATTATACTGCAGTTACTCGGGTCTCACAACGAAACCAGGGCAGACTAGTTACTACTGTCATACTTGCCTTCCTGTGTGTGCGTGTGTGTGTGTGTGTGCGCGCTTGCAGAAGCGTCTCACTGGTGTTAATGTGTGTGAGCATGCGTGAGTATTTCGACATTGTTATTTCAATTATTTGTGTGTTGTGTGGTTGGGAATACATTGTGGCAGCTCATGAATAATTCCAGTCCTGTGCAGGAAGCGTGTTTTTATCTACCACACACACACACACACACACACACACACACACACACACAGACACAAACAGCTTCCATTGGAATGATAATGCCACAGATAATTAAGAGTGATACTGAATTACAAAATGGACGAGATAATGCCGGTTTGAGCCTGATTAAATGTTCCTCGGCCGTCTCTCTGCACAGCGCTAATTTGAAGACACACAGAAAAATACATTTGTGTACGTTGGGTTTTTTTTCCTGCCCCGCGAACGTGCACAGAGACAGACAAGCGCGCAGAGATAGGCGGTGAGTGAGTGATGCACTCCTGGCGGGAAGCAGGGTTTGCCCCCGCAGCGCGGCGTTCCTGACCCACAGCCAGAACCATTTATCAAGCGGGCTTACAAAGGAAGTCCACAGAGGACGCTCCTGAAGATGAACCGGGCCGCTATCAGTGCAGTCACTTTAAATCTACACACTAACGCATTAAATCACATTCCATACACATCCTACTCGAATTTGAACTACTTCAGCCCTTTAAAGCTATTTATATGTTCATCAAATCTGGCCATCTTGTTGGCTCACATGCCGGTAACATTAGGAAACTGAGAATGTGGGCAGTTCTTCAAGTTATTCTAAACAATGGATGGATTATCGACGTAGCTGCCGATCCATTCTCCGTGGGCTGATTAGACAACTGTCGCGGCTCCAACTGTGTTGACTTCTGAGCTCACTGCTTTTATTGTGAGGTTGTCACTTGCGCTGAAAATGAAAGTATTAGAAAAGACTATTAAAATAAAAAAAGCAAATAAAGAAACGACGTTTGCTTCTTTCGTCTGGCTCGTGTTCCAAAACACCGGGGAGGTTTGTAACACGATCCTGTGAGGGAACCGCAGAGCAGAGGAAAAGTTTCAGACCCCTGCAGGGAGGCTGAACCCTCCGACACAGACTGCCTGCTGCAAGCAGCCACAGCTCCCGGCGTTGTGTCTGCCCCCACACACACACAGAGAGAGAGAGAGAGAGAAACACACACATCACACACACACAGAGAGAGTAACACACACATCACACAGAGAGAGAGAGAGAGAAACACACACATCACACACACAGAGAGAGAGAGAGAGAGAAACACACACATCACACACACACAGAGAGAGAAACACACACATCACACACACACAGAGAGAGTAACACACACATCACACACACCACACAGTAACACACACACACACAGAGAGAGAGAGTAAGACACACATCACACACAGAGTAACACACACATCACACACACACAGAGAGAGAGAGAGAGAAACGAACACATCACACACAGAGAGTAACACACACATCACACACAGAGAGAGAGAGAGTAACAAACACATCACACACACAAACACACACACACACACACACACACACACCACACAGTAACACGCGCACACACACACAGTGACACTGTGGCAGAGGACCAGTCACTGTGAGCAATCAGAGCAGTGTAGAGAGACAGAGATGCCACATACCTGCCACTGTCCATCAACATCAGTCCCCAACACTCGTCCCTTCACATTCATTTCAACTAGGAGGGGAGACGGGGGGGAGGGGAGGAGGGGAGAGGAGAGAGGAGAGGGGAGAGGAGGAGGAGAGGAGGAGAGGAGGGGAGAGAAGGGGAGGAGGGGAGAAGAGGAGAGGAGAAGGGGAGAGGGGAGGAGGGGAGAGGAGAGAAGGGGAGAAGGGAGATGTGGAGAGAAGGGGAGAGGAGAGGAGAGGAGGAGAGGAGGGGAGGAGGGGAGGAGATGAGGGAGAGAAGGAGAGGAGGGGAGGAGGGGAGAGGAGAGAAGGGGAGAGAGGAGAGGGGAGGAGGGAGGGGAGGGGAGGAGGGGAGAGGGGAGGAGAGAGGGGAGGAGGGAGGAGAGGAGGAGAGGAGGGGAGAGAAGGGGAGGAGGGAGGGGAGGAGGAGAGGAGAGGAGGAGAGAAGGGAGGGGAGGAGGAGAGGAGAGAAGGGGAGAAGAGAGATAAGGAGAGAAGGGGAGAGGAGAGGAGGAGAGGAGGGAGAGAAGGAGGGGAGAGGAGAGAAGGGGAGGAGAGAGGAGAGGAGAGATGAGGGGAGAGAAGGGGAGGAGGAGAGAAGGGGAGAAGGGAGATGAGGGGAGGAGAGGAGAGGAGAGAAGGGGAGAGAAGAGGAGGAGATGAGGGAGAGAAGGGGAGGAGGGGAGGGGAGGAGGGAGAGGAGGAGGAGGGAGAGGAGAGGGGAGAGGGGAGGGATGAGGAGGGAGATGAGGGAGAGGAGAGGAGGAGATGAGGGGAGAGAGGGGAGGAGGAGGAGGAGAAGGGGAGGAGAGGGGAGGAGGGGAGAGGGGAGGAGAGAAGGGGAGAAGGGGAGAAGAGGAGGTGAGGGGAGGAGGGGAGAGGGGAGGAGAGAAGGGGAGAAGAGGAGGAGAGAAGGGGAGGAGAGGAGAGGGGAGGAGGGAGGGGAGAGGGGAGGAGGGGAGGAGAGGAGAGAGGAGAGGGGAGAAGAGAAGAGAGGCGAGGAGAGGGGAGGGATGAGGAGGGGAGATGAGGAGAGAAGGGGAGGAGGAGATGAGGAGAGCAGAGAGGGAGGGGAGGAGAGGAGAGGAGAGAGGGGGAGAAGGGGAGAAGGGGAGAAGAGGAGGAGAGGGGAGGAGGGGAGAGGGGAGGAGAGAAGGGGAGAAGAGGAGGAGAGAAGGGGAGGAGAGAGGAGAGGGGAGGGAGGGGAGAGGGGAGAGGAGAGGAGAGAGGAGAGGAGAGGGGAGAAGAGAAGAGAGGAGAGGAGAGGGGAGGGATGAGGAGAGGAGATGAGGAGAGAAGGGGAGAAGAGGAGAGAGGAGAGGAGAGGAGAGGGGAAGGATGAGGAGAGAAGGGGAGGAGGGGAGGAGAGGAGAGGGGAGAAGAGAAGAGAGGAGAGGAGAGGGGAAGGATAAGGAGAGAAGGGGAGGAGGGGAGGGGGGGGGTGGAGAGGAGAGAAGGGGAGAGGAGAGGAGGAGAGGAGGAGATGAGGGGAGAGGAGGAGGGGAGGGGAGAGGAGAGGAGGAGATGAGGGGAGATGAGGAGAGAAGGGGAGAGGAGAGGAGAGGAGGGGAGGAGGGGGGAGAGGAGGGGAGAGGATAGGAGAGGAGGAGAGGAGGGGAGAGAAGGGAAGGAGAGGAGATGAGATGAGGAGAGGAGAGAGGGAGGGGAGGAGAGGAGAGGAGAGAGGGACCCACTCTTTCTCCTCTGGAATGTGACCTGTGTCTGTTGGCCACCGTCTGCCGAAGAGTTCCATGAGGAGACATCAACCCGGGACTGGGACTCGGCCGGGAGCGCGGCAGGCTGGTGGTTCACCACCGGCCGGATCGGTAGGAGGACCGATCCGGCTTCAGCGCTCCCCAGTCGCTCCTTCATCACACGAGGATTCGATCACAACGGAGATTTATCGATTTCACGGAGCTGAGGCTCCTGGCTTCTTGTGTCGGCCTTTTTCGTCCGGCTGCTGTTGGAGCAGAACGGAAAAGAAGTCTCGCCGTCCAAACTGGTCCCAATTTGACTGGGAGGTTTAATGGCATCTGGTGACGCAACATGTGGCTGGTCGGCAGGATCCGCTGGACAAAGGTTCGTGGCAAAAGCCATTAAGAAGTGAAATCCTTGGCCTTCGCTACAGCGAGGCCCCCACAGTGACGACGGCCCGTCTGCCTCCACCTAGAACCCAGATCGGTCCGTGAATCTGTTTCAGAATCAAAATAAAACTTTATTAATTACAAGCGACCCATGGTGAGAGCATGAGGGGTCAGGAAGTGATTTCTGCTAAATCCAAAGCACAGTCATGTTTTTCGTTTTTTTTCCCTCCATGACGCCTCCTGGCCTCCTCAAACACTGAACTTTGTGGAAATCAAATGATTTCACACATCGTAACATTCTGACTCAGAATTATCTTAAAATGGCCGACGGACAATTCAAAGGCCCAATTTGCCACAAATGACCGTTTTGCCCTGCTGGATCTTTCAGGCTAAATAAACCCGAGATAGAAAAGAGACCTTCTCTCTACCTACAGTTATTTGCATGTGTCTCGTGTGTGTGTGTTTGTGTTTGTGTCTCGTGTTTGTGTGTGTGTGTGTGCATGCATGCATAATCTCTGGAAGGAAGGACTCCGCTAACCTCGGGGATGAAAAACCCGCCCTCTTAAAATGCCAGCCCACAGGTTTGTGCTCCTCACCTGGTAAAGCTGATTTACATACAGCTCCCAGTGGGACCCCACACACACCGTCCCAGACAGGCGGACACATTCTGTCCCTTGCATGCACAAACAGACCCCGTTTTGGACTCAATCCATCCCCTCGGGCTGAGTTACCTGTACATCGCTCCCACATTCGGGCAGATTTCGCACTGGTCCGTGCGCCGCGTGGATTTTGTGTCGACCGACCCAGATGCCTCGAAGCTTTGACCGTTGCCATGGTAACTGACGTCCAAATCAGTATTCCAGGGCTGCGGGGGGTTTTTCGGTTGTAATTATTATTATATATGCATTACCACAGAAATCCCAAATAGCCCATGAAGTAAGAAACATTAGTAATCCGACATTATTCATCCTGCATAAACATGAATTGTTATTAGTTATTCTCAGACAGGGACATTTAATCTCAGTGATAATTTTGTGCATCACAGCTCTCAACTAACGTGACGCGTGACCATGTGACAGGCTTGCAGGTTGCGACCACGCCAGCAAGATGTTGGGGGTGTGGGGGGGGGGACCAAAAAAATCAAAAAGTCGAGTGTTCAAAAGGAAACTGGCAGATCACAAATCTTCAACAACTTCGGCAAATCGGAGGAAAACTGTCAGCGACAGCTTGCAATGAAAATATGCTTTTGGAGGCAATTAGCATTATGGGAAATGTGGGGTTAAAATTGTGGACACCTCCCTCACTGTCCTAATGGAAGCTGAATTATGAACTGCCGGAGTATTGCTACGTAACTTTAGATGGACACCTGACGAAACCGTGACCCTTTTGAGTCGGTGCACCGACGAGCGAGAGGAGATACATAGAGATGGTTTTCTCTGATTCAGACCTTAACGCATGGAACATACCAGACATGTTGGTCAGGGCAGCTCCCAGTCGATTTTCATGAGCAAAATAAAGCCCTGACAGAGAGAGACGAGATTGTTCTCCTTTTATTGGAAAAACTCACCTCTATGACCTGTGGCACACACAAAATTAAAAAAACAAAACAAAAAAAAAACGATTTGAGGATGGAATAAAACGTAACTCTGGGGTGAGAAACAATTACGAGGCCCGGCCCTCCTCCCTCAACAAGTTCCCTCCCTACTGCAAAATGAAAAAAATACACAACCCTTCCTCTTTTGTGACCACCCCCCTCGTATTCATGCTGTCCCTTAAATTCGCTTAATTCTCTCAATGCAGATATGACTGTTTGTTTGTTTTTTAAATCACCCCAGTGCATTTCTGAGACCAGGCTTGTATCAAAACGTAGTCGTTTTGTTTTGTGCGTCTTTAGGAGCCCTCTTCCTCCCCCGGGGCCCCGCGGCTCGATCTGGAGCCGCGTCACATTGAGGTTTATGCAAGTTTAACGGAGACACGGGCAGAAACCGCATCCGAACAACTCAGATGCAGCTTTGTCTCCGCGTGAGGCGTCTGCGGCTCGTGCTCAGCCACCCACAGAGAGTCCCGACCGGGGTTCGGGTCTGGACTACTGCTTCGGTCCCCGGAAAAACCCCGGCCTGCACCACACGCTCCCGGCACTTAGCACACGCTTTGACTCTCATCTTCAAGTTGAACTTTCACGCGTGACCCGGTGGCATTTTGCGAGAGACGCGAGTCACCTCGACCGAATGTGGACTGAAATGTCCCCACCTTTCATTTGATTACTGGGGAGGGAGACAACTCGGCTCACGAGGAGGGAAGCTGCAGAAACTCACACAGGCCAACAGCGCCTCTCTATGGTCATCTCCGGAACTGCTCTGTCCAGTTCTTATTGCAATGAATACGGACTGACTTCCATGCAGTGAATGTAAAGTGAATGAAACTCTATTTGAGAGACTCAAGCACCTGTCGAAACCTCATGTAGTAACTCACCTCCAGGTTTTAATTGTCTGTGAATCCATACTACTTGAAATATTAAGTCCTGGTCGCTCTGAAATCAAATCCAGTGATTAACTCTGCTCTGTCCTCTATTCATAACTGGTCACATCTGCCAATTTAAGTGATTGAAACGTATAAATAGAATTAAAATCAAAATTTTTGGCTAAATGACTATGTTTGTTCCAGTCCTTTCCATTGAAACCAAAAAAAAAAAAACATCTATAAGATTGAATTTTCTGTATTTTCCATGTGAACAGCAGCAACGTTTTGGTTGTCAGCCTATTCCGAAATGTCATGGGTGAGAGTTAAACAGAAAACAACATCTGCTCTGCCTTTATGTGTGAATTTAAACTTCAAACAACTTGTCAAAAAAAAAACAATCATAAATAAAAGAAAATAACGGGCACACGAGTCCCTTTTTGATGAATGTTAAAGGGCTTTGGTTCAAAGTGCCAATGATTTTAGGGGAAATGCCCATTTTCAAACAAACAAATCAAGTAAAAACACCTGAGTTTCCCCTCGGGATCAATAAAAGGCTCCTCTCATGACAGGTCTTCCTGCTCCTCTTGTGATTGGTCAGCTGTCAAATAACTATTGGACGTGGAGCGTTGTTTTTTTTTTTTTCCTGAGAAGTTGCACTTCTTTCAACCGAGAGCAATTTCATACGTATTTCAACATGTTTATTCTTCCTATGTGGACAAGTTAAGGTAACCCACAGATGGTGGTGAAATCAATAGACTCTTGACTACAAGTACAATAAATGTTGCCAGCTCTCTTTCCCAAATTTGGGGAGGATACTGCTCAAAAACAACGTGGAAGAAACGTGAAATAACTTACAAGTCACCATCATCGGTATTTAGGCTCCTAATGTCCTGCCTCCCGACAGCTTGCATGAAATTTGACAGGAGCCACTGGGAACCACAATACTCCACTTCAATCGGGTTAGAGACACCCAGCTGGACCAACCTGGGGACAGACAGGGGACACCTCAGACTGGCCATTGACACAATCGTGGAGGAGCGGAGTCCAGTAGATATCTGGCCCTTAGAGACGGATTTTCCCTTCTCGTCCCGTCCACACCGATTACACGCCAGACCCGACTTTACACTAGAATCCGAGAGCCTCGTTGATCACACCCAGAACGCTTCAGTCTGTCTTCTCCGATCACGCACCAGTCGATCCAATGGGAACTGGTCTAGATAATGAGGTTGGTGACTCAGTTATTCACTATTACTAAATGACGCGTCATGTACTTCTACAGTGTCAGACATAGAAGAACGTTGGACACGTAACAATGGATCTGTCTCTCATCCCGGATCCGCTCGGGATGCATTTCAGGCGGCCCTGAGGGGGCGATTCTTTCAACGAAGGGCCGTGAAAAATTATTTTGTTTAGAGCAACAGCTGCAACATCTTAAGCTTCAAAAAAATATATATAAAATCAGATCAAGTAACTTGGAATGAAATGAAAATATGAATTTTCCCTGTTTTGCACTAAATAGGAAAAATTGGGGGCACATAGGGTCAAACAACTCAGTATACAAAATATTATCCCATCGATTTTTAATTCTTAAAACAAGCTAATTACAGGGAATAAGGAAATTAACATTTTACCAAGAACTATATACAACACAGGGGAGGTTGCTCCTTGAGAGGTGCCCTGTATTTCCTTGTCCAACAGCGACCCACTGGAAAAAGAGGTTTAACTACAAGAGGTCCAGGATGCAGCGAGAAGCCTTAAATCAGGCCGGGCCCCTGGAGACGATGGTTACCCATCGGATTTGTATAAAATATTCAGAGATGTACTCGGCCCTAGGCTATTGACTTTATTCTGCAGTGCACTGGGAATGGGCCTACTCTCTTTAAGTATGAGGAAAAGTCTGATCAAAATTATTCATAAAAAAAGGGGAAAAGATCCCCAGCAATGCAGCAGCCCTGGGCCCATATCATTAGGAAATGTAGATGTCGAGACACTCACTAAAACTAACCAACGTGCTTCATACAATAATACACCCAGGCCTCGTTAAGTGCTGGTCATCTGAAGATAACTACATATCATATGGGGAAACGCTGACAACCCAGACCCTGTGGTTGCCGTCTCACCACATGTGGAGGAGGCCTTCGCCAGGGTTGAATGGGGCTTCAAGTTTTACACACTAAAGGAATTTGCTTTTGGGCCGAAAGTACCGTGGGATGCCGTCATATCTTCTCCTTTTCATTTAGACGGGAGGCACAAAGCAGGGACGCCCGCTCTCTCCCCCCTTATCTCCGCAGTTGCCCTTGAGCCTTCAGCGACTGCAATGCGAAGCAACTCGACCCACAAATCCCCGTCCCCTCAGGTATGGGGGTTACTTGGGTATTAAACTTAGGGGGAAATTTGGAAAAGGATGCAGGCTAATCAACAACATATCATAGGAATCACTGGGTCCCTTTTACACAACTAGATCAAACTGTTTTATATTACTATTGGGTGGGTTAACTTAATAAAAACGATTATTATATCAGAGGTCAACTACGTAACTTGGGGACTCTCCCTTCCTCGGCTGGACTGGTATCACTGCTCGAGCCCATTCCTGGACCACATCAACAACAATGTCCAAAAATCACACCCAATGTCACCTGGTAAAGCTCATTGTTAATATACGTACGTTTTGTTTGTTTTTTAAACTAAAAAGTAGGTTTCTTGAGGTAAATCCGGTTTTGAGACTGTTGGACTGTCTGTAACAGATGAATGAATTAACCAGAATTTCCTGATGGCGAGCCCGGTTTGACTCGCAGTCTGGCTCAGACCCTGTGGACTGTGTAGACAGCAGCAACAACGCAACAGCGTCTGTACAGAACATAATAAAAACCTCAACATACATTCACTTACACACTAAGAGCCACGGCGGGACATTTAACCATCAGGAGAGCCAAGAGACAGAAAGTGTACCTGGCTCACGTTTTCCCTCCTCTCATGGACATGACTTGTCCACGAGAAATAAAGTCCCACTGCGCCTGCTCAGTTCGTGTGTTTCGTCTTTGTTGGCGCCATCTCTCTCCGTCCCTGCTAGTTGACTGAAACACCTGAGCTGACGTCGTCAGCGGCGCCGTAAAACGAGCTGGCTCTTCCCGTCGTTTCACGGACATAACTTTGTATTGTCTGCTGTGATGAGGACACTTCGGTTTCCTTTCCACTGACTCGTCCGTTCACAGATACACAGAAACACGGCAGCGACCGCACCTGGTGGTTGGATACCTTATATCGAAGGAGCAAACTTCAGATTCTGATGTCTACAGGCAGGATACGAGGTTACTACAGTTCATCCTGAGGGGAACATGAACGTCTGAACCACATTTCATCACAACTCATCAAATAGCTGTCGAGATATTACATCCTGGACAAAAAAATAACAATCTGCTACAGGAAAAGTTGGAGGAACGTGAGGCTCAATTATTTAAAATTTATTTAATGTCCGCAGCAAATTTATTTGAATGTATCTATTATCAAAAATGTTTTCTAATCCATCTAATAGTTGTTGAGACGTTTCACTCAAACCCAGAAATGTCAACCTGCTGGGGACACTAAACAAACAGTCCAGTGGTCACCAGTGTCAGAAGAACAAATTATCTGGAGACCAGGAACAATTTTGTGCAAAATCCATCAAGCAAATGTTGAGATGTGTCACGGAAGGAGTAAATGTTTTGACCAAGAATATTTGTAGCAAATTTCATGGCGATCTATGCAATAGTTGTTCAAATAGTAGGATTCATCCTCTGGGGAACGTGAATGTTTGTACCAATCCATCCAGTAGATGCAGAAATATTTCACAAGTAAAGCATCTGACCTGTGGGTGGCGCTAGATGGAAAACCAGAGGATCACCAAGGTTATTACAGTTCATTCGGAGGGGAACGCGACTGTCTTACGCACATTTCATCACAACTGATCCAATAGTTTTTGAGATGTTTCAGTCTGAACCAACACCGACATTCAAAATATTGATTAGCAGACGTTCATGAAGTGCGAGGTCCACAGAGACGAGCTTCTCATGTAACATGGAGCCTGTTTATGATGCATTTCATGAATAAGTATGCCTAATAAATAACCTGTCAATACTTCCTACCTGAATGTGTGTTTACGTGCCGATATGACGCACAATAACTGATCAGAAATAATGAGGCAGCAGCTTTAATTTTATACGGTACTCGAGGCACCAACAGGAAACATTCAACGGCAATGCATGCAAGCCGATTCACATATCCAGTCGATATGCACACACTGTTCAAACAGAAATACACAATTCATAGATATTTCAAGGCTGATGTATTCAGACAGTAGAGAACTTAAAGCTTACACATACACAGGAAACATCAAACAAGGTAACATCGCTTCAAGCTTCTGGCACTGGAATAAAAGAGCAGAGTCAACAAAGAATGATCATCCGAAGAAACCACAAGAACATCGAGCAGTAAAGTAATGAGGGGACAAGTTGTTTAAAGCTCACAGTATCCTCACACGTGTGATCATCACTTAAATGCCCGATACTTAGTCTGATATAGTTTAATCTCCCGGTCCCCCATTACAGACATGGCTTTCATGAAAAGTGGGCATCAAAGCTACCGTCTAATGCGGACAACGTTCCTCCAGACAAGGCCTTGCACCTGGTGGCAGTGACACGACAGTCTGTCCCAGTGTCACAATCGTACAGCACGTACAAGGCCGGAAATGTGCACCGACTGCTCGAAGAAAACACTGTAGTGAGCCACGCAGAAGCCTAATGAGAACACGCGGCCGTCATCAAGCCTTTGCACTCACTCACGCCTCACACTTTTTCATGCAGGGGCCAAGAATTAGCTGCAATTATACTATAATACTGTGGGAATAATAAAATTAAGCTTTTTTAAAGTAAGTTTGAAGAAAAATGATCTGAAAATATCAAAATATATGCATATTAAAAGAGCCATTTAACACCCTGGGAAAATCTTGTTTCAGCTGACCTCCAGCGGTTTCACTTCCCACCTTGCTGCAGTGATGCACAGGTGTACTCCAGCGCACTGTGACATCACTGGTTGGTTACGATTACAGGTGCGACGGGTCACACTTCTCACCTCGTCCAACCACGTGGTTGGTACTAAAGCGCCCTGCGGAGTTTTCTTCTAAAAACAAACAAAAGTTCACTCAGCGTTTCTCACAAAAAACACACTGCGTGTGTCCGCGAGCTCTAGCAAACATAATTAAACATTTGTTTACAGGGACCCAGACATACAAACATTCCTCCGTGGCACTACTAGTGGTCCAAAACTCGCAAGGGCACCTTTAATAGAACTTGTTTGACATTCTAAGAAACACTCTTACTGGCTTTCCTGGTGAGAGTTAGATGTTCAGAGTGGCAACAAAGCCCACCTACCAGCACCTCTAATGATCACCGATTAACACAGTTACACTTTAGTTCATTTGTAAAATGTAAACGCGTCAATTTGTCGTTTTACAGGGGGGTTTGTGCTGGACTGCCAGAGAAGGAATGGGCGTATTTCCCAACCTATCGACCTGTTCCTTTGCTAATTAATCTCCAGAGTGTGAGAAAGGATGCTTTATTAACAATTTATGTTTTTTTGGTCTGAAAAAAATGATTATGGAAGCTATTTCCCTTTTTTCCTGCACTTTGTGCAGTGCTGTTTGCTAAATATAGGCGTGACACAGTAATCAAAATGTAATCCTTATCTTCTCGCACACAGGCAATAAACACATCAACTTATTCCCTTCCTCTACATTCATGTGTATCTGAGTATCTTCCGTTTCTGGTTGTCTAAGCAGGAATGGTTTGTTGTCAGGCCCACATGAGAGTCACAAGTGTCAGGACGTTTACAGCATCAAATCATATGTGACGGCACAATACTATACTGAGGTTTCACCGATGGAAGCAGCAGGACCGGTAGTGTGTTGGGTTAATGTTTGGCTTCTCGTGGGTAGAACTCAGCTAAGGTGCTCTGAGGGATCCTCTTCAGCATCTCCTTGGGGAAGATCCTCATGAGCTGCCACCCGATGTCCAGAGTCTCAAACACGCTCCTGTTTTCATAGGCACCTGGACACAGAAACACATGTGCATGTGGACTATCGATAAATCTACTTTCTGTCGATCCAGCGATGGATTTTGATTTGTTTGTCAGGGTCAGTTTCCCATTAATCCAGGGAGAAGAGAGTCCTCATCAAGGCCTTTTCTCTCAACAAGGAATACTGTGACACGTAAAACCCACGACGGTGTACCTAGTCTCAGTCACAGGCTCTCTCTCTCTCCTGTCCGACTGTTGAAACATCAGAATATACAGTAATTGATAAACGGGTCATATTGTCCCCGCCGGTTTTCCACATACAAACCAAGGGTCTAAGGACAGAGGGTGTCGTATGTTGTACAGGTTGTAAACCTCCTGCTATTTGTGATACTGGGCTCTATAAATAAAACTGACCTGACGACTCCCTGGGCTCGATAAACGGCTTCAAAATCAATATAGCTGCATTCTCGAGCCTCTGTCAATTGTTTCAGATCCACCAGCAGCTATACCGTAACTCTGAGTGATCTGCCAGGGCCCCACTGTACCTTGGGAGATGAAGTTTTTCTCAAACTTGGTCAGGAACTCCAGATAGAGCAGATCATCAGCTGTCAGAGCCTCCTCTCCCACCACTGCCTTCATGGCCTGGACGTCCTTCCCTATGGCATAACAGGCATACTACATACACACACACACACACACACACACACACACACACACACACACGCGCGCTTAACAAATTTTCAGAGTGGGATGGAAAAGGCCAGTATGTGCGTTATGCAGCAGGAGTGTGTGCACGTACGAGCTGGTTGGAAACATCAGAGTGGTCTCTGCGGGTCATTCCTTCCCCGATGGCAGATTTCATCAGACGAGACAGAGACGGCAACACGTTGATAGGAGGATAGATCTGACGACATAACATCAGGATACGTACAGTAAGTACACAGACCAACCGGCTGCTCGCGCACCTCCCGGCCTGGCTACAGAGGAAATGAAGTGGTGAGCAAGTGGGTCTTTCATTTCTAGCACAAGGCTCCGACAGTCAAGGCCGTTGCTTTTTTTTGTTGTTTTTGTTCTGTCATTGTTCAAAAGAGCAACAATGCAGAACAGCTGCCGCCATGTGGGCTAAATTAAAAGAATCTCAATGAACCGCTTCGGTTATTTCCGTTTTATCTCAGTGTGACATTTGTAAAATCTAATTCAGCTTTATGCTGATGAACTCATTTAACCATTATAATTACAATTCTTGATTTTCTTGTTGAACCAATTACTGAAGTCCGTATCGACAGGACCGAAACAGGTTGCGAATATGTGGTTTAAAAACACAAAACTCTCTGGCGGCAGACCTGACATGACTTCAACACACGGGTCACACAGGTAAACCACTGCAAGTACAAGTCCCAGGACCACCGAGTCTCAATTCAGGCCTCAAGTCAAAGCAAACAATTCTCAGGTCAAGTCCTAAGTCAAAACCAACAAGTAACAAGTCAGGATCAACAAGTCACAAGTAAAGACCAACAAGTCTCAAGTTAAGACCTACAAGTCAGGTCCCGAGTCAATGCCACCAAGGCTTAAGTCAAGTCTCAAGTCAAGATCGAGAAGTCCTGTGGCAAGTCCCAAATCAACACCAACAAGTCTTTAGTCAAGACAAGTCTCAAGTCAAGTCCCAAATCAAGACCTAAAAATGTCAAGTCCTGAATCAAGATCAAAAAGTCTCAAGTCAGGACCCAGGTCAACACCAACAAGCCTCAAGTTAAGACCATCAACCTCTGTGTCAAATCCCAAATCAAGGCCAAATCAAGACCGACTAGTCCCAGGTCAGGTCCCACGCCAAGACCAAAAAGTCAGTTTTTCCAAGTCTATATCCACCAAAATCATCACTCAAGTTTCACTCAAGTCCAAATCATGTGACTCGAGGCCACATCAAGAATCACTGTGACCACTGAGCGTTTAACAGGCATAAAAACTGTCTTTTTGGACCTGATCTCTGCACAGTACAGTCCAATAGCTAACCCTGTCTTTGAGGTTGGTCCTCATTACCTGTCTGTTGTGAAGTTGCCTGTCCACATAGATCTGTCCCTCAGTGATGTAACCAGTCAGGTCAGGAATAGGATGAGTGATGTCTAAGAGACACAAGGGCACACTGTAAAAACAACACTACAGTCGTTAGCATAATGACTGTGCATGCATTTGTGTGTGTGATAGTGTGTGTACCGTCATTGGGCATGGTGAGGATGGGGATCTGCGTGATGGAGCCATTACGTCCTTCTACTCTGCCAGCTCTCTCATAGATGGTGGCCAAATCCGTGTACATGTAGCCAGGAAAACCTCGCCGGCCTGGAACCTCCTCTCTGGCTGCAGACACCTGGGACACAGTTTGGATGGTTTGCACACGGGTGAGTAAATGCACAATTTATTTCCAATTTCCCGTAGTCATTTCAGAATAAATGCACTGAAATTGAGGCTGACCTCTCGCAGAGCCTCTGCGTAGGAGCTCATATCGGTGAGGATGACGAGGACGTGCTTCTCACACTGATAGGCAAGATACTCTGCTGATGTCAGAGCTAAACGAGGCGTGATGATTCGCTCGATGCTGCAGTAAAGACGGGAGTGTACTCTCTTCATGCAATAGCAAGTTTTAAAACATAATGCTTTATAACCTGTGATCTAAACATCCAAGAAGACACTTGTACAATTAAAATGTTACAACTTAACATACTGAATGTAATAATCCTCATGAAAATACAGGGCGGTAAATATATACAACTTCCACTGAAAAAATTCAAAAATAAACTACTACTTACAGTGAATCTCCTAACATCTGACTCATAAAACTCAATCACAAGCTGATTATTTTCTGCTTCCCACACTTCTTGTCCACAAAAGTACCAAATCTGAAGTTGATATGTAAATGTAATCAGGTTTTACGAGGCAATTACTGAAAGAGTGGACCTAGTAGACCTTTGTGTCTATCCAAAACCTCTCCAAAATTCCAATATTTCAAGAAATAATCATCTTCTTTCAACATATAATCTCTTGGAACTCATGATAAACATAATTAAAAGAACTAGAAATCGCAAAAGAAGGGAATTTTAATTAGGTATAGGTTTTTGGTAAAGGTCATACGTGGGGTCGTTGGCCAGGTTGAGGAACAAACACACATTGTCCATGGACCCGTTCTCCTCAAAGTCCGACTTAAAGAACCTGGCTGTCTCCATGTTAACCTGGTGGCAGACAGAAGAGAGACCGTTAATTTCTCTGACGAGAGAAGCAAATCACTTCAGTGCATACGTAACACTTAAAAGTTCCCCTACACTCAAAAATGTCTTTTAGTCGTGATGTTTGAGCTTCACTGTGCAGAATGATGTCTGTGCAGAGTTTTACTTTCACCTTCATCTGCTGAAGGGGGAAGGTTTCTCTGAGCTAACCTTAAATCGCAGTTCAGCACCTGGACGTACCTGCAGCATTTATGCCATCACAACTAGATCGGAGCCAATCAGGGCTTTTCAGTAAAGTCGGAGACATCTTGTGTCCAGCTGTCAAACTTTTGAAATGAATCCAGAATGTCTCAATATTCCCATATTGAGAGATTCTGGATATTTCAGTGGTTGTCTCAGGAGGTAGAAGGGGTTGTCCACTAAACACAGGGTTGGTGGTTCAATCCCCAGCTACTCCTGTCCATGTGTGGAAGTGTCCGTGGCCAAAACACTTGACGCCAAATTGCTCCCGATGGTCAGCACCTTGCATGGTAGCTCACTGCCCCTGGTGAGTGATTGTGAACGGGCGGATCAGAGGCAGAATGTGAAGCGTTTTGGATAAAAGTGTCATACGGATAATTCAACTTTTTTTTTTTGGAACACCCCCCCCATCAGACAGAAATTACTGATCCAAGGATGGTGTGAGTGTGTTTGAATGCATTTTGTGCATTTGTAAAGGAGGCAAGCTCGGGGGTACAACGGGGTGTTGACCTGCTCTTTGAGCTGCCTCTCAGCCTTCAAAGTGTCTGAATTTGCTGGGGAAAAAAAGAATCTCACCCCCATGGCTGCAAACACTATGGCAAAGTTGTCCTCGCTGTAGTCCATCACATCCTTGGACTTCTTCACCAAACCGGCCTGCCGACAGATCTGAGCTGCGATCTGACGAGGGCCGAGGGCAGAGAGCAGAAAGAGAAACGTGGAGAACATCATGCAACTTTGGCACATCTCTAACACCATCTGGCCAAAGACATCCACACATCTTCAGCCTACTTTAAGGAAAAATCTCAATAATTGATGCAATTAATTAATCAATGCAGTTCATCAGCTTTGGTAAAGATCTATCCCTGAGGACCTCACACAGAGGACACAGAGGCTTCCTTCCACTTTGAAACAGCATTGTGCATGTGTGTGTGTTTGCATGTGTGCCTGGGTGTTTATATGTATCAATCTGTGTGTGTGTGTGTGTGTGTGTGTGTGTGTGTGTGTGTGTGTGTGTGTGTGTGTGTGTGTGTGTGTGTGTGTACCTCATTGTGCGGTAGCCCTGCAGCAGAGAAGATGGGTATTTTCTGCCCCCTAGCGATGCTGTTCATGCCGTCTATGGCAGATATACCGGTCTGAATCATCTCCTCGGGATAGATACGACACTGAGGGTTTATAGGCTGGCCTGTAATGTGAAAACATGTATTAGAATTATACCGATGGGTGACATACTAAAGTAAAAGCCAACATAAAGTGCGTTAGCAAGGCGTTGTTCCACCACAGGCCTCCAGAACAGGCTTCGGGTCTCCTTGTCAGAGATGTGTGAGAACACCTTCCTGCCAAAAGATGTTCCCTTATTTGGTGTTTTCGATGACGGTGGCGGAGAGCGTCTGACAGGTCACTACAAACCTACATCTAGAAAACCCCCAAACTTTCCTAAAGGACCACTAGAACCTCATAAAGAACCACTACAGCCTCCTAAAGGACCACTAGAACTTCCTAAGCAGGATCAAGGTCACCATGCAAAACTTTGTACTGATTTGCAGTAAACCATGCCTCTAGGAGGCCAAGTGTTCCCAAACCAGGCCAGAAAAATACCCCAAATCTTTATCAATCAATCAACCAATTTTGTATAATCAGAATGTTTTAATACCTTTTAAGTTTTACTACATGTGGCTCCACTATTTTCGCTGAAGCATCTCACACCGTATGAAATTCCCATGATAATTTATAGAAATGTGTTAATTTATTCAGGGTTGACATAAAATTGATAGTTATTCATATTTCATGAAAAGAAATTATCTCGTTATCTGCTGGTTTTCAGGCATCATTTATGACTGTTACCGAGCTGCGTCTCTCTCAACATAATTATATCATGTTCACAGGACAGTTCACAACACTGGTAATGTGAAGTTTCCAGTTGAAGCAAAAAGAAAAAAGAAATGACGGAGGATGGAGAATTCAATACAACATTTGAGTGTTTTCACTAACTCATCTTTCGGGTAAAAATGCCAAACATTCGCTGGCTCCGACAAATGTCAAATGTGAGGATTTGAGGCTTTTCTTTATCATATAGGATGATAAATTAAACATCTACGGGTTTTGAACAAAAAATTTGAATACGTCTGCTTGGGTTCTGGGAACTTATGCTGGCATTTTTCTCTTACATCCCTTATTTTCTGATATTTTATAGATGAAACGTCGAATCGTTTAATCGAGAAAATAAAATAACTTGTAGATGATGCGATAATGAAAATGTTGTACATTCACGTAGCAAACAGCCTCACTTGACTGGTTGAATTCAGCCGTAATGGACCAGTTTTTCCGTATTAAGTTACTGCTCATTCAAACCAAACATGTCCTGCTGCCTCGTGTTCATTAAGAGTCACCTCGTACCTATGTCAGTTGGAACTCATTATGAACGAACACTGTCGACGTACCCATGATGTCCAAGAAGTCCTCAGCCAGGACTGCTGGTCCTCTGTCGATAGGTTTACCAGATCCATTGAACACACGACCTGCAAACACACACCCAGACCAACACACTTGGTCATATTTCAGATTATAGTCTCAAACATCTCAAACGTTCACTTTTGTTTTGTCATTAAATACAAATCTAACTTTCACAGCTAAAGATGAATGTATGTGACGCTGCACTGGTTCAGTCGCCTCCGTTTGCACCTAAATGGACTGGACATACTGATTGTGTTGTGCCTCGTACCCAGCATATCCTCAGACACAGGTGTCCGTAAGATGTCCCCCGTAAACTCACAGCTGGTCTTCTTGGCATCGATACCCGAAGTCCCCTCAAACACCTGCAGAGGGCCCAGTGGAGGAGCAAAGATGAGAAAGAAGGTTAAAGGTTAAAGTCAAAGTCCCCCGTTGAATCCTCTTTCTGTGTCATACATGTTTTCTGTTTTGTAATTTACTTGTGTACATTTGCTCTGTTTGACGTTTGTTACAAGCCTATGACGAACGCTGGATGAAAAGTCAGAGGATCACCAAGGTTACTACAGTTCATCCTGAGGATGATTCAACATGAACGTCTGAACCGCATTTCGTCACAACTCATCAAATAGCTGTCAAGATATTACATCCTGGACAAAAAAATAACAATCTGCTACAGGAAAAGTCGGAGGAACGTGAGGCTCGAGTTTTTAAAATTTATTTAAATATCCGCAGCAAATTTATTTGAATGTATCTACAATGAAAAAATGTTTTGTAATCCATCTAATAGTTGTTGAGACGTTTCACTCAAACCCAGAAATGTCAACCTGCTGGGGACACTAAACAAACAGTCCAGTGGTCACCAGTGTCAGAAGAACAAATTATCTGGAGACCAGGAACAATTTTGTGCAAAATCCATCAAGCAAATGTTGAGATGTGTCACGGAAGGAGTAAATGTTTTGACCGGATGATCACACTAGAGGAAAAGCGAGACGTGCACCAATGGCATTAGAATTTGTCCTCCAGGGACCAAGAATGTTTGTTGCAAATTTCATGGCGATCTATGCAATAGTTGTTAAAGCACGTCAACCTCATTGTAACGCCAGAGGACCAGCAAAGTCAGTAGGCTTCATCCTCTGGGGAACATGAATGATTGTACCAATCCATCCAGTGGATGCAGAAATATTTCACAAGTAAGGCATCTGACCTGTGGGTGGCGCTAGATAGGAAATCAGAGGATGACCAAGGTTATTACAGTTCATCCTGAGGGGAACACGAATGTCTCTATAAAGTTTCCCGTCAGTTCATCTAATAGTTATTAAGATACTTTAATTTCATGCTGGCATGGCTAAAATGAGTTTTGAATCTTTTGAACAACGGAACACTCACTCGCTCAAGCGCACACACACACACACACACACAGACACTGAGAGTACCTGCACCACGGCTTTGGAGCCGGTGACCTCCAGAACCTGCCCGCTCCTCTTGGTACCATCCGGCAGGGTGAGATGGACGATCTCTGCGTACCTGGGGAACTGAGCAAAGCCCGACCACAGGCACCGGTTACAGGAGGCTGAGAGTGTTCCAAGATGTGTCTGCTGAAGATTACGTGTCAGGAACATGGAGTAATGAGAGGTTTCAAAAAAGTGAACGAGACCATAATGTGTGTGATGAAAAATAGAAAAAAAAATATGGGGGGGGGGGCTCTGTCAGCCATTTCACATGCACTTTAGAGACCTCAACTTCAGCCCGTCTACTGTGGAGTCTTGGAGATGCCTGGCTTCAGTGTCACGAGGTAACAGCTAAATACAGTAACATCAGTGAAGCTTTGACTAGAAAATCTGGCGAGACTGACGAGAAGTTACGGAGGATGAATCTCGATAAATGTCCGAATATCGGGACCGAAGCCATCTCCACCTCCATTTTTTTTTTTCTTTTAACTCTGTGGCCTAAATCTGCATCATCAGAGCCTGGTTGCTCTGGCCGCTAGTCGGTCCTACTCTCACTGCACAGACAACAGGCGCCTGGATGACGTCCGATACTGAAGACAAAGCTCGGATCAGCTGGTTATGAGAAAGAGCCGAAGTTGAGCGAGGAGCGAATCATCTGATCCTGCGTCTGTCCACTCGACTGCGTTCTGACTCTGAGAAGAAACCGTGTGACACCTGTGGTGAATCCTGCCAGTCCGGAGACAGGTCAATGTCACTATAAATATTTAGATGCTGCTCACATCTGGTCAGAGAACGGTGTATTTGTTTACCTCCCTGCCTCCCACAAGGAGTCTGCCAAGGCCCTCCTCGCACTAGTTCAGCTTTTCTCCGCCCCCAAGTGGTGTTACCCATGAGATGGACGATAACCTCTGTACAATCCATCTGGAGTTCTGTCCACGTCGTTGAGAATAAGGCGGAAATGCCACATTTGAAATCAAGACATTTTGAGCAACCAGCCACACACGATGAAAGTGGAAAAGAGATGAGAAACTCAGCGTGTATTGGTTCATAAATGGAGAACATCTGAGATCTTTGCTCATCCTCACCTTCACCTGATCCAAAATCACCAGCGGCCCGTTGACTCCGGACACTGTCTTATAGGCTGAGAATGCAGAAGACAGTTTGTGTTGACAACAGTGCAAACACAGTGTCCACTGACAGAGACCGACTTAGTCAGAGCAGTAAGACAGCAAACACAAACGCCAATGGCAGCAGGTGACCCCTATCAATCAACAGGACAACAACAGTAATGAACAACTTTACTTATTTGTATTTTTGTATCAAGCAACAACAGTCGAATTTCCATCCAAATCTGGCGCAAATTTTAACCAAATTTTCAGAGGAATGGTCAAGACATGAGTGAAGTCTGGTTTCCCTCCACTGCTGCTGAGTGAACGTGAGCCGATCAACAGCCGGTGGAGCCGATTCTCCAGACGCCACCGTTAAACCACCGCAGAAGAAGAGGACGCGGCGAGACGAGGTCGTTGAAAGAGCTGCAGTCGGAGCTCAGACGATGGGGAACCGTGTGGAGAACGTGATGGAACCTGACGTTTCTGCTGGTTCCATGTTTTGATTCGAGGAAGGTTCACGTCTCCTCGTGGCTCCTCACTGACCTGATGGTTTCCTCTCCTCACGCTTCATCTACGTCAGCGTTTAGTCGCCACGTCTGTTTACCTTTGGGTTTCTAGCCACACAATACAAATGTAAAATCATTGATGAGATATTTTGATGATTTCCAGCATTTTTACTCTTCTTTTTTTATGTGCAAATTGAAAATGCACTTAAAAGTAGGTGGGTGGAAACACACTTAACGCCGAACACCGCTCAGCTCCGGCTCCTCAGTTGTCAGTTTTTGCTGCCGTTCTTTATGTTCTTTAGGTTTTTTGACTGACGCAGGCCGATCCGGCGGTAGAAGGTTTGTGTTGAAGCTGTTTCAGAGGCGTCGACTTGGAGGGCGTAGATGTGCTGCGGTTGAACTGTACTGCGTTATACTGACAGGTGTTTCCGTTATTTTGTCCACCTCATTCATGCCGGTGAGGGTAGAAATAGCCCGTGACGCAGCTCACCACCGAGGCCCACACACGGTGATCCAGCACAGACACCCGGGGGCGTCGGTTCAGTTCAGCGCGGCGACGACGGACGATTTTGATTATCGATCATTATCTGGGCAATAAAGTGCCACCGCCATTTCCCCACGAACGAAGTTTACACATTCAAACGTCTAGTTTCACCCAGCGACGGAGGAGCTACTCAGGTCTTTGAAGTAAAAGCGTCAACACGATGAAGTAAAAATACTGCATTTGAAGTCAAGATGACAAAGTTTTATCAGCTAAATGAACGTAAGGTATTGAAAGGAAGAGCACTTGTTTTGCAGCCCTCGGGTCGGGCCCCTGCAAAGGGTCTATTTTCGGGCTTTTGTCCGGGCTTCGGCCTTTTTGCGAAATATCGCAGAGTTTGACCTCGTTGGGCTTCGAAAAGTTGCTCTTCCTTTGGAGGGGGAAACACGTGGGGCCTCTACCTGACGCCGCCGCTGCTCTGTGAAGGGGTCAAGAGCCAAAGGGGCCGGGAGCCGCCTGCTTTCATGTGCAGTAACGTGCTGCGTTTTCTAATCTCATCGTGTGTGTGTGTGTGTGTGTTCGGTGTGAAATCTCAGCATGAAAAGTAACTCGTGACGAAGGATGTGGGATCCGCGTAGGGAGGTAGGAAGCAGAATGCTCCCGCTCCTCAGTGGAGAGGGGTGGGAGTAAAAACCGGAACGCAGAGGGGAAATGCTCAGGTACGGCACGAGGGCCCCAGAACCAGGTACCAGAACCAGGTACGGCACGAGGGCCCCAGAACCAGGTACCAGAACCAGGTACGGCGCGAGGGCCCCAGAACCAGGTACGGCACAGAACCAGGTACGGCGCGAGGGCCCCAGAACCAGGTACGGCACAGAACCAGGTACGGCGCGAGGGCCCCAGAACCAGGTACCAGAACCAGGTACGGCGCGAGGGCCCCAGAACCAGGTACGGCACAGAACCAGGTACGGCACGAGGGCCCCAGAACCAGGTACGCAGAACCAGGTACGGCACGAGGGCCCCAGAACCAGGTACGGCACAGAACCAGGTACGGCACGAGGGCCCCAGAACCAGGTACGGCACAGAACCAGGTACGGCGCGAGGGCCCCAGAACCAGGTACCAGAACCAGGTACTGCACGAGGGCCCCAGAACCAGGTACGGCACAGAACCAGGTATGGCACGAGGGCCCCAGAACCAGGTACGGCACAGAACCAGGTACGGCACGAGGGCCCCAGAACCAGGTACGGCACAGAACCAGGTACGGCACGAGGGCCCCAGAACTGCGCTTCTTTCCAACCCTGGTTTTCCCCCAAACCCGGAGAGATCCGGCTGAATTCGGATCAAGGGAGACAGGAAAGAACCTCGTGAGTGAACGATGACCGATCGATCGAATCGTTGCAGCTCGGCTCGCTGGACGTGACGCGTGAGGGAAATGGGTGAGATGCCCGTAAGACCACGTTCGCCACGGGTCGGGCAGGTGAACCGGTGACGACTGGGGGACTGGCGGTTTTCGGCCGGAAGCGGCGATGTTCCCGTCAATCCGTCGCCCGCCTCCTGTCCTTCGGGGACCTGACGTTCGGACCGCCGCGGACTCCTACCTCAGCTGACGGAGTTATTCAGACGGGGAGGGACTCACTGAGGCGGGGTTGGGATATATAATCCCGGCTCACGGCCATCACGTGCTCCCGGGAGGCGGCGGCGGCGGCGGCGGCCGGGGCGGCGGCCGTCGGTCGGTTGCCGCTGACGGCCGAGGAGAGCTCGCTCATGGCCCCGTTCACCATCCCTCTGAGCGCCTTCATCGCCATGTCTCCACCCGCGGCGGCTGCAGCAGCGTCCGAGTCGTGACGGTCTCCGCGCATGCGCGGTCGCCGCACCGGCTGCACCACGAGGGATGCGGCGAAAACACGCGCTCTCCCCCCGCACGAGCTCGTCGTGCACGACCGCGGGCTGTAAACAAGTCCTCGCGGAGTCCGGCTAAGAGATGCAGGACGGAGACTAGTCCACGAGTCCACAACGAGTCCACCACGAGCCCACACGCGGCGAGACATTTATCGGCTGCGTGCGAGACCGAGAGGGATCCATCGCTTTGCTGGTTCGGGTTTTCTGAAGCTCACTCCTCTGTTCGACTCTTCATCCCTGAACTTAGAAATGACAGAGTCTGTGGAACTGTGCGTGCACAAATGAATAATGGTGTAAATAATAAACGTACTTCAGGAGTTAATGAGATTTCATGTAAAATGCCTTCGTTTTTCTTTATCATGTTTATTTTCTTCAGCCCTTCTCTATACTTTACTACACATTCTGTCTTCATATATCTTTATGTATGAATTTGTATATTTTGATCTTTTTGTTCCCCCCATGTACTTTACTGTTACAAAATCATAGAATGGATGTCTATAGAAAAAGTTATGGTAGGTTACGTAGTAAATAAATAAAGATAAATAATCAATTTTAAAATAATTGAGGAAATTATAAAAACTCAGCTCATTACTATAAAACGTTATCCATCATTCATTTACATACCAGGGTTTCTCTGGATAGAATTTTTATTTCAAAATGTCCCTTTTCAAAAGTCTTTCAAAAGTTTTATTTCACACTGACTTTTTTTTTTTTTTTTTTAAAAACAAAGACAACTTTTATTTCATGATGTCTCTTTTCATGACGGTGGTGTCGCCGGCCTCTCGCCCTTCAGCGCGACGAGAGCCGATCATCCATCCACTCAGCTAAGTTTTCTGTCAATCGACTAATAGATTGATCGACTAACCGTTTCAGCCCCAGTCGGTTTGCCCGTAGAGCTGAAACAAGTAGTCGACTAATGGATGGCAGAGAATAAATGATCCATTATTAAATCGATTCATGGTTTAAGTCTATTTTTAGACAAACATGAACATATGAAGGAGGCACAGCGGAACTGACTGACAAACTTCTGGTTTCACGTCTTTTTTCCTTTGTACCAAATAAATCTCCTCTTCTCGTTACTCCGTCCACAAGCTGCAGGGGAAAACCGACTGGTGGCTGTGGGGATTAATAAATCCACCCTCATTCAATCACTCCACCGGTGTCATCGCTCGGAAACGGCCGGGCCGATCGGACTGAGGGCCTGACGACGGCAGCTCAGCAAACGGGCACCGTATTGTTTTCTGGAGGGCGCGGAGCGGCTCGATGTGAACCCGTCGCACCACAAAAACCTCAGCGTGTGCGTCCTGCTGCCTTCAGATGCTGCCGGGATTCAAAGCAGAGATGTCGGTAAATCAGTCTGCAGTGATCTACAAATGAATGTGACTGATTCCTGAAGCATCTGTTGTGCACGGATGCCTTATATCGTATGAAAAGCTTCTGCCTCAGTTCTGCATTAAACATTAATTTCTGATGCCGATTCAAAAACATCTACTGGTTGGAGAGTACTTAACGAAAATAGCTTATTCACCATTATGGAGTCATTATTGCGCATCTGTTCCGAGTATTTAGTCTGTTCTCGTCGATAAAATCACCGGACCGGCCGTGAATAGATATGACAACAGACAAAGTCTCAGTACAAAGTCTGAGACACATTTTCCGTCAAAATTCCAGCATCTCACTCTGCACGGCCTCACCTGAGGGAACCTCCCGCCCGTTTGTGCCTCTCCTCCCGCCTGCGCGCTCCACACTGGGCACAAAAATACCACGCGGCCGGGCAGAGGGAATATCAAGGTCAGGGAAATACCAAGCGGTCGGGGCGCTGCTGGAGCCGGTTGTTTGCTCAAATCCCCCCTAGACTAGAAATGGGCTGTGGATTTTGTCCCCCATTACTTTAAGAAGGAATCTCTTCGCAGGAGGAACTGGACTGGCCCTCAGTAGAGCTCGTACCTCAGCTAAGGCGGGGAAATGCCCTATCTCGCCCTATCTAAGGAACGTGATTGAAAAACTCCTGGAAATTTTGACGCACATTGGTTCAGTAGCTTTTGCGTAATCCTGCTGACCGACGGACACGGGTGAGAACAGAACCTCCTCGGCGGATGTAACAGTGGGTCCTTTCGGTGGGTAGACGTTTGGTACCGTCAGCGAACTGAACGTTTAGACATACAGATTCAGCAGAACAGTAGAAATGCGGCGTAAAACCAAATCCAACTCAGCCCATAAAAGAGTCTGTTCTGTGCCGTGATCGTGGCCGGAGTTGTGTCCCACATCACGCGGCAGCTGTTGAACCCCGCGGTGCTTATGTCAGTGTCCTGGCTTCTGTCAAACGTAGACCCCCCTAGTAGGGGTCGTATCCGTCCACTCGGTGTCTGTAGCCATGTGTCATTTTGGGACCGGCCCACTCCCCCCCAGATCCATCATAGCCGTTGGACTCGCTGGTCCAGTGTGGCGAGTAGCGGGGGAGGGGAGGAGGTAGAGGTCCTCTTCTTCTGTCCTCCTGCAGGCAGGGGGCTGGACTCCACTCCGGCTCAGGTGGCGGGTATCTGGACCTGCTCTCCTCTGAGCGGGGGGGTCTCCTCCACCGACCGTCAGGGTGAGGGGGTGTCCATCGATGGGGGTGGAGAGGGGCCCCCGTTAGTGGACGAAAAGGAGGCGGAGGGAGTAACGGGGGATCGGGGAGAAGGTGGTCGTGGGGCTGGTGATGATGATAGCGGGGGTTTAACCCTTGTGAAGGCAAAGATCTGCAGGAGGATGGAGTGAAAAGGTTAGAAAAAGAGAAACAGAGCAACTCATCTGTAAATAAATGACTAAAATGCCCCTTGTTTATTAAAGTTAGAGCTTTCATGGCTACAAATCTTTATTGATCACAAGGTTTTGTAAATCACAAGTCGAGGTTACATTTTGGAAGCTTGTGGTTGGATAAAGCTTCCATCCCACATCTAATCACGTCACCTGTGTGTGTGGATCGATCGTTTTCTTCTTCCTGCTCTCAAGCCAAAAACGAAATACTGAAGTTCACTGCTGTCAGTCCTGACCCGCTCTCCTTCATCACGCCTTATCGCTGACTTTCAAACCCTCTTCTCAACGAGAGCTGCTGAAAATGTCCTGTCAATTTCCCTGTCGTGGTTTCACAATAAAGGCCTACTAATGTCTGCCCATGAAAATGTAATTATCGCGAAACACACGCAGCAAGTGTTACAGCAGCAAATAACCAGATACACCTGATAAATGTAGATGAAAATACGAGCACTGATGTTTTTCAGCAACTAATTTTGACTTCTATCACTGATTAATCTGCAGAAAGAGACTTGAAACTTTCAGCCAGAAAAACGCTGCTTTTTCAGCCTGCTGGTGAGTTACTCTTGTTCAGATATTGTCTGGCTGAGTTGTGTAACAGTGTCGCCACGTCCCCGGATCTCAGCGACGACACACTGTAGACAGACCCTTACTCGTTATGGCCCGAGCCACCAAACGTCTCCCACGTCTCCCAAGGTCGCGGTGGGTGATGTGGCCTTGGAATAATATCGTGATATTATCTCTGAAAACCCAGCAACCCGACCTGAGCCTGGTGAAGGAAGCTCAAAATGGAGTCCCCCAAGTGTTGAAAACTTCAAAGACGCAGAGGTTAAAAAGGTCGTCTCTAGAAATGAAGAGGAGACCTTTAGATCTGCTGTTTCTCCTCCCTACCTGTGGTACCAGGAGTCACTGAGGTGCGGTCGTCTCTCCTCTCTGCTGTCAGAGTACGGTGAAGTGGAACATGGCCGATGCGCAGCGCAGCCTCTCTTTGGCTCCTGCTCAGACTCCTCTATCCCCTCGTTACTGTGGAGAAAAAAGTCACAAGGGACCAATCAATAAACGTGCTGGACAGTCAGATCGAACTAGAGCAGACAGTTATGTAAAACACTGACTGGTACATTTTAAGGATATAAAAGTCGCACTGTGCACAGATATATGCAGAGCTGTAGAGAGATAACTACACCACAGGGCGGCTGTGGCTCAGGAGGTAGAGCGGGTCGTCCACTAACCGAAAGGTCGGCGGTTCGATACCCGGCTCCAACAGTCTGCATGTAAAAGTGTCCCTAGCAAGATACTGAACCCCCAAATGTTGGTGTGTGTGTGTGAGAGAGAAAAGCGCTGTAGAGGAAAGTGCTTTGAGTGGGCGATAAGACTAGGAAAGTGCAGCCCATTTACCTGCTAATTCAGGGTGAGCAACAGATTTACAAACAAGAAATTAATAGACTTCTTCTTTCCTACTCTGTATATGGGAATGCACATTAGCAAGACCATTCTGGGTCAAACTTATTGAGTCCTGGGTCATTACTCTGGTTTAGGGGTCCCTTTAGCTTTATTAGGGAATTTATGTTTATTAGGGAACAGATCTCAAATATAAGGCCTAAATAAAACAAATCAAACAAAAAATACTGAAACACAGTACACGTTGCTAGTGGGTTGCATATACTTTTTAAATATGCATTTACTGCGTCAGAATTAAAATAAAAAAAACATTGTGACACAATTTTAAAAGCCACATTTGACTCAGATCCCAACACAGAAAACACAAAGCGTAGAGGTGCGCTGTCCATCAGAGAGCAGCACAGACCCAGTAAATGATTACGTGAACGGGAAATCCACGTACTGTGCGTTGTATTTTACTCTGTATCTTTGCTTGATTTCCTCCGGCCTCTAACAACAAATACAGGAAAATGTGCGTTTTTAGTAGGTGGGGCGGGTACGATTACAGCCCCCACCATTATACTGAGGTGCTGGAAAACAGTCAACGCTCCAGATTTGAAAGACGGGAAAGCTGCAGCGGTACAGACGGCATCCTTTGAGACTATGCTCCGTCGGTTAAAAGGTGGTCTGGACGACGGGACCTCTTCCTGAGTGCCTGTTTGGATTTCAAGCCAAAAACCTCTTGTGAATGTAAAAAGTTTTCCTTTCGTTGTTCTGTGGACTGAGTGTCTCACTTCCCTATGTGCTACTCATTCTTATTTATTCCCCTTCTTGTTTTTTCAAATATCCTCGACCAGTCCTTGTAACAGTATTGACTCCTGTAACCCTTTTCTTGCCGCCATGTACCAACCCTTTCTTTAAGAAAAAGTGAAAACTTAAATCTAAGAGAAATAATAAAACTCTCCGAGAATTGACAGTAAATATGTCTGTGTCTGCATCACCTCCTCTTTGGTCCACACTGTAGATCTTCAAGATAGTTCTGTCTCTCTATAGCGTGGCCCCGCGACGAGTTGAACACTGAGAACAAAGAACATTGAAGATGTTTTGTGTCCATTCACAGACGCGCACGGCGTTCCGTAAAAGACATTAAAATGAGAGACTTTAACATCAGTACTCACGCTCTACAGCCTCCTTAGGATCCATCCCATCAACATCTATCAGATACCTGCAGATCAGATAACCGGTGCGATTCAGGCCGTGGGTGCAGTGGACTCCGATCAGCTTGTCTGCGATGGAGATGCCGGTTAACGTGTGCGTGTAACAGGTGAATCCGTGTAAAAAGAAGCAACGGAGATTCATCTCGTTCAAAGTCAGTGTTGTATCCATACTCCAAGGAGACATAACGGGTTTTTCTGTGATAACAGTGCTGACGTACTCTAGTTTCCGTGTTGTCAAGACACAAGATCAGGCGTTCTAGTGTTTAAGAAAATACAGATATTCTACCTGTAACAAAAAGAGTGAAGATGAGTGAAAAGGCAAAGCATCAACCGATTTCTTTGCATTGGAAAGTGCGAGGCGCAGTCTGACTTGAAATGACGTAAATGTTTAGCAGACGAGGAGCAGCCGTTTTGTTGGCCTATGCAGCGGATTTCCCTCCACTCATATCTACAGACACAACCCACAAGCATGTTTACATGCACACCAGTATTTAAGACTTATGCAGGTTTTGATTTGATCATGTGTCATAGAGGCATGTTTACCTCCTGTACATCCAGCACTAGTAGCACCTGCACACAGCAGTGATCCTGAATATGTCTTTGAGGAATGGTTCTACACTTTGGGTGATGTGGAGATTTTGCTGGTTATTGACCCACTCGTCAGTGAAGAAAGCGTTCGGGAGCCCAAGATGTCTTATTCTGAAAATATTTATTGAAGCTTGGCCGAGGAAAATGGAGAAATTATCAGTACAAGTTTACGGCGTCTCCATCCTGAAGCTCGGTCCCCTGTCCTCAGTCTTTCAACCCCTACAGACGATGCTGCCGATACTTTACGCCCAGAAATGGTCGAGCTCGCTGCCTCCACAGTTTGTGGAGTTGGTCTGTTGGTTTGCTGTTCTGTAAACAGGGAAATGTTTTTACCCGTGTTAGTTCAGATCACGTTGCACGTGGCCTTCAGTGTATCCCGGTCTGGAGCCGCCGTTATCTGGCTCTGCCCCTGGATTCTAGCGGACCCCAATCTGTGGCGTCTAGGGAGGCAAAAGCAGCCATCTGCTTTGACCTTGGCCGCTACAGCAACGCTGCTTCGCTTTTATCAGAACGGCTCCGTTTTCCCCAAATAACCTCCGACGGCTGCCCGACGTCTCACGGAGAGAAGACAGTTTGCCTCAAAGAAAGATTCGCTGCTGCTTGTCTGAGACCTCAAGGCCCATGCTTGACCTGCCTAACCCAACAGAGAATTCTCTAACATTGGGAAATATACTATTACTATTATTATATATTTGCTTTCTGGCAGAGTTAAATAAGAGGAGTGATACAACTCTCATGTCTGTACAGGAAACAGCTCGCCTGGCTCTTTCCAAAGGTAACGAAATCCACCCACCGGCATCTCTACAGAATCCATAATTAACAAGATATATCGCGTTTGTTTAACAAAGACAAAAACTAGGGGATATGTGCCAAACTATTTCTTGATTGGGAGCAGTAACGATTGTTCCAAATCCTCCGCTGCTTGCCTGGCAACTGCTCAGAGGCAGCAAAGAAAGACTGAAGGTGTCAGTGAGACAGCTCTGGAGTTCCTTGAACTCTCAGTGAAATAAGTAAACAAGTTTAAAATAAGAGTTCCTGACATATTGGACAGTGAATATACACCTGTTGTAGCAGCAGCGCTTCATAATACGTCCGGTGTGTTCTCACCATTGTCTGCGTTCTCCCGTAGAAACCCGCGTACAGCACGTTTGAAGCTCAGGATCTTATTGTCACTGGGAACCTCGTGACCGGCTGTGAAGATCTTCACAAACAGCAGTGATTCCGGTACGTCCTGCACAAAAAAGTACAGCGTTCATTTTACCGTCATTCCCTTTAAATTAAAAAGGAAAAAACCTTTAAAATGATGACTGAGCTTTGGGTGAGTGTTTTTGTTTCTTTACCTGGAGTTTGTAGTAGCGTGTGGTGAAGGTCAGGTCAATGATCAAACCAAGTTCTTGATTTTCTTTGCTCAGAGTGTCCAGCAGCTCCCAGTGGCCGAAGACCTCGGCGCATGGAAGCTGACGGTTCAAAGACTAAAGAAAACACACAGACTTTCAGGAGCAGTCACAAACTCACTGCTCACTTCCGAACCTAGTTTTTAAAAGAAGCTGCTCTCGGTCCGAATCCGCGACACACACACTTGATGTATAACTCCTGACCTGTTTGAGGGGAACTTTGAAGGCAATGAAACGTGTCCCGTGAAGTCTTTTCCCAACAGCTTCATAATCCAACCATCTGAGAGAGAGAGAGAGAAACGCATCAGTGTTACAGTGATGTACAGTTGTTACTGACACTTTAAACATAGGGAGAGGAATCACTGTGATCACCTGAAGGATAAATCTGGTGATATTTCGATATTTTTCTTCATGTGCAGAGTTAAACCAACATTGAGCCTCTGATGTATCTGATTCCTCTGAGTCTCAGGGCTCCACAGTTGTTCAAGAACTATTAAAAACACGTCAGTGAGCCGCACACACGCTCCTTCTTCACCATGAACACACACGCTGTAGTTTATTTTGACTCAGTCTCCCACACACACCGTCCTGCTGCCCCAGATACTTAGTACAGCACCAAATGTGGATTCATCCGCCACTGAAAATAGTCCCCAACAAAGTCCCTATTTCCTCCTGTTTGTTTGATGAAAACTAGTGAGCAGCTGTTTCAGGTGATTAGAGACTTTTCTTTTAATTAAACTATACACTCAATTGCCCATTTATTACCCAACTAAAACTAGTGCTGTCTGATCCCACAGTCCTGCGATAAATCCTGCTTCACGAAGGCCATAATGTTGAGTCTGTGCTGAAACCATTCCAGAGAGGCCTTGATTCGACTGTGCGATCGTTGTGGAGGAGGCAGCCTGTACTGTCAGGTGTCCACCACGTTTATACTAATGAGCGTCGGCTCGATAACAGGAACCGTCCCAATCAAACGGAGAGGTGTTTCTGTTTTCCTTCGTGTTATGTCCCTATAAACTGCATCGACAATAAACGTGATCATTAGTTGGCGCCCCACACTCCAGCAACACCAATAACATCTAGATATGGCCCAAGGTGGTAAGAAATACCACGTTTCATGTGCTATCTGTGTTTTGCTACGTGTATTTTACTTTGCACTCTGCACCTTCTCACTGCTGTTGTCTTCTTTACAATGTGCACACACAGTCAGACTCCTATGAAGCCGCTGTGTGTTCTTGGTCGTTGTCGTATATTTATATACGTGTCTGCTTTCCACCTACTTGTAGTGACTTGTTCATGTGTTCAACTTTGTTGACGTTTGTCTATTTCCATCCATCTTCTGAAAACTGATCCGGGAACAGTGTGTAAACACTCCTTGTACGTGTCACTCACTCACAAACACACTCACACACACACACACACACACAAACACTCACTCACTCACACACACAAACACTCACAAACACACACAAACACTCACACACACACACACACACACACACACTCACTCACACACTCACACACACACACACACACACTCACTCACTCACTCACACACTCACACACACAAACACTCACACACACAAACACTCACTCACTCACACACTCACTCACACACACACACACACACACACACACACACACACACACACACACACACACACACACACACACACACACACACACTCACACACACACACACACACACACACACACACACACACACACACACACACACAGGGCCGTTAAAGCCGGTGCCGATGTCTAGAGGCCTTTTGTTTCCCAGTGGAAACGACATCCTTCAGGGGGCAACGTGAGTATTTCACAGACCTGACACCACGGACGGCCGCTAACTAGATCAAAACATGGCGGGTATAAAAACCCGGACTATCATCCGTTGTAATCCGGACCCACTCAACCGTTTTCAACGTCAGCTCCACGTCACTGACACGTAAGCCGTCTCTCTCCGTTACTCACCTGTCCGGTATGCCGGTTTTCTTACTGTGTCGGGACATTTTCAAAGTGTTTGTGTACCGGAGCCAGTTTGCCTCCGTCCGTCTTAAACAAAATACCGGAAAAACGTAAACGCCCGAACGTTCACCACGTGCGACCACAGACACAGCTAGCCTGCTAACGGCTCCTTCTTTCTACAACCGGCTACGGGGAGGGCGACTTCACACGCAGCGGTTAAAACCGGGAAAAGTGCCCCCGGTTAAAAAAAAACAACAACAAAAAAAACACAGTACCGTTAACTCCCAACAATATTTATCGAGTCAGACCTCCCCCCTCTCAGACCCCATCTCAAAAACAACTGCAGTCGCACGATGATGACGTGGCGACACCTGAGGGCCACCTGGTGGCCGTGGAGCAGATCACATCAGGTAGAAATAATACACGGCCGCTTGAAGCATGCGCAATAGGTACAAAGACAAGACTGCATTTATTTCTGTTTCACTTTAATTCTACCAACGTATTTCTAATTCATTCATATATGTATCCGTTTATATACACATCATTCATTCATTAATTTATTTATTTAATCTCCACATTTATTTATAATAGAGACAAATAGATATGAACAACGTGGAAAAAAACGTGGGAACATAAATAAATAAATAAATGGAGAAATCAATAATGTAGATATCATTATAACAATTCACTAAAGGGGAAATAAAGGAATAGAGAAACAATTCGATCAAAAATTGAATAGCAACAAAAAATTTCGTTATCATCCTATTAAATTGTTTTGTTTTGTTTTGTTTTTTTTTTACCACATTTCCATTGAATGGTTTCTGTTCTGCTGGCAGGGTGGACAGTCGCGTGATTATTTCACGTGCCGCAGTTACACAAGACAGAAGTAAATAAATGTATGTGTATGTGTAATGTGTGTGTATATATATATATATATACATACATACAGGTTACCCGGTATCTGAGAAACAAGTTCAGCTATTTCAGTTTCCCTCATCATAACATTCAATCACAGTCATGAAAAACCCCAGTGAAAGTAGCGACAGGGCGGCAGGTGACCAGAGCCTTTGCCAAAAAAGAAGTAACAGTAAAACACATGGGTTCATTAAAAACAAAGGCAGGAAATATAAACTGGTTGACCTTATAGCAGTGAGCAGCAGCATTCCCAGTGGGTCTGATTCAGCAAAGTATAATTCAACCTTATCAGTACTGTAAGGTCAACAGGTCCTGACAGATGTGTCAGTCTCGTGTTTGCCAGTTATTTCGCTTGACCGTGTTTTTGAGCACATCAGAAGCTGACGGGTTTGATTATAAGTGTTAAACTAGATTTGAAAGAAACAGACAGACAAGTGACTCACAAGCCAGTAACACGTTTTTATTGCAAAGAATTACTGAGTTTATTTTCATTGTTAAGTAACCTGTTGATTAGTCGTAGGATGAACAGAAAACTTAGAAAAATAGTCATTTTCAAAAGCAGGAAACAGGATGTTTGGCATTTTACTTCATCAAGGACTGAAACAAATAATTACTTCACCTTCTCTAATCTCATTCATTGGCTGATTGTTTCAGCCCATACGAGAAAGTTTACAGTTTTTTTATTTTTTACAGCAGGTCGAATACGAATCGATGGACTGTGGTTTCCACTGGACACAATCTTCAATCGAAACACCAGTCCACTGATTTCAGTGAGGTTAACAAGGTGCTTCACAGGACTGAAATAAAAGAAAAGAAGTTATGATATAAATAACAATAAGTACATAACTTCTACTTTGGGGAAAATCATGCTCTAAGTTTTGGGACCACAGTTCCTCTAATTTGGGGGCCACTCAGTAAATTAGCTGTGGGCTACAGCTTGGGCCCTTTTTTTTTTTGTAGTCTATATATTTGTTTACATTGGCACTAATAAAAGTATGCAGCTTTATCTATAAGCGGCTCCAGTACGCAGTGTAGCCACGGATGTACAGACCAATGCCACCGGATCACTGTGATACTGAAAAAAACTTAAAAACCTGAAGACTCTCAGGCAGGTTCTGCCGTTACAAACAACACCTTTTTTTCCCCTGTAATTTCTAAATGGATTCATGAAGTCATTCATTTGTGATTTGCCATAACAAGCATGATTGAGGGTCTTTGACTGAGGATAAAGCTGAACGTAAAGCAACTGGGGATCCACTGGTTCCTGGTTTTTGAAAGCCCAGACTTCAAAGATTAAAAGACAGTTTCTGATTAGATTAGACGTGAATACCTCACTTTCAAACAGCAGCTGATAAAAACACGCACACCACGTGATTCATTCAGTGGGTGTTCTGGATTATTTCAATTATATCACACAGTCTCCATCGGCAGGTGGACTTTGGCCACGTGTCATGGAAATGTAGATGTTCAAAATTTCCATTTTTCGGAGCAAAACCCTTCCAAGGTCAGAAACGAACTGTCGATCTCAAATTTTAAGCCGACGCAGACAAGAGGTTCTTTAAATGCTACGAAAAAGCTGGAAATTTTAATGCCTACAATTGCATGACAGATAAGCAAACTCCATCTGGTGAGGCAGATTGTGGGACGGTCAAAAGCTCCAGAACAGCTAATGAGCGGACCTTGTTGGAGAGACAGTTTTTGTTAAGGTCGTAACCTTCGGATGAAATATGCGTCTTGCGTGAAACTGGTCATGACTCTGGGTAGACGAGCATCCGCTCCTCAGGAAAACAAACATCTGAGGGAGTTACAGCTGAGGGCCACGTGTGCAGTGATTGCACGGTGTTGTTTCCCAGCACAAGAGGGAACAGGATAAAGTTGCATAACTCTGTGTTACACCCACACATGTCACAGCCTGAAGAGGAAACTCCAAACCATTTATGGTCAGACAGGTGAAGCGGAAGACTTTACAGCTGGGCCGGGAGAGGTTTGAACAGGACCGTGGTGCAGAGACAGAGACAGACATAACAGATACATACACAGGTTCATGGGGCAGCTGTACGGTAACATCCGTCCATCCTGCTGTTGGAGGAAAACCTGCTCCACAACAAAACGCGGTTTTCAGACAGGTCTGAGACGGGTACAAGCACTGGCAGCGGTTGATAAGCTAACTGGGTGTTGGACAGTGAAGGGTTATTTTTATGTTTTTATATATTATGAGACTAAAAGAAAGCAGCTGATGGTGCTTATTAAAATCAGGTGCTTGTACTGAACTGAGGTGTTATTCTGTAAAGAAGTCACCCAAAGACATATGGTTGCCTCTATGTGACAAACGACCCCTTATATGGAGGCGGCAGGACAATTTGAAAAACTGTCCTGGGTCCCGTGTCTCGTCTTTTTCTACAGAGAAGTCGTTAAATGGGGAGAGTCAATCACGTCCAGAGTGAAATATCGTACGAGGGAGGCACGTACCTGAGGAGCGACCGAGGTCTCAGTCAATAAGAAGATGACCGCGCCGACGATGTTATTTACTATATTTAAACTTAATATCTGCTGGACCAGGGAGAGACTAGACACTCAGACTTGGTGAACTGATGTGGATTCTGTAGGCTTGTCAGGGATGCAGAGTCTGGTCCAGAGCTCCGTGAGCAACCTCAGTCTTTAAGACTCTGCCGTATTTTAATAAACAGACGTGAATTTAACTTTTTGCCTCTTGCGTACTTCACTAAACGAATGCGCGAGTCCCGATGTTTTGAAGGATGGACTCAACAACAGGCATTTTAACTGACTAGCGTAGCATCTTTTTGGGTGGCTAGCCCGTTAGCTTAGCTCACTGGCCACATTAGACCATTAGCCCAGGTAGTCAACAGGCTTCTAGCACCACGTAGTTTTCAAGTCCACGCAGGTGAACTTAGATGTGACCAGAACGTGGGGATTTCCTGAAGGTCACAAAGTCCGATGAGAGCGAATGATCGAGATAATGACAGAGAGCAGCTGACTGTGTGGGGACGTCAGCAGGTAGTCATGTGTTAGTGATCAGTTTTGTTTTAAGTAACAGGTGAACTTGATGTACTTTCAGTTTGGTTCGGGTTAAACGTCTGTGTTATTCCTGGAATGAATTCATGATTTATGGTTTACAGCAGATACGCACTGGGAACACTTTACCGCCGGATTCATGTCCCAGTACCTATCAGACATTCAGCAGACTCGGTCCCACTCGATCCCACTTGAGTTCGCAGTCAGTTTTCGTTCAGACTGTCAGAGTGGATCACGCAGTGTCCAGCCCATGACTCGTTCTGATGCAGGTATTTGTTGATCATGGGGAGCAGTGAGTTTCTTTATTGAAAACTACTGAGAACACACAACTGTCCAACACCCAGTTAGCTTATCAACGGCTGCCAGTACCTGTACCCGTCTCAGACCTGTCTCACAACTGTCTGAAAACCGCGTTTTGTTGTGGAGCTGTCCATCCTGCTGTTTTTCCTCCAACAGCAGGATGGACGGATGTTACCGTACAGCTGCCCCTGCGTCGGGCTCTTCGCACGCTACAGTTACGCTACGTTGAATGTAAATGCGACATCAGACTGTTATTTCCTTCTAACGAACTCTTTTTGGTTCCTACTATGGAAAAACATACCTGGACAAGCAACACGCGGATCGATAGATTTATAGATTTTTTCAGTCAGGGAGCAGTGAGTTTCTTTATGCTGCCCGACAGACAGAAGCACGTTGTGTCGCTCCGATGAAAAGACCAACTTAGAACATTGTTCTGTGAATCGAACTTCTGTTTATTGACAGTTACATCGGCACATTGAAGAAAATTTGACATTCACATCGTAGACAACCTAAGCCAGAGGTGTGCACAACATTTGCAGTTACAACAGCAGCTGTTTCCTTGACGACTTCTTTGGATTTTCTGCAGGAAGGGAAACACAGAGAGGTTTCAGCAGCTCTTCTCAGAGTCCGGTAGCTTCTCTCCTCTCATCCTCCTACATTCCTGCTAATAACTATTGTCCTCATACGTTCAGACGCGGTCCCGTCCACCGCGGTGCTGCGGTCTAACTGATTGAAGGAGTCCGTGTTCTGACGAGCCCCGCGGCCCCGCTGTCTTTCCCCGGCTCGGCGAAGGGGAACACTTCCCTGGTCAGTCGTGTCAGGAGGCACGGCATCTCCTTCTTCCCACCCAGAACCGGACCTTTGGCCTGGAAGGTGTAGGCCACACTGTGGGACAGGCGGGTCATCAGACGAGTCAGCTCCAGGTTGCGGTTGCCTTCCTTCTCTAACAAGGTGCAGAAGGTCTGGAGGAAGACCGATCCCAGCGGGTGCATGAAAGCTCCGTAACCTGAGGAGAGGATGGAGGGAGGAGGGTTTAAACAGAGAGGAAGATCCAAAATCCCCCAGTGGAAACCATGAAACATGTACTTTGGATTTCTGTAGAACCCATGAAACCAAGTATTTAGTTTGATATTTGAACTCATTTATATTCATACATTTTTGGCCAAGAAAAGATTCAGACAACTGTCTTTGTTTTTCTCCGAGAATCAGAGTTAATCCATCTTTTTTGGTACTGGTTTGTTGTATCATCTTACTTTGTCTGTGACAGTTGATGCATGCGAACATGTTTCAAACAGCTGATCGACATTTATGGCCAGATTTACGGTGGCTCTTGCGCTTGTTTCACGGGTGCGGATGTGGCCCATTCTGCGCCGGGCAAATGTTGTACATCCGTTAGACGCAACAGACTGGAGTCACAAGTTTGTGTGTCATCAAGCGTTTGCGGGCAGCTTCACTCTGCAGAATGCGAACGCTTTTATTTTTAACAGGACTTATCAGGAACAATGCCCATTAATCAACAAACCCCCGTAAATGTGCCCGAGTTAGCCAAAGGCCGCACTAACTACTGCTGTCCCTTGGCCAGATGATAGATTAGCAGGCAGAACACGAGGCAGCTGAACAGAGGTTAAACACCTAGAGAGAGTAAGGCCTGACGACGACTGCTGTGTAAAACCCTCAGGATACAAAAGCACTGCCCCGTCTTTGATTAGACATTTCTGACGTCGACTCCGGCGTCCTAAAGCTGCAGGACCTGCTGCTCCCGCATTCTCTCTCGCAGCCTGCTGTGGTGGCCTGTGCACCAGATCCGTCTGAGATCTGGTCTTTCGTGAGTCGGAAACTATTCCTTTCTCAAGTGGGCGGACTGGTGTTTACCTGGCGCTGTGGCGTACATTACGGCTGCATCTACAGGGAGTGACTGATGCTGTGAGAAGCTGCACTCTGTGGTATCAGCTACTGAGTCCGCCTCCACTCCATCATCCAGACCGTCTCCCCGACAGGCCTGCGGAGACAGCAACACGACACAGTGCTCAGCGAGACAGATCCAGGAGAAAAATAATAATGTTAACACGACCCAAAGTAACCGAAACATGAGAGTCTGGGATGATGAGGACGTGTAGCCAGCAGGCTTGAACCTGTATTTCAACCTGAACTTTGTCAGTGAGGCGGTGCAAAGATAACAGATGTCAAGATTTGTACACATACCTTAAGCTGTCCATGGATTTCAATCTGAATTCTACTGATGTGGAAAAATCTGCAGAACAGTAAAAAGTCTTCCATCCATCCCTGTACCTTCCCTCCTCAGAGTAAAATAATGAACCTGATCATCGTTGTGTCACAGCTTTTGTGTTGGCGACGCTAAAGTCTCCTGCCGCTGCTGCTTCCTACCTGTATGAGGAACAGTTTGGCCTTTTTCTCCATGTACTCATTGTTGAAATACGTGAAGATACGAGACAGTCGGACGGGTTTCCCGTCGGCTCCGAACACGCAGCCCTCCTCCCCGTGAGACGACAGGACGGCCAGAAAACAGTCCTTCACAGGCCGCCTGCTCTCTGCAGCACAAACACGCGACAAGACACAAACGCATTCTCAGTCAATTTCACACCTCACTCGCTCTGTATTAGTCACAATGCAGAAGGACGAGGGGAAGCATGCGATGATACGCATGGTGCAAGAATCAGGCGTACACCTCTTTACGCAACGTCATTGAAGTGTGCAGGTGAGAAAACAATTAGTCTGAACGCTTTATTGACTCATGAGGGTGTTAACAGAAACTTTCAGGCTCCGTCTCATGGATTTCTACAATCCCACATTTCATATTAACACCCTGAGCTAATATCAACATTCAAATGGACTTTGCCCCCGCAGCTCCTTTTTATTATCCTCCATCAGAACCTGATTATGTGACCAATAATCATATACGAGACAGTTCTATCTACCTGTAAAACTCTGCCTGAACTTTCAGTGTGTGTGATATCTGGCTCAGAGAAGTGATCACATGTTCGATTTTTACTGAATTTGTCCTGACGTCCTGGTGACTGAGGGGATTGGGATGCTGACCATGTAACCGCTGATTTAGTCACCTCCATTCACCTGGTTTCAGGGATCCTTATGAGGTTCTAGTCTTCTTTTAAGAAACTCAAGAGGTACTTTAGGGGATGTTGGGGGTTCTTTAGGATAACTCTCATCACACAGTCTGTTTTTGAAATAAAGAGGAAGACAGAATACCAGTCGGACAAAAACAAGGCATCTGAGACTCTCTCTCTCTTGGTTTTTCTGTCAGCTCTCTGCTGTATGCTAGTAAAAAGGATTTTTGGTAAAATAATCTGAACTCTAAATGCTTCTCTCAAGAGTTAACAGTGCAGTGAGTATCTAGAAATTCTGGGCCCTTCGACACCAGCTCAGTCAGACCTGACACAGTAAACTGGAAAAACTTGGCGGGAGGCTCACTGACATACTTTGTGTTGGGTTTTACTTTCATTCCATTCACCACGTCAGTATATTATTTACAGAGTCTGAAGAGTTCCTTTACGAGGTTCTAGTGGTTACTGAGGAGGTTCTGTGGATCGTTTAGGATGTTTTAGGGGTTGACGGGAAGGTTGCAGCGGCCCTTTAGGAGGTTCTAGGAGTTGTTTTTTACGGATGGTTTTAGGAGGGTTTTAGTAGTCAGTGAAAAGGTTCTATGGGTCCTTTAGGAGGGCCTAGCAGCTCTTCAGGGGGTTTCTAATGGGTCTTTCAGAAGTTTTGAAGGTCAATGAGGAGGTTCTAGGGGTCCTATGGGAGGTTTTGTGGGTCAGTGGGGAGGGTCTGGGGTCCTCTGAGTGTTCTTAGTGGTCATTAAGGTCGTTATAGCTACAGGTAGCTTTTGAAGTTCTAGCAGTTTTGGAAGTTTGGAAAATTTAGAGGTCCTTTAGGAGGTTTTTAATGGTCCTTTAAGAAGTCCTAGTAGTCCTTCAGGAGGTTTCTAGTGGGCCTTTAGGATGTTCTGGTTGTCACTGAGGTTCTAGGGGTCCTATTGGAGGTTTAAGGGGCCAATGAGGAGGTTCTACGGGCAGTTTAGATGTTTTTACTAGTCATTGGAAAGGTTTTGCAGGTAGTTTATGACGTTTTTGAGGCCAATGAGAAAGTTCTAAAGATCCTTTAGGAGGTTCTAGGTGTCTTTTGGAGGTTTTACTGGTCCTTTAGAGGATTTTACGCTTGTGGTGGAACATGAAATCACTATCACGCTGTGGCTTCTTCTCCTTTTAAATGTCCCGCATCTGTATCTTCAACAATCTCTGACATATTTCAGGGCTGCTGTCCAGCTCTGCTTTTTCTTTCAAGACGCACTTCTACTCAGTTGTCTGGATGATGTCACTGAATAAAAAACATGATTTTTTAATCAGTACATCTTCCAGATTTGACAGGGATCTGAGTTTGTACTCAGAAATCTGATTCTAGGGAGATATGCCTGGGGGGAAAAACTGAAATGCATTTCTTCCCTTTCAATATTATAAGTGAAGTGGGGCTCAGGACGAGAAGCAGCCGAGACAGTCTTGGATTATCTACGTCTGTACGTTGTATGTATTTTGTGTCTTGATGTGTAAAGACAGTACAGATAGAGTATTGGAGGTTAATAGCTTCGCTTGCAGGTTAATCCAGCCATGCGTTTACTTAAGGCACAGATGCCGTGCAATGAATGAAGACAGTGCTGGCGTCCTATCAGTCAGTGTCCATAATCATAGACATTTCAACGGACTGAGTGTGTTTGATGCTGTGGAGAGTGTGTGTTGTGTCACCTTTCAGAAACAGCTCATAGATCTCGTCACTGTTCAGGTCGCTGTGGATGTCCACCTTGAAGCCCAGTTTGCTGAGGATGCTGTGGAGTTTCTTGGTGTCCTTCTTGGCTCCGGGCCTCCTGCCCAGCCTCACCCCTTGGTCAAACTCTGCCACAGAGACCAGCACCGCTCTGTTACACTCCCCTTTGCGATCCATCGGTCCTCTCCACCGCAGCATAGTCCCTCAAACACCTCAGCGCAGGAAGCTGCTGTTTTGCTCTGTGGAGGATTAGGTCTCTGTGTATGAACCTGTGTATGTATCTGTTATGTCTGTCTCTGTCTCTGCACCACGGTCCTGTTCAAACCTCTCCCGGCCCAGCTGTAAAGTCTTCCGCTTCACCTGTCTGACCATAAATGGTTTGGAGTTTCCTCTTCAGGCTGTGACATGTGTGGGTGTAACACAGAGTTATGCAACTTTATCCTGTTCCTTCTTGTGCTGGGAAACAACACCGTGCAATCACTGCACACGTGGCCCTCAGGTGTTTGTTTTCCAGATTGGCTGATGCTCATCTACCCATCATAAAAACTGGTTTTCAGAGTCATGACCAGTTTCAAGACCGTCTCACGCGCTTACTATCAGACTCAGACTCAGAAATATGTTAATCTACTTATTCATCTGATTGCAAAAAGGGAATAACCTGTTCCAGGTACAGAGGCTGGGGAAAACTTCTCTAAATGGCAGTTTGTTTATCCAGGTGTTAACAACGTACTTTTTTAGTCTGGCTTTTGTTTGTTTTTTTGGATTTTATTTGCCTTCCCTTCCCTCCCTTCCCAATTTCAATTGTAATTTATTTCTGCATTTATTCATCTATCCATTAAAATTTAATTGGTTTATTTAATAGGAACAGTGCACATTAATAAACCCTACTGTAAATGTGCCAGCGCTAACCAAGAGGTTCCCTGGACAGAATATGAGAATGTAAGATTACAATGACAAAACTTATTGAGGTAATTTAGAAGCATGCAGGGCAATAATAAAAAAAGAGTTAACATATTAATGTTAGTATAAAACACTGTACATGACACCTTTATGCTTCATTGTCAGGTGCTAATTAATGTGTCATGCGAAGCAATGAAATGGGGAATATTTATGTTAATAGAAAGATGGGACAAACCAGACGGCACCGTGCTGCATTAATAGCCACCGATTGTAAACAGCAGACGTGAAAAGCACAAATCGCTCTGGTGCAGGAAAAAAAAACATGCATGTGTTTTCTGTCTCTATGTCCATGTGCACTGTAACTTTTTATTGTTTTCATTTTACTACAGTCTCATTTTATCCTGAGAAGCACTTTGTTAACCGTCCTTTACAAATAAAGCTTTTACAATGTCCCGGGAAGGCTGATTCCAAATCACCGGGGGGAGACGTTTTACTGATTTTGATTTTTTTTTCCAATGATTGGAATTGTAAACCTTCTTACTTCTCCACAGTACTTTATTACTTTATGCAGTAATCTAATTGGTCATTTAAAGTGTAGCTCGGTAATAAAAACCTTTGGTATGAGTTTGTCTTCAAACCCAGGCAATGGAAACAACATTTAAAGAGCACGTCTGTTTCCATTCAGTCAAACTGTCCCAGTAAAAGCTGCTGAACCAGCTGCGATCAGCTCCTGTTCTCGGCGTGGCCGCGGACGTTCAGACGGCCGTCGCCGGATCGCTGCGATACTGACGGGAACTTAAAAACAGGATGATTCAGTTATACAGAGCCTGGAGGTTTACTCCCAGAGATAAAGAGTGTGAAGAGTTGTAAAAAATGCCTCAATCGACTGCATGAGCCGTGTATCACAGCAATTACTGTCACTAGCAAACGCTGCTTCCTCCTTCCTTCCAAACAGAAACGCAGACCTTCAGCTTTTCCAGCAACACCACACAGGCAGCATGTCAGAACGCAGTGAATATTTATTAACACAGAGGAGGAACCAGAAAATAGATTGACACTCATTATTACCAAGTGAATAAAAAAAAAAAAAAAGCATTTTTAAACAGACAGACCCCTGTGCCACACCTCGCTTCCCATTACAAGTTGATCATTCTTAAAAAGTAAGTAGAAAAAGTGACAGTTTCCAAAAAAATACACCGTTTGATGAAGTTAGAGATGCAGTCAAATATTGACCAATTATTTGCCCTTTTCATACTAATATAAAATGTGATACATCTATAAAAAAGTTTAAAAAACAAGGCTTATTTACAGCATTAAAAAGAGGTACAAATCACTGAAGTGTACGTTACATGATTTCATTGTGTTTGTATCCGATCTCATGATTCACACAGTAAAGGCGGCACCCAGCTCCTCACAGCTGACTGGCTCTTCTCAGCGAGAAGGGCTGCGACTGAGTTAAGGCACCGTGAGAGCTCGCTGCTGATTGGTGAGCAGAGGTAGGAGGCGGGGCGAGGAAAGGCTGAGCGAGCAGCGGGGGAGGGAGGGGCGAGCTCCTGGAAGAAGCCGCGAGGGGTGAGGAGGTGGGGGTGTCGGAGGAGGAGGACGGCGTGGAGGGTCCTGGAGTGATGGGGTTTTGGCTCAGTGGGAGGGGGGTCCTGTGGGGTTTGGTGGTCAGGGACAGCGGCTGCAGCTGCTCGGTGTAGGGCGACGTGTGTCCGCCGTGGCCGTAGGCGGAGTGCGTGTGCTCGGTGTGTGTCGGGGCCGGGGCGGCGGGTGAGGCCAGCGCCGTGGTGGGTGTCGCCGGGGAGTCCAGGGACGAGGCGGGGCTGGCCTGGGACAGGTGCGTGTGCGTCAGGTGGGAGATGGAGTGCGCCTGTGTCAGGTGGGGGCGGGCGTGTGCGTGCGCAGTCTGTGGGTGACGCTGCGGGAGCAGGGCGTGAGTGGGGGGCGTCTCCTCGGGTCCAGTGGGGACGCGAGGTCTCTTTAGCTGCGGGGAGAAATCCTCTGCTGCCGCGGGAACTGAGAAACAAACACAAAACACTCAGCGCGTCCCCGGAACTGTGGAGGGGACAGTTCGGGCGCTTCGGATTTCCATCAGCGTGGCCACACACACACGTCCCGACCAATGAGCTCAGACCCACCGAATATTCACAAGCAGCACGGCAACTGAAGGCTGAGCTGAAGGGGAACGGTTTTCTACGGACCCTGTCCCCGTGGAGTTCCCGGGGGAGGGAATTTAACACGAGGCGGAGGGGACGGTTACGTTGCAAGACAAACATTCGCCTCGAGTAATTCTGCTCAGAGCTCACATTGGCTTTAGATAAGACTTAGAACATTAAATACACAGGACAATGAGAGCAGCTTTCATCCTGCATCTCTTACCCTTAGGTCTCTTTAGGAAGGGATCTCTGGTCCGGAATGAGCCGGAGGAACGACTGCAGCAAACATGACTCAAATGGGACACACAGAGGAAAAGGCGCCCCCTGGTGGGTACAGCCAGAAGCGCCGCTGAGATGAGGCATTGTGTTTATCGTGTTTTTTAGTGTCAGGGCGAAGAGTTCGAGAAGCGACTGACCGGTTCGATTAGATACTGAAGGTGTGCGTTTGGGTCGGGTGTGCCAGCGCGCCGCGCTCCTGAACCGGTCGTTAATGTCGGCACCTTTTTCCTGACCGCGGGCACAGATCGATCACAGGCGTTTCTCTCTCGCTGAGGACATAGTTAAGGTTGCACAGGCGTCTGTGTACGAAATGTAGAAATGATGGCGCGGTCTGGTTCCTATGCAGAAATTCTTATCAGCTGAATCGTGTCATTTAGGACACCGAAGTGTATGTTTACACGTGTGTGCTGACATACTTGGATACCGTGCATCACACCCTTCGGTTTGAGGTTACTACAGCGCGATGAACTGTGATGGAGCTGTAATCATAGTTACAGCGCTGTGAGTCTCCTCTGAACACTTGAAAGCCTGAACTGGCTGGTGGCCAGTGAGCATCTATTTTCACCGGCGGTGGCTTCAGAGCCGTTTGAACTGTAAGCTTAACGTGAGCCTAGTGAAGCTGCAGCAGCGGAGAGCGTCGGGACAGGGGGTGCGATGCACGGCGGGGAAGGCGTGAAATTCGCCCCGAACGCTGATCACTACTGTAACCGCTGTATCTAGGCGCTCCGATGCCTGCGAGTACCGTCTTACCTTCAAGCTGAGTCTCGCTCTTTGCCCTCTTTCTCTTCTTCTTCTTACCCTGAACAAAAACAGACACATTAAACTTCCCATGCAGGTGGTGGCGATGTAAAGGTTAAACCGGTTTGAGCCGTAGGCGCGCAGGATGTACTCACGTAGTTGTCTCTGGCTGACCAGCCGGGGTACAGCTTCGAGTGGAGGAGCCTCTCTTTGCGAGCCAGTTCGTAATATTTGGCCTGTTCCTCCTTCGACAGAGAGTGCCACTGCGGACGGAGGACAACAACACGGCGTCAGTTAGCACGCACGCCGCCACGAGCTCACATTCGCAAAGACGAGCACTGAATCATATTAACGGACGCATTTAATGCGCACGGATCCATTTTGTGTATATTATACATCATCATAGTAAATGAATACAGTCGCTCCAAAGCACAGGGTGCCACAGAAAGAAAAAACGATCGGAGGTTTGAAGAAGAATTTGTTGACATATCACAACCTCTTTCTCTAAATATTTACTTTTTTCGCAGAAATCTTCCTTTATTTTCGAAATACGACTTTTGTCCTCGAAAATTTTTCTCAAAGTGACAACTTTATTCAATAAATATTAATACTTTTTTCTTGTAAAGTTTAAACTTAATTTTCAAACTTTCTGGACTTTTTTTTTTCTTACTTTATTCTTTCAAATGTATTTCCCGAGTCTGTTTTCCTAAAATTGGCCCTAACACTATGTTGTACGTTTGTGATGCTAAGTTAACATTATAAATTAAAACTTATCAGGAACATACATTAAACCAATTCTTAAGGCATAAAAGATTTTATTGTAAAATGCTATTGATAGTTTAGTCTCTTGTCATGTGACATTAATGTAAATCGTGCGCTTTAATAGCTGAGGACCTCCGCGTTCAGTAGAGAGTAAACTTTATCTTCTACCATGCTGAGATCAAGACCATGACACCGAGTGTCTCACCCTAACTCGCCAACCTGGATGAACCTTTGGGTGAAAACGCACGCACACACATCCGCGCACCAGTCGCCACACTCACCCTCTGTCCCAGTATTTGGTTGATGGTGGCGCTCTCTTTCACTTTGCACTGAGCCACCACCTTGGGCCGCTCCTCCCTCATGTACAACATGAAAGCATTAAGTGGTTTCTTGATATGAGGCTTCTTCTCGTCCTCTCTCTCCTGCTGGGCGTCAGGCATCGACTTTCTACACGAACACAGGAAAGTGCCGGGTTAGAGAGTCATCACACAGACAGAGACGGGAGGATGACGAGAATAGCACGGGACGGGGTTTACTTATGGGGACATGCACTGAATGGCAATGTTATAAGGGAACATTTTGGTTTTGTTACCCGGGCTGGCTGCTGCATCCAGGCTCCTGCTTCACTCCTGTGGGGACGATGGCCGGGTGGGGAATGGATGCCTGGGGGTTCGGCACCAAGCGTGGAGAGAAACCACTCGACACCAGGCTGTCGGCGAAACGCGCACAACAAATGTTTAATTTAATATCGCAGATCATGAATACACTGAGGAGAATAGCAACAATAACACAGTATTTGTGTAGTCACAAAGAGCTTTCCGGGCAAAAATAGGGCGAAACAAATTACAACAATGAAATAACAACAAATATGAACGATGAGATCGTCAAACACTGAAGAATAACAGTTAAAAGCAGATGAAAATATGCTTAAAGGTCTCGGTGAAAAGTTTAAGGATAATGGGCAGGTTGAATTAAGAGGATGCTACTCCCCAATTTGATCTATTTCTAAATGCACCCATCTGTGTTGGGCCTTCATTCCTCACACCCCATAATCACGCCTTCTCTTTGGGCATCTAAACTCTCTTGCATTTCCAAAGCCTGTTGCCAAAGCCCAGGGCATAAGGTGGCTCAGGGATTCCGGTCTTTCCGCACCAATACTGGGCCGGTGACACCGGAGCAGTGGCTCCTTACGTGGGTACCGTCACATGCTGGGGTGCCTGAAGGACCAGCCGAGGGTGCCGGGAAATCAATGTCCACTAATGCTCTTTATAGTTAAGTTTCAGCACATCAAAGCACGAGGCAACATTCACACCGACTACGTGTTTATTACACGAATATGCAGTTACGCTGCCGCTAAGACGGGTTTTGTGTATCGGGTCGGGGAGTTTGATCTGCGTGATGTCGATTCATAGTTAGGATTTTTTATATACTTTGAAAGTTCAATATAAAATACAAAGGTGAGAAATAAAATCACAAGGATCGAGAGGTAAAATAACAAACAAACATATCAAGCATTCAAGAATGTTTATAGACGTGATTTAAAAGATGTAGTTTGCGTCAGTGTTCATTAGTCTAGGGGCTTTAACTGCATAGGTCCAGTCACCCTTTGTCCCCAGCCGAGATCTGAATAACCCGCAGAGCCACAGTTCATCCATCCAAGTGGAGACAAACACGCGTTCAGTCAATTAGCGAAGTAATTTGGAGAACGGCCATTTAAAGCCCTAAAAGCAATCTGAGGAATTTTAAAATCAATATGAATACTATGACAGGGAGCCGGTATAAAAACCGGTTTGCCCTGGAGGAATGGGATCCTCTCTCTTGGTGCCAGTAATAATTCCAGGATGGCTAAAAAAACAACCAAGATTACGAACAGTGTGCTTAATGTCTCTGTCGAGCGTCTGCAGGTAAAATCAGGACACACGCTTACCTTGACAGAGCGGCAGGCGTGAACCCTCCCGCGATGGGGTACATCGTCTGTCCCTGCCTGCAGACATAAAGACACACAGACCGTCTCATGTTCCGTCTACTTCTCCAGCAGTCACGTGAAGGTCAAAGCTGCCGTGTGTCTGTTTGTATTTACAGCGAGAGCGTTTTACTCACAGCCATCCCAGGGGGTGTGGGATCTGAGCCATGCCTCCGGGAGAGACGGGGTAGCAGGCCGCATGAGGGGTCCTCGACATACCTGCCCCATAAACAGCAGTACAGGTGAGATTCACACAGGTAGGAGTCCCACCTATCAGTGTGTGTGCTGTGACAGGCTGTTCTCCCAACAACAGAGGCTGACATCAGCTCAGAAGCATTTGTGTGTTTGCTCATAATTGTTCAGGCATATCTGGGAGCACACGGCGAAATACGGTGCCGTTTGTGTTTGAAGGCGTAATTAGCGGTTTGAGGATTTGATTGGATGACAGGTGAGACTAGTCTGCTTACCTGTGTCAGGAGAGAAGCCAGGTGAGGCCCTCTGAGGGGAGAAGGCCTCTGGGCTGTAGGACAGCAGTGGATGCAGGTGGGTCATGTGGGGGTGCTGCACTACCGGCACATTGTTAGACTGAAAACACACACGCACACGAGCACAGAGAACAGGTGATTACTTAAGCTGCAGTGCTGCCATCCGTCCACCAGGTGTCAGAATTCTCCCTCTTAGTTACAGTTTTTCTCCAACTTTTCTTGAACTTGATCTGAGTTTTTTTTTCTTTTTACACAACTGTCAAAACATTTCATAGAAGTGGAGAATCTTCTAAATCCTGTTTCTAATCAAGAGAAATCTGTTTCCTATGTCTCGGCTCATTCACTGTGAGAATATGCGGAAGAACAAGACTTTGACTCCATCATCAGTATCAAGCCTCATGTACAGGGACCAGGGTTTCTCCAGGGCTTTTAAAGACCTTTTTAATTCCTGTTTCACAGTCATAGTGGTCAAAGAATGACGGAAAACCAGCAGGGACAAGAAGGCCCACAACTGTTTATTGGGTACATGACTTTTGACATCTACATCAGTATCAGACAATAAAAGGATGGCATTTAGGAGTAAGAAGAAAAATGATGAACGGGGAACGTACGAACAACAACAACAAACAATCGACCCCCACCACCCTCCGCCTTCCAGGTTACATCCATTCAGACCTGAATCCTATCTCTACTAATTCAGTGCGAGCCGATAGTTTACGACTTTAATCCAACCTGAGCTTTGGCCACTGCATTTCATGAGCCACGACCGACTTGTTATCGTAGGCCCTGTTGGTGGAAAAACTTCCACCTTTTCACTGTAGGTTTTCGATCTTTGCTCGTTTATTACAGGAGGATCCGAACTAGTTCTTTCCCACAGTTTGACTGATTGAATGGATTGGTGGAAAGTTAACTAAATGGGCCACAGTGCACTCTGCCTGGCGGCTTTATCAGCCTGAATGAATTATATTCAATCAGTTTAGCCTAATTATTTTATAATGAAGTGATAACAACAGACTCAGAGCCGACCAGCAGTAACCTGCACCATCATCATATGATTTCTGAAAACAGAACTGTATCAGCTGGTGACCCCGGCAGAAGAACTACTGGGGAGTACACACTCAAAGCCTCAAGCGTTAAAGCCGAAGGTTAGCGCAGCATCCTAACGCAGACGCGTTACCCTGCCGTTTCTACATGACGACACGTTGGTGGTTAAACTGTGACATGGCGAATTGCTGTTCGCAAAGTTGACGCTCTGTTTTAACAAAATGCAGCACACGCCGACGACTTCTTTGATATGCCGTCGGTTAGTTTGGATCCGTTCCCGGTACTTTGGAACCAGAGGAACTTTTTTCAGGAACTTTCCCGCATCGAAAAGTCCCTGTTGTGCTTTCCTGTTTGTGTTTCATCCGAAGAACCAGGTAGATCATGCAAATTACACCCTTGAAGAAATAAAAAATGACAGTGGTGTTTGAAACATAGTATTAACAGGAGGAAGAAACAAATCAAAGTCATCCTGTTCTTTGTATTTATTGCCTGTGACTCGGATGTTTGACTTAGATCTAATGAATGAATAAAGAGGAGAAAGGCAGAGGAGAACAATGAAACTGAAGCCCCGGAGGGTCTGTCTCCACAGTAAATCTGCTGAGTGTACGATGGTTATTTATAATGTAGCCGCCATGAAACAATCAGAAAATAAGGTTTTATTTTCTGTCACTCGCTGGCTTTGTTCTCTGTGTCACCGCTTCCTCTCTTCATTCACTCTCTAGCTCGCTCAACCTCCACCACTCTCTCACGCTCGCTCGCAGTTTCCACAGCTGAACATTTGACTTTTTTGTAAAAAATTTTGTAAAAAGTTTTTTGTTTTTTTTTTAAAGTGTTTTACATAAAGAGAGGGCGGGGGAGAAATGTGACCTGCTGCGTGGATACACAGGTTTACCAGGTTACTACTGCGCATTCAAACACGTTCTCTTATTTCTTGTGTCCATGAAAATGCACCGATTGTTGGAACCTACAACCCCCGACCACAGTCATCAATCTGTCACGCTTGCATGACTATGGGCCGTTGTACGGGTACGATACCCTTTCTTGCTCCTTTTGTGTGGTGAGGTCATACACACATAAACAACTGCCTAAGTGATAAAGTGGAGAATGCAGTATAACTATTAATAGCAGGCTGGAGACAAAGAAGCTGCAGATTCTTTGCAGCATGTAAACAATGGAACTCTTAACTTCTCCTTCACCACTACATGACTCAGATCGCAGAGAATAGGAGCTTCTGCAATGTGTCTATTACATGGAAAAAGCAGATTTTGTTCCTGTTTGTTGCTGAGGAGTTTCTCTCTCTCTCTCTCTGTGTGTGTGTGTGTGTGAGTGTGAGGTTAACCAGGTCTTACCAGGTGTGTAGGAGTAGCAGAGTCTCTGATAGCTGATCTTCCAGGGACGTCGAGTAGAGGCCACTGAAACGGCAGGTACTGTGGAGGAGAGAAGGAAGGTTAACCGGCCTACCTTAACACACTCTTAAAAAAAAAAAAAAGGTGTGTTCCATGCCTGTAAAAACTCAAAATTAACTCTGAACTGGCACAGGGTGCATTTTCACACATAGGGATGGATTTAGGAGACTGTGAGGCCAAAAGAAGCAGATTGAAAGTCTCTCTTAACGTAGTCTTTTAAAAAACTTAATAGATGCAACTTCAATTTGTATAAATGCAGTGCCTTGTAATCATCATAAAAGTATTTGGCTGTTTCAAAGGCCTAGACCCATAAATCAGCCAATATTGGCTTACTGCAAATACAGTGTATCAGTATCTGTGTATATGTTGGCCGATGAGTGACAACAAACTGGAGCACAGAAATGTCAAACTGGGCCTGAGGTCATTTGGAAACAGTCTGTCCTCCAGAGAACATTGACGAGTTCATTTTTTCACTGCAAGTTTTCCTCACTATATATCCCAGTCACAATAGGGAAAAAAGGGATCTGCATCCAGACTGTTGCTATCGGCCAATATATTGTTTTGTAACAAGAGTTTTTAAACTTTTACATCAGCAGCAAACTGTGATGACCTGGGAAAATCCAAGGGCGCCGGATGTTGCAGTTCCTGCCGAGCCACTCGCCACCGTCTTTGATACCAGGTGAGATAACACGTTTCAGTGTTGTACATCTCCCACATGTTTACATTCTCTCTGCCTTTCAGACTGAACAGACAGCGGTTTCAAAATACACAGACACACCTTCGTAGATGAGCGCGCATACACCCGCCTTTAACCGGAGAAAAGTAAGTTACCGATAGGAGCTGGAAGATACTGTGCCGAGGGTCAAATGGAATAATCGACACCACAGAAACATGTTACGTTTGGAGAGGGCGTGTTTGCTTTTGTGTCTGTACGGAAGCTCTGGGTCTTGAGTCAGACAAAGGAAAGCGTCCAAAAAGTTTGCCTTCGCCCTCGTCCCATCCCCCACACGTGTAAATCCTACCAGCCCCCAAACCACCAGGGTCCCTCTGCTGACCAAGCTGTCTGAAAACAGGGAACCCCTTCCTCTCTCAGACGCAGAAAAGAAGAGGCCTTTGGTGCTCATTCAACTGCGAGTGACGTCCACAGACCCGCAACTGTGATCCGAAAAAAAACAAAGCTCTCCTCCTGACTGCCGAGTGCCAGTGTCGGAGTGTTTTCGTTAACTCTCATCCTTCAGCCTTCTGATCTTCTCCTACGCATTGAGGTGATTCTAAGTCATATTATCATCATAATAAGGAGACGTCATTACCAGCACACCGTGGAGCAGTTACAACTGGAGGCTTGTTGCAGGGATTCAGGTGGGTCCCTCTACTCGTGAAGCCCACCGAGGCAAGTGCTCCTCGCCCTGTGAAAACAGCTGCATCGCGTCTTTTGTTGCTCCGGAGCCGTTTTCTAAAGTCTGAGTAAATGACTCTGATGATTTCAGAGTGATGTCATCGGGGTTATCTCCACTTGGGCTGGGGGACTTTTTTTTTTTTTTTTTTTAACAGAAAGCCCCCATTGCGAACTGGAGTTTGAACAATGTGACCGTTTACCAGGCGGGGAGGATGTAACAGAAGACTGGGTTTGCATTGTGGGCACTGTAGGATCCAGTGTTTTTGGAGCTCGACCTGTACTTCTAAATAAAAATGAGTATATCTTGACCTATGCTGGTTGATTTTGACCATTCTTTTTTAAACCTGTCTCTAACAAGCCCCCCAACCTCGTGAGGGTGAAATGCTGGATAACTGGAGTACTCTTTTAAAAGAAAAATGTTCGTCTTTTCTCTGTAATTTTGAAAAAAAAAAAAAGAAAAAAAGAAGTGATTGTTCTATTGTTCTGTTTTTCTACTGAAACTGCCCAACACATTCTCCAAATGTTTGCCCAAAGTTACTACTGCAGCAGATCGGCCTAGTAATTAAGGTTCTGGTGTCTGGTGCAGTTTGACGAGCTGTAGGTCCAATCTCTCTCCACAAGTAGGACCTTATGGTTTGTGATCAATAATGGATTTGTTTTTATTCCGCTTTACAGCTTCACCAGTCTGAAAATATAACTCTACACACCTGAAAGAGCTACTGTATGCTTATTTAAAAGTATGAAAACACCCCGACACCATCAAAATGCAGGGCTTCGGACTAGATCTGATCCAGCTGCCGTCAGAGACTCTGAGTAAGTTTACAGGCCCTTAGGAATCCAGGTTACGCAGGCAACAGGACAACACGTTTACCTGCGCTGTGGTAACCTCGCTGATGTAAATCTGTATACCTGCAGCACATCGGTAATCAGATTTCTCCTGCGTGTGACCTTATTTTGGAAGCGTTGCTTCCTGATATTTTCTTTTTTTGTCTGGAGGCTGGTGATGCAATGAGGACATTTTCTATGGTGAGATAAATTTAGCTGGAGAAATCAGGTCTCTCCAATCCCCGATAACGGCAAAAGGGTTTCTCATACATACGTTTGTGAAATTAGGCTAGGGCAGTAAGCTCATTGTAACCCGGTTACTTGGAGCTCCCCTGTGGAGTTTTCTTATAAAACAAAACAAAAAAAGTTTCTGCTTACATTCAGTGTTTCTCAACAAAACATATTAAGTATCCTTGAGGCCCTAATAAATCCAATTTTTCCTAAAAGACTGTAACTGCATTGTTTATGTCCGTGTTTATTTGCTGCCATTGTTCTTCTTTCCGGCCTCTGCTGCCATAACTCCACATATTTCGGCAAGTTACTGCCACCTCTAGATGAGTGGCATGGTGTAAAACCATCGGCAGGAATGTGTACTGTATCGCCGGCGTGTATGTCGGTGTGCATCCTCACGCACGGTAACAAACCAAGCTGAGAGTGGCCAACACGCCACTGGGTACCTTTAAGTGCACATAAATGCCCGGATTTGAACAGGGAAATAATAAAAGTCCTCAGTCAGCACAACGAGGAACCATGCAGCCATCATGCTGAACGGGAAACTAATTACATTTTCCCCTCATAATTACTCTTATCTCCAGCTCATCTTACTCTGCTTCAGACACGCATGCAAACACACATGTGTACACCGCACCTCCCCCTACTGCCGTATAAAACCCCATGACATTTGTGGACCCTGCTGAGACATACACACAACCACAGCACTGTTCACATACAAGGGCACACACACACATACACACAAAAAATCCCATTCTCTAGAAATACAAACACAGCAACACCACAATGCAGCTTCATCCCGTCCCCCATTCAGAGGCCCGAGGAAGCTCTGGCTGAGAGTGCTAACTGGATCCAGCTGTTGGAAATACCAGGAAAATCAATGTACACAGTCTCTCTCTCTCACACACACACACACACACACACACACACACACACACACACACACACACACACACACACACACACACACACTCCTGCACAATCAGTCTATTACAGAGGGAAGCATAAAATCACTGTGTGACTAGAAGAAGTTATTAGGCTCACTGCTGTTACGAAACACTGCACAGCGCACACACACACACACACACACACAGCTCATGTTCATGACAAAAGGATTGAGGATCAAGCTGTTCGGTGGTTTGGTGGTCAAGCACTTTGGTCCAGGCTGAGAGATCTCTGCTTCAACATCTTAAACTTAAAAAGACCTTTTGAAAACATCAGAGGACAATCGAAACCACATAACTTCAGTTCATAAAGCAAATTATGGCCTTTCCTTGTTTCCAACAAAGATTTCTTTGTTTTTTCTTTGTTCCTATGAAACTACAAGTTCCTCTTAATAACTGAAAAGTGTGACTGAGCAATCATATTAGACACATTAATCTTCTTAGAATAACCCCTAAAAATGAGTCATCTTATTAAAGAGAAGTTGCTTTACAGTTTACTTGCGAGTGTTCGAAAGTAAGATTTCACAGCTTAAACCACCAAAAATTAATGTTCAATAGATTCTGAATCTGCAGGAAACACTGAACGATCGTTATATTTCACAAAAACCAGCAGGTATAGCTATGTTACAACTACACAAAGTTCACAGCTACTATACAAATCCTGCTTATACATAAACATATGGAATGAGCTGAAAGCAACTTGCTATGATGTGGAGCCTGAGTTTTGTGTGTGTGTGTGTGTGTGTGTGTGTGTGTGTGTGTGTGTATGTTTGCATATATATAGGACCGTGTGTGTGTGTATGTGGTTGTTGTTTTAGACAGGTCATCCTCCTGGTATTTTAAGACTTTGGAGACAATGTCGAGTAAACAGAGGAATTCTGGGATTGTCCAGCCTGCTGAAAGGGACCAGCTTTAACTAAACAAGCGGTGCCACATTCGTGCACAAACATTTACATACATAGACATGAACAGTAACACAGATGGTCAGCTTGGTCAACACAAACCTTTTTAAAGGAGAGTGAAAATAAATCGAGAGGTCTGCCATCTCCAGCATGATCAACACTCACACATACCAGTTAGCTTATCTCCCCTCAGCCCTCCTCCTGCCATTCACTGCTGCTCAGGTGTGACACTGGTATGAAGGTTGGTGTGTGTGTGTGTGTGTGTGTGTGTGTGTGTGTGTGTATGACCAATTTGGAAAGTCAAAAAACCTCCAAAAGTCAGCCAACAAGGAGCTTTTCCTCCTTACTCCTTGTGGCACAATTTTGCTTGCGTAAAAGGCATAGTTCCACTTATCTGGCTGAGTAGAGGCGAGCACGGGCTGTGGGGGTTCAGCCCCATTTTAATCCCAAACTGGTCGTAGAATCGACCCAATATCTGTCAGATCAGTTGTATTCTGAGCTGTGGCTTCGGGAGTCACGACCAGAGGTTCCCGTCACGGTGGGTTTGAGTTGGAGTATAAAAGTTTCAGGTCCTGCTCGCTCAGAAAGGACAATTTAAACATGTAATGCGAGTTAACACAACGTACAAGCTTAATCATAACACAGTGTCTGTCCCGCTTTAGATGCTGATTAAAGGGAGGTTTATGGCAGCCCTGAGCTCAATTCGCTGCAACTACAGAAAACACGTGAAACTGAAGAAAACATCGTCATCAATTCCAAAAGGGAAAAAAAAAAAACCCCAAAAAAAGCTGCAAAGAAATAATTCAACTTATTTGACGACTAGTCAAAGAAGTTGAGAATTATTTATCTATGTTACTGCTGATATCTGCTGTGGGCCGCCGAGGAGTCCAGTCTGAGGAGCAGACTGGAGGCAAGTGGGGGAGGTTAGGAGAGGAGTAAGTAAACAGGGTGTCTCTGCATGCTGCCTTCTGCTTCCTGCCTGAGGTACATGAGTACAGTAAACAGCCTGTATTATGGTTCAGGTAGCGTCCAGCTACCGATAGTTTGTTTACCTTGACTTGCCTTCAGACTGGCAGGCTCATCTCCTCCTCCTCTCTCTCTCTCATAAACACACCTAACACTCTTACTGAGGAGGCTGAAAAGCACACAAGGTCTCCACTGTGTAAAGAGAAATGTGAAGGAGGACTGGAGCAGGGGGAGAGTAGGAGTAACCGTGTTGTCTCAAGGCAACGTGCAGTCTGAGCACAAAAAAATCAGTCAGTCACACAGGCACAGTGGAAGCGCGTGTGTCTGGAGAAGCCACGGGCAGTGTGTTAGGTATAATGAGATGTAACGACCCCCCTGTGGAGCCATGCATTAGGGCCATTCAGGCCCTGCTAATGACAACAATGACCCACGAGCACAGGGGGAGGGCACTACAAAGCTGAGGAATGCAGGTGTTTGTGTGAGTGGGTTTGGCTGTGTGTTTAGCCTACATGTGCGTCGGGGCTATATCCACAGAGGAAAGACTTTCAAAACAAACCAGAGAAGGAAAAGAAATCACAAATCTGTGTCACTGGGCAATCGCAACGCTAGAAACCTCAAAATCTAACCCGAAGTGCTGCTCTCAGTCTTGTTTTCATGAAAATAGTTGCTGGAACAGCACTGTACTTTAAGTCCCCCTATGGAACATGTGTAGTTGAGTGTATAAACATTTAACAGATGGTAAACGACACTGTATAATGTAGCTGTAAGCAGATACAAGTGTTTATTAATGTCTTTGTTAACAACTCTAACTCCTCCAATGAACAACAATATAAAAAAAGACAGCTGCAACAATATAAAATATGTCTTCATAGCTGGTGACAAATACTGTACATTAATAAACACTTTAAATGGTCTCATAGCTGCTTACGACAACATTGCAGTGTGTTATAAACCATCTATTGTGTGTTTATATGCTGCTCTGAAATGCTGGTAAAGTGTTACCATTACTGGATTTTGTGTTTTGTTATGTAGTGTCTAAGCCCGAATAAATTAATTATCCCCCTAAAAACTATTCAGAATTAATGGGTTTTTTGTTTTGTTTTTTTAAACAGTGTCAATACTAGGCTGCAACTAATGATTATTTTTATTACTGATTAATGTGTAGAGTAGTTTCTTGAATAATTGTTTTGTCTCGAAAAATAGAGAAAAATGCTCCTTATAATTTCCCTTTGTCCAAGCTTCAAACTTCAAACAGTCCAAAACCCAAAGATCTTCAGTGTACTACCGGATATGACATAAGAATCAAACCGTCACATTCAAGAAGCTGGAACCTGTCAATGTTTTGCATTTTTTCTTGAAAAATTACTAAAATGAAAAATAGTCGCCGACAATTTTAAGTGACTTATCACTTCAGCAGTCGTCGATACAACGCCCAAGTTTCGATTCCAAAGTAACTGATAATTATTATCAGGAAAGGCAAAGGGAAGCCGATGTTCTCAAATGGGTCAAACGTTGTCTGAATGCATTCAGACGTACAAGGACTTACAAGAAGCAAAATAAAATGCACTTTCAACTGGTAAAATTGGGTTTTAATCAGTTAATAACCGATAAAAGAAAAAGTAAACTCTGTGTGACCAGCACATTTAAGTTGGTACTTAAAGTAATACTGAGGTCTGATATCCAGCCCTTTACATAGTCCACTGAATCTGTACTATTACACGGATTTAGAGCTAAAACAATCAGTCAGTGGAAAGAAAATTAATTACTCTGAAATCCATTTATGCATGTAAGTCATTTCCCAAGCAGACAAATGAAACAAGCCAAAAATTCCACCTAAGCTTAAGGCTTTTAAGACCTTTCTCATTCCACACTGGATGTAATTAATAGGTGTTTCATAGTCATACTGAGCAAAGTATGGACGATATCACTGAAAACCGGGAGGGGAAGTAAGTCCGCGGCAGAAATCAATGCTTCTCATGTACTGCAGATACCCTGCTGTAGCACTACATGCACCCTACCAACCAGGGCCATGACCCAAGTGTCCTCAGTGGTAGCTGCAGCCCTGCTACCAGCACTCTGCAAATCTTATGCCAATGGATAATCATGTTGTTTTAACTGTGCTTCAAGAGCACATCAATCTCCAAAAAAAAAAAAAAAAAAAAAAAAAAAAAATCAGACAAAGGACTACTCAGCAAAACCTTATGCCTGAGGCAATACATCCTCTGCAATAATATTTTGCTTAAAATACTCTTAAATTCCTTACCCTGCCAACAAGGCAACTTTTAAATTAGTAGACATGAGTGTTACTGTATTAAACCATCACCCAGTATCCCTATAATCCAAGCTGAGGCTTCCATAAAGCTGCAGGGAATGGAGAAATTGGGCAACACTATGTCAATCCCCGCTGTGCAACTGGCAGCTAAAGCAGCTAATCTGCTCCGCAGCTCCAGCCATGATGTGAGCTCACTGCTGCTGCAGGCAGGCAGCTCCACCGACAGACTGTGTCGGGGCCTGTCTAACCCCGCACCATCACAAACCATCTTATCATAACAGCAGCTCACACACACACACACACGCGTACTTCTATCTTTGCGAGGACACAACGCAACGCTTTCACATAACGCACTCCCAAGCCCCTCTACCGTAACCTTAACCGTCACGACTACATGAAACCTGGTTACCTAAACCTGATTCTAACCTAAAACCGAGTCTTAACCCACAAACAGTCCTTTGAAGGTGTGAGGTCTGGAGAAAATGTCCTCACAACAATGGTTTCAAACCAAAATCTGTCCACACAACCATAGAAAGACAGACACACGCGCACACACACACACACACGTGAAATTCAAGAGCAAAACAGAAAGCAGCTTTCAAGACAATGGTGAGTCATACGTATCCAGGTCTCAATCTGAAAACAATAATACCCTCACAATGTGAAGCCGCTAGAACCTGTTGCTGCCTACTGCAGAGTCAGAGTTTTTAAAAAAAAATCTGTACAGATTGCAAAACACTTTGAGGCAAACTTGTGATTTATGATTTTGTGATCTTCAAATTATACTGACTTTACATTATTGATTAATCTGGCAATTATTTTCTTGATTAATCGGTTATTCATTTGTTTTTTCAAATGGGGAAAATGCCCTTCAAGTCGTAGTCACTCAGGAGGCTCAGGTCGTCTTACTGGGCCCGCAGCAGTTTCTACACACCTTTTACCTCCTTACAGGCGGCACTACCGGGTGTATGGGGTCTTTTATTCCATCAGTCGTTGACTCTTTGAGCAAAATGCAATGTGTCGTGTTATCAGATGTGAATGTGAAAGGATGGCCCAACAGTTTCTGGCCCTTTTCTGAACTTTTCTGGTAACAAACGACAAAAACAACTTTGACTCTGGCATTAACCTGTAATTTTTTACACTGCCTGTACTTTTCTGTATTTACTGGCTGCTTTCTGTGAGCCAAATTACCCGTCTGGGACATTAAAGCTTTACTCTGCTCTCCTCCAGCCAGCGGATCCTCCTTGCTGCTGCCTCATCGTCCCCGTCCCTCGCAGACAACGATGCAGAAAAAACTAATGATGATGGGAACTTTTTCCTCCAGATGCCCCCTTTGTTTTGCTCTTTTGATAGAGCTGCAACTATCAAGTATTTTCCTGATCAATTTATCTGCCGACTGTTTTCTAGATCAATGGGTTGATCGTCTAGTCTCTCGACTCCAAGGTGACGTCTTCAGATTGTCCAACCGACAGTTGAAAAACAAAACTATTAAGGTCACAGTGATATAAAACAGAGAAAAGCAGTCAATTCTCACTTTGGAGAAAGAGACATCAGAGAATGAATTATGTTTTTGCTTAAAAAAATGACTTAAATGACTATTAAAATAGTTGCTGATTAACTTTCTGTCCATCTCCTAATCAATTTAAAGCTTCTGTTTTATCTTCTGAGTGTCACTTTTTAGTTTACAAGGAAACAGAATTTTTGACAAACACCCCCGGTTTTAAAAAATGTTAATTACATGCACCGGCTGGACGAGTGTGCTCCATGTGGGTCACGCAACCTCCTCACCAGGTGGTGCAATCAACAGTAATAAAGGAAAGATAGATGCAACCACAAGGCCAACAAACCCGAGTCCAACCAGATCATTTGCCCCCCCGGTGCTCTGTTAATGTGCGTGTGTGGGTGTGTGCGTGTGTGCGCGCACGCGTGCCGCCTTACCCTCCGGGCACTTGGCGTGAGAGCTCCGTTGGTGAGGTAGGGACTACACAGGTTCCCGAGGTCTGGGATCATGAAGAACGGATATCCAACATACGGCGAGGGCTGGAAGAGACCTCCATCCTGCTGCCTCCTCAGCGCTGACAAACAAGTCCAACATCAGAGTGTGTTACATTTAAAGCGTCACTCCGACTGATTTCACACGTTAAGATCAGTTCTCCCATCACGGAGTGTGCCGCCGAGCTCGGCTTGTGATAACGGTTGTGTTCTGGAGCTCTGTCAAGTCTGAGAAAACATTTTACAATCGGCCCTGAGACTTAAAGTATCTGACAGAAAACCTGTGAACTAGGAACACAGAGTTTTAAGAACGAGGGCTTTTAACAGGCAGAAGATGCTGCTGAGTTGTGTTATTGGAATTATGGCTGCAACTGAGCATTATTGCCATTACCAAGTAGTCTTGATTTGAGTCTATGAAATAACAAAAAAGAACAATTACAACCTCCAACCAAAACCAAAAAATATTGAATTTACCATCTCATAAGATGCGCTTTGACTGTTCCGTGGCCTGGGATTCACTTCCAGGGTTTTTTGAGAGTTGAAAGTGGTGAAACACACTTACATAAAATATAAATAGATCGTTGGTATTGCTTGTAAGAAATTGAGCCAAATGTAGTCCTGGTTTTACTCTTAAAGACGAGAGAGCTATACATCCCGCTTCATTTGTCGTTAGGAGATGGTTGTTGCTCTGTTGATTACTTCAGAGGTGATTTCATTATGTACAGCTACAGTTTTATGCAAAAGTTTGGGCAAACTCCATATTTTATGGATTTTTGAAGTGAAAAGAAGTAAATCCAACCAGACTTTAAATATGAGCCTTTTCTACCAATGTTAATGTACTTTCAGTTTTTATTTCACAAACGATAATTGTGGCATGTACTAAGGTTCGGGCACTCTACCAAGACACCCCCCACCCCACCCCCTCGTGTTTATCGAAGTAGTTCATGGTGGATTTTGAGGTTTTCTTTGGATCGTTGTCTTATTGTAGAGACCAGACTCTTTTCTCTCTCACTTTTCTGACTGACCGCAGGATAACTGCCTCCAGAATCTGCTGATATTTAGTGGAATCCATTCTTCCCTCTTATCTGTGCAGTGTTTCCTGTGCCACTGGCTGCCACACACACACACACACACACACCCCAAGCAGAACATTTACACCACCGTGTTTTAACAGTTGGCAAACGGGGAGTTAACAAGTACTGCATTAGTGGGGTGTCGAAACCCTTGCACATGCCACAATTACTGTTTATTTCTTTCTATTTTTTAAGTTATGAATAAAAGTTATGTAAATCAAAAGTAACAGTGCATTAACCTTTTTAATGTTAATATTTAATGTTTGCCGAAGGGGTTGGGTTTACTTCCTTTACATTAAACAATTAACAACGTGTAATTTACCCCACCTGTGGCAGACAACTGTACATAATAAAGCCACTAACAGGACTTAGATTAACATTTGGTCAAGTGTAAGTCCATTTTAATACCACAGAGTGACACTTTAAGTCTGAACGAGCCTGTTGACTTTACTTGTAGAGTCAAGTCTGTGACACATGAATGACAGTTCAAGGGAAAAGATGACAAGAGGATTCAAAGGGATCAACTACTCGGAGTGCTTACCTTCTTCAAACAGCTGACTCTGCCTGGCCCTGCTCTCCAGATCTGGGTTGGTCTTGGGGCGTCTGTCTGCCTGCATGTAAACCACACACACACACACACACACACACACACACACACACACGAACGTAAACAAAGCTAGAACCAAGCCACAAACAAGCTTTGCCTGGGATCCACCGACCAGACGATGGAGAAAAGTTGGATTTTGAACATTTCTGGCCCCGGTCACTAAACTCACCTCCGAGTCCGAGCTGCTGTTGGTCTCGGACTCGTTGACCAGCGAGGACTTGACGTCGTCCAGGTCCCTTTCGGCGGACACATTTCTCTTCTCCTCCTGTTCCCCCTCGTCTTTAAAAGCGATCAGCTCATCGTTCGCTCCCAAGTCGTCCCCGTCTCCCCCGTTTAGCTGCGGCATGTTTGGACGTTAGCTGCGACCGCTAACGACACGGGTTTTGTTGTGAGACCTAACTTACAGTTTGTAGAAAAACAACCTACGAGGCTGGAAGAGCTTTCAGGAGATCTTTAGCTAACGTTAGCTGTGTGCTGAAGGCATCGCAGCCAGCGCTAACGTTAAGTTGGGCGACGTTTTCGTCTTTTACTACGTTTAAGAAAAACAAACAAACAAAAAAAAAAACAGTAACTGGCTAACGAGCTAGCTAGCTACCTGCTGCGTTCACGAACGCTTCAGTTTCTGGCGTCGAAATTCCTGAGGTGTGGAAATCCGCCTTCAGCTCGTTTCCACCGAGACAAGAGTCCGTAAAATGCAGTGCTCCGACAATAAAAGCTCCGAATGGTTAAAAAAATAACGGTAAAAAAACAAAAATAAATCACTCAAAGCCCGCTCGGTGCCGGTGACATTGTGAAAAACCGAGCGCCGTCCGTCCGCACCGATTGAAAAGTTTACGTCCCCTTCTGTGCAGTTTCTCCAGCGGAAAAAGTCGAGGCCCCTTTTGGGTTTAATTCCTACATCGTTAGTCCAGTCGTAAACGCGCATAATCCCCACAAACGCCGTCTACAGTGGCCGTTTCCGCATATTGCGATCTTTGCTGATTCGAGAGGTTTTCTGGAGGCTTGCGGTGTGGAGGCGTGGGAACAGCCTGGCTGCTCGCTGCTGCCGAAGCGGACTGGGAGGAAAAGACTGCGGGGCTGTCGGAATACACTGGGGAGGGGGGGGGGGGAGTAAGGCCCGGGGATCTTTACTGACCCCGGATCGGCTCGGCACGCAGCAGCAGCGCCAGCAAGAGTTGGCTGAGCTGATCCCTGACCGGGCACAACAGGTTGATCCCATTTGCTCGGCGAGGAGGCGCAAACAGGAGGGAGGGAGGAGTTTAGGGGGAAAGAAGGGAGACGCGTTTAGAGCTTAAAGGAGCAGTCAGGCACTTTTCTGACCCGGGGGGGGTAGGACTCATTATCAAACTCCTAGCTGTTATTCTTTACACCCAAGTATCACATACAGGTCAAAATTACTCACAGACCGAAGAATAAAAACGATGGATCAAACTTCTTTTACCTAAAAATGCTGTTAAATGGCTCCTTCGGTTGGTTGGTTCAGAGATGACTGACACAGAGCCGTGATAACAGTCATAAAGATAGTAGTAATAATGGTAATAACAATGATAACGATAATAATATAGAAGCTGAAGCGGCATCATTAGGAATAAGGTTGTCTGTTATATGCATTTGTGCGTCTAACAGGATGTTGCACCGCTCTTTCTTTTTTCTTTCTTTGTTCATTTATCAGCTGCAAACAAACAAGCAGAATGAATCTGACACTGATGTGGTTCACAGCCACTGTCTGAACATCTTCCCTCTCTGCCCTCGTCTGCGTGGAACTTTCGTTCTGCTCCTCACCACGACCCCTCCGACGAGCCTCCGTCCACCAACATCCACTGACCTTAGTCTCCATTTCAGGGAAAGTTTCATCCCTGTACCTATATCCACACACTATAAATAGATTAGATGTAATTAATCCCAGAGATTTAATATTTTATACATAAAACGATGAACTTTTAAAAACAAAGTCATAATTCTGTCTGTTCTTGCGAAATAACAAACCACTGAATAAACTGGTTATTCCTTCTCCGATTGGACATGTGATCGATCATGTGATCAGTTGAGAGTTGCTCTCCAGAGTGACCTTTCCACTTGGCTTTAAGTAGGAGGAAGTCACAGTTGAACGCGTCTTATTGCTCAAACTCAGACACCAACTGTTTTTACTCTGAAGTAAAAGTAGAGTCATTCTGACAAGTTGGAGAATTAAGGGCCCGGGTCCAAAATTGAGTGCAACCCTCATGTGTTTCTGGTGTAAACCTAACAGCACGTATCTGTAAAATTACTCTGTTACAAATAAAAGTCCCGTATCCACTACATACTTCCCCTCCGGATACGTTGAAGACATATTTTAATGTCACCTGTCTAATGTCTTCAGTATCTTCTGTCATTTATTTTCAGTTCTTTAATTCATGTATTTCATAAACTGCGTTCACCTCTCTCTGTGCTGTTGCGATGTGAATTTCCTCGCTGGGATCAATAACGTCTCATCGAGGGCTGGGACTGACAATTATTTTCCGCTGATTATTTTTCTCGCTGGATCAACCGATCACTTATCTATAAAATGTCAGAAAATAGGGGGGAAATGCAAGATATGATTTCCCGCAGCCCAACACGTCTTTAAATGTCTTGGTTTGTTCAACAAAGAGTCCAAAACCCAAAAATATTCAGTTCCTAAACATATAAAACAGGGGAAAACAAACAGAAAAAAGCACAGAATCCTCACATTTGAGAAGCAAATACTAAAACAAGCCCTGAACATGCATCACTCTGCACGTTGAAGCTCAAACATCCCTGTCGACCAACAAGAAGAAACGTACACGTTTGAGTGGAGCGAGTCTTTAGACTATCAAGAGTGCCCAGTGCAGACTTGTATATATTGATTATTAATCTTAATGCATTAACGTGTAAGCAGCGTTTTAATAGGGCACCTGGTCAAGGTGGAGCTCATTTTAACTGCTCTACGTAGTGTTGGAGATTTCAGGTAAATTACAGATTTCAGGTAAATGTAGTGGAGTAAAAAGTACAATATTTAGCTCTGAAATAAAGTGGAGCAGAAATATAAAGTAGCTTGAAATGAAAATGCTGAATCTTTAAAAGCCCCTCACAACTATTAAGTTTCATTTTTTTTTTAAATCTCAGTCATTTTCCTCAAACAGTGCATTTGTAGGGGACTATTTTCAGCGGCGGATTACTCCACGTTCGGCGCTGTAGTGAGTATCTGTGGCAGCAGGATGGTGTGCGTGTGGGACTGAGTCTAAATAAACTACAGTGTGTGTGTGTGTTTGTGGTGATGAAGGAATAGTGTGGCCCACTGATGTGATTTAATAGTTTCTGGAAACAATGGAGCTTTATGGTTCAGAGGAATCAGATGTATCAGGCTGTGATACACACACGGTTCTTGTTAGTAGGAGGGATTTAGTGCTGGTTTGGCTCTAAACACGAGATTTGCTGACAAAAAGGTAAACAGAGAACATGAGCGGACTTAAACTCACTTAAAGACGTAGCCTGAAAATACAAATTTGATTATTGTTTCCTGCCAGCATATGATCCATGCTCTGTTGAAAAGAACAAAGAAACACACAGATACATAAATACTTAATTACAAACACACACACATAAACATACACATTACTGCTCCCACTTGCAACTCAATAGTGGCTTCCCTGTGGAGAGCAACCTGGTGGTAATTAGGATCCATTGCTTCATAACCCTCCCTCTGTGTCTTTGTTTGTTTTGTCCTCTTTTTCAAGGTTGTTGTGAACCCTCTTTGTTCAGCCCTGCCTCCTAGAAATTACATTTATATACTGCTAATGTGGGTGGAAACGTAATGCTGCCTGAATTAAGTTTTTCTTATCAACATATTGAGGAAAAGCTTCTAAGTAAGTAATCTGAAAAAAGATCAATCACAGTGTATCTTAATCTAATATCATATCCAATCGTAGCAACTAAAGCATAATTGAGCTTTGCGGCTGGACTGGCCACGGTCCGTGACTGAGTGATAGGGATGAGTTTGTGATGAAGTCACACTATTGGTCGGCCAGCTGAGCATTGGGTTTTCCCTATTGGCCGTTGCTCTTTCAAAATAAATTGGCGTGAACGGTTTCTATTCGGTTTACAGTCAGTGTTGCCAATTTAGCGCTTTTGTCTCTAGATTTACCGACTTTTCAGACCCTTTAGCGGCTTTTCTTCACAAAAGCAGCCAACGACAAATCCAGCGTCTTCAAACTTTAGCTACTTTCCGTAGAAGAGAGTCGCCAGTACTTCCCCACGAGCGCGAGGTGGGTCTTTCCCTCCGCAGGCACACCTGTCAGTACGTCTCATTCAACTGACCACACGGCAGCTTACGCGGACATGAATGAGCGTCTAACTTTCTCTCTGACTGATCTTTTCACAGGCAATGTGTCACGATGAAGTCAGGATTTTAAAATCAGGATTTTAGCAGAGCAGGGCAGCAGCTTGGAAATGGCTTAGAAATGACTGCTGGTTAACATGTGGTCTCAATGGGCCCCGTTTCAGTCACTTTTTCATATTTGTTCCGTCGTCTGACAACAAACACAGAAACACATGTAAATGAGAACAGCTTTACTGGGAATTCAACTCTATTAAATTACTGCGTATGTGAGCGAACAGATAAAGGGCGGACACCGTCTGACTCTAAAATGCACATTGCAGTTTGGAAGGAGTATAAATAAGCCGGTTACATTTGTAAACACATCTTTTTCTCTAAAACTGTGTTTTTCTGACTCCAAAACGGAGCTTTTCCAAAACGGCCTCCAGACTCTTATAATAATTTAATAATATTAAAACGCTGGCTTGGTGTTTTTTTAGTGTGTATGGGGTAAACCGAGCTTTTGCTAAACTATGATATTAGCCGGCCCAGTGAGGGCTGGGGGGTCGGGGGCTCTGTGCCAACAGTAACAGTAAAATTAAGAAGACAACCTATAGTCGGCTCAATACAGCCGAATACACGGCAGAGCTGCTGTCATGAACCGGGATTTATGCTGATTTTGACCATGACATAACGATTTTATCAGCCGACCGTCTGTCCAGCTCTTTACCAGGCTTGGCTGTGACGCCAGTTTATTTTTTGGCCGAATTAAAAGAGGACGAAGAAGAAAAGATTGAGTTGATCTTAACAGTTTTAACCTTGTTCAGACACTAATGTGGATGCGAATGTTTTTCACATGAAAAAAGGCATTTTAAAACTTAGACGGCTTCTTGTAGATGCAGTCTCAGGACTCGAACTTCGTACTTCCACCTTCCACTGTGACCATGTCCTTACAAACCTACTTCATACAAAAAAACCTCAGCACTCACGTCGGCAGCGATCACGTTGCTCTCAAAATCTATTTATCAAAACAAATTAGTAGCAAAAGCGTAGTCTTGAGAAGAAGAGCTGCAAATTTTGACCTCTCTCCGTTACTTTGTCTTTCTGTCTGGCTCCCGCCAGCTGTCAGATTGAGTGAGGCACATACTCATCCTTCCGCTTCCACCGTCTTTGAGTTTCCTCCACTGAACACAGAAAGCACACACTTGGCTTCCTCGGAAACAAAAGAGGGATTTCCTCCCCATCGACGGGCTCTCAAGCCTAAACACACACCCATGAATGTATACTGGACAAGCAGGGACGCCTGCGTCTTCTCCTAAGCTGCAGGCTCTGTGGTGGAGGTCAGCTACACATCCTACAATAGGAGGCAGATTTGGGGGTTACGATTGAACTGAGGTATGCAGCCTGCATAGCTTTGGGGGAGAGGATCTTCACAGTCTGGACCTGAGCCAAAGACTGAACCCTCTCTGTAATCCCCTCCTGCTGATATACACAGCTGCTGGTGTGTGTGTGTGTGTGTGTGTTGAGTGCAAGCGTACAATGGCCGTTTGAGCGTCTAGCCCCAGTTTGTGTCATATATTTTTTTCATTATTCCCCTCCAGCAGACCCGTCATAGCTCAGCCTGTCAGGAATGGGCTGGATTTTTCTAGCTCCATCACAAATTGGGAAACATTACAGCGCTGTTACTGAACCCTCCGCTAACAGAAATCAACTGTGAACACTTGTAGCTTTCAGGATCGTGACCCCTTTTCCTGCTCGTAATGGTGGAAATGAAACTGGAGACCTGGGCGTACTCCTGAATGCAGATGTGGTACTTCTCTCTCTCTCACTCATTTTTAGTCTTCAGCTGATTAGAGACAAAGAGCACTTGTAGGAAAGTCCTAGGGCTGTCTACTATCTGCAGGTACAACCAAACTGAGAGTAAAATTAGAAGTGGCTATTATTAGAAAGGAACTAAGTCAAAGGAAGACTAACATTTTGGGAAACCTTTAGTGTCTCACTCAACCAGATACCGTATCCGTACCCGTCTGCAGCCAGTACCAGTGATAGACGAAGCACGCGGATCCTCTACTTGAGTAAAAGTACCGATAAAATCCATAATCTTACTTAACTTAAAGAACAAAAGTATTATCAGCTAAAGGTAGTGAAAGCATCAGCAGTAAAAGTGCTAGCTGTCCCAGTTCTTTCGTGGGTTCATTCATCCGCTGCCTGTCCTTGCCACGTTCCTAACTCTGCTGTCATTTTAGACCCTGCCACCTCCTCCTGTCCTGCAGCAACCCCGGCGCTTCCCGCCTTTTGGCCACCTGACACTTCCCCAACCCCCTGCTCACCTGTTCCTGATTCTCCAATCAGCCCCTACTATAAATACCTGCCCATTTCCACCCATTCTCTGCCAGACCGTCTGCTGTGCAGTTTTCGCCTGGTTTCCCTGCCCGCTGGTTGCCGATCACTGCCCCGCGCCCTGCTCGTGTCAGCCGAGCCTTAATAAAGGTGAACTGTTTGGAGCTTTTACCGGTGCCTGAGTCATGCAGCTGAGTTCCCGCCACCCTGAGGCGTTACACTCGTGCAGTGACCTGTCTCCGGTGACGCGATCGGATCGTTGATCCTGAGTCACGGAGGCTTCAGCAGCATTCGACTGTTGGAGCAGAGGGTCACAAGTCAAAAAAGTTGGGAATCGTTAGTTTAGTCTTTTACTACCATTTGAGTAGAGTAACTAGTTATAAAAACCGTCAAATAAATGTGGTGCAGTAGAAAGTACGATATTAGGATCATGTTAAAGTAGGGTAAATACAAGTAAGGACAAGTGCCACAAAATTGTACTTAAGTACGGTATTTTAGTGAATGTATTTAGTTACTTTCCACCGCTGTCCAGTTCAGACATAATATCCAGTACATATTTATAATTTACCACTAACAGCTCCGAAGAGTTCTTATTCACAGCTTGTGGCGACTGCGCACAGTCTGTATTTAACCCCTGTAGAAACAGAACATCAGACATTATGTGGTTTTGGTTAGATTACACGTTGGAGCTAGTTCATCGCCAATAATTCGGTCAGAGGTTAAAGCAAGCAGCGATCAAAGATGGATTGCCGACCAGACAAAGCGGGACGCCGCCCAGGGGCCCCGGACCCCCGGGTTTATTCCAAACATCTCGGGTCTACATAATTTGATTAATCTCTAATTAGTTAGAAATTTGCATCACTGTGGAACAGTGTCAACTATAACAGGTCCTCCATCCTGCATCTTTTGGCCCTGGTCTTGTAGAGGGACCCTGAGTCAACATCTAGCCTCAGGACCTGATCTGTTTTAGTTGATATAAGTTGCTCATTTGTTGTAAAGTTTTGTCTCGTCAATCTGCTTTAATTTCGCCAGATAATTAACAGGCAGAAGAAACCTCAGGCAAGGTCGTTTCAGTCCTTTACAAAAGTAGTGTAAGGCCACAACCAACAATTATTTTCATTATCAGTACATCTGACAAATGTTTTCTTTAACGATTGATTGATTGGCTTGTGTGTAAAATGTCAGAAAGTAGTGAAAAATGCCTCATTCATCACTGGAGCCCAAGCTAACCTTTTTCAAATTGCTTTTTCTTTGTCTGAAAACAGTCAAAAACCCGAAGATGTTGAGTTTATTCTCATAGAAAACTGGGAAAACCAAATATTCAGATTTTAGAAGCTGGTATCATTGAATTTCTGGGATGTTTGCTTAAAAAAAATGACTTTTAAAAAAAGACAGTCAGTTATTGTTGCCAAATAATATTCTGTCAATCGACTAGTCGAGTACTCTGTTCGGTCTCTGGGTGACTGGGGAAACAGTGAAACTGTCATGTGTAGCGGGGGTCAACAGGTGCCTAACAACAAATGTTTGCACGGGGCTAATTGGGCCATGTAGATAAATAAGTGTACATCAAATCCAGACAGAGTAGGGAAGTCGAAAAATGTTGAGAGCCCAACCTTTCTGGTGCTCTCATGGGATTTGCTGACAAGAAGAAAACTATAGATTATCTGCCTTATCCTTCAAGACAGTGAGAATTAAAATAAAGCTGTGTACACTAGACACACCCAAATACTATTTTCAGAGCAGGCATGTGAAACGCTTTCTCGGTTTTGTCCTTAATGTTTGCAGTCAGTGGAAAAGCAGAGAGGTCGGAGTTCAGACTGAGTTGGTCATAGTGTTTAATTTTAAAAGTTTCAGTGAAAGGGCACGAGTGGGGAAAAAACAGAAGTGAAAAGGGCATGAAAAAGGTCAAACACCTGAAATTTAAGGTTTGGAAACGTTCGTCAGGGAAGTGTTTAGTAGCCGTTCACTGCCAAATGAGCAGTTATGACAAATTAGTGATGATAAATCCCAAGCACATATAACACACGATATTCTTTGTTCTTATTTGTGTGGACTGGCACTCAGTCAAAGCTCCAGTCATCTCGCCGTGTCCTCCTCTTCTGTGGAGGCTTAACGGCAGCCACCGGAGAATCGCCTCCACCGGCTGTTTATCTCAAAGCACCCAGCTCTTCAAATGCGAACCCACAGGCATTTTCTTCTGCAGGGTTTTTCTGGAAATGTGTTTAAAATTTGTGCCAGATTCAGATGGAAACTTGACTTCTGACAGATATTTAATCGTGATCGTGAGGTAAACAGGAGAAGTGACCCCCCCCCCCACGTCAGGAGATGTTTTTTTTCTGGTGCTGCTGTTGTCTGAACATAATGAGTTACATAATGAATGCATTGCCTCTATTGGGTTTAGGAATTTAGTAGGCTCCATTCTACTTGGAGTTTCTGATCTGTGATCGCTTTGAAAAAAAAAGTTTCAAAGTCAGACATTCATTCAAACATTTTTCCAGAAATGGTCGTATTTAACAAGCCGAGCCGGTCCAGCTGGTGACTTCGAACAGACGGAGCCTCCCGACAAGCTTCACTCATGTTACGTTACTTTTGCTCAGAAGTCAATCAGTCTTCTGGCCTTGCAGAGCCTAAAGGTCATGACTGTGTCAGTAACATGTCGGCGTAGAAATTTCTGCAGGGACACAGAATCAATGACATTTAGCTTCAGCGGTAAGAGAACAATTTAGTGGCTTGTGTGTGTGTGTGTGTGTGTGTGTTTATACAGCTCAAAGCTCATTACAGCACAGAAACAGAGAGGAAATGAGACACTGTAAAAGCCGAACTCTCACTATTAAAACACCCCCCCCCCCAGTGAGAACTGCAGCTCATTTACAAACTCTCTCCAAAATAAGAAAAAGTCTTCTTCGTGGTTTTTATATTTCTGAAGTGTACTTTTTGTCAGGGGATATGGGAGAATCTGAGTCTAGTGTAAGAAAACATGCATGTACGTTCAATGAAATGGTTGAGGGGTGAGGTCATTGACAGCTGTAGTGAAAGGTTATTGCTGGAGGAAGACAGCTGCCTAAAGAGGCTCCGTCTGCACCTGGAGCGCCTCATTTACATCTTCTCAAATGTCAGCTCATCACACATAATAGCACGTTTGTCTTACTCTTCTCTTTATTCTTTAATTACACGGCAAAAACATTGTTTTAACGACATTTCCCCCAAACTTCAGCTTTGTTTCCAAGTACCATACCCTGTAGGCATCATTTATTTCGCCTTTCCTCTAAAATACCCAGTTGTTACTCCCCTGTTCCCCATATATTCCGTTTTCCTCCACTGTACCTACATTTAAATACCAGTAGAAGCCAGTCAGTGTTTTATTGGTGCCTGAATCCTATAATTAAATAACACTGTAAATTGCGGGCTTTGTTATAAGGTGTCACCAACGTATCTCCTAAGTGGACTGGGCTGAAATTCTCAGATGAGGTGTGTATGCGAGCGTGGGCGTACTCCTCTATCGACCCTGCAAACCTCCCGAAACTGAAGAGCAGGAGCGGCGAGAGGGAGAATGTTAACGTTACCTGTGACAGCCGGAGCAGATAAGAACGGAGAAGCAGGCAGAGGGAGAGAGGAGAGTATGGGGGTAAAACCCCGGGCGGGGGGGTGGAGGTGAGGGCGGATGCGGGGGTTGCTAAAGAATTGACAAGAGGGGAGAAAGGAGGGAGGATGGATGGGGGAGGGAGCTTATAGCCCCAGGGGGCAATTTGCTCATGAGCTTCGGTCCATCAATCAACCATTCATTTACTAACAGGATCGTCTGCCAGCCCGTCACACACTGAGTGTGTGTGTGTGTGTGTTAAGGAAAACGCTATGTAATTAAATTAATGTCAACAAGTAGTGTAACACTGGAAAATTGGATTAACACTCAAGAGTGCTAGGAGAGCAGTGTTTCCCGTGTGGAATTCCTTTGGGTGACCCATTCACATAGATTTGCCTGTAATTTATAAAAAGATAAGAAAGTTTCTTCTTAAGTGTCTTTAGACGTCAGCACACAGTCAGAGAGCAGCTGGTGAACATAGTGGAGCATTTAGCAGCTGAGGAGCCAGATGTTTCCCTCAGGGGCTGGTGGAGACCAAAACCAGAGCTAAGAGAGAGAGGGAGCACCGGACCTAAAGCCTCTCGGCATGTTATTTATTTCTTTAGGGGACGTGAGGTGATTTTAATATTACCTGTCCTGGTCAGCAATTTTTAATCTTATCCAGAGCATATATGGGTCATTTTTCACCCCCTGGCCCCAAGTAATAGTTACAGCCGAAATGACCTCTTGTTTTTCAGCTGACTGGCTGCTGCTCCTGTAATTTAAGTCCCGTCCGGAGCCTTGTCCTTGTCCTTGTATTTTAAAGTGGATCACTGAGTTTTATCTACCGCACAAACACCCAGGCCTATTTGGGAACTAATACGCCGCGTAAGTACCGGTGTCCGCTCTTGGTTAGTCCACCCCACTGTAACTGATTTTATCTACGGTATAACAGCCTATATAACTAGTATTTAACATCATCACATATACCAGTCCTCAGTACTGGAAGACGGATTTAGAGTAAAATCACAAATACCACACAAGAAATAGCAATACTCCCATCAGTTTAAAAAAAGTCCCAAAATGTAGACATGTCCTGAAGTAAAACAGAGGAACACTATTTTCCTGTAATTTCACAAAGTTTAAAACCTGACCTGAAAGACGAGTTAAATTACCATGTGGAATATTTTATCCCACACCTCCCCCCATAATATCAGTCCCGTCCAACTGGGAATTTCAATTCATCAGCTGGACACAAACATCGGCACTGAGGGTGTCGTCCAAATATTTAACAGTGTGTGAATTATTCGTGTAATTAAAGACAACACGGGGTTTTGTTTTATTTCCAACTATCACCACAAAGTGCAGAAGAGGAATAAATCATCACCACTTTCAGGAATCCTGTCGGGAATTAAATGGAAACAGGAACTTTTGTGTTATTATTTATCGCTCTGCTTGTCAGGGCAGAAAGCCTGGGCCAGCGAAACAAATCAGCCGATCTACAAATATGTTTATTGATTTTATTACTTGTCGCTTTATTGTAAACTCTTTCTTTCCCCTGTCGGGATCCTGCAGGAGCGACGCCTTGGTGTTTCCAGTGATCTGACTGGTCAGCTGTTGGGCTGTTGGCAGGCTTTGATCCGATCCTCTGAAGTTCACCTGCGCCAGAGCGGCACAGGCTACCGGGGTGATTCAGGAAAACCCGAGTGGCGCACAAAGAGCTGGATGACCGACCGATCTCGCATCGCGGTACAGGCCCCTGGAGTCCAATCCGAACAGGGAAGGAGAGACAACTCTGTGAGTGTACCCCAAAAAAGGCTAATGCAGTATGTGCCCATTATAGGGAACAAAAATCTCATTAATCTTACCCATACACGAGCACACACACAACGTATCTCAGAGGTAAGGCGGGAGTAGAGATGATAATCAGAATAACCAGCGTTTCGTTTTGTTTTCTTATTTGTGGCTTGCTCTCTGAATCTGTAAAAATCAGAGATGTGGGCAGAGATTCAGCAGCCAGGGTGGGACATCTTCGAGTAAGAGGAAAAACCGCTTATCAGAGCCCACAATCACCCTCACGCATGCATACAACCACACAGACAGACACACACACACAGAGAGACACACACGATCGCCATCAGTGAGAAAGGGAGTGATCCCTGTTCCTGCCATTGTAGCAGTCAATGGCTGCTCCTGTTTCTGTCCAAGTCACATCTGTCAAACAGACAGAAACAGGCCGATCCACCACACAGACACTGTCGCATCTAGGACTGGGCGCTACGGACAAAAATACATCTATACATTTTAACACCATGAATGAGGAGGGAAACACATTTAACGTGTTTGTTAGAGCCCAGGGATGCACACATTGTCTCTGACACGGAGATTCCAGACGCTGTCTCCTGGAAGTCACTTATGGCGCTGAACTCGGTTGTTTGTGTGAAAAAGGGACTGAAGTGGGTGCGCGGAGAAGGGAAACGAGAGCTCAAACCCCACCTAGCTCCCCACTTCCAAACAGCTGACCCCGATCAAATGGTGAGAAGCGGGACTGTCGGATTTTCTATGATCCGAAAAGCACTTTGCTCGAAAGCAGATTCAGGCCCCCATGGGAACGGAGAAACTTCTACGCGCGCGGCTGGAGGAGCAGCTGAACTGAGATGGCGACCGTGCTGAACATCACGCCTGCTAAACGCCGGCATGTTCGCGTCGTCACTGGGCGTGTCGGCACGCCGAGGTGGGTGACTAGCTCCGGGCATCCATGTGCCCCCGGCTCACGTGACCGGGAGTGCGAGGTACGCTCATATGAGAACGACCGCGGGTTAAGTCAGCGAGATTTACAACTAAAAAGCTGGGAGGGAGGGCACTCGTTGGGACGTATGAGGGATCAACGGTGAAGAGAGACCGTGAAGACATCTCAAGTCCGTCTTGGGGAAAGTTGCTTATTTTAAGAAACTGGAGGACGTCGCTGCGCAAAGGGAGAAAAGGGCTCCTACACGCTTTACATCGGAACACAAACATAGACACAAACTATTTTTGAAATAGCACGTGGTCATCACATTGCACAACTGGGAAAGCGAAGCCTTTAAAGTCCATTTCTGAGTGTGTGGACCAAAACTGTTTAGTGTCTGTGTGTGTTCAAGGGTGATCCATCACTTGTTCAGCAGAGCGGGGCTCCAAGAGAAATGTATACTTGCCAGTGCTGTGGCTGACTGCCTCGTAGCACCTCCGAGACGTCCCTCGCGCGGCACACGAGGGAGCGCCCGGTCCAGCCGATGAGGAAACGGTGCTGATCCCCACGGGGTGGAGAGCTGTGACCCCGAATGCTGCGGGACACTGGAGCAGAGGATTAGAGTGAAGATGTCCAGCTTGGGTTTCCGCTGATCCCCTGCTGAACCTCATTACACGTGAAACTCACACTGTGTCACAAATCCTGTGGAAAGAGCAAAAACCTATTGAAACACGCCAGTGACAGAGAGGAGAGGTCAGACAAGTGACGGGCGGCCAACTAACACATTGTTGGTTTGAGTCTGCACGCGGGATTTGGTGACAGCAAGTAATTCGGTTTCATGTTGAGACGGATCCGGTGAGTCTCCAGCTCTGGGCTTTTGTCCCCACTGGTGGAAGCATTTTCATATTTCCTATGTTGAAACCCCCCCTGGTGGTTGCCTGCGCGCCTGCACGCGCCGGGTTCCCCTCGACGTGCCGCTGATGTGGGGGAATAGGCTGGTGTCTGTTGAGGCGTCGCAGCAGCCGTGCGGATGAGACCCAAAGGTAAGCGGAGAGAAGGAGCCGTCAGATCCACCAGGGGACTGGAGCCTTGCGTGAGGAGATCCCCGACTCTCGGTGGGGACGGCGCAGAGGAGAACAGAGCCAGTAAGCACACGAAGAAGTGTATATTCCCTCGTTCAGACACATTATTCTGCTGTTGATGAATGACTGAGTGTAACTCGGAGGTGAGTAACTTCTGTAAGAATGTGGTCGATCAGGTCTTGATGTTCTTCCCCGACTGGTTTGACACATCAGGGCGGAGGAAAATCTGCTCTGGAAATCCTGATCATTCAGAGTCGCAGTCGTTCTGCTCTGACTCTGGGGACTTTTTTTTTTCCATCCACCTGGAGTTTCTCCTCTTTTCTTTCTTTGGGTTTTTTGTTTCCACGTCTCCCCAGCCTGTGGGATCTCGGTGCGGATTTGTGTCGGATTATTTGCAGCCGGTTTGGACTGTGAATGAGGAAACCTGGATCAAAATGGCAGTGAATTTGAGTAAGAATGGTCCTGCACTCATGGCCGCTTATAAAGAAGTGGTGGACAGCAAGCTGGGTACAAACTGGTGAGTCTTAAGTTACCAACTTCACTTCCTGGAACCTGGAAGCATCTGTCTATCCACACCCCCACATCATGTGCTCCTCTATAATTATGTTTTCAGGGCGCTGTTTACTTATGAAGGCAACAGTAATGACATTCGCCTGGCAGAGAAGGGAGGTAAGATCTGATTGATGTACCGTAACCCTCAATAAAATGTTTAACTAGTCGCTTAGGCTCATTGTTTGGGGTTCCCCCCAAGTTTGTCCAACTTTCACTGATGGGATTTTCACCTCCGTCGACCGGCGCAAAGTTTCCGTGCCTCGCATCTGGACGTCGCACCCATTCGGAATTTTCTGTTTCTAAGCGGACTCTCAATTAGTCTGTGAACTGCAGCCGTTAATGGTCAAAGCTTCCTTCAGGCCAGGATCAGTGAAAACGGATGAGGCATCTATAGCTAAAGATATTTATAGAGGACGAGTGGTTGACACCTGCCTGCATCAGAGAGAAGCCAATGTGACTCGTCCGAGACACATGGACAAAAAAAATGCACAACTGCCTCCATCATGTTGCTGTTTATATATTAGAAAAAAGACGGCTTTTGGAGAATTTCATGTAGTTCCAGTATCACAGTAAAAGTACTTCCTGTAGTCCCAGTATCACAGTAAAAGTACTTCCTGTAGTCCCAGTATCACAGTAAAAGTACTTCCTGTAGTTCCAGTATCACAGTAAAAGTACTTCATGTAGTTCCAGTATCACAGTAAAAGTACTTCCTGTAGTTTTAGTATCACAGTAAAGGTACTTCCTGTAGTCCCAGTATCACAGTAAAAGTACTTCTTGTCGTTCCAGTATCACAGTAAAAATACTTCCTGTAGTTCCAGTATCACAGTAAAAGTAGTTCCTGTAGTCCCAGTATCACAGTAAAAGTACTTCCTGTAGTTCCAGTATCACAGTAAAAGTACTTCCTGTAGTTCCAGTATCACAGTAAAAGTACTTCCTGTAGTTCTAGTATCACAGTAAAAGTACTTCCTGTAGTTCCAGTATCACAGTAAAAGTACCTCATGTTGTTCCAGTATCACAGTAAAAGTACTTCCTGTAGTCCCAGTATCACAGTAAAAGTACTTCCTGTAGTCCCAGTATCACAGTAAAAGTACTTCACTGTGCTGGGACCTGTCTCCTGTGACTGGTCTCTGATTCTAATGGATCATTGATCCTGAGTCTCGGAGGCTTCGGCAGCGTTTTACTGCTGGAGCTGCTTTTAGCTACGTCAGAGACAGGGACCAGAGTATAGTCCACTGGTTCCAGACCTGGGGGCCGGGCCCCTCCAGGGGGTCACCAGATGAACCTGAGGGGTCGTCAGATGATTCATGGGAGAAGAAAGAAGAAGAAGCAAAGTTCTGATACATACATTTAGATTCATTTTTTTCCACTAATATCGGACGATGTGACCTTGTTGTGCCTCAGACAGTTTAAATGAAACGATGTGAGACGTTTAGTGAGGTAATGCCTCTTTGTTGGAAGTAATAACAAATCATATGCACCGGAAACATGAGGGGGAGACAACACTACACACTGATTTCACAGTGTTCAATGCATTTTATTCCATAATCGTTTCATCTGATGATAATCCTGTGTGTGTGTGTGTGTGTGTGTGTGTGTGTGTGTAGATGGTGGATTAGAGGAGATGGTGGAGGAGCTGAACAGTGGGAAGGTGATGTACGCTTTCTGTCGGGTCCAGGACCCCAACTCTGGTCTCCCCAAATACGTCCTCATAAACTGGGTGAGACACGCAACATGCGCGCACACACCCACACCCACACACACACACACACACACACACACACCACAAGACACATACAATAATGTTTGTCTTTACACGTGCGTGTCCTTTGTCTATATGTGTGATCGCATGTGTACGTGTGCAACAGACAGGCGAAGGCGTGAAGGACTCTCGGAAAGGGATATGTGCCAACCACGTGGGCTCCATGGCCAACTTCCTCAAGGTGAGTCTGACTTTGGGTTATTCCGCTACTGCCAATAAAACACTGCTGTCCTGGATAGAACGATTGAAAAAGTCACCTATTTTTTACCGCTTCGCGTTTCTTTGAAAAAAATAAATTATATTTATTGTATTTGTTGTTGTATCCTCCGAGAGCGTGTATCACACTGAAGAGTGCGTCGGTCACGACTGGATCGTCCCAGTAGGGAAATGTGTTTCAAGGCCTGCACGTGTTCATGTCTCACACGAAAAACACTCAGACCCACATGTGGTTACTCAGTTAGGTCCGTAAGTATTTGGACAGTGCCACATGTTTTTGTAAACTTGCCTCTGTGCGAAACCACAGTGGATCTGAACCGAAGCCATCGAGATGTGATGGAGGTGTCAACTTTCAGCTTTAATTCAAGGGGTTTGACGAAAATGCCACATTAACCGTTTAGGAATTACAGCCGTTTTTATAAATTGTCCAATTACTTTTGAGCCTCTGAAAATGAGGGGCTATCCGACATAACTATAAATATGAGGATTATTTTAAATACTCGGATGAAAATCCTTTGCGGCCAATGACTGGCTGAAGTCTGGAACCCATGGACGTCACCGAGTGCCGAGTTTCCTCCCTCGAGCTGCTTTTCCGGGCCTTTACTGCCGCCGCCTTCAGTCGCCGCTCGTCTGTGGGTCTTTCTGCCCTCAGTTTCATTTTAAGAAATAGTGAAAGTTAAGATAACCGTATGATCATATCACACAGGGATAAAATCTCCTCTCCATATTTTTTTCAATGTCATCTTTACTTCCTGTTTAAAATGTGTCAACATTCCCCCAACACGCCCGCTCGTGGCTCCATCTTCTGTCCACGCCGCTTTCCGTGCGGGACGCTGTGAAAACCCGGCGTAACTGATTTCCCTGACACGTGTGTGATCGCAGGGGGCCCATGTGACTATCAACGCCCGGGGGGAGGAGGACGTGGAGCCGGAGACCATCTTGGCAAAAGTGGCCAAAGCGTCTGGGGCGAACTTCAATTTCTACAAACCAACAGAATACAGAGACGCACCCAGAGGACCTGTGGTGAGGAGACACGCGACGTCACGCGCCGCAGAAGCATGAGGCGGAAATGGGTGCGATTAGGCCTAATTTACAGTTTCACAATTCACCCTCTGCTGCTGTTTCAGGGCTCAGTGTATCGCAAGGTCAATGCTGTGGAGGAAATTCAAGAAACCAAGAAGAGCGACTTCTGGGTCCAAACTCAGGTTTCTCTTCACATTTATCACACACGTGAAACGCCGGCCATGCAGCCCCGAGCGTCTCTAGTTTACCTGACAACGACACGACTTTCTTCTTCAGAGGGAGGAAGAGGTCCGTCGCCGGGAGGAGACCAGACGAGCAGAGCTGGAGAGGCAAAGGCTGGAGAGGGAGAGGAGGGAGATGGAGGAGAAGCGGGCGAAGCAGATGGAACAGGAGAAGTGAGTCGAACACACAAGGCTGGATTGTCAGCTACCCCACAGACCCCCAGGGGCCCCAACAGCCACACCGTTTTCTGCACATCATTTGAGTCTAAACACTTTGATTAATCCCAAGTTTGACAGAACGTTTCAGCTCAAAAGCACGGTATCAGCTCCGATGGGTCCCCCATCCTCCGTCCTGGGGCCCCGGTCCCGTGGAGGGACTCTGTGTTGAAATGTGGTTTTAAGAGCTTCACTGTTTGAGTTAAGATTTGTTGCTCATTTGTTGTAAAGGGTTTTATCAAATATATCCATCGCAGAAGAAGTGTAAAGCTGCAACCAGCGATTGTTTTCACTATCAATACGTCTGACAGTTACCTCCTTTAACAATCGATTGATTGATTGTAGTAGAAACTGCCCATCGTTACTCCCTGAAGCTAATAAGTTAATAACCTCTGAGCTGTCTGACCATCAGTGAAAGCCCCAGAGGTTGATATGTTTGTGTGTTATGATAGAAAAATGAGAAACTGGTCAAAAGCTGGTATCAGTGATTTTTTTTTTTTTTTTGGTGCCATTTTTACTTAAAAAATGACTTAATTAACCAATTAACTTCATTAACCAACCAATTAATTAGCTACCTGGTGTCAGCTTTGGTTTCTGGGTCTCTGGGGAAAATAAGGAAACTGACATGCGGGAATGGGGGTCAATAGGAGTTTTCTCTCCCTTGGCCCCCCCAGGGGGTTAATCCGGCCATGCCAACACACGACAACGACGAACACATCACCAAAGAGTCAACGCCGCTGTCTTTTGCTTGTTGTTTTTTATGTGGGCGGCAGGATTTACCAGAAGCAGAGAGAAGAAGAGGAGAGAGAGAGGGAGCAACTGCGACCGGTGAGCTGGTTTAACTGGGAATCAAACGGATCATTCTGGTGATGGTTCTACATCTTTCTTGCTCTGGGCGACACGTTCCTTCATCACTATGAACAAACACGCTGTAGCTTATTTAGACTCAGTCTCTCACACACACACACACACACACACACACACACACACACACACACACACACACACACACACACACCTTCCTGCTGCCCCAAACACTCACTACAGCGCCAAATGCGGATTCATCCGCCACTGAAAATAGTCCCCAGCAAATGCACTGTTTCCTCCCGGCGTCCTGAGGCTTGGACTGACTACGCATCTGTAAATAAACACACTGGAAATTCCTTTAACCTTCCAATGGAGAACTGCAGCTTCCACATTCAGGCCGTTAAATACCAATATCAATGTGAAAAGAAGGTGCAGGTAACATCGTGTGTCTGTTTTAGACCCAGCAGGAAAAAGAGAAGGAGAAGAAGACAGGCGTCAACTCTGCGGCATCCGTGCAGAAAGCCAATGCGAGTATAAGCACGAAGAATGAAGGATTCTGTCATTATGTTAAAAGTTGCCGGGTTTGTATGAAGGAAAATCTCGCTTTCGTTCACAGGAGGCCAGATCACTGATTTCTCAGAGAACATTTAACCCAAGAGACGTGTTCAAGCAGAGGGAGCAGAGCTTCGAGGCCAACGAGAGAGCGTCTGCTGCTGCTCCCAGACCTGGTAAGCGACCGAAACCCGGCGTAAATAACACCTGCTGAAACGTGAAGCGGGTCGCTATATCCACGTCTTCGCTCTGTCCCCCAGGGAAGCTGCAGAGTCCGTTTCTATCCCAGACATCCCCTGAGAGCCAAGCCCCGCCGCAGCCTCTGTATCCCCCGGCTCCAGCTGCGCTCCCGACCTCTCCCACGACCCCTGCGGTGTCTCGCTCGCCTGCGGCAGCTGTCTCCCGCACGCCAGCAGGGACCACAGGTCAGTGTGAATGTGGTCAACCTGAGGAGGCCTGGCTCTGTCCGGACCTCCCCTTGGCCACGCACCTGTGTCGTATTGCGTTTTAGGGGAGTAAACAACTGAGCGGGAGCCTGACACTAGGACACGCTTTTCTATTTACTGAATCAAGAGCCGGCTTTGAATAGAAAAGAGTTCCTGGGTCGAACGGTGAGATTCTCACAGTGTCCGACAGGTGGACCGAAACGGTGACTAAGTGGCCCGGACATGTCCGTCTCTCTGTCCTTCATCCTCACAGACACGACCTTCGCGGAGGAGGAGGAGGAGGGGTGGTCCGACGAGTTTGACGACGACGCGGAAGAAGCCGCTCCAGGTACGAAACATGACCTGTTAGGCAACAACATCAGTGAGCTCGGTGCTGTTGAGCATTCGCCACCCCTGGTAACTCCTGGAACAGCGACCGAATGTAATTCAAGCACATTAAATCAACCACTCCGCTCAACTAGAAATCGGAGGAGCTCGAACTTTACCAGAGTATTTCAATTTCATGCTACTTTATACTACATTTATCCGACAGCTGCGGTTACTTTACAGGTTAAGATTTTACTCACAAAACACGCGAGGAGCTGCTAAAATATGATGCATTTTAATCAACGTAAAATTGGAGCTTAAACAGTTAGTTGATTGGTCAATTAACAAAAACTTAATAAGCCACTGTCTTGATAACGGACTAATTGTTCGAGTCATCTTTCAAGCAAACGTTTCATGGATCCAGCTGCTGCTTTTCTTCATCCTGAATTACAGTAAAGTGATTAATTGTGATGTTTGGACCGTTGGACGGACAAAACGGGGACATCTGAGGGTGTCACTTAACTGAACTCTGGGTAATTGTGCTGATGAGCGACGAGTTTTATTTTGAAGAAAACAACCAGAGGATTCATCCGGAAGGAAAACGGCTTCAGCTTCTTATATAAAATAGTTAAAAATTGCCTCCAACTACAACAGTAAAAACTGCTAAGGCTTTAATGCAATAACATTAATAATCTAATGAAATACTATAAATCAGTATATCTATAGATTATCATTAGATACACTCACACTGGCCATGTCTACTGCTTGAGTACTTTCATTTTTGATACCATAAAAACATTTTCCTGATTATACCTATGAACTTGAGGGACATTTTGAGCGCAGGGCCTTCACCTGTAATGGAGTATTTTCAAATCGTGGCGCTGGTACATCTACAGATTACTTAATACCCTGTCATGCACTGAATCGCTAATATGAGTAATTCACCCGATCTACAGAGGAGTGCGCGGCAGAAGACGACGTGTACGAAGAACAAACGCCGGCCGGGACGGAGGAGGAGGACCTGTATGAGAACGTGTACCAGGACGGCCACACAGTGAGTCCGCTCTGTCGTAGCGCCGCGGCGCCGGTTTCGGGTTTCGGCTGACCGCGACCCCCTCTGTCGTCATATGAACATGTCACGGTGTAATTATCATCTTCAGAAAGGATGTGAAATGATCTGACGACTTGTCTTAAATAAAAGGCTGAAGACCGGGCCGCGGACGTGAATGGACAGAACGTCCGCGCCAGAGCTCTGTATGATTACCAGGCTGGTATGTGCACACACACACACACACACACACACACACACACACACACACACGACTTTCCATCCAAATCCAATGCAAATTTTAAATGAGTCTCCAGAAAAGTCTGGTTTCCCTCCACTGCTGCTGAGTGAACGTGAGCCGATCAACAGCCGGTGGAGCCGATTCTCCAGTCGCCGCCGTTAAACCAGCACAGAAGAAGAGGACGCAGCGAGACGAGGTCGTTGAAAGAGCTGCAGTCGGAGCTCAGACGATGGGGAACCACGTGGAGAACGTGACGGAGACCTGACGTTCCTGTTGGTTCCATGTGTTGATGTGAGGAAGGTTCCAGCCTCCTCACGGCTCCTCACACACTCGATGGTTTCCTCCCCTCGCTGGGAGCGACGAGTCTCATGTGGCTCAGTCAGAGGCTCACATGGAAATAACTCGGCCAGTTCAACATAATTCCTAAGAAACTCTAAACGGCCATGTTTTAAACTAAAAGCTTGAAGTATGAGTGTTAAATGTAAGGCTGTCAACATCTGCTTTAAGTCGCCGTGGTGCTGTGGTGCAGTTGTGCTGCTCGAGGGGGGAACGCAGCTGCAGAAGTGCTGTTGGGCAGGTAAATAAATAGAGGGTTGATGTAGGATCATTCAGGAGGATTCAAAAAAAACTACGCTGACACAGTGAACTGCACCGTGAGCACGAGACCTTTTTCATCAACATTTTCGTAAATGGCGCCGCTGAGTTAAAGAGGAGGAAACCGTCCCCGGTCTGCCGACGCCGCTCACTCGCGCGGCGGCGGCAGGGTCTCGGGCTCGCTCACACGTGGCTCCGTCCCTAATCAAACGGAGTCGCAGCCCAGATGGAGAGAAACAAGGCAGGGCGTCGGTGTCGGTGAGGGAATGAAGCGTCGGAGCAGCGGCAGAAGCTCAAAGCGGGCGGCTAGCAGGCGGTCGGAGGGACAAACAGAGAGGAACCAGCCCAGCAAGATGCGCGGTGGACAGGTCTAGGAGGATCCTGAAGACCCTTTGGGATAGTTCAGCTCTCTGTTTTCTCAACGTCTGGCGTTTCCACTCAGCTCGTTAATGTGCAAACTGAAAATGTTTCATTAAAAGCAGGCACATGCAAACACACCTACAAAAACATCAACGCACACCACTGTCAATATTCACGCTGTTCCTTACCACCGTGACCTCTGCTCCACAGTGGACGACACCGAGCTCACCTTTGACCCGGACGACATCATAACCGGGATAGAGATGGTGGATGAAGGTTGGTGGAGAGGCTACGGACCTGGGGGACACTACGGCCTGTTTCCCGCCAATTACGTGGAGCTTCTCTAACTTTCACCGCCCTCCGTCTGGTGGATCGCAGAGTTCTGGTGCAAACATTTTTCAGAAAACCGGGAGGCGGATGCATGAAAATGAAAAATATTTCTCATCAATAAACTTGTTTGTCGTGTCTCTGTCCAAATCTCTCATTGTTTAACAGACTGTCGTAAAAATCACTATGAATAGGCTCCTATCAGTCTTCATGTCTGGTGTGTGTGTGTGTGTGTGTGTGTGTGTGTGTGTTGACTAACAGGAGAAATGTAATCCTTGTCTTGATATCAGACATTAACATTAAATCGATTCCTTCTTGATAAAAACATCAGCATATCACTAATTTTATCATTTCTGTTATGATTAGTAATAAATTAAAACCAAACAATGAACATTGTAAGAAGAAAATGAGTGTGTTGTTTAACTTTCGATGGGATCAGAAATTCATATCACTGAGGTATTTATGTTCTCGATTCTTACTTGGGTAAAAACGACGAAACCGTATTTTTCCCTTCTTGAAATATTTTGATTTTGATTTTCTCTCAGAACATACAGTTGGGGCCTTAAGTATTTGGACAGCGACACACTTTTCATAATCTTGCCCCCGTACGCCACCGCCATGGATCAACGTGTGATGGAAGTGTAGACTCTCAGCTTTAATTCGAGGGGCCACGTTGACCGTTGACGAATTACACGAATCCCCCCTTTTTTTTCCAGAGGGTCGAAGGTTACGGGACAGTTGGCAGCTGATCAGTTTCGTGGCCGGGTTTGGCCTGTTGCCCCCTCATGAGACTAAGATGCTGAACCTCGGAGGAAATCGAGGTGAATTTGAATTCTTCATGATCCGTCCCACAGAAGCGCCGAAGCCCAAGTTCTATCTGTTATTGTTTCAGTATCTGAGAACGAACATGGCGGAGCCAGATGAAGCTTCTTTTGTTTTTCATCGGGGGGAAGCGGAATTCTCCATTCCAGTAGGTGGCGGTAATGCGCCGTTACCACCCTGACAAACACCGGGAAGAAGAAGTCAGACGAGGCCCACCTGCGACGTCATATCACCGCGACCAGCTACTGTCAGGGCATAGCGCAGAAGAAGAGATGGCTGCAAGGTTACTGCTCCGCTCCGCTTCCAGAGCCGCCACAACGTGCCGGGCTGCCCGGGTCCCTGCGCTGACCCGCAGCATGGCGACTGGAGGTGAGGACGAAAACCGGCACCGGGACGTTGAAACCTGACAGAGCGGTGAAAACTCGTTTATTATCTGACTGCTCAAGGCGAGGACAGATAACGCGACTGAGGGCGGAAGACGTCCTGACCCTCTGATGACATTCGTTTCAACCCAGGAGATCAGGCCAGACTTCATTTAAAAAAGTGCCAATTTTATTAGAACTCGTGTAACTCTTAAGTCATAGCTTGTGAAAGATGAAGGCAGTTTCCGCAACAGAATTGGGACAAAACCGCCTTCAATTCGACACACTTCAAAATTACAACAGACTATTTTGAACTAAATAGATCTTCATATTTTTATCTTGTCAGTGCAGTGCTAGACTGAGGTGACCAGGACTGACCTTGTCTTGGTCGTATGTAAGGAAGTTTCCACTGAGACTAGGTGTCGTCACTCTTCCACCTCTGTATCAGTTTGATGGATACACCTCCCCGTTAAACAGTTTGCCAGACTAAAGTTTGCTTTTTGCTGATGTGGTGGATTTTCTCTGCATCTAATTTGATGTGTCGAGTTTGCAGGGATCCCCACTGACGAGGAGCAGGCCACGGGACTGGAGAGGATCATTATGGAGGCCGGGAAGGAGGGAAAGGTACGATAACTCCGTCACCGTCTGCTGAGATCAGTAAAGGAACTCACAACTTACAAATGAAAGGGGGTGAAGCAGAATGACAAACTGTTGAGTTAAAGTTAAATCAGTGTGGGCACAGTCAGTCAAGGCTTAGTCCATTTTTACTGCAGTTTAAGTAGTAAATGTCTACTTGGCAATTATAATCATAGCAATCATAGCAAAAGGGATACAGGATTTGCTGCCTTTGTTAGGACCCCACAAAGGAGTGTGTGTGTGTGTGTTACATTATTCTTTTATCTTTTTATCTGAAGAAATAATCTGGTCAAAGCAGTTTCAGAGTTTGACCATAAATCTCCCTCAGTGATGTGTAATATTTCCTCACATAGAGCCCTCCTGTTACAGGATGAATACACGCTCCTAGTTCCTCAAGTGTCTTCCCTTCATAGCAACAGCAATCTCCTTGTTTGGGTATGGACTCATGACCTACCCTTTAACCTCGTCAGCAGTCAGGCAGTAGCTAGTGAACCATGTGTGAGGGGGGAAAAAAGATGGAACAGTTTTCTGACAGGAAAACACGTTTAATGAGTTTTACTGGTTCTTCAGTGATTGTCTTGCATCACCCAGAGGATCAGTAAAACCTGACCTGGGGCCTCCTCTCTGCCTCAGGATCCCTACAACATGATGAAGCCGAAGTGGTACAGCGGCTCCAAGGACGATCCAAACCTTGTTCCCTCCATCACAGACAAGAGGATTGTGGGATGTGTCTGTAAGTTGCCTGCCCTAAACATTACCTGACTTCTTACACCCGCTAGATGAGCATCAAAGTTGGGGCGACTGTTTGAATGGTGAACTGGCCCTTTAAACCAGCCCTACCAAGCGCTTCTGGATTGGTTTTTTTGGGTTGGATTTAGCAAATTATCACAAAGTTGTGAGGTGTTCAAACGACGAGTGATTTTCTTTTCTTAAATTGTGTCACGTGAAACACATTTTAAAACTGCTCAGCATTTCATAAGTTACGAGAAAAGTCTGATAAAAGAAACCTAATTTTGTGTGACAGAAATGGATTTCCCAACCTGTCAGATTTACCTTGAGACCCACGGGTGTGTCCCGACCAACAGGTTGGGAAACACTGCTGCTTGAATTGCAGGCAAATGACCTGCAGCAGAGAAAAATAAGCACGGTCAAGAACTCTTTGTCGTCATTTAATCTATTCGAGCTTTGTAATGAGTGCTGTGGTATGTACGAATCCGTTTTGAAGTGATAACGGATTCAAACATGTGAAACGCCACCGTACTGTGAACCACAGGTTGAGTAAGCTTATTGTTTCGTTGTAGGCTCACTTCACACCGATATTTTTAACCCTGAGGACGTCACCAGGGTTGGATTGGTTGTCGGTCAGTCTAGACCGAATTATCTCAACGACTGTTGGATGGATTGTCCTGAAATTTGGCTCAGCCAGTCGTGTTCCCCAGGGGATGAATCCTGATGACGTTGGTGGTCTCCTACGCTCCCTCTTAGCACCTGAAATTTCAAACATGTGAAACGCCACCGTACTTTGGTCAAAATATCTCGACATCTACTAGGTGGAATTGCCACGAGTTGCGGTTCAGACGTTCGTGTTCCCCAGAGGATGAAACATAATGGCAGCGTGTAACCTGCTGAACATCAGCAGCGTAGCGTTGTCACTGCGAGCACGTTGCCATGCTGTAGCCGTTGTCAGTCTTGAAGCACTGCCGTGGCTAAGTATGGCCTCGCAGAGCTGTGAGCGTGGCTGTAGACTCTGCTTTACGTCTGTCCGAAATGTTTTCTCGTTTCCCTCACTCGCGTCTTTTCTTCACGTCCCAGTCCCTACACAACGTCGGCACCAGTTTTCTGATGATGGTGGCACAGCTGGATCGGCTGTCAGTCTGCAGGTGTTAACACGGGGTATCTGCAGGTCTGGACTGAATTCAGGTTTTCAAAAAAAAAAAGGCTTTAGAAGGCTTTAAAAATCAAAAGTCAAACGTTGTCTTGCACCCACCATTTTTTCTTGTCTTGTCCGTCCATCAGTCCTCGAAGATATTTCATTTACTCTTTTACATTTTGTAGCTTAAACAAAGTTTCTGCATTTTTGCTTGAAAAATGACTGAAAACAAAAAACCAATTATCAAAGTCGTTGCTGTCTATTTTGATGGTCTAATTGAATAATCAACCAATCGTTGCAGCTCTAAAAAGAATAAATCGTATTTAATTGGCTTATCCATCCATTTACTGCTGTTTATCTACGCACAGGTCACATTAATTACACTAATAATATCATCAGAAGTTTATTGCTATAAGCTGCTGGGAAGTACTGAAAACTGTGATAGAATAATTGTAGGTTATATTGGCCCTGCTGGTTTTCCATCATACTTTTATCTTTCGGCCGGTACGATGGTGTAGCAGGTCTCAAATGTTGTTCTCTGTGGTTATTGAGAAGAACAGATAATGTGATGTACTGTCCAGATGATGATAATAAGGATTCACAGTTACTACAGCCGGCGCAGCGATGTAGCGACGTCCTCCACCATGACAAAAGTAATTGTGAAAGATCTTAAAGAGTTTGACAGCAGCTGTGTCTGGTACCGATGTGGTGAACAGATCCATCAAACCACCGTTTGCAAAGTCACTGCTCAGACACTGACAGCATATAAGGTGTTGTTTATTTAATTCATTAGTTGTGTCTGCATTTGTTGTTTTTATTTGTGAGTTCATAATGTTTGAATCCAGGGTATGATGACAATGTCTCATCATTTGGTAGAAATTATTTAGTAAGGAAAGTGGAAATTATGTAAATATATCTCATGTGAAGATGTACTTTTGCCTGACATGATGGGACAATCTGCCTCATAGAAACGGATATTTAGGTAAAATGTTTTTACCGCTGAAAGGCAACACATTCTTCCTCTCTCTGACTTCAGAGTTTCCATGGTCCAGGCTAAGATAGGAAAATGAAAAGAGAAATCTTTCTGATGATGATGAAAGTTTATCGATCGGACCTACGGTTGCCAGCGATCCACTCATTGTAATTGAATAGTGAATTAGAACACAAGTAAAACTAGTACATTACGCCTGATTTGAATCTGCAGAGAACGTTTTCTAACCCGCTCCTCATCTCCTCTCCGTAGGTGAAGAAGACAACACGTCCGTGGTTTGGTTCTGGATTCATCAGGGCGATGCCCAGCGCTGCCCGTCCTGTGGTTCCTACTACAAACTGGTCCACTATGAGCTCCCCCACTAACCTATAACTAACCTCTGATATCACAGACGTGTACCACGCAGCCGTGTCTCTGCACAGCGTTTGCTTCTCTTTGAAATATTCCATCAGAACGAGGCGAAGAAGGATCAGACGGCGATGTTTTCATTCCCCCGTCTCCGGGAGGTCTTATTGTATGAGCCGTCGTCTGATTGGTCCTTGACTTGTTCTGTCTCAGTACTTGATCCACCTGCTAACCTCATCAGTCTTTGCTTTACGTGTTAAACTTACAGAGGGATCAGATGTGGTTTGGGACACAACTGTTTCTTTCAAAACATTTCCATTCAGCTGCAGTTTACATTGACGCATGTACTGTACAACATTACACTCGATCCACTGGTGAACCAATAAAGCTTCTAAACTCCTGTTTATAGACGTCTTTGACTCTTTTGGACACTTGTCTCCCTTCTTGTTCCAAATACTAACATCTTAGAAGCATTATTCTGTTAAACTGGGATGACGGTGCGCGAGTGGAGAAGGTTTTGCAAATTGACAGAAGAAAAAAAAAAGGTAATACAATTCATGTGGTTGCGCTCATTTCACATTCAGTTGCCTTTTTATTAGCTTCACCTAACACAGCAGTCCTGCATCAAACCCTTATGAAGCCTCTAATGTTCAGTTTTTATTGAAATGGTTTTAGAGAGGTGCAGTTTGTGCTGCTGTTGACTATAGAAAAGCCTTATTCTTTACTTTATGAGTTACAGACTGTTCATGAACTGATTAATTGTCATACGTTTTGTTAACTGGCACGAATTTGGTGCATAAATGTAGATTTCATTTGTTCGGGTTATGTTTGTATTTACGTTTGTATTTTATGTTTGTGCTTGTATTTATTTGAGGCTGTGTGTACGTATTTATTGAACTGTAAGTTACTGTATGCAGGTTATTTCAGCAGTGGAAATAATTTGTGCCGTTAGATGCTGGTTGGTAAACATGAAAGTGTGTGTGTGTGTGTGTGAGAACAGCAGATTGAAAGTATTGTGTACAGTGTAGAGTGGGGTCTGGGACCAGGGACGAAGTCTGAGAACAAGGAAAGTGGTCTCAGACTTTTGGACCCGCTTGTATGTACTGATTGTTTTTATGAAAATTTGAGAATTAATAAAATATTTTAAACAAAATCATTTGTGAGTTCCGATTCTAATCACCGAATTTACGATAAAATCAATCCTGGAGTCTTTACATATAAAATTTATTATGACATCTTTAATAGAAAGTTTGAAACTGTGTTTGAAGTTACAGTTGAAAAAGATGAGTGATTCCGTTTCTTTTCAACAAAAAGTGCAGCAAACATTTAACGGCAGTAAAGCATGTTTTACATTATGTAGGATTTTAAAATGTATTTCTCCAACCTTATTTTCTACTTATAGGGTGATGACCAAGTTTTATTCCAGCTAATTAACTGATCATAAAACAGCTTTTTTTCTTATGTTTATTACTGAGTCAGTAATATTCATACTGATCAAATGAAATCTAAACCTCTTATAAATGTGTTTTTAATGAACTTTGGTTTATTGTTTAGGGGAAAAAAAAAGCATATATGACGCTCAAACCGAGCGACGGTGAAATAAATTTCTCACGTCATCACCCGGCGACCAGATTGTTGTGTCAGTAAAGAGGAAGAAATGGCTGCAAGGTTACTGCTCCGCTCCGCTGTCAGAGCCGCCACAACGTGCCGGGCTGCCCGGGTCCCTGCCCTGACCCGCAGCATGGCGACTGGAGGTGAGGACGAAAACCGGCACCGGGACCTTAGAAACCCGACAGAGCGGTGAAATCCGATTTTAAAACGGTAGTTTGTCCGCGGCAAACGCAGGCGGAAAGACCGCCGTCCGCTAGCCGGCTAGCATCAGCAGCGCCGTAGCCGTGAAAGGTCAAACGTGATTTTTTTTTAAATAAATAGCGTTAAAGTTTCAGGAGCTGCTACCAACATTCAAGTGTGCTTTGTGTTTGTGGTGAGTGATGCACCGGGTAGAAAACTGCACAGACCGTAGTTACATTTACGAAAAGCCCCTCGGCTAACGTTAGCTGAACTGAGCTAACGACCGACTCACAGTCGACAACGCAGCTTCAGATATTAAGATTAAAACTGTCAAGGTTTCTGTTAATGAGGCTTTTAGACTAATGAAGTAGGACCAGGCCGGTTTTACTTGTACCGGACCTTTCCTCATCAGGACACACAAAGGACGTATAAGGAACACAAAACGATGTTAGAAGTCAAAGGAGGAAATAAAAAACAATAGCACAAAATACAAGATACTAAGAAGCTAAAAGCGAATAAAAGTTACAGCGCTGTGGAAAGACGGGCACGTTAAGTCCCAGTGGTCAGTAAGTGACTGGGTCACATGCGTCTGCCAACGACTGGACCGGTTTCACATTTAGTTGATTTTTGAAGGTAAAAGAAGTCATTTTAACAGGTAAGAAGATAAGTAGTGTGTAAGTATTGACTTATAAAGGTGCCCCAAATGAGTGTTTTTCCCTTTGTTTTGAAGTTGATGAAGTATAAAGTAAGAGAGCACTAATATTTGAAGAAGGGCTCGTTTTAATGCCTGTTTGCTGCAGGGGCTGGATTTACTCTTCTGCCTTCAGAAATGAGCATAAAATGTTAAACAAACATCAACTGGGGGCTGTTGCTAACTCTGCTAGTTGGTGGAAACCTACCAATGGGTCATTTTCAACAAGATTGTTTCAGAACAGTATTATTCACAGAATTAGCTTGTTAGGTCAAACAGTGGCGGTTGCTGAATACGACTTCTCTCGCCGCTGTCTCGACCCCTTTCTCAGACCTGTTTTGATGTGTCGTGTTTGCAGGGATCCCCACCGACGAGGAGCAGGCCACAGGACTGGAGAGGATCATTATGGAGGCCATGAAGGAGGGAAAGGTGCGATAATGTCTCTGAATAAGCATGTGTTTGGCTTCTGAGCTTTGTTCCCAGCAGTCAGTCAGTCAGTCAAACTTTATTTGTGTTGCACCTGTCACACAGATGAATGCAATTCAAAGTGATATTAAAACAGTACGAATGTAAACAGTTAAACAGTCTGAGACTAATGAACACAAGAAAGAAATCTGATAAAACCAATAAAATAGTTTAAAATTTAATTTAAAAACGGTGAAATAGATAAGAGGGAGTAAAAACATTGCAAAACACCTAAAATAAATCAGGGCTGCAACTAACGATTCTTTTCCAGTTATTTTCCAGTTATTTTCCATATTAATCAAGTAATCATTTAGTCTATAAAATGTCCCCAGTTCCTCAGAGTCCAAGGTGACGTCTCCAGGAGTCTCATTTTATCCAACCGACAGTCCAGAGCCCAAAGATATTCACTTTGCAAAAATGTAATGCAGAGAAAAGCAGGAAGTCTTTACATTTTAGAGGCTTAAACAGCAAGTTCTCCTCAGCTGTGTTGCTTGAAATAATTACTTAAATGATTAGTTGCTGATAATTTTACTGCTGATTGATTAACCGCCTTATAGTTGTAGTTGTAAAACAAAGTATTAAATAAAATAACGGCCATAAAATGTTCTAATGAAAAGCCACGCTAAAGAGTCTTAAGTCATCAGTGACAATATATTGAGCAAACACTTCCACGTTACTTCATAAACTTCTCCTAGATGAGGTGATAAGATGAAGTTCTGCTCCTGCCAGTTCTGTTATTTGGGTTTACACCGTTTTCCCCCTTCTGTTGCCTGAACGCACGAGGAGACGTGAGCAGACACTACACAGCCGACTAAAGTGTTCGAGTTCGGCCGTATACACGTGAGCTCCCAGCTTGAAGACGGGTCAATACATCCACACTGCTGCTAGCGTGACCTGGAGCTGGATGGGCTGCAGAAAACGGATGCCTTGACGTCCACGTGGTAGCCTGTAGCGGCAGCGTATTGATCAGAATCTCTTATCGTCCAGCCGAAATACTTCACGCAAGCTGTTCCGGTTTTCAATAATTGGTCTATTACCAGATAAGAAATGTGTAGAGCCGGGTAATGGTGACTCTGGAGGGTGTTATCTGTGCCCAGCAGGCGTGTTATTGGACAGGCTGTTAAATTAACTTCGGTTATCTCAGACATTAAGGGTATTACTTATTGTCGGGGTGTTTTCTCTGCTGGGGAGTCCTGAAGCACGTGGACCAGAACCGGTTTTATTAATGAAAAGAATTCATCCTGTCGAGGGAATGGGGTTTTAGGCTGTCACATTGATAGGCCTAATTAAAATGACACTCGTATGAAAATAATAGCGGCACTGTGGCGCTCAGGGATATTCAGGCTGAAGCGATTCATTCTCATTGTCGTCTACCTCTTTTGAGAAGATCGGTTCACCTGACCTGCTGTAATCCTTCCCTCTGCCTCAGGATCCCTACAACATGATGAAGGCAAAGTGGTACAGCGGCACCAAGGACGATCCAAACCTTGTTCCCTCCATCACAGACAAGAGGATTGTGGGATGTGTCTGTAAGTCTTTTTTTTTTTTTTTTTTGTGCCCTGAACATTGTCTGGCTTCGTACATCTGGTTTCGATGAGTGACACTGGATTCTGCCTTTGTAGACCTCAGTCTCTCTTTGGTTTAAGTCTTGTCTAACCACACAAGAGATCCTGCCCTTTGGTAGCACAAATACAGACTCTGTATTGCTCAGTAGAAAATCACGACAGTAGTTTTAAGATGTGAGACGCAGTGTATCTTTCAGTATTTCAGCCCAGTGCGGACTGTCGCCGTCACCAGTTAAACGACAGCAAATGCAGCGGAAAAGGAAGCCTCCCTCCGTGATCAAACTTCACGCTGCGAGTGGTGCTGATGAGGCCGGGTTCAGTTTTAGAATTCCCCAGTTAAACTTTCATTAACAGCATATGCTGATGTGTACACAGACATTATTTAGATATTTAGTCAGGATTTCATATCATCTGCTGCTCAGCTCATTTTCAGGTTATAGCTGCAGGTTTGCTTACTTACACTTTGGTTACTGTTAAAAGTTGAATGCTAAATAGGTTTAATGACATTTGAATTGGCCCGCTGATCCCACTGAATCAATTTCTGAAAAATAGGGGACGTGGGCAGCGATTAAGAGTCTGAAACCAGGTTAGATTTGACCTGGATAAAGGAATTTGATGAACTGCCGTCACGCACAAACCCGTAATTGCAAAGCCTCATAGAATTTTATTTGATTTCATTTTATATATCAAGTTGTGCACAGCGTTTAACCAAACAACAAAACAAATCAGCAGCCCCTGTGCAGTTTGTGGTCTCAAGTACATCTTGTGTTTTGTTAGGTCGGGTTGCTCCTGTGCCTTGTGCATCTTGTAGGTTAAATGTTAAAGAAGTGATGCAAATATAGTGTCCTGCATGTGTAGCGAAGAAGATAACATCTGTAAAAATGTCTTGTGTTACACATGCAAGGCATGTGCTATAAAAACTCACCAGAACTGGGTCATTCAGAAGGTAGACGCACCAAGTCTGAAACCTAATAATGGTGAGAAAATTTAATCTGAGAGTCGCTCGCTGTTAAAATGGAAACGTAGTGACTTTACTCAACCCAAGCCGCTGAAAAGCCAGTAGTTTCAGTGCTCACGTAAAATCCCAGAAAATTTGTCTCACTTAATTCATGTGCCGTGCTGTTTTCAAAAGGAGTTAGTTTACACCCTGTGTTTCATGCTGAAGCTCTCGGTCCCCATTTAACGGTTTCTTTACAATATTCACATCGAATGCGAAATGAGCGTCTCTGTGTTTGCGTCTCTCACTCTGTCTCATCTCCTCTCCGTAGGTGAAGAAGACAACACGTCCGTGGTTTGGTTCTGGATTCATCAGGGCGATGCCCAGCGCTGCCCGTCCTGTGGTTCCTACTACAAACTGGTCCACTATGAGCTCCCCCACTAACCTATAACTAACCTCTGATATCACAGACGTGTACCGCGCAGCCGTGTCTCTGCACAGCGTTTGCTTCTCTTTGAAATATTCCATCAGAACGAGGCGAAGAAGGATCAGACGGCGATGTTTTCATTCCCCCGTCTCCGGGAGGTCTTATTGTATGAGCCGTCGTCTGATTGGTCCTTGACTTGTTCTGTCTCAGTACTTGATCCACCTGCTAACCTCATCAGTCTTTGCTTTACGTGTTAAACTTACAGAGGGATAAAATGTGGTTTGGGACACAACTGTTTCTTTCAAAACATTTCCATTCAGCTGCAGTTTACATTGACACATGTACTGTACAATGTTACACTCGGTCCACTTATTCCTTTTATTGAACCAATAAAGTCTTCAACTTATTTTTCTGCTTTGAGCCTGACTCTTTTGTTGTTGTTGTTGTTGTTCACTCCTCTCTCTGGTTGGAGAGAAGATTGAATCGATCAAACACCTGCGACATGGCAGAGCTCAGATCCAGGGTCGATGTTCAGGGAGAAATACTTGAAATATTAGTCTGTTAATCCATATTTTTATTATTCTCAACACTTTACTTTCTGACCCCCTCCTCTTCTTTTTTTAAAACGGGCTCAGTTTCCTAAAACAGCTGCTCACTGTGGTTTTTAACAAACAGGAGGAAATAGTGACCTTGTTGGGGACGATTTTCAGCGGCGGATTAATCCACACTGCAGCTAATGATTATTTTCACCCTGGATTAATCTGCAAAATTGATTGTTTGGTTTGTAAAAATTCAGAAAATAGTGAGAAATGTTACCCAGGACCCAACGTGAAACCTTCACACTCTTTGTCCAAACCCCAAATTTATTAGGGAGAAGCAGCAAATCTTCACATTTGAGAAGCAGGAACCATGAAACATGGAAAATGACGACGATTATCAGAGCAGTTGCCAATAAATATTCTGTCAATCAACTAATTGTTTCAGATCTGCTTGTACGTGTTGGGTAATTTCATTTATAATACAGCGTCTTATTTTATAAACCCCTTTATTTGTTTTGTTTGCAAAATCTTAAATTTGTAAAGTAACTAAAGCTATAAGATAAATGAAGCGGAGTAAAAAAGTACAACATTTTTTCTCTGAAATCTAGGAATTGTTTAAAGGAAATACTCAAGTGAACTACAAGTACTTCCACTTTGTGCCTAAGCACAGTACACAGAGTAAAATGTACTTGGTTACATTCCACCACTGCTTGTTGGCCGATACGTTCATTGTTGGTTTGAGTCTGTTCATGGGGAAAAAAAGAAACAATAAAACATGGCCAGACTCTTAAAACCTGCTGAACTCTGCTTGTCATGTGTGCAGGTCGGTTGATCAGTAGCTTGGTCTGTGAACCAGTGTGTGCCACCGTCGACCAGCAGAGAGCGCCGGCGACAAACCGTTTCTGCTCATGATGCCGAGGCTCCCAATATGAATTCATGAATACGGTTAAATTCCCGAAAGGCCTCTGCCACAAGTAACATGAAATCGCATCCGTCATCTTTACAATATGAGGCCAAAGGTAGTGGTTTTGAGACAGATTCCATCAATTTTGACACCTTCTCAGGCTAAACTGCAGTGCGAGGTCTGCAGAACATGCCCAGACTTTGACAGATGAACCGGAAAATAAAGTACAACCCAAAGTCTGGTAAGAACGAGGAGGGAGTTCATGGGTAAGAGCGAGGTGGTGAAGGAGAACAGAAGCAGGAAAACTCCAGGCGTGCCCCGGTGGCGAACGCAGATCGGCCTCAGAAATGACCCTCGCGGAGCCATCGTTGACGAGGTCAAGGGTTCGGAGCGGCAGGGGCTTCAAGGCCCCCAACACTGACGACCTGCGGAGAGAAGGTGTGTTTGATTTTCAGTCCCTCTGTGGGTGGAGTTTACACATTCTGCCATCGAGGTGAGTTTTGACGGTCCCACTTTCTGATAAGGCAGCATTTATAAAGGCTTTGTAAGCTGTAATTAAAAATTTACTACTTACTCATTTACTAATGCTTTATTGATCAGTTATCAGACATTGATTAGAACAACTTTTGGGTTGCCGGGTTGCGGATGATCCTCCCCCAGCAGGACACTGCTGTCTTCTTATCTCTAACTCATCAGGGAGACGTCTCCAGTGGACTGTTTGACCGCTTATCCTCTGGAAAATGGCCGCAGGACATCTGGACCAAAATCCATTTAGAAACTGCTAAACTGCTTCAGATTGCGCTTGTGACTGGAAATAACGGACGACTTAAAATGCCTCCGATGCATGTGGAAATATTTTACGACCGACTCCTAGTATTCACAACAACAGTGGATGGAAACACACAGTAACTTATATTTTCTTTTGGCCATTTTCAGAAAAACTTGCAATAAGTCTGGATGGAAACTTCCCTGTTACCTGAAACGATAAGAGCTGAGGTCCACATTTTTTCTTTAGCAGTCGCAGTGAAGTAACTGTGGCGACTGCCCAGAGGGTGAATCTGAAGGGTTTATCATGATGTGAGCAGGGAAAGTGTTCAGAGATCTGTGTGGCGGTGCTACAGAGCCGATTCGTGTTACGCTGCGGGGAGCACGATCAGCCAAGTCGTAAATTCGTGCTCATTTCTGTGCACGTTACGCATTATCTGTGTTTTTATCTAGGCCAAGTCCAGCTGAGGCTGACGGGAACGTCCTTCGTTTTGCAGGTGCTTGGTCATGAACCGGAGCACTGGACAAATGAAAATGTCGACCTGATGCTTGGCGCTGGAGGAAAAGCCGGTAGCGAGGTTGAATTACCAGCCAGACGGAGTCTTAAGACCTAAAATGTTGCTGTTTTTATTCTGGTTGTTTGTTGTAAATTCTTACATTAGACTGTTTCTACTGGGTCAAGCAATTAACGAACAGAAAACCTCCGGAAAAGCCGCATTAATATTAATATCATGATTGATTTTGTGAACTCACGGCCAACAGTGAAAAATTCACACAACAAATCCTGCAGATTGTGCTCAATTAATGTCTCGATTTCGTATATTTGAGAAGCTGGTACCAGGGAATTTTTGCCATTTTTGCTCAGATTGTTTCGTTTCTATGATAATGAACCAATCGACTAATGAACTCATCATTTCAGCTCTGAGTTGTGGTAGTTTCTGGTGTCTGGGGAAGGAATGAAGCTGACTCTTCAGGAGCTCGATCCAGCCATGATCTGTGTCCTCTGCAGACCACGAGGCTCTGTGCAAAGCTTCACAGCAGACAATCCTTTGTTTGTCGAGATATTTACGTCTGGACCAGAGCGGTGGACTGACCAGTCAGCCGCCACATTGTGGCTAAAAAAGCTGTAATAAAAACTGATGGGATGGGATTTAGTCACTGACAGAAAATCCGTTGGAGTCAGGAGGGAACAGCAACAATCGACTTCCCTCATGCCCATGACCCACTGATCCCTGTGACCTATACGCACAGACTGCAGCAGCTCATTGTTCTGTGGCAACACCTTCTATGAGCAGTGGACACAGATAACACACTCAGCCTAATGTCACCTCAACACACCCCAGGATCCTTTCACCATAATTCTTTGATATTTGTCCAGTTAAAATGGCCACTGCCCACAAAGCACGAACAGGAATGATCATCATCTGAGCTTTTGTGCTTTACCACCACAGAATAACTCAAAACTCACAAATGACCTCTTGCTTTTTGTTGCCTGGATCTTCAGGTATTCAGTAAAGACAAGTCAACTCTAACCACTTTGCTGAGACTAAAAACCTGACTTTTCACAAAAACTTAACCGATTAACGCTTCATAGCCACAGCTGCTGTATAGTATATGAAGTAAAGAAACATTCACTCCCGTTGAATTCTGCAGCGGTGACACAGTGTGTCCGACCTTTGGCTTCAGCTGTATAATGAGACGGGCTAACTGCACCTTGTCACGTCATGCTGATCCCGAATGGACCCCCCGGCTTAAAGTTTTCTGGTTTTGCCTCTTAAATAATTCTCTAAATTGCAAAGCTCTTCAGTGCTCTCAGCGCCAAGCAAGAACCGGACCCGGGTCTCACGGATTCACTAAGATGGGGCACCTCGAACTGGCGCAGGGGAACCTGAAAACACCCCTAAAATGAAAAGGATCAAAGTCCCGCAGTGCTGGAGTTCTGGAGAAAGACGACCCCACAAATCCACCGAGAATCCACCATCAGTTGGCTCATTAGTCCCAATGTGTGTCCCCGCCTTCAGTCTGCAACTCTGCCGGGAATAGTCCACAACGCAGGTGTTGGACGTTAAAATGGTAGCGATCGTAAAAGCAAACAGCGAGATCTACGAGCGGATATCTGTCTTATGGTGGTGCGAAGGGGAACTGCCAGATATGTTGACTGGCTCCAGCCAAACCGGAGAAAACAACGAAACGCTTCACTAAAACGAATACAGTTTGAAGTGGGAGCCTGAGTTCACCGTGCAGGTAAAATGATGCCGCTGCTCCGGCCCCTGTTGAAGAACCTCGCCAGGTTGACGCAGTCGATGGAACTGTGCGTCGTCTTTGCTGTTTACTGAAAGAGCGTTCGGTGCAGGAGTATCGATACGACTGATATGGTGATCCAGGGCCTCTACAGCTTCCCGTAGGGCCGGAAATGAGGCACATGCAACAACTTCCCTAATGATCAGGATTTTTTGATCATTTTTTCTGATGAAAACAAGGGTTATACATTTTCCTGGTTTTAATCATGAAAAATAACATCCCGCATTTGGCCCCCTAGTTTTAGACAGTGGCGAGTTTCGTGAACGTTCAGCTCCCATTGGCTGACTCTGAGGGCTGTAGTCGTGTCAAAGCGTGGCTCTGTGTAGTGGCGCGAGGCACTGCAGCGTAGCCTCTGTCCCACAGTTCACTGACTGCCGAAAGAGACCTCAGATTGAGAAACTGACACTTTGACATTTTCCGCAAACTGAAGTTTGCAACTCGGGGAAAGCTCGGAAACTTTGACAGGGATATGGAAAGATACGTGGCAACGGAGGCCACGTCTTAAGTCGAAGTTGGGCAGGCTACGATGGGAGTTACATGATGTCGCCTATCTCTGAAGAGTTGGAAAACAACAACACACTCAGCAAAACTACGGCACAAAGAGAGTGAGACGGATGTGAAAACACCTGTGTGGCTGTGGACTCGGACGGATCGACACGTTGACGAATAATGAACAACCTCATTTCCGAGAGCAAGAAGCTCTGTTCACTCGAATGTTTTAATGCTGCCTCGGGTTTTGTTCCTGAAAGTTCTGGCAAATAAAATGTGAATGGGTGTGTGTTTTGATCAGGAGTTGATCATCACAATTAACCGAGCGCCACTAACTCTTTTTTGGGGTATTTTTTGGCTTCAGCATACCTCTTTCAGACGTCGGTAGTGTACACACACACACACACACACTTTGCTGATAAACTTGGGAACAACATCAAATAATTACCAGATTAAAAGTTAGGTGTCAGCTTCTCCTCTCTGTCCACGTGCACGCTCTCGCTCCGTCAGTCATTTAATTGTCGGTCGGGAGGAGGTTCAGCCGTGGTGCACCGACCTGCGTCACCGTGTCAGTCTCAGCGGTGCATTATAGAGGTGACAGCGGAGCGATGACAGGAAACGGAGGGAGAGGCAGACGGGGGATGCTGCTTTTCCTGGTCAGCGCAGGATTTGGTTCAAGAGGTTACCAACCGCGAGTCCAACCACAGCAACCTGCACCGCAGATGTCACCAGTTGACAGTAGAACTAGACACAGCTTTCAGACACGTGTCAGGGAAAAACACAAGCAGCCGATCGCATCTCGTCCTCTCCCCGCGCAGTGGTATCTCCGTGGACGGCGAAGCCCCGACGCGCAGTTCCTTTCTGAGGAGGCGCCCGTCAGCTAGGCCTTTTATAGCCTCCTAACGCAGACGCATAAATCCAGCCTTAGGGCCGGGATCCTCTGGAAAAGATCTCCTTCGTACGACGTGATGTCCACCTGGAGGCGAAGGTTCTTATGGCTGGATCCAAGCGTCCGCACTAAAGCAGGCTGAGAAGCCACCTGGAGCCTCCTCAAGGAGAGGAAGGGGGCATTGTACAGAGCTTCAGAGGGTCTCCTCTGGAAGGCCTTCAACCTGTGTGCTCACATGGAAAGTCACAGGAGTATAAATCATGAACAGAGAAGCAGAGACAGGCCCCAGGTTTCCATCGGCTTTTAGCGCTTCTTGTTCTTCGTTTCTGCTTTTTTTTTCCCTTTCGGGTTTTTTTAACGTGCAAGTACAAACAGGTGAACCAAAAGCTGCCTAACAACGCTCAAGATACGGAAATATATTCCAATAGGGAAAGAATACAGGACACACAAACAGCGTTTTCTTTTCATGGAGACACTAATGGTCTCATCGAGAAGAATCGTCCAATCTAATCCTAGACTTTTGACGCCTGAATCCTTAGACCGATGTAGCTGAGCATTTTTTGGACGTGCAGCATCTCCCCGACTCATGACACTGACGTGCAGTCCGTCACTTTATTCAATGGGCTGTGCAGCTCTCCTCCCACCTCCTACTGTGGGTCTGATTCCCTCCGCTTCCGTAGCGGCGCTCGCCTCTCACGGTGTGGGGGCGTGCACCATGAGCTTTGAGGCCAGTGCATTCTCTTTGGCTCTTTCACCTGGTCGGCCACAACGGATTTCTGACCCTTTCCGTGGCCACTGAAAATACTCGCTTCAGATTTACTTTATTTGGCAGGTAATCTGACAACTACACAACCTCTGGTGCTAGTTAGTGAATACAGTCACGCGACCTGTGGAAACCGCACCGCTCTCTGCTGGAAATCGGACGTTGCTCCTGCAGACAACGAATGAGAAACGACCTGACAACATCATTCACTGCGTTCGTTTATAGGCGCTACATTCTGACATACAGGGACGAAAGTATTGGGACGGTGACACAGTTTTTGTAACTGTGCCTCACGATGAGGGACTACGTATGAAAAAACGGCTGTAATTCCTAAACAGTTAACGTGATCTTTTTGTTAAACCCCCCGAATTGAAGCTGAAAGCCGACACTTCAGCCACATCTCGATGGCTCCGTTTCAGATCCACTGGGGGGGGTGAGCAGATATCTACGCTCAGAATGTGCTGCACCAAACGGCTGAGAAGACCATTAAAGGGTTGAGGACGATGAAAGTCGCCAGCAAACACATTGTGAGTGAAAATATGTGCAGCCTACTGAATCGAGCTTCCCCTGAACATCCTCAAAAAAAAAAAATTCAGCTCTCTTGTCCTCACATTTCTCTCAATTTGATATCGACGTATTTTTGCTTTCCTTTCTTCTCCATCCCTCCCTTCTATAACCGAGCACTAGATGGACAGTAATGGGCAGAGGAACAGCAATGATTCAGTGAACCAGAAAAGACAGTCTGGCCAATTAAGCCTAACGTGTGCTTTCACAAACAAAAAGGGGAGACACTGGGACAGACACAGACACACGTACTAAAAAGGAGGGGAGCAGGGAGTAGGGAAGAGGTGTAAGCGACGTGGGTAATTGAGCATCACTGTCCTTTCGGTCGTCATAGAAACTCTGTCTCACGAGGGATTATGGTGTTTCAGGAAGCTCTTCAGTTCCAGCAGCTCATTGGAGATGGTTCGCTGAGGAATTCGGTGTCTGCACGGGACAGAAATTTAGCAGATTTGTCGATTCGGCAACACCGTGGGTAGAAGCCTCAGCTTGAATTTGCGTCTGAGGCTCCTTCCCGCAAACACATTCCGCATGGGGCAAAATAATAATAAGGTTATTTATGCAGAACAACGCCTCCTCACGAGCTCGTCTCCAGCGGTGAAAGAAGAACTCGGAATATTGCATTCGAAGTTTGACCTGAGTGAAAGTAGAGCAGTGTTCTCAGCTTCAAGCGTCAGCAGCGGAGGTACAGGAGCAGTATCAGGTCAGGGCGCAGCTGCGGCCATGTGCACACCTCACACCATGGCAGTGGTGGAAAGTACCCGCGTTTACTCGTTTTCATGCCACTTTTGGCAGGAACACATTTACTGCGTTTCACAGGGAAAAATTTTACCTCTCACTCCACAATCCAACAGCTTTATTTAGCAGCTACTTTACAAATTACGATTTTACGTACAAAACGTAGGACAAGCTTCAAAAGTATAAAAAACTTTGTGATAGATGGAAATATCCGTCGGTATATACAATTAGAGAAGAAACTGTGAGTTAATTAGTCAATAATTCGATTGACCGTAAATTAATTTTATGGTTCCAGCTTCTCAAATGAGAGAATTTGCTGCTTTTCCATTTAATTACGTTCATAATTTTAGTTATTACATTTTTTTTTTTTTAATGGGAAGGTGTGACTGACTAACTTTGGCAGGCGTTTCTCATTATTTTCTTCAGTTTTACAAACCAAACAATCAATCGGTTCATGGAGAAAATAATCAGATGGTGTGCGAGTGATGAAAAGAATCATGGGGTGCAACCCCATGTCAAGGCTCCAGTCTCCTCGTGGCTCCACACGGACCTGATGGTTTCCGCTCTTCGTGCTCCATCTACGCCAGCTTTGTTCGTCGGGGCGTTTAGTTTTAGATCCAAACCGCCCGACAACCAAACCGTTGCAAATTCTGCCGTTCATGTCTCTGCCGTGGGTTTGGAGAGATGAAGAGAGACCTCGGTATTGGGAGGCTATTAATTCACAAGCATCAGTATCGTGAGCCAAAGGAAATGTGGTTCTCTAAAGATAAGACGCCGACCAACATTTCACGTGATGCTCATAGACCCAAAACATCAGTGCTGACTTTCCCTCCTTTGGAGTTGTTTCAAGTCAAAGTTGGTCAGTGAGAAAACATTACAGTCAACAAGGACTCCTTCCTAATGGCCCTGAGGAGCTTCACAGCATCCTGTTACACCCAATTTACGCTCCTGTCAGACCAAGGTACAAAGATTGATCACCGAGAAAAGGATTACGAGAGGCCTTGGCAGACGGTACCCCTGAGTTTATAAAGGAGAAATCACAAATCAGATTTCCTTTCTTCACGTCCGCTTTTCATCTGGGGACCCCGTGTTTCGCTTCGACAAAGCTGAGCTTCCGGTCAAGAAATTTCAAACTGTACAGATTGAGATGAAAGGTGTTCTAAACAGAAAACAAATTTCTAAAAATAAAATCCAGGGTCTATGCCCCTAATAATGTAGGCAACCCGAAACTACTCAAAGTCCTGCTCATTTAGGGATCTAATTATCATGCCCGTGTTGCCACTGCGCTACAGGCTTCACGGTAAAGCAAGTACTGATTTTTCATTTCAGACTAACTACTCAGAAAATTTAATTAGAAAACGTAAAATGCAGTTAGTTTTGGTGTCATAACTTTGTGTCTCTTTCGGTCGCTGTGAATATCGAGCGCCAGCCCAGGAAAACACTGTCGCTCTGGGCTGGAAGAAATGAGCAGCAACAGCTCCTCACTGAAGAAGCTTTAATCATCACCAACACAGAAAGACACTTGATCATCCAATGGTGCCCGCATTTCACTTTTGTTGCTGTTCCGGTGCCAGGACTTAATCAGACTTGCCTGTCAGATAACTGAGAAACCAACCCCCTCCCCCCACACCTTTCAAATGTCAGATCCGGGGGTTGGGGGGCTGCATCCAACAAGTTCTGTAACTTTTCAAAACCAGCGATCTGTCAATCACACCCATTGCTCCAGGTGCCACTGTCCAGGTGTGTGGAGAGAGGAGCGTCGTCCAGGAGACACTGATTTTTAAATGATCACAAGTTCCAGTGGATTTTCTCCTTTTGTAGCAAACTTGACACGTTGGCAGAATTTTAGCATGTTAGCATGCTGACATGAGCATTTAGCTCGGAGCGCGGCCTCACGGGGCATGCTAGCACGGCTGTGGACTGCATGTCACAGACCATATTTACAACAGGTAGCGGGTTCTGCGAGATCTCCCGGACACATCTCTTGGCAGAAGCTGGTCGGAGGGAGTTAAAACCTGAAATGCCGCACCCACGTCACAGCAAAGTGGCTTGTTTGCTTCCATTTACTGAGCCTTGCTGAATCTCACGAACAACGTACTACGCTGCAGTAACGCTTTTAAAAATATGGTGTGAGCGTTGTGTCTGTCTGAGGTCAACAATGCAATGCAGCAGGTTAAACAGGAGCAAAGAGGAAGGATGGAACATGTCAGAGTTGAGGACGGTGGTGTTTCAAACCAAATCTTTAACCAGCTCCAACTCCTGACTCGTGCCGGCCCTGTCTCCCGTCAGCCTCTACCCCTGTCTCTTGTCTCTTTAATGGACTGTGAGTTATCCTGCCTTGAGGCTGAGTCAGATGACACTGAGTTGCCGTCTGGAGATCCAGCCAATCCAGCCCGACCAGTCGGGGTTTCTGTTGGGGCCACTTCTGGGTCAAAGCGCCGCAGAGCCGCAGGGGCCAATGCAGAGACAGTCTGACCTTCTCCCACCCTGCCGACAGAGGTGGTCAGCTGGAGAGGGAAACGCAGATATCGGCCTTCTGTGCGTCTGTGTTGTTGAAGGACAGGGAAAACACTTGGAACATGAACTGGACGTGGCTACGTTTACTCCAGAACGTTTGGATATGAATGTAATGAATGTAGTTTGTGGAAAAAGGGTTGTAAAAATGAAATGTCTCAGTGTCCCCGTTAAATTATACCCGTGCTACGCCGAGGCAACTGGACGTGCTTGAGGGTCTTTAAGACCGAAAGGCTTCCTCAGCTCTGCCTGACTGGCGGGGACTTCCAGGTTTGTATCCTCTGGTGAGATTGAGATCAGCAACACATGTGAGTCGCTGAGGTCACATGAGTCGTTGACCCCCCCGGTCATCACGTGAGTCACATGATGACCGGGAGGGGGGTAGATAAAGACACTGCCTGCCACAGTGAATCCACTGATACACGTTCGCATCACTCTCATTCCTTAATGTCATTAGAAAGCAGAGTCCGCTGCCTGTTTTATGATCTGTCAGTCACTGAACGACGGGAGGTCAAGCTGGGACTCTGCTTTAATCCCTTTTAGCTCGCATGCTGTATGTAAAGCGTTTTGCCGGATCTTCGTCTGTTCATTCCTGCAGTCGGCCTGAACGAAAAGATATAAGGAGGAGAGTGCCGGTCAGATTATTGCTGTGGTCGTACAGGGGTTTTTTTTTAACATCTTTTGTGTTGGTCGCAGAGCAAAGGAAAAACCGTTTTTTATATATCGATCTCATTTAAGGAAAATTCACCTCAGCGATGTAAAATTGGATGATACAGCGTGAAACTGTTTTACCTTCTTATTTTCTTTGTCTTTAAGAGTTGAAGATCGAGATAATACATCTTAGGACTGTCACTTTTTCAAAAAGCCCTCGAAGAAAGTTTCAAAACAATTCAAACTAACAGACTAACATGTGATTGGTGTTCGTTCAAACACCAAGACAGCCATCGGTGGTCGTCAGTGGCGGTGGAGTGGCTCACCCCTCGGTACGGTCTTTATATCTGCCTGCGTCGTGTGACACTGATGCATTTATACTGATTAGCTCAGATTTCTGAGGTCAACGGAGTATATGAAAAAGGTCAAGCTGACAATAAATTTTACTGGACATTAGGCAAACTACTTCAAACGCTCCGATGCACAGACAGATGCAAAGTTTGAATTCAAGAAGGTCGTAACTCTTCAAATATTTAATTTTCAACATTTGAAGGGAAAGGCCCTAATGCATTTACTACAGTAACCATAGCAGTCAGTAACGTTATAAGATGCACATGTCTCTCTCTCTGCATGTTTTACTTTACAGTCTTTACGTCAATTCAGACTGGTGCTGGATCCGATCAAAATAAAAAGGAAAAAAAAGGGACCAGGGTGCTTTTCAGACACGATACTGACCTGCAAAAGGTTGCGTGTCTGAAAGCAGCTTATGTTGTCGGCTGTTGTCGCTGCTTGTGCGTCAGGTTGTCTCAATGAATAAAGTGGAATTGTCACAACTACAGTCTCAACAGCCTGACGCCACTCCAGCCCGCAGAGAGCTCTCCGTCGGGCCTCTGCCATCAACACAACTCCATTATTATCGTCACACGTGTCCGTCTGGCTGTTTGATTTTCTGCCGTGTCCGGGTCACTGGCTATGTCTGGACAGTGTCGAGTGTTTGGTTCATCGCTGACTTGATTACAGACAGAAAAAAAAAAGAAAGGATCCCTATTAACTTTCATACATAAATTCTTGTTTCAACAGGAAGTTCTTAAGTTGAGTTTTTGTTTTAGTCCTATAGTGAAATAACTCGACCTCCCTTGGAAGTTAAGTCAGAGAGCAGCTGGTGGACACAGTGGAGCATTTAGCAGCTAAAGAGCCAGATGTCTCCCTCAGGAGCTGATGGAGACCAAAACCAGAGCTATGAGAAGAGGGGGTACTGGACTTGGATTCATCAGGTGGACTCAGACACCAGATCCAGATGAACCATCGTGCTGCTCTGTAACTGCTGGACGTTTAAACAGGCAGCTGTTCGCTTCCACTTTAGTCATAGTAACTGTATAAAAAAAGGTAATAATACTGTATGTCTGGGTTGTGTGTCTGTCAGCTCTGTGTCAAGTGGCTTAAAAATGATAACAGCTTTAGGTCAAAGACGTGGTACCTCTGTCTTATTCTTCACCAGAGAGGACACCCGAACACTAATGCTAGATTATCAATCTGCCCTTATTCTCTGAGAACTCTCTCTCTCGCCTTTGTTTTCTCAGACTAAATGTTTTCTGCTCTGCCCGTGGATAATGTTTTTTGTTTTTTTTTCTTTCCATAGCTTCCTTCCTTCTCTGCCCTCATCTGTCCCTGGAGGCCAGGACAGATGAAGACGGATGTCTTTGCTGAAGGGAGTATCAGTTTATAGACAGCTACTGTGGCAGGCCTTTCTCCTCTAATAAGATAAATATGATGTATTGAGATGAATGACAGCGTGTGTGTTTTTTTCTGTGTGTGTGTGTGTGTGTGTGTTTACTTAGATGCTGTTAAACCACTGTTGCATTTAGCACAGGCTCATGCACTTTGCAGGAAAAAGGCCTCAGTCAAGTGTGTGTGTACGAGCAGTTTTGGACCAACTGGTCAGGTGTGTGGAGGTGTGAAGGCAGGAGGGTTTGAACTTCTCACTCAAGCTCCTTTTTCCATCCTGTACACGACTTCTTCTGTCACTTCCTCGTGAATGTTTGATCCCCGTCGGAGGATCAGAGAGCCGGAGGATCACCAAAGTTAGCCGGATTCGCTGTCTGTGGACCATGAATGTCAGGAGAAAATTTCATAGCGATTCATCCCGCAGTTGCTGGGACTTATTTGGGTCTGAACCAGAGCGGTGAACTGACCAAACAGACGATGCTACCGTCCACTGAGCCGCACCACTAGCATGGCTAAGAATGTTGCCAGTGGAAAACATGTGATTTAACACAGTCCAAGAATCTACCAATATCAGTGTTTTTGTTATCTGGCAATAAAGTTTGTTTTTCAAACTTTTTTACAAATCAGTGCATCTGCTCCCTCGCTGTGATGGCGGGCTTTCTGTCCCGTCTTTGCCTGGCTGTTTGTAACAGCCATAAACACTTTGGCAAAAAAGTACAAACTAGTTTGAAGCTAACCCTGCAATTTAGCCGCGATACAGACGCCAGATCTGAGGTTTCACTCATGCGGCTCGATAACTCGAACGGGACTACACCTTGGAAATTTGATACAAATTGCAGACTGTGACTCGCTAGACACTTGGTGCTCACATCAGCCAGACCTGAAGTTTATTGCAAAACGTATTGCCTGTAATATTGGAGATTCTAAGTGTCTGTCTGTGTTTAATAACTCCATATATTGGAGCAAACTATCACTGTTATGAGAAGTATTGATTTTTTGGGGGTGAGTCAGATGAAGCTGGGGCAAATCAAATTTCGGAGCTCTGTGGAAAACTCAGATCTTCAAAGGGAGACGAGTGAGATGAGAACAAGCAGAGAATACAAGATACCTCATCATCGGTGATTTGTAAATCCATGTAAATCCGGGTTCTCAGCTCCCTGAGAAGAATCCAGGCGGGAATCTGGACAGTTACCATTCAGTCTTTCATTTGGAAAAGTGAGCATCCAAGGCTTTTTTTTTAATTTTTTTGAAGAGTGATGGACTGAAAGCTCCTAACGTCACCGGCTAATACGAGGTCGCAGAGATAAAGCCGGCGATGCACTGGATTTCACACGATCCTTCCCGAAAACTGCAGCACCTCTTACAGTGTTAGTTTTGGCAACTGCTTTTGATTTCGTTTTAGTCCTTTGTCGAAAATCTGTATCAGTTCTGAGGTTTTTGATTTCTGTTATTTTTAGTCACAAAAAACTGAACATATTTTAATGTGCCATATTTCTGAGCAGCAAATCATTCAGAAATCTTGGATTCATTCACCTGTTCACTAAGGTACCGTTCATTTCCCGGGTTTAGATTCAGAGGAGACGCTATTTCGTCGGAAAACGTGGATCCTGTGACCTTTGTTTAGCGAACATTTAGACGCACCGCCGACATTAATCCTGGAACTCACTCCTCCCGATAGCAACACTACAGACTGAGAGTAACGTTAACGCTTCCTCCACGTCCACGGCGCCTGATGGTTACGTTAGTTGACCTTTTCACAAAGGTCGTTGTGCCGCCCGCACGTTTTTGTAGTTTGTCTCAGCCGGTTTGTTGCCGCCTCTGGTCTAATTCTTAGTGGACTGTGGAGGAATTTAGTCCATAAATCTGTTTATTCCAAAACAGACAACATGACTGACAGACACATAACTTTGCAAGGTTTTTCTTATCAATAGTAGTGCAGCAGGTCAAACGGCTAAATCATCTTCTGAACAGCGGAGGAAACAGTTTTACTAATCGGGATAGAAAGATGCCCTAAATTCAGAGTCTGATACAAGCTGACGTGGTTATTACTCCGTCGTTGCCAGGTTTCACAATAATCTGGGACAGTTGTACATTTATTCCAGGCGGAAGAAATCCTGGATTTAAAATTGGGATTTAAAAATAATGATTTTTGAGCACGCTGTTGATGCACAGTATTTTCCCACCATGTGATGCACAAAGTAAAAGGAGGAGCTGCTCACGGAAAATTTTCAAACTAACTGCTGAAACGGTAAACTCTGATTATTAGTATGAGGTGGTATGTAAAATGGACATGGGGAAGAGCTTAAGAGAACGCAGCCTTGCTACCAGCTCTGTGAGGTGGTGCTTTGAGCTAAATTATAAATGTTGGCATGCTAACATGCTCACAATGGCAATGCTAATATCCAATAGCGTAACGGTTCTGGCACTGAAGTTTGGACTGAAAAGTAAGACTCGTAGGACAGGCAGGAAAAATTCAAAAAAAGGTCAGGCAGGTTTGGTCACCAACACTCTGGACGCGGCAGGCGTATCGTTGTCAAAGTCTACGATCAAGAGACGCCTTCATGAATGTAAATACAGAGGGTTCACCACCAGGTGCAAACCGCTGGTAAGACTCAAGAAGAGAGAGACCAGGTTAGACTTTGCCTGAAAACATCTAAAAAGACCTGCCCAGTTCTGGATCAAGATTCTTTGGACTGATGAAACCCAGATGATGAACTTGTACCAGGATGATGGGACGAGAAGAGTCTGGAGGAGGAAAAGAGCGGCTCCTGATCCAAAGCCACCACATCATCTGTCAAACATGGTGGAGCCAGTGTTATGGCCTGGGCATGTATGGCTGCCAGTGGAACTGGGTCACTGGTGTTCATTGATGATGTGACTGCTGATGGAAGGAGCAGGATGAATTCTGAAGTGTACAGTTCTAAACCCTCTGCTCAGATTCAGCCAAATGCTGCAGAACTGACCGGACGGTGCTTCACAGCACAGATGGATAATGACCCAAAACATGATGCGAAAGCAGAACAAGAGCTTCTCAGGGCAGAGAAATGGAATATTCTTCAACGGCCAAGTCAGTCACCTGACCTCAACCCAACTGAGCTTGCTTTTCACTTCCTGAAGACAAAACTGAGGGCAGAAAGACCCACAAACGAGCACCAACTGAAGGCGGCTGCAGTAAAGGCCTGGCAAAGCAGCTCGAGGGAGGAAACTCAGCACTTGATGACGTCCATGGGTTCCAGACTTCAGCCAGTCATTGACCGCAAAGGATTTTCATCCAAGAATAAAGATAATCCTTATATTTATAATTATGTTGGCTTGTCCAGTTACTTTTGAGCCTCTGAAAATGAGGGACTATGTATAAAAATGGCTGTAATTCCTAAACAGCTGATGAGAAATTCTTGTTAACCTCATTGACTTAAAGCTGAAAGTCGACACTTCCATCACATCTCGATGGCGCCGGTTCAGATCCACTGTGGTGGCGCACAGAGGCAAGTTTACAAAAACTGTGGCACTGTCCAAATCCTAGCGCACCTAACTGTACATACGGTAGATGCACCTGAGAAATTAAGCCTTTACACACAGACAGAAATGTGTGCTCGGAGAGCTTGAAAGCAGCGTGGTGAGCCTTAATCTTTTATTCAGTTTGAGTTGGGAGAAAAGCCCCTGGCTATAAAACGAATTGCAGCAAATACTCATGAGTCTTTTTTCCTCGCTCCTCACATCCTGCTTCAAGGATTTCCTGAAAGTTTTCAACTCTGCCTGGACCCAGGTCTGGAGAAAGTTCCTCCTGACTGGGAGACTCTGTTGCGGTTCCACATGGATGACTGTGATAATATGAGTTGTTCACAGAGCTCCAGCAGCTCCTCCAGAAACTCGCTGATTCAACTTTACAGTTTTCTTTTTTTCTTGTTTTTCTGTGTGTTTTTTTTTTAAATAAATGGCCTCACTGAAACTTGTCAGCACTGAATGAATATTCCATCTTCCAGTGTCAATGGCTGCAGGGCTAATGAGCTGAAAGTCTGCTACAAATATCAGGGCTTATCTGCATTAAGGCTTAGCTGAACAGCTCAGGCCTCTTCTCCAACATGGCACAGTTCAGGGCAGGTTTCGGCGTAGAGGGTACCTGCAGGTCTCGAAAAGTCTTAAACAGCTTTGGTTTCAGTTTCCAAAAAAATTTATAAAAAAGGTCTTGTTTATTTTTTTCTGGACTGCGAGACACAACTAGGAGTTGTTTACCCGTGATGATCAGATATGAAATGCCTTCTCTCTTCCCTCCTCCTCGACTTTGCTCTTACACACCTCCACGCTCTCACAGCCACCTGCAGCGACACACACACACGCTGAGACAAACAGAGTGTCATCAGCATTAAAGTAAATGTGCTGGCCAATCAATAGCAGCCTTAGTTCCAGTGAAGAGCCCTACATACTTTGCACTCACACACACACACACACACACACACAGGTCAGTGTGGTGTGCTCTCACACTGATGAATGACTCAGTCACTTTCACATTGCCTGCAGTTGCAATAGCCTCTGCTGTGCCACAGGCTTCCACCGAGCCCCACAGCCCTGACGGCAGAACGAAATTCTGAGATGCAAAAGGCAAATATGGCCCCCGAAAGAGCCATTTTTGATCGTGTCAAAGAGCATTTGGAAAAAGGTCTAGAAAGGGAGAGAGAGAGGCCGACAGTGGAGGATGAAGGGAGCCTTTGAGAAAGTAGTTTTACTGTGGTTTTATAGTCTATGGACAGATACTGTAAAGTTTGGTAGGTAATAACAAGGAATCTGAATCTAGTAAATATTGGCAGGTCTGCAGCAAAATTGTCTATAGAGAAACCGTCCATGGTGCAACAGGTTGGGATCCCCTGGCTTAGGTCATCTGGACACACTGCTGGTTTTTGTAACCTGTGGCTGTCGGCTGTCGAACCTTGATCTCTCTCTAAACCCGACCAAGTCGTGTTCGTGCCCGACCCTTAACCATAGCGTCTTGTGATAAAACTGATTTTTCAACAGCGATGTGGAAAACGCAACCGTAAGACGTCGGTCCGCTGATTTTTGTCAGAAAAAGCTTGTATTGGCACATATTGTTGTTTGATTTGGGGGACAAGTGGAAAATCCTCACGTGTGTCAGCAGCTGCAACCGCAGAACGTTTGACATTTGTTTGTAAAGCTGCCTAAAATGATTATCAAAATAGTCGCCGATTAATTTTCTGTCAGATCAACTAATCCTTCCAGCGCTGATCTGAAGGTAACAAAATCCAGCCTCCGGCACCTCTCAGGCTCACAAGGGAGGGTTGTATTGCAATTGTTTAATCTGTAGAAAAACGGAAGAGTTTATGTGCTGGACTTAACTGCAGTGACTTCATGGAGTCTCAGCTGCCTCATGATGATAACAAAACCCCTGGAAGTCACTGCTCCTTGACACATCTAAAAAGGAAAAAAAGGAGCCGATGGCTCCATCAGTAACGAAACGAATCAAGCCTGATGTCTGTCACAAATCCCCAAGTGCTTATCACGCATGAGAGAGAGGCTCTCGAGTGGTCTGTTGCTGTTCAGTTTGATTAATATTGCACAGCTGTTGCAGGCTGCTATTAGAAACCACGATTCACTCGCCACGTTCGGTCTTTAATGACATCCTCATCCTCTCCTTCACCCTCAGCTGTGAAAGAACACACCACTTTTTAAGAGGCACTGCAATGTGAGCCACTTTTCTCTCTGAACACAAATTCGGTGGCCGGCTGGAAGAAGGCAGCACACGGAAGACGACAAAAAGAAGCCTGAGAAAGCCCGGCTGTGGTGAAGGGCAATAACGGGACGCAGCTCCCGCAAGGCTGCTGCTTCCCATTGAATTTCGTGGGCTCTTCTTATGCATTCAAACCACTCGAGAGAGTCCAGAAATACCTTCGACTTGATGCTGTGAAGTGTTAAATTGGAAAGGGATTTGTGACCTGTTACTCCTCACACAAACATTCAATGAATAAATTTATTTACTCTAGAGCTAAAATATCAAAACAAACAATATAAGACAAGGTTGTTCTGGGATATCCTGGTGATAAGCTGATGTGTATTATGTCTGTTTTTACTCAACAGAAAGTAGAAAGTTTTCTCTGCCCGAGAAAAAGTGCAGGTTGATTTGTCCTCATCGGTTCAGTGCATTCAGTCAGCCTCCTGCTGCCAAAACGCAATTATCCTCCATCTTCGCAAACCTTTACCTCAGCACTCTCCTGTTTAGTTGGCGCAGTTTGTTATGTAAGAGACTGTGTATTGACTCTCAGGTGCATTACTGACTGTGGCATATTTTATGGTAATATGAGCGAACTGAAGAACGGAGGGGAAGCTGCACACGCCAAGCTCTGATGACGCGTTTATTTCAACTAATAAAGATCAACATTTTGGCAACCTGCCTCCTTCGGGCTCCGAAACAGCAGATGGCTGACTGGGATTCACACCGACAGGTGCAGGTGACATGAATCAGGGTAAGCAGCTTTAGAGGCCAGTCTGAGGGAGGCTGACCTGCCTAGATGTGGTTTCGTCAAGGTCTAGGTGCACCAGGATTTAAAACGGTGAAACCGGGTTTTTCCTCAATAAAAATAGCTGGGTTTTATTTAAAAACAAACAAAAAACAAACAAAACCCCAACCATTACTTTCAGGAACATGCATGGTCGATGACAGAATCCAGAGTAAGGAGTAACAGATGAACAACTATTTTTGTGACAAATGTGACCCCCAGATCAATATTAAACCAAAGAAATGAAAAGGGACCAACAGGCCGTCCGAACTTGACAAAAAGGAAGGGAAGCCACCCGGGCCAACCACACAATGGGCGCTCCCCTTAGACTACCCCTGATTTGATAACTAAATCTAACAGAAACAAACAAAAACCCCGCAAAAACAGGACTACCGGACCTATCAGCCCGAAAAAAAAGAAACAACTGAAAAGGGAACGTGGGCCGGTCACATCTCAGGAGGCAGCGGCAGCAGCAGCCAGGAGAGACAGTGACCCTGCTCCCTCTATATAGGTTTCCCTAATCAGACCAGATCGGATACACCTGAAGGGAGAACACACACACACACACACACACACACACACAGTAGTTGCCAGATGTCAAATGTTCCAGAGTATAAAAAGAACAGTGGTTTGCAGAGTCGATGGTACAAATGCATTTTGAGTGAATCTAAATCTACCGTATATGTAGCTTTTCTGTACATACATATTTTATTTTGCCTTTTTTGATGCAGGGATAAATACATATCAGTACATTAGAGTGTACTTCACTCTTCTTTATTTGACCTTCAGAACTGAATCGTAGTTTTTTCATAGATTTGTGTTGTGGATGACTTTTGTCCTGTATTTTCTGGTTTGTCCTGGTTGACTTCTTGGCGTCTGGGCTCTGGCCTCCTTCAGACCGGCTCCTGAAGTTGATCGCCCTGATTTGTAGCACCTGTCCCACTTGGTATAAATATTTTAACCTGGAGAAGGTAGTTTGCTGAAACATTTATTTTTACAGGTTGAAATAAATGCATCAGGTTTGTGAGTGTGCAGCTCTCCCAGTTTTTTTTTGTCTTTATAGGAGTAAACTGTCCATCATAGTGGGGCAGGTGTAATTAGTGTATTTCACATGCAACTTTAGTGTCATTGTTCTTTTTCTAGCTCAGTTACTCTGAGCTCATTTTAATTGGTTTCAGTATCACCGACCGAACCTAACAGAGAAATGCGGCGTTCGTGGTGGTACATTTGTAGACGTAACTTTTCAACCGTGTAATTAATACTTTCCTGGATTAAATGAGATAATTACAGAGGCCTTTATTCTCCTAACATCAGTTATCATGGGCTAGAAATCCATCACTGCCGCTCGCAGTTACCGTTTTTAATTTGCAGTAGAGAACGTACCATCGGTTACAGTAGCTCGTGGTCCAAATTTACCATCAATTATTAATTTAACTCAGCCAAGCAAAATGTTTGTTGTTGACGTTATCTCTTGTAGCTCTGTGTGAGCCCACTGTTCTTTTAGAGAAGACATCAGAAAGAGAGACGAGCAGGAGCGAGTCGGAAGAACAGACGAGACAGAGAGAGAGAGAGAGAGGGAGAGGATGAGACAAGTTGTTACTGACAGTGAAACCACAATTTTCTACTTTATCTCACCTTCCAATCCCCCACTGTGAAGACACACAGAAACTTCAATCACGGCCTTGTTAGCTGGTGCACTGAGGCAGCCCAGAGGATCACAGGATCAAAGTTGGGACCTGTCAGGAAAACATGGAGACCGACTACATTTGCAGTAATTGCAGACCAACCTGCTTATCAGCGAGAGCTCGGTTTGGGCTTTGTGTGTCTGGAAAATACGCACGTGTGTGTGTGTGTGTGTGTGTGTGTGTGTGTGTGTGTGTGTGTGTGTGTGTGTGTGTGTGTGTGTGTGTGTGTGTGTGTGTGTGTGTGTGAACAATTGTGTGTGCCTTTATATTTCCATGCATTTATCAAACTCACAGATGTGTACAGGTTCAGTTTTTTTGGCTCACTAGTTAATATTCCTGCCTCTCTTCACAAACGTTAAAAGGGAGTTGTCATTTTTGTATGTTATACAGTCGAGCCTAATGGTTAATAGACTCACAAGAGGAAGGAAAGAGAATGAGCAAATCTGAGATTCGATATATTGTGAAGGGGAGGAACGGACTTCGGCGATTAGACCCCGGCAGGAAGTAGATCGCCATGGGAAGCGATCCGATGAATAAGGTGCTTCCGATGTGATGGAAACGTCCCCCGAAAACAGAAGGTACACCATACCTGACTACGCAGCTCTAAACCGGCAGAGGGAGGTTAAACATTTGTATAATGCGTGGGGAATAAGGAACGGCAGCGGTGCCGGGGAATAAGGCCAGCTATGGAGGGGAAAAGGCCAACGATGACGTCGGGGGTGCAGGCCACAGATGCTGAGAAAAATAGCCTACAAATGTGGGAAACAGCAAATAATGATGCGGGGGAATATAGAAATAAATAATCAGAAGATGAGGACAGAAACAGCAATCAGGGAAAATGCCAGAGACACCAGTGATCTGCATGACTTACGTGACAGTCAGGGTTTAAGAGATCTCTGAGCAGCTAGCACTGAGGCAGAGTCTGGACCTATGTAGGAGGAGTAGGCAGAAGAAGACCAGCGGTCCAGCTGCTGACCAGAGGCTGAAGAAACCCCTGGCATTGCAGCAGAGGTGGCAACGCCTGTTCCAAACGAATGACCTGAATACTGCCGAGGGGATAAATTACACTTGAGGAGCACTTTTTTAAGGTGCCGGCTAAACAAGATCTTTGACATCGGATTGTTGCCTGGGGTTTGAAAAAGGGGAGATGACGAAGTAGAGGAGGGTCTGAGGCCAATGCATTTTACCAAGAGGACAAAAAAGAGGAATCACTGCGGGCGATGATAATGGAACAAGTGCCCCTCACCTTAGAATGGTTAAGGAATAACTTATGGTGGCCAGGGTGGAACGCTAGATCAGAAAATGAAGTATCTCTAGCAGGATTATGTGAATTAGATGAAGTGAATTCAGCAATTCTTAAAAACCCATAGAGGGCTAATAAAAATACACTGACGAGAAGTGAAGCAACAGAAGGGGAAACATAGACCCTTGTGAAGAACAGTTATTATTATGCAAGACCGGCAGCGTCATGGGGCGTCCAATATCAGGCACAGAAGGGAAGCATTTAGAAAGTCCTTTTTAGTAGTAGTTTTATTGCTGGGTTAGCAATTAGCGGGAAAAGAGGGATCAAAACATCAAACATTAAATTGGATCCCTGCAAGGAAGCCATGAATGTTTTGAGGCTTAAGAACAGGTTGCAGGGGAATATTAATCGAAACACAAAACATAGCAAAAGTAACCCAAGCAAAATCATAGACCTGAGACTTTTCATGGACAAGACGTTAAAATGGAAGCTGCGGAGTGGAAATGCCGTTCCGCTGATCTAGCAGCCTAGAAATAAAGGAGCGACCTTGTGGCGTTACGCACGTAGCAAAATGAAGTTGGCCTAGGACGGAGAGTCACTGTTGCTGCGAGATGTTTTCAGCTGATGTGAAGGATTGAGCGATTCTCTGCAGTTTCCCATCAGGGAGAGATGCTTTCAAGTGTCAAGAGTGATGCCTGGAGCTGTTGTTTGGTTGGTCAATTAGTAGAAGATCGTTGACACCAGGATAAATAATCACGGGCTGCTTCTACCGCCAAAAGTTAGTTGGACGGCAAAATCCAACCATATGCCAAAGAGATGCCACTGAGACGGACGAATGGGGACAGTTCTGAAGGCATCTGTTATATTATTTGATCAATTTGATTCTCCACTGAAGCATAATGAAGGAAAAAAAGAAGAGGAGGGATAAGACTGTCGAGCGAGGAGCCGATAAACCAGAAATGAATCTTTTCTTCCCTGAGTGTTTCCTAGTTTTGATGCTCACAGGACTAGTACAAGAAACGGAAGAGGAGATGAGGCAAAGGGGCCGATTAGGTCACCTTTATTCAGCTCTTCTCCCAGTAACTGGGGACACGGTCTCTGGATCTTTTATAGCGGACTGGAAGTTTTCTTGCAACATTTGTAGAGTCCAGGGATGGAAAGACCCCGACCCAGAAAGCCCTCAGAGAGACCAGTGAGCAGGTGGTCCGTGAAGACAGAGTCTGGATGAGCCGACAGGTTTGCAGTCAGAGCTCGGATATTTGTTGGAGTGGAAAGATGGACTTTTGGGAGGTTTTTGAGCCGCGCCGGCTCTCCTGACGGCGGTGAGCCAGGCGGGCAGGAATTAGCAGGAGGGGGGAACACTGACTGTGGAGTAGCACCCTTGCAAATAACTGCAAATGTGGAGAAAAATGCAGCTTGAGTTAGTACAGGCAGCAGTTTTGAATACGAGAAAGCTCATCCAGCCCTGTTTTCATAATCTAAGAAATACTTCCAAGATTCAACCGGTTTAAGGACACAGAAGTTGTTTTACCTGCCTTTGTCTCCTCGAGAATAGATTACTGCAGTGTTTTTTTAACGGGTTAGCGCCGCTACGCCGGCTACTGAATGATTTTTAAGATTGTGATTAAATTATAAGGCTGTTCGTGGCCCCGTTCCAGATCGTTCCCTTGCTAACTCACGCACAGCCTGAGGTCCTCAGACAAGCACCTGCTAGCTTTCCCTGTCTCGATGTCAGACTTGAGAGGATGGTACCTTTTTTGCTGTTAGGCCACCTTAGCTCTGGAGTGACCTGCCTGAGGAGCTCACTCTAACCAAATAACTACCTTTTTAAATCTCTTCTTAAAACTCATTATAAGCTTTGAATAATTTCTCTCTTTTATGTGGATGTCTGCCTTTTTATTTTGTTCTTCTATCAGTGTTTTTGTTTGTGTTTGAAGCACTTTAACATTTGCTTTTGAAAGGGGCCGTACAAATAAACTCTTTTATAATTAAATAATTCTATAGCACTTGCATGAATCTCTGCAGCTTGGTTTTCGACAAATTAATTTTAAGTGGTTTTGAAATGAAAGCATCTGAGCATTAAGTTTCATTTTCCCTGTTGCTGTGAGGGTTTGAGGACCTGTTATTGTGGAGAGAGCATGTGTACCTGTCTGTCCCGCACAAGGTCGGTCGGAATAATTCATTCGTTTTTGTCAAAACGGTATATTTTTTTTTAATAACCTAATTGTCATTAGTGAATAACCTCTCTCCGCCCACAGAATGTGCAGTTGTCTCTGTGTGACCTCCATCTCCTGCTGCTCCTGAAAGGTTACGACTCCCAGACATCAGCATAGATGGGGGCGATGTCACTGCTTATCAAAGATGGCAAAATGCTTTTACTCCTCAAAGCAGGACCAGAAAGAAGAGGCGCTTGATAAATACAGGCCTCGTTTTTTAGTCAGTAAAGTTTTTCTAGAATGACATTCACTATTTGTAACGACTGAATATGACAATTGAGAGGTAATATCCAAGCTATCGGTGGATGCTTTTATCCCTAATCTGCACTGCGACCTTCATTGTGTACCGGGGTGGTTTGCAGATGAGGGTGACGCGGTCCATGAGGATCAGCACTTCTGAATCAGAGACCAAGGCTCCGTGCCAGAAAAAGATGGATTGCTTTATTCAGCCGCTCCAAGTGGAGGAGTTCAACGTCTTGGTGTCTCATTCTCCAGTTAGAGGACTGAGACTGAGAGACAGCTTACTGAGCTCAGAGACAGTAGCTGCGGTAATACAGGCAGGGAGTCCTGGTGCCAGACCAAACTAATCTGGTGGGCACTGGAAATTCAGACACCAATTGAGGAATTCATTTAAATGTCGCTAGCTGCAACGGTGTGAGCTTTATTAAGACTCACAACAATTTTTCCAATGGGATGTTCTTCCTAAAGCAATTTCTACTGTCCATATTCACATAACAACTCCTGCTATTAGATTAAGTAGACACACCATGAAGCAAAGGGGCACACTGCATTCAAAACCCAACAAGCACACGGTAACAACACAGATGTTGACACCTCAGACATTAAAGTGGTTATAGTGTAAACAGTGTGACAACGTGAGAGGCGTCTGTGGGGGTGATGAACCTACAGAGAATTATCAGCTGAACCCGCAGCTTCCCTCGGCTTTACAGAGCTTTACAGGAGTCTCAGCTCCTTGTTTATCTGTCCAGACCACGACTTTACTGCTCTGGTTCACTCTCACCGCTCTGATACAGCAGGCAGATGTTTTTCAGAGAAGCAGCTGTAAAAAAAAAACCCTCTGTCCACTACCTGCTGAACGGCAACCAGCAGACAGACACAGTCAGAGAGCAGCTGGTGAACACGGCGGAGCATTTAGCAGCTAAAGAGACAGATGTTTCCCTCAGGAGCTGGTGGAGACCAAAACCAGAGCTAAAAGAAGAGGGAGTACTTGGATTCATCAGGTGACACAGACACCAGATCCAGATGAATGATAATGTTGCTCTATAGCTGCTGGATGTGTTTGATAACAAAATGATAAGTCAATGTTGTGTTCAACCTAGACCAAAATATCAGTTACTGTCAGTGTAAGGGGAAATTCTAGTATTTTTTTGGCTGGACCGCAACAGCAGGGCGAGCCCTATAAACATAAAGTTACACCATTGGTCAGCTGAATGTCGCGTGACTGACTGCTGACATTACACCATTGGTCCTTGCCTTTTCAAAGCGAATGGCGCAAACAGTTTGTTTCACATCATCAGAGAGGTGTTTAAAGGCAGTGTTGCCAACCAGCACCTTTGTCGCTAGATCTACAGATGTTTCACACCCTTTTAGCAAGGTTTCCTCACAAAAGCACCTAGAGACAAATCTAGCGACTTTTTGGACAAACCTTAGCTACTTTCCATTGCAGAGGTCGCCACCATTGACCCGCTGGCGCGATGTCGGGCTCTCCCTTCGCAGGCAACATCTCTCGATGCGTCTTATTCAACGGACGCAGACATGAATGAGCTTCTAACTTCCTCTCTGACTGATCATTTTACAGGTAAACATAGCCAAAATCTTACAGCACAGCCGTTGTCTTTAACTCATGTGTCTGGGGATTTTTGTCAGACGAAGTCACGGCTATAAGATCAGGATTTTAGCAGCTTAGAGCAGCAGCTTGGAAATGGCTTGGAAGTGACTCCTGGTTAACATGACGCCTGAATGGGCCACGTTTCAGTCACTATTTCATACTTGTTCCTTTGTCTGACAACAGAAACAGAAACAAATGTAGATGAGAGCAGCTTTATTGAGAGTTCAGCTGCATTAAAATACTGCGTATGTGAGCACAAAAGGCAGTCCAGCCAAATACCAGGTTTCGATCTAGCCTTGTTAACCTGGGCCAAGTCCCAAGCCAAGACACAGACAATACTTGCTGGTATGATCCATTCATTTTTGGTTTGGATCTGCACATTGGATTTGTTAAGAAAGATAGACTATCAACAGACTTATCCTTTTACATGAAGACCGTTTTGTAGTTAATATAGGTCATAGTAATATAGGTTATAGATTAATATCAGGTCAGCCTGTACTTCCATCTTGGTGAAGAGATCGTTGTGCTGTCTCTTCCCCGTCTCCTTGGTTACCATGACAGCAGCATATCAAGAGATGCAGAGAGTGCTAAAATAAGAGACCAATTACTCAGGCATTGGCTGATACAGTCGATATTTGTCTTCCACTTCCCTAAGAGCCAACAGTTCTGATGCTGCGTCCCGATAACTAATGCGATACTTCAGCCGATGTGACACCAGACAGCTGGGCTCAGTCATCCCGCCCATACGCAGCAGTGAGCTCCTCTGCCTCAACAACCACGCTCACATGAAAGTCGCCGGTTCCGGCAGGATAATGACTCTAGTTTAGCAAGACACGTCCACACAGAGTTAAAAAATGAGGCCTCTTCTTAAATCCTCATTCCTCACACTGACCTCCCGACTTCCAGTGGCCACTGTGTGGGGGCTTTTTATTCCGGTAATTGTTCTTCTTCCCATCCTCACTCCTCCGTCCTCCATCCTCCAGCCCGAACATTGTTCTAACCCTTTAATGCATCCTGGGGGGAGAGGAGGAGCAAGAAATCACAGGTGTATCCGGTGTAGAAATTCCTCTGTCGGACGGCGACACCCCGTCAATATGAATCTGTTTGATTTGTCAACTGATCTGATGGGACAATAAAAAGAGCAGTCTGTTGCCGGGGAAACGGAAACACTGTCATTAATATTATTGTATAGTTTCAATATTTTAGATTAAGCAAACTTACCTGTGGAAAGGAACAACAGCAACAACAGTGGTTCTAATGTTATTATTCATACAGAAAAAAAAACTTCTGAATCATGAGGGAATCTTAACATGTGTATCAGTGATGCTGTAATTTAGACGGACTGTCATGCTTGTGTAGACGTGCGGGTAATTGACAGGTGTATCAGAGATTTGTGCTTGGCATGCGGAGGATACACAACCACCGTAAATATAGCACCTGAGCCGCACGCAGCTGTTGTGTTCGCTGTCGCTGGTTGGACGTAATTTCCACTTCAGCCCGTGTCAGCTTGATTTTCTTACTCAAGCCTCTCTGAACGCTGTTCTGTTACCGTCCAATTACCACAGTCTGAAAGGAGAGAAGATCTGTGTTGATTACAAATGTTCTGCAGACCGAGTCACCTCTAATTTTTTTTGATGGTGCGCTGTTTCACCTCTTAGGCGTCATACAGGCTGCCCTACCTTATTGGTAAAGGTTGCCTGAAGGGAAAACCTGCAGACACTCCTCGGGGAACAATAAAACGGTGCTGCCAACTTGGTTTGTCAGTTAATATGAATTATTTTCACAGTAATATTCTCACAGAAAGATGCTAGAATTGAACATCAGTCAAAGACAATACCCAAAGCACAGTGCTGTTCATAGTAAAGGTGCAAATAAAACTTCACATCAAAATATCAGGGATCCATAAAGGAAACGAAATTATGATTAGTGTATTAACGATACAGAGGTTTACATAGTATGTGTTGTTATACAACCATTATTATGAACACACAAACCCTTATAGGTCAGTGAGTGCTACACATCCAGTGTGTTTTGAAGTTGGTTTAAAGGTGATGCAACTTTTTGCTATCGCTACACGGCCAATGTTAGCATTACCAGCTGCTTTCTTACTGGTCTAGAAGAAACGCTGTGAGTTCAGCATCGAACTTCGGTCCTTCGCGCGCTACTTCTCCAGTGTCTGACGCTGGACTGAGCGCAGACTCGACGCTGCAGTGTGTCACTATCAAAAAAGTGGTATTATGAGACGGGACGGGCCGGGGCTGGCCGGTTAGCATGCTGACTTCTGGCGTTGCTTTGCACTGCTGGAGGCGGCTGTTGGTGAGTAAAGGAATGAAGTGTGACGCCGAACCCGCAGGGTTTCTTCTAGACTGGTGGGTAAACAGCTGTTAATGCTAACGTTGGCTGTGTAGCGATAGCAAAAATTACATATAGCCCCTTTTAAACTTAACACTTAGGGGAACCAATTAGCTTTTTTTCAGCCTTTGGGTCTGGTCAACTATAAATATGTGGTGGGGGGCAAATTTCCATATTTAAGCACCTGCTGAAACATGACAAGGCGCCGAAACTAGATGCTGTTTATTTATTTTTTAAATTTTTCTTTAAATGAGGGCTCACAAGCGAAATGGTTTAATCTTCAACAACGCATTATATACTATATTTCTGTAATGTAACATCTTGATCTAAAAAGTCACCGGTAACTACAGCTGTCAGTTTTGTTCACAGTCTCGCGTTTTCTCAAAAATTCAGCTTGTTAACAGATGAGAAGAGCTCAGCGTGACGATGGCTCACAGTCCGTCTACAGCTGGATTCCTTTACAAACTCCACATGCATCTAGTTGGCTTTTCATTCAGTGTGAAAACATCAGATTTTTCCAAACAAGGGAAGGAAAAAAAAACGTGCTCCTGCACAATCACCTTCCCAAGCATTAATAATGGGGTTTAAATGCAAAACATATTGACCTAAACCAATTGCAAGATCAAATAATATTGTATGGAATGTGAATACTGAATAAACTTAAAGTTAAACTTGAGAATAGACTCAGTACTTTAAAAACTGAGACACCAACTAGCGAACAGATGGAAGAGAATTTCCGTAACAGGTGTTGTTAGAATAACAGAATAACTGGCACCAGTTGGAGTGGGGTCGTCATGCAAATTGTCAGTTGGCGTATTTTAGCACCAAGCCTGCGATGCCCAACAGCTGCCATTTTTACTGAATACCCACACTGAAAAGTGTGTGCATGGGGCATGTAATGACGGGGCCGGCAGCAGGTCACTGCCATGTCACCGCTCTGATAGAAGTGGAGTCCCTCCACCTGTGGTGCATTCGAGGAAATAAAACACCTGAGCTTAAACCTTCCAAGTGGACTCATTCGGGGTCTGAAAGCCAACAGACCAACCACAGTGCACTGGGATGGCAGGTGCGATTTCAGCAGGGGGTCACAAGCTATTCCACCAAGAAACCCATCTGCTGCTCATGAGCCGTTCAGGGAGCGATCCTATAGCAGATCGTCTTGTACCTACCCGTTTGTCGTTATTCATAACGTGCAGCTGGTTTGCAGTCTGGTAATACTCATAGTGATGATATTTGGTCATTGGTTCGTGGAGAGCATAAATAAACACATAAAAAGAATGAACGTGCAGACTGACCTGCCGTCAGTCACCGGTCCCCGATTTCCCCGCATCGCTCCTGACGATGCAGGGGGACGTCACCTAAACGCTCCGAGTCACCCTGGAGTCCCAGGTGAGTGATTCACCCGCCGGCCTACACTCCACGAGCATTTTATTGGGAACACCGTACTAATACTGGGTAGGGCCTCCCTTTGCTCTCAGCCTAATACAAGCCTCACGTCATCTCTGCAGCTTTGTCAGCTGCGCATTCGCGCTGCCCATCTCCCCACACATTTACACCATTACACCGCCGCACCACTACCGCCGGTCTGTGGGGCATGCCATGCGCAGGTGTGAGCCTCTCTGTTCAATCGGCCACGGGTGGACTGCAAACAGCTGAAAGATTTCAGTTTTTTCATTTTTCATAAATTGGCAAACACTTTCGGACTGATGGGCGAAAATGGCAATTTCATCCATTTAAAAATCAAATCTACAACACGACGACGTGTGCAAAAAGCGAAGGGGCGTGAACGCAGTGTGAAGCCGCTGGGTTCACAATAAGCCAGCCAGTGAGATGTCGTGCAGAAGGTTGTCATTCCGTTTTCTAATAACTTTGTTTATGCTCGGTACGGTGTAAAAAAAAAAAAAAAAAAAATGCTTATTAAATGAAGGCGTTATCTCAACAGGAATTTTAAATCTGTGCATTGAATGAGAAACAGCAGAGCACCTTTGAACACCGTGAGGAGGCCTCCGTTCGTGTCCGTTGCGATACATTACTGTATCTTGACAGTAAGTGCTTACTCATCTCTCAGTCCTCAGGGGTCACAAAGGGGCAGCAGAGGAAATTAGGTTTTTTCTCCAAAGTCTGTACATAAATAGTCTTTTCTGAGAGCTTTCATTAAAGGATAATGATTCCAAAGCAGACGGTTTAATGGCAGCTTAAAAATAAACATACTGACGTAAAGGTAAGAAAAGAGGCTTTGCCACTCATAACACAATCGTGACATTTTGCTCTGATTCTTCGCAACACACCAGCTGCGTATTAATCCTTTAATCCCTCACCACCTTGTTTTTGTATATCACTGATCTGTAGCTGGAAAGCCACGGGAAGTCTACGAGCAGTGGTAAACGGAAACTTCAGATCTTTCTGTGATTTGACAGCAATCTGTGAGCATTAATTCATAATCACGTCATTTGAGACCAAAAATGAGTTCTTTGTGTGCAGTGATTATTATTTTGGTTGCATGAAACGGCACTTTATGAATTCAAGGGCATAAGCGCACCCCCTTTTTTTTGGTTTGTTTTTTTTCCATGATGCTACAAGTCTGACGAAACTCCGTTTTTTTTACAATTAAACTGCACGAAAATGTTTAACGTGTAACTGATGATAAAAGTTTCAGATTTACACATCATCATCATCATCATCATCATCATCGACATCAAGACCTACTTTTTCTCATGTCACCTTTGAGAGCATTAGAGAACATGGTGCAGCAGCTTTGTTTACTGATCTGACTTGCATCCAAACTTAGTTGCCTCTCAGAAACGGCACTTAACATCGTGGGAGTTAAAGAGCAGCCCTCCCTTGAGGACATCTTTAAACAGCCAGTTGTCAAATTGCTTTTAAAAAAAAAAAAATTATCTCGGGCCCCTCTCCACCTGGAACAAGAGCTGCTCCCCTCTGGCAAACATCGTAAGGTCCCTCGGTGCAGAGGGAGCTATAAGAAACATTCATTTGTACCAGTGTCACTCAAAACCCTAATCTGAAAGGGCAGTACATGGGAGGATTTCTGTAATACGTTGTTGTTGTCAAGGTGAACTGCCTTAATATAGATGTCGCTCATCTTAATTTGTGGCCCTCTGCCCATAGGGACTGTTTCAAATGGTGCACCATTGGAAGAAAAGGACATTAGTGAGTATGAAATCCTGTCACAGCCGGTGGGAGGAGCGCAGGCGGGGAGGCTGGTGCAGTGAAGTTACTTTTATAGAACAAATGATGAAGACCAGGCCTGTAGGGAGACAGGCAGGTAACAGACGACCGGTGGCGAAATACAGGCGGCAGGCAAGGCAGCAAGACCGGGAGTCCACAGCCTGAACAGCTCAAAGGGAGACACATTGAGACATGAGACACAATCTGGTAACTAACAGAGGGAAAGGGGCTGGCATAAATACAGGCAGCGAATTAAGGAAATGAGAAACAGGTGTGTAGGGAAGGACATGTGGTGGACAGGTGGAGTGAGACAGGACACAGAGGCCGGGCGGCCTTCATACAGCAAAACAGGGCTGAGACACGAATCATGACTAAACAGAACTGAGACATGGAAAACTCGTGGTTCTGAATGTGCCACAGTTCCACTTCACTGACTCACTCCTCACTGCTTCCAGTTGTGCCGACTGTCTGGTTTCCACACATACTGGAAAAATCCAAAAGACCCAACATATCCATGGTCCGACTGCAACTGTCCGTCGTCCACCACAACTTCGTGCATCGTCGTCAGTCTGACAGCGCTTGGCGTTGTGCATGCAGCGCAACACAATGTGAAGCATAATATCACCCAGTGTGACGTAAGGCAATGCGACCGTGTCTCCGACAAATCATGCTTATTTACGACACCAAATACGTTTTTTTAGGAAACGTAACTGTGTCCTCGTCACGCAATGTTGTTAACTTATGCATTTGTCAAGTCGCAAATACGATGCCAAGGAATGTATCAGCTAATGTTCACAGACGACGTGTTTGTTTTCCACCAGAATATCTGATCCTGCAGCGACTCCAGCGTCATTAAACTGGTTTATGCTTCTGTCTAGACTCTAACAGCACCTGGTTCAGGTTTGGGAAAGATCCCGGTCTCGGGTTTAATACAGAAAAAGTTCACGGTGACTTCAGACACAGCCTGATCACTTACATTGAACCAGAACCACCATCTTTCCCGAACCGGAACCAAAGGCTGCGGATGTGAACCCTGGTCTCTGGTGGGACAGTCGTGTGCTTTGTGCACCTGCCACCCAACCCCATCCAGCTCCTGGCGACTCCGGTGCCGTTGATAAATGTAGCGTGTTATTCAGTTTAAAAAAACAAAACAAAAAAAACCCGTTTCTGGGATTATTATTATTGATATATTGTAGTATTGATTCATGGGTGTCCCCAAAGGATCGTCCCGTGACCGGTCTCATGGCCCTTCTGTTCCCTTTCGCCACCGCTCCGGGTCACGTAGCTGCTCCAATGACCATAAAATGAATTCATTTGTAAATCCCATGATGCAGGCACTTATTAGGACATGCTGCTCCCTCTTACCATGCTAACAGACCACACATTATCTTGTCATTTCATTTCCCCTCTCAGAAATTTAAATAACATCGAGTCAGCATGCTACCGACCTAAACCGCGGTGGAACACTTACTCAAACGTCAGAGAACCTGGCATGGCATCCGTGTGCAGGACATTTTTTGCTAGCTCTGGCTACGACGCTGCTGTAGCAAAAGAATAAATTGTATTCACAGTGAGATAAATGACAAAAGACCGCATCCCTTGACTAATTAACGCCATAGAAAAAAAAGCCCCGACAACAACGGCACTGTCAGGGGGTCATTAATGCACAGAAAATGATTCACTACACAATAAATACGCAGATAAATAGATGAGCTGCACTCAAGGCCAGAGAATAACGGTATCACTGCACAGCATCCAAGCAGAATTAATAACTGTTTTACTGAGGAATTGCTGCCACACGACGGGCGAAGGTGAATCAAAGCACATGAGAAAGCATGCCTTTCAAAACAGCCTCCTCCCGCTGCTGCTTAGCCCCTGTTGACGAAGCAAAAAGCCCCTCACCATTTTACTTTTACGGTACTTTCCAAGCAAGGAGCACAAAGTGATTCCCAGTGTAGGGAGACGCCATAAAAAGCAATCACAGGCACAAAAACTCTGGATGTAAATCATCAAAGTTGATCTGACGCAGCTCCTGTGTTGACTTGTGTCATTGTGAACCTAAACAGCTACGACTCTGGGAGCAAGCACTTAACTGCATTTGGACTGACAGACCGAGTGATCTGGAACGTGTCGGTGGCGCCTGGCAGTCTTACCACATCTGGTGGGTCCGAACCCTCTGGCGTACAAATCCAACTTCCTTTCCTGGGTTTCGCTGACCCCAGCTGACCCATCTTTAACCCGATCGCTAAAACAGAGCTATTTGATTGGTGGAGCTTTGCAGCCAGATAATGTTATGGGCATAAAAGTACCTTTGCTCTATCCATGGTATGTGTGTTAAACTTATTGTTCTGTATGACCATTATTCAACCAGTTGATTTACAGGTGACAACGTCATTCTAATAAGTCCCACCCCTAAGGAAAGACATGCAGCAAAGCTCAGACCTCGAAAAAGAGGCTGAAAGCAGGATTAAACAAGCCGCCATCGCTGCGGCGGCATCTCTGTTAAAGCCGTGCACAACACTTCAATGTATGTAGAGGATTTGACTTTTTAACCACTTTTATCAAAAAGCAAATGTCCTGGAGATCATGTGAACGTAGAAAATAGTCACCATATCTTAAAAATCTTAAATTCCAGTTTAAACGTCTGGTAAAACCTTACGTTTTTTTTTTGTTTGCTTGTTTTTGACCTATCATTATAACCAATTTTGCAAACTTCCAAATCCACACAGACCATGTATCCATTGCAAGGCTGAGTCCCGACAGTGGACGACCCGAACATCTCTGCCTTCGCTCTGAGTGAAAATGCGTTCAATGGAATAAAAAATGGGGACACAGCGTCCAGTAGTGAGACCGAGGCTGAATGTTATCTGAACATCCACAGGCGCATTTATGGAGAATTAGACTTTGTTTCTTTTCACCTCTTAAATCCCGTGTTTTTCTTGTTCTGTGGAGATGGTATCTCAGTGTCCTCTTGTGCGCACAGAGCAGCAACCGGCCCACCGGCAACCTGCGGAGCTGAGGAGATAAAAACAAAGTACTGACAGCTGCTGACTCTGAGGACGGACAGGACGGAGATCTACAGTCTCTGACACGTGGCGCAGCATCAATAGCATGTTGAAGAAAACAGCACTCAGTAAGGCCGAATCGGCCCGTACACGTCAAGCCTGTGTGTGTACGGGTTTTGAGAGAGATGGAGGTTTAAATACACTGGATCCCGTGGATCACACCGTCTCCCCCGCTGTAACGTTATGTCCACGCGCGTCTCATCGCTGTCGGACTTTTTTAAACCGTCGGCCTCTCTGCTGCTGTCGGCTGTCGTTTCAGTCCGCGGGTCTGCCCCTGAGCTCATCAGAATCCTGCTCCGCATCGCATCCATCAGGGTTTTCAGCCATCACTCGCCTCTTCCCCGCCGCCGCCAGTGTCTAGACTCCGTCGGGGCACGTTCATGTGCTGCTCAAGGCCCTGACCTCTTCTGAAACGAATGACGTCACCGCGGAGTCTTTTCACCACGGACTCCCTCATATTTCCTCAGCTTTCCCGATTTTACAGACCGAATTACTATCCCAGCCTCTGCTCCAACTGAGTGTCTCCTGATTGAACCGTCAGCTGTTTATTTTAAACACGAGTACAGACGCGCACGTATCCACGGAAATGTTCGCGAGGATGAGGATGAGTGACAAGGAAGCAAAGAGAGAATTAACAGTAGGGTTGACTGCTCTGAATTATTCAGCTCGAGGTGAGGGGAGTGGTTGGGGGATTACAGCACGTTATTACAAGGAGCTTGATAATTCATTAGCAGCCGTGTTGCATTATCAGTAAGAGCGGAATGCTCCAAAGACCCCGGCGTGTTTGGGTAAGACAGTAAGACAACGAGGTGCTTCTGCCAGCTTTGAGAAAACAAGTAATATACGAAGAGAGGAAGTAAACCCAACAAGGAATTGATCCTTAATCCCTCCTAACAAGCAGCGTGTGTGTGTGTATCCAAGCCCTGGTATATCTTATTCCTCCGCGCCATAGAGCTCCATTCTTTCCCTACAGCTACTAAAAAAAGACGCCAGCGCCGCACCGTTGCACCGGGGGATGTGGTACTGTGACTACGCTTTCAGGCTCCGAAAGCAGCTCTGGTTAAGGTGCGGTGTTGACGTCGCAGAACAGAGAAGTTGCCTATTTATCTTTTTGAGTTATTTCAACTTTGATTCTGAGGAGTCAGGTTCTGGCCGTCATTTTGCAAACCAAGCAACGGAACGAACCAATTTACAGAGAAAACAACGAGGACTTTACTGCGCGGTGAAAACAATCATTAGTCACAGTCCTTTTTACGTTAGCTGCACCTCAAGCACCCACAACAGTAAAATGCTGCTTAGACGTTGATCCACGAGTAATAATCATCTGATGATGTGACACGTTTTCCTGATTGTATTTACATACTTTTACTTTTCAATACAGAAATGTTACAAGTAATGGAGTATTTCTACCGTGTGGTATTAGTACTTTTATTTAAGTAAGGGCTGTAATTCCTGGTTCACCCCGTTTTTTGTTTTTTTTTTGTTGGAGGGCCTCAGGACAGTTGAAATGGGCAAAATCTCTCCAACCGAAGAGACACGTTCTGTAACGTTTATTTTTGCTGAAACCTATTTGTTCCTGAATTTTCTCCACACCAGGTGCATCCTGGAAAGCTTCCCACTAAGATGTCGACCCCCACGCGACAAAAGCCTCTGACACGTAAATATACTAAATGAAAAGACACTTGTGATCAGCACATGTCCTCTACAGACTGAACTGATCAGTCCCGAAACCAAATGATGAACCAACGATATACAATATGTATGAAGCCCATATTTTTTAAATTCATTTTTATAATTAGACAATAAGTTATTATTACAAATGGAGGCTTTATGTGGGAGAGGTCGGGTGCACTTTCATTATTTAATTTTCATTTTTACTGAATTAATTTTAGTTTTTGACCAAAAAAACTGAATCTTACCTCAGTGTCAACCTATTATCTTTTTTCTGAGCTTCCAACCAAATTTCACTCTCTTCAATTTTTTTCCACCACAAAAATGAAAAATACTAAACGTGGGATAAAATGGTCAATGTTCACCGCGCTGTTACCATTTTTGTCTGGAAAGGTCAATGTCAGTGTCCTTGAGATTGCCATCAGGGCTGTCAGTTCAGGGTGTTTTGTGCGTGCGTGTGTGTGTGTGTGTGTGTGTGTGTGTGTGTGTGTGTGTGTGTGTGTGTGTGTGTGCTTGCTCATGTTGTGGGGACGTGAATATCTTCTTGACACAGTCACATTGTGTCATTAGGTTTAGGGCTGGGTAAGTAGTCGTTAAGTTCAGTGTAAGTGTCCATGAAATGAATGTAAGTCGGTGTGAAGCCCTCTGAAGGGATGGAGACTGTGTGTAGAGGTAGACGGAGGTAGACATTCATGTTGGAGGCTTGGGGCCGGCTGGTCGATGTCAGGACGGTATCTTACCCTACGCGGATGGTGCCCTGGAGACGAGCTCGGGCCATTTTCCAGGGGGCAGAGTGTCAAACCGGCAGCGGTGTGGACGCGCGGGGCCGGCAGTGGGCTTCCCCCTGGCTCTGTGCGGGTCTTTGATAGAGGGCAGCTGGCTAACAAGCACATCCTCTCCACCTTCCAGATGCTGTGGCTACGGTTTTGTCTTGGAGGAGGTGAAATAAAGGCAAAGCAAGCATGCTGTGTGAAAGCTTCGACTTCTGACGAGTGAAAAAGCAGCAGGATTGTGTGCGACATAATGAGCCACTCTGAAAATCCTCTCTTGCAGCCTCTCCATTACACCGGAGATGTTTTTATTCCATTTGAGGCTGTTGCAGATGGTTTCGCTCCCTGATGTGTTTACAGTGGCGCTGCTCGTAACCCTGGGGAGAAGGATGCGTGGGTTCTTGTAAAATTCAGTCCTTATCTCCATAATGTGTTGAGACTGACCACCTCTTTGTATAAGAATGGGCCCAAGCAGCTTTCTCAAGTAGTATAGCAGGAAAAGATTTCAGAATAAAAGGCCTCAAGACCTCGGGCAGGAATTTAATGCTCTGTTTCATTTTTTTATTGATGGATGGATTTCCGAGAACTTGCTGCGGACATTTCAGGTCCCCAGAGGATAAACTCTTATAACTTTGCTGATCTCCAGCGCCATCATCAGGTTAATTACTTAATTTGTCCAATACTTTGTTTTTTGACCAAATACCTGCAATAACTAAGGACATTCCCATCAGCCTCAGCTGTACTTTTATACTTAAATACCCGCAACACATCTGCAGGTTACCATTATCACAGGTGTGCATGTCAGCATGCTGATGTTAGCATTTAGCTCAAAGCACCAGGTAAGGCCTCTAAGTAAGGCCTCGTGGAGCTGCTAGCACGGCTGCAAACTCTTGGTCTTGCTTTATTTCTGTCGGGAGTCAATTACAGACGATCCTTCGAGTAATGTGGGTTAACCTGCAAATGTGGGGTCAGTTAACTTAACCTGCTTCGCTATCTTAGGGAAGCCACAAATTTCTCGCCCCTATCGAAGGTAAAGCAAAAATGGTGACAGTGCGGTCTCACTGTAAGGAAGGTAAACCTGTTGGAAACATACCACTAAAACAACAAGTAACAAAATCACAACTTCCTTTGCAGTTGTAGCAGACATGTAAGGCGAGCTTACTAGCGACTAGCTTAGAAAAGCAGTAAGAGAGTAACTAAGTTACTAAAACTCGTCAAAAAACGAATTCACTGTTTGTCAGAAGACTAAGCATGTGGACGGGACCAGCATGAAAGGGGGAGGTGGGGAATGAAATATTTGCCGTGCTCTGGATCATGTTTTAACCCTGGTGAAATGACAGGATCTGGTCTCCATTAGACATGGACATTCAGCAGGACTCAGCCAAAAGAGAAAGACAGAAGCCTCCCCAGGGGGGCACCACCAGAAAGCTGAAGGGGGGCGGGGTGTCATAGTCAAAAATGGTCCTCCTTATCCAAGTCATAACTGAGTCAAATCTGAACACACAGACATGAAACACATATTGATATGATTTAGTGTGACTTCCACTTCCTGAGGAAATCATTATCTCTGATGTTCCTCCAGAATAAATCCACTTAGAAACCAGAGGAAAAAGAGGCTGCAGAACTTGGCTGAGAATCATCAGGTTTTTAAGTTTCCTTCAGTGTCACAGCGATCCAGCGACATTGGTCTGTACATCCAATACAGGCTAAAATAACAGGTCTTTGTGGCTGTAATTGTTACTGGGGCGTGAGTGAAAAACGAACCACATAGGCTGAACACCGCAGGTGAAGTCACCCCACCCCTCACACAGACATATAACCAGTCTGAGTGGGGCCGAAGTCAAACGCAGGCTCCGAAATTAACACAACCACGAACACGAATAGTTAATTTGGAAGTACAATCAAGCCGGTGGCAGACTAATCTCTGAGTCTGTACGGTGGCAAACCGGGAACTTCACACATGCCCCAGTCAGTGCAGCTTTAACTAAATTCACGGGCACCGAATGCCAGGAGAGAGTGGGCTCCCTCGCACAGCACAACAGGATTTTAATGATCCTGGTTCAGGGCTATGCGCTACCCAGTGCCAAGCCACCAATGAGCTGCAATCTTTCTTTGCCTGAAGGCCTAATTTATCCCTGACGTCTCCAGTAAGCATCATAAACTCACAGCCCAGTTAATATTGTTCCAGTACCTCCAAGGATCCCAACATAACGCGGGCCAAGAAGCCTTTGCACCATCCATTTAATTAAAAAACATTTTTTATTAGTTACTGCATTGCCGGTTGTAACCGCAATGTGTCTTTGATGACTCACTAAGTTTATTTTCATCACATACAGTCCCTCTGGACCTCTAAAATGGATGTGCTCTCATTTTAAAAACATGGAACAGTGAAAAGCCGACTTATCTGCAGGTAGAGTCCTCGCCTGCGAAGCCTTCGAGGGATTAAACTGAATAGTGCCACTGATCAAATGACACACAAAGGCTGCTCGCTGCTCGTGGCTTCAATCACATCATTTCTTAAGAGATCATAGGTGCAGCACAGAAGACGACTGGGGGAGAGGGCGGAATAAAGAGGTGGGCAGAGCGGTGTAACTGTGAATGAAGTAGCCAAGGGCAAATTAATTTCATCCCTCTTCTCCTGGGCTCACTGTGTTGAATGAGTTTTAAAGAGCACAGGAGGGAAGAAGAGGCAGAAGAGAAAGGACGGCTATTAGACCAGAGCACCAGAGAGAAGTGGACTCCCGCTCCCCCCACCGTCCCTCTCAGGAGAAATGCTGTCTTGCTCATGTCCATATGTCTTCATGTGATCACAATTTATCGATTGGCATCTGTATGGGCTCAAATTAGGGTCGGTGAGATTTTGAGCTTGTGTAAAGTGATCTTCACGAATAGTTCCACTTTGTAGTTGTAAATCGACCTTTGTAAACCTGTAAAATAAATCTGCATGAGAAATTCAAGTTTGTGCATATGTAGTTAAAGTTTGTAAAGTTTGAATAATATCGGAGGAGCAAATATCAGTGGTGAGCGCTGGGGTTTTCACACAGTGCTCTGCTTTGTACATGCGTCAGGGCTTATCGAACCAACCCAGGGGTCAGAACACAGCTGATCAGCGGTGGGAATCAATCATTTTCACTCTCTAATGCAACGATAATGCTCACGATGTAGAGCCGGCTGTCATTACAGCACGCCCGGATAACTAATCACACTGTAAAGTTGATTTGAATTCCTGTAAATCCACGAAATTAATTCATTTGGTTTTGTTGTTGTTGACTAGTCGCTGACCAACTGACTTTATCTCCTCACAACACACAAACACACTCAAACGCAGCTTGGCAAGGCCTTGATAAGAGAGCAGCAGGTCTGACCTATTACAAAACCTTCTGGAAAGATGGCTGACATAAGCAACTTGCTTTTCCCTGAAGCACACAACCACTGAACCGTTGTGTTCATCAGTACCACAAAATGAGCTGCTCACTTATCTCGAACACTGACGCTATGTTGATCCGGACTGTCGGGGTTAGAGAGAGAGAGACGCGCCACCAAAACAATGAAGCTTGTAGGATGTAGAACGGAATAACAGCTAGTCTCACAGCCGCCATCTAAAGACCGGTCTGTGTCCTGGACTGAACTTCTCATCTGTCCTTGTGCTTGGCTCGAGGCTCTGACACCTATTGATGTTAAGCTCCTGAACAAATTCCCAGGGTCAGGTCCCAAAGAACATTTCATTATTGTACCGAAGAGAACCTGAGGAAAACTCCCGCTCTCTCCAAACACAATGTACAATTCTTCTGTCGCATAATTCTGTCTCCATCTCCAGTTCTCTCTCTTTTACCCCATCTCATTTTTCACCTTCTTCCTCCTCCATCCCTCTCTCTACACAGTCCATCTCAGAGATTTTGAAACTCATTATCGCAGCAAATTGCTCTGCGTCAGTCTCAAGCAACGCAGAGTTGCAATCCTCTCCTGTTTTATTTCACCGCCAGCGAGCATCTGACACAGTTACTTCATCTAATTTGTGGGGCTGATTGGAACGGGTGGAGGGAAGCGTAACGTTAGAGGAGGATAACAAGTGGCATTTCCCCAGAATGTAACCAGGCTCACAAAGGGGATTTCATGACGACACACACACCGGGCACCTGTAGCCTGAGTTTGGTCGACTCAGGTGAGACAATGAGGGAAATAAGAACCACCCCCCCCTCGTTTAAAATCTGCCATCAAAGTGAAGGGAGAGGAAAGGAGGAGTAAGGAAGAAAAAGAGACGTATAGGGAAGGAAAGATGTGAAGGAGGGCAGGAAAGGGATGAAGGGAGGGCAAAGGAAACAGAAAGGAACGAATGAAAAAGATAGGGGATGGAAGGAAATCATGAAAAGGAAAAGGGGGTAAAGGAGAGGAAGGAAAAAAGAAAAGAAAGAAGTGAGAAAAGAGGAGGAAGGAGAAAAAAGGGATGAAAGAAGAGGACAGGAAAAGAAAGGAGTAGAAAGGAAATAAAAAAGAACAGAAAGAAAATGAAAACAAAGAAAGAAAGAAAGTGGAGGAGGGAGAAGACAAAAGGAGAAGAAAGTAAAGGAAAGAAGAAACCATCGTGACAACAAAGGAAAATGAAAGACGGAAAGACAGAAGAAAAGGAAATCAGAGCACAGAAAAGAAGGGAAAGGAAAGGAAGGAACCGAACGGAAAAATGAAGGAAGGGAGAACAAAACAAAAGGAAAGGAAGGAAAAGAGAAGAAAGGGAGGTAAAGGGAAAAAGTGTAAGAGTTTGATTCAGGTGGGACTCTGGGAGGAGGAAATAAGATCCACCTTCCCCTCATTACACAGCCACCATCAAAGTGTTTTTCCACGAGGCCGGTTTATATCTATATCAATGTTGGGTTTATGTCAGCAGCAGCTGCTGCTGAGGAGCTGATCACCGATCACCTGGGAACAATCCCAGGGGAGGTGTCGGTAAGTGTCCAGCAGAGAAAACAGCTGCAAAAGTCAGGGAAGCCATCCTCCATACACAAAGACGGACAAAACACACGGCCGGTGTGACAAAGAGACAAGGACAAGGAGGAGAGGTGAGGAGATAAGGAGCGGAAAGAAAAGGAGACGAGACGAGATGACAGGAGGGAAGGAGAGGAGCAGACAGAAGGGTAGATGAGGAGAGGGAACAAGGAAACAAGAGGAGGAGACCAGAGGAGGAGGAGACGGGAGATGAGAGACGAAACAAGGAAAGGGGCAAGGAACCAAGAGGAATGGAGACGAGGATACAAGGGAAGAGGAAACTAGAGAGAAGAGGAGACGCAATGAGAGGAGAGCAGGAAACAAGAGAGGAAAGGAAAGAAAAGAAAAAGGAAAGAAGGGGAATTGGGGGGAAAAAGAAGAAAAAGGGAAGAAGAAAGGAAAGAGACCGGACTGTGTATGTCTGAAAAAACCCACTCCACATACTGTGTTAAACTGGATGCGGTACGGCCGTAACCCACCAGGGTTCAGTGTCTCTGCAGAAGAGCATCTCCTGGGCTTCTCTGACCGGACAACAGTAAAATGGCGGCAGACAGAGCAGCTGCTCCATCTGACACCGAGCCATTTTCACACCAATTAGACTTAAGGCTTCTGTTGGCTGTGAAATAACTGAATGATCATGATCCTCCTCCGGGGCCCACAACATGGAGGACGCAGTGTGTTATAATCAACAGGGAGCTGCTGTCGTCTCGCAATCAACTGCAAAGGGTATGGAGAGGAATAAGAAGGTAGAGAAGAAAGTTCCCAATTGGGATTATTTTGTATGTAGACTGATGCATCACCAGACAGGAATGTCAGGATTGATCAATAACTTCTTTTCATTCGATGTTTTTAAAATTCATGCTTTCTAAAACCTCTGTGTCCGGTACCTTCCGTATAGATAAGGTTAGGGAAAGATAGGAGGAATGGCAAATACACTATGATTACGATACAGTCCTGGCCAACCGCTGGGTCCTCTTCTATTAAATATTTACATGCTTCCATTAGGCCACATTATACAAAACACCAACATCAACTATTATACTTTATTATGCAGACGACACCCAAATGTGTTATGTCACCAAGCAACTACTGTCCCACAGATTCTCTCTGCAAAGGAAATGGAACAAATAACAGATTTGATTGATCCTGAACTTTCTCCGGGTAAAGGCAGAAATAACTGAGATAAAGCAGGAAGGCTGAGAGTTAGTGCACATCTGGACTAGTGTTGATTTCATTAACCAAAACTTTGACCAAATATATTCGTCAACAACCTTTTGTTCCCATGATGAAGACAATATGTTGACGAGGTGAGACTGACATCATGAAACGGTAACTGTGACTAAATCTCCATACACTGTCGGTGAAAAAAGAGGGTAATCCACAATCCGAGTGTCCGTCTGGATGGCTGTGCTTCACATTTCTCTTCCTGCAAGCCCGAATGATCTTCCCTGTGACTGTGCACACCGGCAGCGCACCACGAAATCACCGCCTTCGGTGCCAGCCTGGACATAGCCACTGTCTACTAAGTGAGTGTGTAGTCACTTGTTGTCGTGAGAGAAGCTCTGCAGCTACAGAACCACTGGGTAGAAAACCACAAACCAGATGAGATGAGTCCTGTTGATTTTGAATGGGTCCATGCCAGATAAATGTATTCTATTTGCGACATCTACTCGTTATTTAAATGCACAGAATATTTGAATAAACTCTTGGATACAATCTGTTGGGCAGCAGCTGCTGTCTGTTACTGAGCTTGTGTCGAAGGCAAACATTTCCTTTACAAATTGATGTAAATGGTAGTGTACAACCTCTTATAAACACTTACTGTAAGAGTATAACACAGTCTAGTACAACAATATCGCTAAGACCTACAAAATGACAGATTACACCCACTGAGCACTTTATTAGGAACACCACACCAACACCGGGTAGATCCTCGATTTGCTCTCAAACAGCCTCAGGTCTTCGTGGCCTGGATTCCACCAGATGTTGGGAAATTTCCTCTGAGATTCTGGTCCGTGTTGACGCGATTGCAACACATCACTTCAGCAGATTTGTCAGCTGCGCATTCAAGCTGCCAGTCTCCTGTTCTACCACATCCCGATGGTGTTCTACTGGATCCAGATCTGGTGACTGGGGAGGCCTCTGAAGTCCACTGAACTCACTGTCATGTTCCTCAAACCAGTTTGTGACGACTTTTGCTTTGTGACAAGGAGCATTATCCTGCTGGAAGTGGCCATTAGAAGATGTTGAACTGTGACCATGAAGGGAAGCACAACAATACTCAGACAGACTGAAGCATTAAACCCACGACTGATTGGTGTTAAAAGGGGCCAAAGTGTGAAGAAAAGAAAACATTCCCCAATACACCAACACCACCACCAGCAGCAGCAGCAGCAGCCTGGACTGTTGACATCAGGAAGGTTGGGTCCATGGATTCATGCTGTCATTCATCCATTATGGATTAATCTTCTGATTATTTTCTTCCTTAATCGACACATTGTTTGTTTGGTTTGTAAAACTTTAGAAAATGGTGAGCATCATCACTATTACCCAGAGCCAAAAGTGACACCTTCACAATGGTTGTTTAGTCCAACCAACAGTCCAAACCTCAAAATGATTAAAGCTAAATTAAAATGATTTAATTCATTGAAAGGAAAAGCAGCGAGTCCCCTCTTGCCGAGGGGCAGGTGTCCCTTTTCCTGTTAGCTAGTGAGTGCTAACAAAGTTAGCAGTTACTGTAAAACTCGGATACACAGATGTGTACATGAGGTTTGTGTTGTACCAGGTCTGTCATCCATGTTCACTAATCAGTGACCTGTTTCATTTATGGCTGAATGAAAATAAAAATATATGTATATATATAGACACACTGTGTCGAGGTGTGACACAAACCCTGGACAGGAGCCTGTTATTGAAAGTGTTACCTTCAGAGGATTTGTGTTTTTGTGGGTGTAGTTAGTCCTGGGGTGGGGGGGGTCTTCACTCACCTCACCCTCTGTGGAGGTTGAGGGGCTGCTCCGGCTCATGGATTCAGTATTTTCGAAAATCCTGGTTACGGCCCTGCATTGGTGCTTGGTGCTCCGCAGGCCCGATCCCACAGGAGCAGACCTTTTTAAATAACAAAGGCTGAACGGAGCTCTGAAGTAAAAGCTTCTCCTCTGTCTCCGGAGCGGATTTCACTGCGCAGTTGCTCCCCTCCCGACTCCAGACTGCACAGACCTCCGGCGCCGCACTGGGCTCTATACAGCGCCGCTTTTCCTGCGCGCACACACACACACTCACTCACTCACTCACACACACACACACACACACACACACACACACACACACACACACAGATGCATCTCTGTGCAGAGCACTGAACACTATCACCAGAAACAACCACCGTCTCTGGACGCAGACACAACACCGACAGCCCGGACAGGTGAGTGCGGCTCTTCACCCTTCTCTCTCCCAACTGCGGCGCTGTCTTGATTGTTATCACTGTTATTATTATTGTTATTATTATTATTATTATTTCCATTCCCCAAACGAGTCCCAGGCAGTTGATTTTACAGCTGTTTCACAGAGGCGACAGGAGCCAGATGTTAGAGCAGCTTACCGAGGCGGAAACCCGAGGGATGGCAGTGACAGAGGCTGGTTGAGGGACTCGGAGCGCGTTCGGATCAAAGCCGGAGAGGTAACTTCTTAACGATTATTTCTACCTGTGTCCGAACGGCAGCTCCGCAACGTCCCGCTTCGCGCTCGAAGCCCCAATTTTAGCGACGGGTGCAGCACCAGAGTCCGGAGGATTTCATTGGTTAATTGTTGATTAACTGGTCGTGACTGAGATTATTGGATTAGACGGCGTCACAGCAGAAAGTTCCCTCAGTCAGCGGTTTGCTATCATTTTAACAAAAACAAAAAAGAACAGGATATTTTTTACTACGTTTCCGTGATGTTCACGGTCACAAACCAAACCTTCTGCATAGGTAGTTTTCACAGGCAGATCCGATGATGTTTTTTTTGAGTTGCATGCTGAAAAGTAAAAGCAGAGATCTGCATCATTACAAGGTGCTGTCACTCAGATTTCTGTTTTTTTTTTTTTGCTTTTGTTTTTGCTTCATGTTCCATTAAAACACGAAACCCTGGTTTGTGCAGAGAGAAATCAGCCTCAAAAGTTGTGACAGATGCTTCACCATCCACATACAAAAACTAGATTGAAAAATGTGTATGGTGATGAAGATTTGAGAAGAAATTATCGGCCTGCAACAATCACTCAGTTTGTCCATTAAGAAAAAATGAATCAGCAGCAATTTCATTTTCCAACGTTTTCTGGTTCGGTGTGGGACACGCTTCTTTTCTCCACAACATAGAGGAGATCACGAATGTGCTGAAATCGACCAGAACCAAAGGTAGAAGATACCGGACAATTCTCTTCCGTGTAAAACACACACTGAGTTGACTGTTACTCCGTGTTCTGGAGAAAAATCTTCTCCCACATGCAGAGCTGAGACAGTTGATTATTAGTTGATTATTAGTTGATTAACTGACTAGCTGACGGACGGCAACTATTCAACTATTGTGATAATCAATTAATCGCTTACATCCATTTTTGTTTGCAATTCCAAGCAAAAGTTTCACGCGGTTAACGCCCCCGAGTCTGCGAACAGCCGGGCCCAGCGACGGGAGCTGCTTACCTGGCTGAGGAGGCGGAGGTGAGCAGCCTTGTCGCCTGCAGCTTGCGGTGGCCGCTCCCTCTGCCTCCATCGCCACCTGCGATAGTTCGGACTGAGCCGCTGTCCAGAAACGACCAGAATGACCTTTGCGATGAACAACAGCGATAAGGGCAAAACTCACTGACAAACACATTGCGTTTCCTTTGAATACTTCATAATAAAACTCAACTCGTATTTCGCCAGTTCAGTGCTTTTAATGTGAAGCTGCAGCGGCAGGAAATGTTCGGTTTGCTTCAGCAGTAACTTAGTACAGCACGTTTCTCTGGGAGTGTCGCCACAGACACTCATAGAACTGCAAATACGTAAATATTGCCTTACTTTCATCGGTGGCCACGGGCTCGGTCCCCATTGTTGCGATGGGTAATTACTTAAGAAAAACATCTATGTAAATGAAAAATCTTCGAGACTGACACTTTAAACAATGGATCAAGAAACTTATGGGCTGATTAATCAATAGTCAAAACAATTTATTAGTCATGATTATTGTCATTTAAGGACAGTCCCATTCAACTTTTTATGCATCAAAGATCTGGAGCTCGTTGAGCTCAGAGTTCTGGATCAGGAGCTCCAGTATTTGGATCAGGGAGTTTTGCGGCTGCTATTTCACTGTGTCACAACAATCAGTATCAATCAATAATCGGTATTTTTCTGCTCATGTTCAGGTTGGAGCTACAGGCTGTCAGAATTAACTAGGCTCCATCAATGGTAACGTTGATTCACTAGTAGCTGCCACTAAACGCTGTAGGATTTCTGGCTTCGGGTCCAACAGCAGCTGATCACAGATCAGAGCTCGGCCGGTTACTTAGAACTTTAGTCACTGACAAATGATGAAAGTTAAGCTTAATGAGATTCGGTTTATAGAGTCAAAGGGATTCGGATTTGATAAGTGGATTTGATACTGGATTCAGATTCCATAAAATGCTGACATTCCCCTCTGAAATGTGGCGGAGCAGAAGTATGAAGTGGCATGAAAGGGAAACCTGCCTTCAAATGTTAGTTACTTTCCACCGGCCGTTTACGTGACACGAGCCTTCGGTTTACATAGATATCAACAGCAGATTTATGAATGGTGGAGCAACAATTTCGACGCTTCTGTCAGGGGGCCAGATGTTACTGTTGAAGCGATTCGGCCCACGGGCCGCTGCTTGCCCACCACTGCCGCAGTGGCTTCAGTGAGCTCTAATAATTTATGCTACAGTATATTTTGTCGGCAGCTCCTGTGAACAGATCGATAGCAGACAGCCGGTGTGTGAGTTTTAGCACCTGTGTGTTTGTGCCCGTGATGTGTGTTTGACATTCATTCAGCTCCATTCAGTGGTACACGGCGACCTGCTGTAAACTTTTGGTCTGATGTCTGGCCACGGTCCTGTCAGATGAGCTCAGGTACCTTTCCACCTACACCGCCCGTCGTCTTTCTGTCTTCTTTTAAATGGATTTTATTTGACAGCGTGAATCATAGAAAATCAGATACTGTTACATCATACTCTGTGATCCCGATACCGTCCGTGTTTGGGCCGGGTCTCTTTTTTTAGCCATGCGAGAGGCTTGGATCTAGGGACGGTGATGTTGTTCAGTCAGTCCACCACTTTGGTCCAAACTGAAATATCTCAACAGTTATTATTATTATTATTAATGTTCAGACCCTCAGTTCTCCCAGAGAAGGAAACCTGCTGACTGGCGGTCCTCTCCCTTGTCCTCAGCGGCACCATGACGTCAGTGTTTTAAAAGCTGTTGGACGGATTATTATGAAATACACGGCTGTAATTTCCGCCTTTGAAAGTCCTACTTTCGTCTCCTTCGCTTTTATAGAATCAGGTTAAGTTTCTCACTGAAGTCTCTTTGAACATTTTTCTCTGAGGGTCCTGCCACCACAAGATGAAAGAAGATAAGATTCAATTCGGTTTCGGTTCAAGATTCTTTATTTGTTGCATGAGGGGCAATTCGAGGCAGCGAGTCTGCAAACACATAAAAATAGTCCAGAAATACAAACATTACAAAGGGTCCGAACGTGGCCAGTCCACAGCTGACCAACAAAGTCCAGCACCACAGAGGCTCATTATGTCAAAAAAGGGGAGAAGTCGAAATGACAAGCGCGTTTACAGTTTGTGGTGCCGGTGTATACAGGAGGCAGACTGACCATTTCTTGTTCTGTGGCTGTTGACAAGTTTAATGGCTCCTGGAATAAAACCAAACTTCCTTCAGTTTGTTTTACGTGCAGCTCAGAGTTGTCCCAGAGGACATCGTGTGTGGGGTTGTTGATAATCTTATCTGCCATTTTCTAGGACTTGTTGAGTATTAAGCTGTGCTAGGGATCTAATTTTAGGGCCGAGGTTAACGACACCTCGCTATCAGTTCTCGTCCTAAACCGGCAAATAAACGAAAAAGGAAAAATACTTTTGATAAAAGGGGAATAAAACCTCGTCAGTGTTCTCTGATCTACTCCAAAGGAGTTTAGTTTTACTGTCACTAAATCTCGTTTGGTATTCAAACAGTTCCCGAGTGTTGGTATCTCTGGACAATGTCAGCAGTTCTGCCGTGAATGACTGTTGGTAGACTGTCTGTGTTCTGGTGAGAATATTGTTTCTTTATCTCTGGAAACATTAAAATCTGCATTATGGGTCAACGTTATTATGGGTCAGAGTTGATGCAAATTTAGAAACACTCATCTGAGTCCACAGATCGGAACAGATGTCGTCTGATGAGAGCTAAACGACAGATCTCTCAGGTGTGACTGGTTGCCACCGCGGTGCAATTTCCCAGCTCCCTCAGTTCACGGTTCACCGGCTTGAACTTTGCCCGCTGGTCCGCCAGCCCGTCCCTCATGACGCGTAATCCAGTCATGCGAGGGATTCGATGATCCTCATAGGAAATGGACGAGAGGAAGCAGCGGCGCCTAGCTCACTGCTCCTCGTCTGAAAGCAAAGGAACAACGCAACAGAGGAGCAACGGGGGAGGGATCCCTCTCCCAGGACAGAAGGACAGCAGATAGATGTTGCGTGCATGATCATGTCATTGAGGGCTCTGCATTTAACCTATGACTCTGTAAGCAGTGAACAGAACAGAGCCCCCGTTCTTCATACATGGATATCTGACTCATCCAGCTGAGATCGGTGATGATTTGACATGAGTCTGGATTTTTTTGGTTCCCCAAAGCTGGTTTAAAATTCATCTTGAGCCGTCGGCACAGCAACAAGTCCTCGAACCCAAACCTGCAAAAGCGCAACTTGTTGTCAGTTAGCTGGATCGTGACCATGACGTCCTACGATCGAACCCCAAAATCTTCAGATACAAAAATGACCCACTTTCTTAGATTTATAACGACAGAGTGCTGATACTGTACGTTTCCTACAAACCCTGTTTTTCGTATATAGATGTTACTTCTGGGAGACGGGGTTGGGCAGACCCCTACCCGAACCATACTTAACTGTATGATTTAAAACATAAAGCATTTGATTCGCTGAGCATGTCTATACAGTCTATACAGTTAGATTAAAAGTAGTAATAATTGACTTCTTTTCGCGTAGCAGAACAAGCAAGTTCACGCAACATTGACATATTAAGTTGACATGTTGAACTAGTGATCAAACAGCTGCTTATTTCCACATCCAGCAGTTACAGAGCAGCATGATCCTTCATCTGGATCTGGTGTCTGTGTCATCCTGATGAGTCTAGGTCCGGTACTCCCTATTCTTTTAGCTGTGGTTTTGGTCTCCACCAGCTCCTGAGGCAAACATCTGGTGATAAATCTCTACAAAAAAATACATTTCACATCACACATAGTGATTTGACCCATTGTTGATATAAAACTATTGGCTTGTGCAGCTTTAAACTAATATATAAAAACTGTGGGATTGACTGGACTTTAGTTCGTAGCGTTACTCAACGTGACGCCTGCTTCTTGGCAGGTCATGCTCCGTCGCTACAGATTATTGAATGGATCTGTTGCAGGTGGAGATTATGAGATTATATATTGGCCTTAGATGTGTTTGTGTCCGATTGGTGGAGGATGAGATGGTGTAACTAGGCTCCTGTAAATGTGGCTAGGGATTGGGATTATGCATAATACTGAGGAAAAGGAGATTTATTAAAATCCATTCAAACTTTGCTCAGGTGTCATAATGGGCTGTGCTGTGGTATCAGATGTAACGCCACAACAATAACCATCGGCTAATTTTAGAACAGTAGACAGTAAAATTTTAACTATGTATCAAAACTATGATCCTAAATGCTACGTCTGATGTGGTTCTATATTTTTCTTACAGCCAATAAACCTCATGAAACAAACGAAATCAAGCGAACGGGAGAAAATAGTGACTTTGCTGGGGACTACTTTCAGCGGTGTATTAACATTCCCATTTGGTGCTGTTAGTGAGTGTTCGTGGCAGAAGGACGGTGTGTGTGTGTGTGTGTGTGTGTGTGGGACTGAGTCAGAATGAACTACAGTGTGTGTGTGTGTGTGTTCATGGTGATGAAGGAACATGTCACCCACAGTGTGACGCACTGGTGTGTTTTAATAGTTTCTAGAAACAGTGGAGCTCTGTGGTTATTTTAGTTAATTTTGTTATGTGTCATATTTGCATTCACTGATTTTGGCTTCGGAGCTTCAGGGCCACGGACGCTATAAATAAGTAAATGTGTCATGGGGTCTTCAAACTAAAACTGTAATCTGACATCCATGGTAACTCCCTGTGCTCGACACTGTCGGCCTTTCCCGGGAATGTCAATAGTTGTGCAGGTCATAAACCAAAGTATTGGACTAATTAAAAATGTCTGCAACAGCTGCCTCGGGGTCTTTCTGCACAGGTCCGCCCAGGTGAACATCCTCCGTGATAACACCCGACGGTGTAACATCAACTGTAATGTAACATAATCTGAAGCCGCGTCAACTTGACTGCCTCCCGTTTCAGTCACCTAATACGCCGTTAAATTGTCTTGTTCTCTTGTCGTCCGCTCATGTCCCAAGGCAGCGGGGTTTCCTGCCCTGTTTCACGGCGGAGGCTCACCACCTCGCCCGAAACAACAAGTGCCTCCGGTAACATCAGATGAAACGACGGCACGTTTATGAAATAGGATGTTAGGCTTATGAGGCTTCGGGGAAAACGAGCAGTGGAGCAAAGTCAACATAATTAATGAGTGAGGAGACCATCTGTTTAAACATCGTCTAGAAACACCGACTACATTTACTTCATAGTAATGAACTAAAATTGCGACGTGCCCCCTGCGATTTCTGACAAGAGATAAGTTCCTCTCGTTAGCATGCTAGAGTTCTGTAGGCATCCCAAAGTTTCCTGCAGTTTGCAGTTGACAGGTCTCTGGTGAAACAGGCTGCAGAACGGCCCGTCACACTGTCGAGGTTAGAGAAAAACCTTTCTGCGTTTTCACGAGTCAAACCGCAACGTTGCACTGCAGGTCAGGCACCGGGCTAAAGTCAGTCTGACAATCATCAGATGGACACGCGTCTGAATCCAGAAGAAGTTACTCAAAGTTCTTAGTGTCAAGCTGGACTCGTATAATCAAGCTATACGGTTTTCAACAAATAATGCTGTTGCTCGACTGAGATAATGGGAGGGCGTTTAATTTGGATGGGAGCATAAAGGATAGACAGGAAGCATGGATTCAATAACAGCAGCCTCGGGTAATGTTTGTGCTCATAGCGATGAAGGTGTGTCCAACTCAGAGCAGACTGTAGGCAGGATGTGAAGATACGATCCGGGTCATAATTCACCGTCTCACGTTTTGACATGGAGAAACCAGCGCAACAGGTAAAAAGATTTTTGTTACCTTACACCCCCCTTTTATGAGATCACCTTCTGATGATCGTCGCACCACGCTCACCGAAATATCTCCAAATAATTCAATCATCATTGTCACCGTGTGAACCGTGAACTGAGTGTTTCACTGAGGCATAGAAAAGCATCAGAACGACATTGAGAAACACTGAGCAGTAAAAGGCAGAATAAAGAGAGATTTTTTTAAAACATTAGATCAAATGAAATGAAATTCAGAAAAAGAAAATAAAATGCAAATAGACAGAGATAGTAATAGACCATACAGCAGTAATAAGTTGAAAGTTGGCCCAATTGAACAGAGGAAATAAAAGTTCATACCACTGTGTTCAGCAGCTGGTCTCTGACTGTGTCTGTCTGCTGGTTGCCGCTCAGCAGGTAGCGGACAGCGGCTTTTTACAGCTGTTTCCCTGAAAACATCTGCCCGCTGCGGCCTAAAACGGCGCTGCGAGAGCGGTGAGAGTGAACCGGAGCAATAAAGTCGTGGTCCGGACGGATAAACAATGAGCTGAGAGATGTTAAAAATGTGAGGATACAAAGCACAGGAGCGAGGCACTGATTTGATTTGATTTCATGGCATCCAACACAAACAGCTCTCAGTGAGAAAGAAACTGGCAGCATGAGTCATGTGCCTGCTGGGCTTCGCTCGGCGACGGCGAGGAGCCTGTCACTTTAAAAAGACAACATCTCAGCAGCTTCCTCCCTGCTATTCAGCACCGCTCTGGTCAAGCAGTTTATATCGGTCCCTGTTTTCATTCCACACTGTTACATGTCAACTAATTTGTTCTGATTTCTCTCTACTAAAATCGAGACCTTAAATGTGGACCTACGTTACGTCTTTTATCAACATAATGAGGAAATGTTGTTCATTAACATATTTGACGAGTTGCAAATACGTTGATACTGAACGAATCAGTCAAATGTTCACAGACGACGTGTTTGTTTTCCACCAGAATATCTGACCCTGCAGCGACTCCAGCGTCATTAAACTGGTTTATGCTTCTGTCTAGACTCTCACAGCACCTGGTTCAGGTTCGGGAAAGATCCCGGTCTCGGGTTTAATACAGAAAAAGTTCACAGTGACTTCAGACACAACCTGATCACTCACATTGAACCAGAACCACCATCTTTCCCAAACCGGAACCAAAGGCTGCGGATGTGAACCCTGGTCTCTGGTGGGACAGTCGTGTGCTTTGTGCACCTGCCACCCAACCCCATCCAGCTCCTGGCGACTCCGGTGCCGTTGATAAATGTAGCGTTTCGTTCAGTTAAAAAACAAACAAAACAAAAAAAACCCCACATTTCTGGGATTATTGATATATTGTAGTATTGATTCATGGGAGTTCTGAACAGATCATCCCGTGTCCGGTCTCATGGCCCTTCTGTTCCGGGTCACGTAGCTGCTCCAATGTAAGAATTCACAGCTATTATTTGTTATGACTGAATATTTATAGATTTTCAACCGTAGATCAGTCAAAATAAATTTCATGACGTCACTTGGGGCTCTGGCGAATTCTGATGGACATTTTTCACTGCTCTGACATTTTAATATTATTATTCACATACTTTTATTCAATTTTCAGCAGCATATAAATCGGCAAACAAACCATACTCATACGTACAAAACAGAAGGACACTGTAAAATTATGCACATTGATAAGCATTAAAACCTTTTCCTTGATCCAGAAGTAGTCTGCTCCAGCTGGTGGAGTTATAGGTCTGCTGGTCTTCAGGTCTTCAGCCCAGCCAGGGTTTATGAGGTGGTGCTGCATCTTTTCCCATTTGAGAAGAGTCAGCAGTCGAGGAAGCAGTGTAAAGTAGGACACAACTGCAGCTTGATTAGTGGAGATCTTTAAGTTCTCGGGGACCAGCCTGAGTATGACTGGATCAAATGGGTTTGGATCAATAGCTGTGCTTCATACATCAGAAAGGGTTTTTAAGAAAACCCCTGTCCACAAATCACAGCTGAAGGCAGGACCAAAACATCTGGCTGTGGGTTGACAATTCTCAAAGGCTGCACCTAACGTTTATTTTCGGTGTTGATTATTTGTTTGGTCGAGGACAATCGCTCACAGTCCAAGCTCAGGTCATCAAATCACCAACAGTCCAAAACCCAAAGAGAATAAATGTACTAAAATTTAACACAAGGAAAAGCATCGAATCCTCACATTCGAGAACCTGGAACCACCAAATATTTGTCATCTTTGCTTTAAAAATGACGTTTTAAAGATTATTCGATTACCGATTATTTTTCGATCAGCTAATCAATTCATCAACTAATTGTTACAAGTCTGCAGTTCTCATCTACTCGTGAAAATAGTTTTGCCAATTTACTGCGGGTCAGATGGAGCCTGTAAGTGAACTCTTGTAGTCTAATGTGCCTATGTACATATTGATGAGGGATGAACCCAGTGGTTCATCCAGAAAAGTTGCACTTGCACCTTTACCACAAAGAGCACTGAGCTTTACTGTTTGATTAGCATCTTTATTGACTATAAATAAAATTATACACTTTATTACAGAGCCGGTGATTCGCACTGTAACTTTATTGTACGAATCAGGCACCAATAAAATAATTGCTACTGATACAGTGGAAGAAAACCAGGCTATGGGGAACAAGAGAGTAACATCTGGACATTTCAGGGCGAAGGAGAAATAAATGATCCTCTGGGTATTTTTGTAAACACTGGACACCTACCGGTACAGTGCTGGGAAACAAACGTGAAGTTTGGAGAAAATTCTTATTGTGTAACTAAAGAGTAAAATAAGAGTTAAAATAATAATGACTATAATCCTCGTCAAACAAAGATTAGCCATGTTTGATTCGCCTACCTCTATATGTTCTATTAGATTACATGACTCTCTTATAGTTTCTCTCTCCTCACATGACACTAAAAACCTTCCCCAGCTGTGTGTGTGACACGTTTTGGTGTGTTTCCGCTCCAGAGCACCTTTTATCAGCTGCTGCAGTGCTGGACCTAGATGACTGCTGGGAACACATTTCCAAAACTAGAGGGCCCTTTCTTGACTTGTCTTTATTCCAAATCATACAGCGCAGTAAAGACGGGATAGTCCCAGGCTGTATGATGAAGCGTTGCGCTTTTTTATTTTTATTTTTTTATTTTTTTATACGAAAAAAAGGGGAAAGATCCGGTCCAGTACTTTTTGAGCCCTGAGTGCTGTCTGCAGGTATTCTTTCAGGCTGCAAACAACCCCAGCGACCTCCACGAATAAGCAACCTGTATGTAGCCTGAGGGTGCAAAAAAAAAAAAAAACCCCATGGCAAAACATCTGCAAAACCACTTCCTGCTGCTCATTAAGCTCATGCTTTGAGCATATGGTAATAATTGATGAGCGCATCAGCATTTTTATCAACTACTCTCTTCTCTCGTCTAAATGATGACGGCTGGACAGTAGGAGGACAGTGTTTAGAGAGATGACAGTATCAGTAAAGTCAGCGTGAAAACATAAAAAGTGAGGGGCACATGTTCCCCCGCATCCCCAGTGGAAATTTACACCCTCGAATGAACCAGACAAGCTGCGAACTGAAGAGACATTTCTGATAATCGTGAGCCCAGTTCCTCTTTATTTGTCCGACATTTTAAGAGGCAAACAGATGAACCGATTAATCAAGAAAATAATCCCTAACTGTATCCATAATGAACCCAACACATTTCTCAGTCGGAGGGTTGAACGATGTAAACTGCTCCTTCTGCATGACTGGCTGTCCAACAGTGATGGTCAACGGAAAAATTAGCGTCGCGCTGGGTTCGGTTTGCTGTCCGCTGACAAGCGGGAGGTTATGGGTTTCATTAAGCCTAAAAGGAAGGACACGCCAAAATAGTCTGACTAGACCTTCACAGAAATCCTCGATAAAATCGAACAAGTGAAGAAAAGGGGAAAAAAACATGCATTGTGTGGCGAAAACTGCATCGGCAAAGGAATTACGGCCTTCAGGCAGGAATTAACATGTTCCGATATAAGAAAAAGATACGTCCTACAGTCGGTACACACACCAGTCAGCGAGGCAAACACCACGAATACGGCTCAGGGAGACTCGCGTCTCAGCCTTGAACAGTGGCTCTCTGCACATAAAGGAGGTGGTTGATGGGATCTGTCAGCCAACATTAACTTCTGCCCAGTCTGACTCCGCTTGTCTCTAAAAAATGTCCGTTGTAATTATGTAATGGTCAGTGGCCAATGTCAGTCAATGGTACAAAAGAAAACAAGCATGTAATTTGGTGTAAACTATGATCTGCTTGGTGCTAGATGGACTCAGTCCTGCTCAGTGTCCGATTCCGGCTCTGGACCTTCGTCTGAGGGGGTCTACATGGTCTCCCCTTGTTAGTGGAACTGCTGTGGTTTCCTTCCACATTCTAAACACATGCAGGTTCAGGTGAGCTGGGAAATTACTTTCCATGTGGCGCCACCTTTAGGTTCATATTAGAAGTTTTGAGTGAAATATCTCAACAACCTTTGGATGGATTGTCATAAAATTTGGTTCAGACATTCTGACGGACGATTCATTCCCTCAGGATGAAGAATGATAATAATTATAACTTTGCTGATCCTCTGACTGACCAAATACCTGCAAAGCCAACCACATTCCCATCAGCCTCAGCTGTGCTTTGGTTTAGTACTTTAGAATGCTAACATGCTAAACTAAGATGGTGAACATGGTAAACATTACACCGGCTAAACATCACCATGTTAGCATTGTCATTGTGAGCATGTGAGCGTGCTGATGTTAGCAATACAGCTCAAAGTACGACCTCACAGAGCCGCTGACAAGTCTTGTTTAACCTTGACCATGATCTCTTCCAACCTTAACCAAGTAGTTTTAGTTGATTAACCAAATCTTCATCCAGTGATCCACCAGTTTTCACTCCTGTAACACTGCCAGACTCGTGACTGAAATCTTTAAAAAGGGATTGAAAATCACTGCAGCAGCTTTTTTCTTTCCCCACATTCTTCTTTCTTGTCAAAACCTAGCGCCTACATTATCCACAATGCAACTGGACTTCTGACAGTTGGGCTTTAGATTAGGGTTTGTTATGTTAGCAGTAGGCAATGTAGCCTGGATCCTCTGTCCTACAGCAGGCTACAGAGGTCTGGTACGTTCCCTTCTTTCTAGCTCCACACCCCCAGATTTTCTTACTTTTCAAAACTTTTTGTAAAATTCTTGCAATCCACAATATTTGTACGTGACAGCTATGGTATGGTTAAGGTTAGAAAAGGATCATATTTAACCTAAATGAACTATAGTTGGGGAATGGTCGAGGTTAGGCAGCTAAAACACTGGGGTTAAGATTAGAAAAATATCATGGTTACTGCTAATGAAAAGGCAAAGTTTAGTTCAGGTCTGTGGTGGGATGTGAACCCCGGTCTCCTCCGTGAAAGTCAGATGTGCCACACATCTGTCCCGCTTGACCTCCCCACATTTTTCTTTTCCACTCTTCTATAGAAAAGGCACAGTATTTCCCGCACTGACACTGAACGTTGGCAAGTCACATAAATCGTGAAGCGCAGGGTCACCCAACGTGGACATAAATCCTGGGGCCACTGGGCTGAGAAAATGGATGGGTAAAGCTAAAAACTAAAAAATGATGCAGGAGTCAGGTTTTTGCGGCTGCACCCTGTGATCACACATGAAATAAAAAAGCGACTCAGTTCGTATCTTGGTTTTGCAGATTGATCGCTGGATGAGAGCTGTAATAGCTGTCACAAGCATTTGTGAAAAGCTCGTCATGCTTCTTTTTAATAATTGGCAGAGTGTGGGAGGATTGTTCTACTTATTCATCTACTCATTTCCACTCTATTTATAAGGACGGAAAGGATGCGTGCAAGAGTGAATGGCAGAGCCGAAAGTGCCAAGGCCAAGCATCAGACCGTGTCTTGACACACTGCTGTACGGTGTTTGTGCAACAGACTGAATAAATGTAGCCCCACATCCGTTCTCAATCCGTCCCTCTCTGGTCTCTCTAGGTGAGCTGCCAATCAGGCAGATCGCTCATCAATAAACATTTGGCTTCTAAAGAAGGAACGACCACAGTTACTTTGGATCCGTGTGGTAATGTGTTTCTATAACTTTTTTCCTCCGTCTTTCACATGTATTCAGACATTTTGTTATCTACCTCCGACTCAGTATCCCGTAAATTAACTGCGGAGACAAGGGCCACAGAAAATATCTTGGTCTTAAAAAGGGTTATTTTATACCCCTCCTCTGTCTCTCTTCTCTCTCAAACAAGCCCCCATGGGTCTTCCTTTATACAGTATGTTGGGAAAAACAGTGGCATTAAAAAGTTTGGGGACCCCTGGAGAAGTTACTGTTACTGGGAGTAGGTAAGTGAGTAGACGATGTAACTGATTTCCATAAAGTTAAAGGTGACACATTTTATTAATATTTTTATCTTTGACAAGTACCACAGCTTGTAAACGCTTTTTGTAGCAGCTAAGAGTCTTTCAGTTCTTGTTTGGGGATTTTCACCCAGTCTTCTAGTTTATGTGTGTCTAGTTCTTGGGCCGCTTTGCAGGATATTTAGGTCAGGGGACTGTGGGGGCCATGGAAGAAACCTCAGCTCGCACCTCTTCAGGTCGTCCATCGTGGGTTTTGAGGTGTGCTAAGGATCCTTATCCTGTTGTAGAAGCCGTCCCCTTTTCAATCCACAGCTTTTTTACAGATGATGTGATGTTTGCTTCCAGAATTTGTTGGTATTTAGTTGAATCAATTCTTCCCTCTACCAGCGAAATGTTCTACTGGCTGCAACACAAGCCCAAAGCACGAGTGATCCGCTCCTGTGCGTAACGGTTTGAGAAGTGTTCTTTTCATGAAATCCTGCAGCCTTTTTCCTCCAAACATACCTTCACCTCATTGTGGCCAAAAAGTTCCATTTTAACTCTATCAGTCCACAAGTTTGCAAACTTCTGATGCTGAATTTTGTGGCGACAACGTCGGAAAAGTTTTCTTCTGATGACATTAAGGTCGTATTTGTCGCTGCACGGTAGAACAGTGTGCCTCTGCTCCAGAGTCTGATAAATCTTCCCGAAGGTCTTTTTTGGTCAAGCGGGGGTTTTGATTTGCCTTTCTAGCAATCCTACCAGCACTTCTCTCTGTTTTCTTGGTCTTCCAGATCAAAACTTGACCTCCACCTGTTAACTACCACTTCTTAATGACATTACAAACTGAGGAAATAGTGACCTGAAAACAGTTTGTTATCTTCTCCTGCTTTGTGGCTATCAGTTATCGTAATTTTCAGAGCTAGGCCGCTAGTTGGAGGAGCCCACGGCTGCAGATTGATGTGACGAGGTTTGATGAGCCAGAGTATTTATGAAGCTTGGAAATCTGCATCACCTGGTCTTTCCTAACGATGACTGTGAACAAGCCTCAGCCCTGACAAGCTGATTAAGGTCTGAGACCTTGGTGAAAGTTCTCTGAGAGCTCAGATCTCTTTTTCTTTTTTCCACTCTAAAGTTGTACAAATCAAAAATAATTCACTAATCTTGCTTAAAATGTTGAAAAGAATGTTTCACCTTTAGCTTTATGCCTTTTGGAGATCAGCCCATCTTCTTGGCACTTGGCTAGGGGTGCCCAAACCTTTTCATGTTAGAATAGGATTATAACAGGGAGCAGAGGGCACATAAGGGGCTGCTGGGCCCCTGGCAGGATTGGCCAGAGGCTTCCTGGCTTTAGTCAGAGACCAAACTGCCACCTGCCGGATGAATGGCTGAGCAGACCCCCCCCCATGTCAGCGCCAATGGCGTGAACACACTCCCCTTGTCGGGCTCTGGAAGATCTGTGGAAGATTTCTAAGGGCTTACGCCTTAAGGCTACAGCCTGACATGAAGATCAAGGCTAATACCTCAGCGGGAGGTCTCTGTGTGCGATCTGATACCATGATACAAGTGGGTGGAACACGGCGCCGTATTTGATGGAAACATCATTAATCATCACGCCCCCTCCCTGCGTAACCAGGACGACAGTGGCCTTCGTTTATCGTGGCATCGTGGCAACTAACACGAAATGAAGCGCTGAGATGACGATCAGGAACTGATCTGATTTATGAAACTTTGTAGAAACAAACGCAGTGTCCAACGTGACAGGGATGCACGCACAGAATCTGAGAGATTCCTGTCCCCCCCCCCAAAAAAAACAAAAAAACAAAAACAAAAAAAAACATGTACGCTCCCAGATCCATTTGCATGCTAATTATGGTTATCTCAAAGCTGTTGGTGGAATTGAGCACAGATTAGCACCTTGCAGCTGCTTTTAGCAACGTAACAATCACCCTGACAATCCTTTTTCACCCAAAACAAAACAATACAATTACACGAATGAGTATTAAAGCAGCATTATTTTTTGCTAATTTCCAGACTTGACTAAACGGTTTCATAGTTGAAGCATCAAAGCAATTGGATTGAGAGGCTTCGGTATTTGTAATCACTTTGTCACCAGAACACAAATCCTAACACAGCTCTCAGACTGGATGTGAAAGTTATCGGCGGTGAGATCGAGATCAGCTCGATAAAAACGCTTCTTTTCCAGGGATTAACATCACAGACTAATTTTAAAACCAGATCAGGCTGCCAGCAGACCTTATTTAGATAAGACTGTGACTGGGGAAACTTTGAAGTAGCATCAGAGGAGGTGGGGATTGTTGTAACTAGAGAGGATGAGGTTGTTGATGAGTATCTTGTTTGATCTCCGGCAGCCTGTCTTCTGCTGTGTGGGATTGCATAAGGCAGAAAAAAAAGGGAGGGAGAGATCATGTGTATTTGTGTGTGTGTGTGTGTGTGCGCGCAGTATCATTGCTGTACTGTTTGTTGAAGACATTTAGTTGTGTACACTCCCACGGTTTCTTGCCTGGCATCCAGACTGCCGTCACTAGATGGAGATGTTAAAAGGACTTTGAAATGACCGTTTCGACCTCTGCAAATCGCCATCAGTGTTTAAAGAGATCTACTTCCAGCTCTCGGTCGGGATTGAATTTTTAAACATTTTAATGAGGCTCAACAATTGCAGCAAATCTCGACACAGTTCCTGGCAAAATGTGGTTCAATAATTCATGAAGAACTGCAGCCCTGCACTTGATCTGTGTTTCAGGATTATAACAGTCTGTCCAGTGTGATGGAAAGTGACGTGTGAATGTGCCATCTGCGTCAAAGTGACAAGCATACCAACAGATTTTCTTGCTCTTTGTGCCGTTTCGTCCTTGGCTTCGTCCTCTCCCATGTTTTTTGCTGCAGCCTCTCTCTCTCACTCCTCCCGGCTTTATATTCATTGTGTGTAGTTATTCTCCTGCGAGCTGTTAAGACACTTTAGATCCAAACAGACATTAAACCTCAAGGATGATTTCACCCGCGCTGACCGACCGGGCATTTCAACAGTCCCTCTCCTACGATGTGGGACTGCCAACACGGACAATGTCGTCTGAATGTGTGCAAAACTAAAAGACACAAAGTCAAAACTAAAATCAGTAGTGAGACTAATGGATCAGCTGGAGCCTTCTGATCATAGAAATCATTAGATATCTGCCAAAGCTTCGCTCAAGACATCAATATGTAACCTCAGCAATGCCTCTAGGACTAGGCCCTTCTTCTCTCTTTCTACATAAAGTAAACCATGATGTAGTTTAATCCAAAAACGGATTAAATGGCACTACTATCTGGCTGTCCCAGTTCCACATTCAGAAAACACTGAAGTTATTTATATCTCTGCAGCCAGAACACACACACTAACCAGAAAACATTATTACAGCGCCCTTGTCTAGGTCTCTTTATTGCCTACGAATGTGCAAGGTGGTGAAAACATTTCAAACGTTCGGATCATTGGATGCCCTCGGCCTACACGAATGCGTCAACCCGCAAAACCTGCAAAACACTCAGATCTCACACAGACTCAACTCGAACACGACGAAGTACCTAGAAAAAGGTCGAGAGGATTCCAATGTAATTAACTGTGGATAGTCACGGTCCCCAGAGGATGAATCCTAGAGTGAAGCCGAACCAATGCATTTGTTAAATCCCTCCCCCGAACAGCAGGTTTACCATTAACGATTAGCAACGGTAACTAGGCTCGGCAGGTGTGTCAGTCACTTCGCGTTTTTCTCCCTGTTCTCCAGTATATGCGGTGCTGTATATGTATATATTCTCTCTTTGTCTATATATCCACACACACACACACACACACACTATTTTTTCCATCTTTGTATTGAAGATTTGTGATGATCCACTCCATTAGCCTTGAGTGAAGCTTTATGAAAATAGATGATTTAATTCTCTCTGTGGCGTAAACTATGAATTTTTAATGGCTCAGAGATAATTAACTCTCTTTTTTTTGCGTATTATATTTGTTTGCTGGTATTTTTTAGGATGACATGTTTGGGAATTGTCATTAGAGATTTTGATATTACTCAGAGAGAGACGCCTGATGAAAGAAGTACTTTTGACTGTGAAGAAGACTTGGCAGCGCGAATACTCTGATGGTTTGTTAGGACATTTAGGAAAAGTTATTAGCCTAATGTCAGAGTTTTTATGGGAAAAACGTAGCAGGCATGTACAGTAAATATGTACACGTATCGTATATGGAATAGCAGAGAGTGGAACGCAGTACACAGGTTTCAGCCGTAACTTACTGCTGCACAAATTCAAGGTTAAATCATTAGATCCCAGCTCATAAACTACAGTGTAAATATGTTGTACATAGAGGATATCAATAAAAGACTTACTGGCTACCTACTCGTAAGTAAGGGGAGAAGTACGGGGGTAACAAGTTTGCATTTAGGAGGCAGCTATGAATAAATAGCACTGTACAAATGCCGTAATTATCTGGTGCACATCAAAAAATTCCAGGGTAGAGACAGGACCAACCAGGAGCGTAGGAAAAAAGGTTTGCAGCTTTTTCTGAGGAATTTACGGTGCAATTCATTTAAAAACTGGAGGACATAATACTTGATTCATGTCCTCTGGATCTATTCAGAAATAGATAAGAAATTAACAGGTGAAGTTTACAAAAGTCTTTGTTACAATGTAGAACACATTTTCTGAACCAAGATTCAAGGAGAACTGAAATAAATTTAAGACGGAGGTGTTATGGGCAGACACAGCCGAGGAAACTGGGCAGAAGTTACAGATGTTTGTTACTAGTTCACAGGTAGTTTGAGGTGGTGACTGGGAGCCAGGGGCTGGGCTGTTACGGGCAGAGGGCCCAGACTGAAGTTTAGGAGAACGTGGAGGTCGGGGAGACGGACGGCAGCATCGGTTCAGCAAGGACAGAATGCTCAGTAGCAAAAATAAAAACTAGTACAAGAAGAGGCTGGAAACGTAGCCATTCTGTGGCAGAGACGACGATGTGGCAGGGTGGGAGCAGCAGAGCTGAGCATATAAAGAGGCTCGATTACGGAGATGGGATGCAGCTGGTGGAGCTCTGCTCCGGCTCCGGCACACCTGTGGGCAATTACAACACCCGCAGGCACGCACAGAACACAGAGGGAGAGGGGGGGGGCACTCAGGGAGAGGCCGAACCGGAGGTGGAGGGCGTGGCTGTGGATGTCCCGGGAGGGGACGCTGGAATCTAACGAGAGAAAGATAGAAACCTGGGATGGCACTCAGTAGACAACACCTCCACCAGGGCCAAGTATCGATAGGAACACATTTCTGTATCCACCCCTTTAACAGGATCTGCCCCAAAATGTAATGGGTTCTTCCCTGGCCCATGGCCCATCCCCACACCTAGTTTGGTGCAAATCGGTCCAGTAGTTTTTGCGTAATCCTGCCGACAAATGAACAAGCAGACCGACAGACACGGGTGAAAACGTAACCTCCCTGGCGGAGGTGATGATGTACAGCAACTACTGTTCAACAGCTAAAGTTCATAAATATGGTCGAAAGATATCAGGCACCTGTCTTAAAAGTGGGTTCAAACATTCACCGATCCACACTTTCTGGGTTTGTTTCCAAAATTCAGAAGACTCGGTTTGATATAGAACGGTGGTTATCAAAGATACTGAGGCTGAAATAATAACATAATATTACAGGATACAGTGAGGTGTCCACAGAGTTGGGTTATTCTTTTTTTCATCCATAGTATTTGAGAAACTTTCACTCAAACACACCCTCCCACACGACTACACTAGGAAAAAGAAATGCAGTGTTATTATTTGGAGGAAAGAAAAGACAGTAGCCGTTGACAAGAATGAATTAACTCAGTTCAAAGTCGTGCGGGGAGAGCTGTGAAGAGCAATGAGTAGCCTCCGTAGGAATGTGGTCTCTAAACTTAAACCCAGTCTGAAGTTGTCTGTCTGTCTGTCTGGTCAGAATCTAAAGGTCCTAGCCGTCATGTCACCATTTCAGTTGGTGAGGGATTAAAGTTGAGCGTATTGAACAGCGATGGACCGTTTTCAGGGACCTGTGTCCACGATGTACGTTTGTGTTCGTTCATATTTTCAGCTATGAAGACACCGAGGGTTGAGCTCGTTTGTTTTTGTGGGGTAAGTGTGTGTGTGTGCAGGTGGTCTGTGTTTTGTCGGTGTGGGAGGTGTATACGATGGGCCGGTTATATATATCAGGAAACTGAGACGTGTGGAGACGGTGCGATTTCAAACACGCCGTCTCAACACAAATACAGCGTCACAGCTGCAGCCGTGTGTCCGGTCAGGTGAGGTAACGTGAGGCCCCCGTCGTCGTCATGGGGTACCTCCCGCCCTCCTCCACCTCCATGCGAGCTCGTGTGCCGCATCTCTTAATAAGCTCATTGAAAACACATTAAATTCAATCAGCGAAATTCAAGAAATATGGTGCACCGGCCAACATGTACAATTTATTCTCTTACGTAAAGTCATCGTTATATAATGCAGAGTTTTGCACGATACCCATGCAGGAACACACATTAATATATTCCGGCTTTGTACCAAAACAAAATGTGCCTGAATGTCCTTGAGAGCTGTTTTGAATTAATATGTCAGATCTGATGCTTGTGTGTTTGTCTTCAGCTTCCCAGTCAAAACACCATCCTCACATCTGGAGCTGAGCGCTGTGTCACGTGGTTACATACAGTGTGTTTATCATCACCCACTTGGATCATGTTTATATGGAAATGGAAACAGTAACCTTTAGCAAATCTGATAAATATCTGAAAAACTTTTCCTGTCTGCCCATGACTCAGTTCTTCATGACAGGACCTGGCTTTGTTTACAGTGGTTTATTTCTTTTTCTAAGCTATTATTAGCATTAGCATTATGGTTAGAAGCGGTAGTCCTTCTCAAAGTTTGGCAGCGATGGCGGAGACGTCTATGACAAAGCCAAGAAAGCAGGGGGCAGGTGGGGAATGACATCTTCGCCGTGCTTCTGGTTTCTGGACCGTATTTTAACCGTCGGGACATTACAGGATGTTTTGTGTCAAAGCCAAAAGAGAAAGACTATTCCAAGGCATAGTGGGGATCACACGGGTGTTTACTTGGGCACAAATGGGACCGTTTGTGCCCGAGGTGAAACAACACTTGAGTCCAGTTCTGGACAGTGAAGAAGAGGACAGTGGAGCTATGTTTGCAATTCTGTTTCCGACAAGTAGGGCAAACTGGTTGAACTGATGCGCCATGGGCGGCCATTGTAGCCCACTTGTGCTCCTGTGTTTTGATGAATTTTTTATTCCACATAACTCACTGACGCAGACCTGTCAACCAGTCCCTGTAAACATGGTTTGTTCAGGGATGAAACATCGTATCATCCACGGCAACTGGGTCAACCCAACTATCTCTTCTCTTACCGCAGGAGTTCTGTCGGTTTTTCAGCACAAGACGCTCTCAGCTGCTTTTAGCTGGATCTCTTAGCACCACTTAGGCGTGTATCACGCCTAAGTGGTGCTTAGGGGTACACTTTGTGAATATGGTCTCTGGTTTTTGGAGCATTTCTGCAGAATGGGGCCTTTTTTTCAAGTAATTTGAGCCAAGTATGTAGGTCTGAACACACAGCTGAATGTTGCACTTGAGGTGACTGAGATTATATTTACAAAACAAGCTAGAATTGATGCTTGTCTTCTCATCTGCATGGAGATTGGTCTCTTGTGGGAGCTGTACTTGGCATGAAATATCTTGATGTCTCTACTCTTGTCTGCGTGAAACGCCGCCTGTTTTCTTGAAACACCTGTAAGACTGTTGTCCTGTCTGGGTGCTTTACCACCGTACAGTTCTGCCCTTTCAGGTAAACAGATCATCCGTAATAAACACACAAATAACTGTAGTAGATGAGTATAAAAATGAGTATTGCACAATTTAGGGGAATGTTCACTTACACAAGCGGAGTGTCAGCGGAGGTTTGTCTGAACAACGGTGAAACTCGTCGGTTTAGCTGATAAAATCCCATCCCTCATATCCTATAAAATGACTTCAGATAAGGAAATCTATAGGACTATATCACAATGATAATGTAAACTTGAAATTTAAAGTGAAACTCCACAATAGCATCACAATTTTGTGTGTTATCTGAGTAAAACTTCAAATTAAAATGCAATAATCCAAGTAGCATTTTCATTTTCATGGGCTCGTATTGGCCTTTGATGACCGTATTAAAATGGAGGCTGGAAAACCTGTCACACCCAGCCGAGCCGTGGGCAATGTCCGAATGCAATAAGCGAAACAGCGCCCCCCGTCTAGCGCATTTACATTTGCACGTCGCCGCCCCCTTTGGGTGTCGAAGTGAAAACGAAAATGCAGTCTGCCTCATCGAGGCAGGTCGTCAGCTACGACGTCAGTCACTCTCGGTGGGCGGGACACCGTAGGCTACCCGCCACCGGGACCGGACTTTGTGGTCGTGGAAGGCCCCCTACGAGAATGAGAAGATGCCAGTTGGATTATTGCATTTTTCATTTTAAGCTTGTGGAAAATTAAAAGACTATTGTTGAGTTACATTTTCATTTTCAAGTTTACATCCTCATTTTAACACAGCCACCTACGGGCTTCCATACTCACATAGCACACCTATATCATACTGCTATATCGTGTTCATATATCACATGTAAAGAACAATTGTGTAAAGATATTACATAAGGACGTCACGTGAGGATGTTTTCATAGTCTTTTGCAAAACATTTTCACGCAGACATTTTAAACGGGCCCGAATTTGTGTGCGTGCTCGTGCAAGAGAGAGACGGGGCGGGAGATCCGCACTTCTTGATGGGTGCCATCGCGAGCGGGCGGACGGCGCCAGTGAGTCAGTGTGGATGCGCTCTGACACCTGTGAGTGTGTCTCATCCTTTGGCAGCCCAGCCCCTCGGGGGCCCATGAAGGCTGTCAGAGGAGAAAGACGCTCGGAGAGGGAGAGACAGACAGACTCTCCGGAGAGGGAGGCTGGCAGAGTGAATGGGCAGCTGTCAACTGATTGTATCCATGGGCATGGTCTGCATGCGCTGATGTGAGCGAGGGTTTGGAGAACGTTGTCGTCAGCGGATGTGTGCTGTGACAGCAGAATAGGACGTACAGGAGAGGCGTGTCGTTAATTAGCGGTGTCTTAATTAAACAGTTCACCCCGAGCCGAGAGTGACTTTTCCTCAGGGAGAAAGCAAGTGGCAGATAACTGTTAGAGAGGAAAGCATGTGTCTTTTTTATCAACATGCATTTATCTATAATTATTTGCATATGAGAAACGTGACATGTTGTATGTTTACATGATTGTATACTTAATGTGTGTGTGTGTGTGTGTGTGTGTGTGTGTGTGTGTGTGTGTGTGTGTGCGTGGCTGCATGCATAAAGGTAACTGGAGTTTGGTAATATAAGGAATGACAGTTCATATTATGATGTACCTAAGTACCGTCTGTTCCGGCCCTTAAAGGCTGGTATTGGCCAAATGATGTAAGCAAAGTTATTATTTACTTTACTAATCAATATTCGTTTATATATTGGCAATTAATCGAGCTATGTGTAAGATGAAAGGACCGCTAATGGTGACACTAAAGAAACACTCACCCAACTGTTCTCCAACAGCTTTTTAGCCTTTTTTACATTGGCGAATTGTTTTGGTTTTACAGCCCGCAAATGCACTTCTTTCCAGCAGCAACGGGCGGATCGTTGTGGATATATTTGTACTTGAATACTTATAACTAAGTAAGTGTTTGCTAACATATACAGAGGAGGGGAGTGTACTTTCCATATGCTAAGACAAACAGTTAATTACCGAAAAAACTATAGCTCCCGTGAAAAATTACCAGCTTAGCAGCGCGGGTGACACCGTTATCGTAACTTCGTTTCATCTGTTTCCATAGAACTTACCAACGCTCCCTATTAAGGTGATTTTTTTTCAACTTCTTTAGTCGTAACCTCTACCGTCTAAAAACGTCTACAGCGTTCAGTCCGTGACTGTCCCGCTGTTACAGACACGCGAACTAACCACAAACACTCGCCTCGCCTCTTCTCTCAAACCGTAACGTTTAGCCCTCAAACGTCAGGGGCTGACGGGAAGCGGTCTTCGCTAAAGGCCCCGAAAAACATGAAGGAACAACGTCCCGCCATCCTAATCCAAACACACAAATCGAGCCACAAGACAAGCTGTTGAGAAAGTCTCTGTCCCGAGGCCGGATTTTTAGCTATCAGCGAGGTTCCAAACGTCGGTGGGATTTTCAGGGAGGTTTTCAGACCACAGGAGTTCTGTCTCACTTCAACTCTCGCAAAGTGTGGTGGTATTTCTGGTGTATCCATTTTAGGTCTTTTCTGCCTTCGGCCTTTGAGCTCTGCTGTCTGCTGTCTGTCCACAAGACAATGTGATTGTTCAGTGGCTTTGAAGTAAGTGGTCTCTCAGGCATGGCTCTAGGTTTTGTATTGAAAATGTAGCTCGCACTCTGTGATGATTTTAGCAGACACACAGTCTGCAAAATGTTGAGTCTGTTCATGGTGAACCGGATTGCATAACGCACCATTAAACCAACCATGGTGTGTGTTAATGTGTGCGTGCGTGCGGATGGTGAGGTTGGTTTCCGCCGGGAAAAAAAGGGACACGAGAAGCTCAGGGCACAAATCCTGTTATTTCTGTCAAACAAGAGTGTGACAGGAATAACTGGAGCTGTTAATACGCCTTCATTTTGGTCCCACTTTCCTGTTCAATCGGTCGATCAATGCCCTACACAGATCCACCTCAGGTTCTTTCGTCTCCTTCCCCTGTGTCTCCGTCGTCATCGAGAGCCTTTCACCTCCTCCATTATTTCTCAGCATTGTCATGTTTTCCGTCTTTTGCAGGGAAGCACTGATGCTGAGCTGATCCACCGGGATGCTGAAAGTGAAGGGAAAAGAGGACGGCATCTATATTTGAATCACTCCTCTCCTCAGCCTCAACCCCTCCACTCCCTGAAGACTCCCCACAACCGAATATTGAATATAGTATTTCACCTGCAGTCTGTTTTCTCTGCCCCTCCGGCCTGTCATCTCTGCTTTGAGCCGGCCGCATACTTTTAGTTAAGAAAGTTCACCGGCAGCCTCTGGGCTCTGGTCCCGTTGAATCCCGATCCCTCACACACCGCCCCCCTTCACATCAAGCCTTCCCTTCCCTCTCCTCTCCTCGCCATGTCCAACGACAGCGGCCCTCTTGGTAACTGGGAGGCCTCCGATTGGGCAGACACCTCTCAGTGCCCGCCCTCGGTAGGCGGGGCGACGTTCTTGATTGTGGCGTACAGCGCTGTCATAGCAATCGGGTTGCTAGGTAACGCCGGCCTGGTGTTCATCATCGCCCGGCAACAGGAGTTGCGCAACGTCACCAACATCCTGATCGCCAACCTGTCATGCTCTGACATCCTGATGTGTGTGGTGTGTCTGCCTGTAACCGTCATATACACACTGATGGATCGCTGGGTGCTGGGAGAGGCTCTGTGTAAGGTCAGTGAGCCACACACACACACACACACACACACACACACACACACACACACACACACACACACACACACACACACACAGTCCAAAGCTAAAAACAATTTTCTTTCCTACTCCCAGTTACGTTTCCTTCACATTTCAGTGCCACTCTCCGATTAGGCGCCATGTTTATACCGTAGCTGTAATTAATGGCTTCATTAGTGCTTCACAAATCATTTACTAACGATGCATTGATCAGTTACAAGACATTAAGGAGAGCAACTTGTGGGTTGCCAGGTTGTGGAAAATCCTCCTCCAGCACAACACTTTGTCTTTTTACCTCTAATTCAGTAGAGACGTCTCCTAATGGACTGTTTGTCCACTTCTAGAAAAGGGCTGCAGGACATCTGGACCAAAATCCGTGTGTCCATCCATTTGTTCTGTTTTTTTGTTTTTTTTTACCTGTCCAGGTGACTCCCTTTGTTCAGTGCATGTCGGTGACGGTTTCTATCTTCTCCTTGGTCCTGATTGCTCTGGAGCGTCACCAGCTGATCCTCCATCCCACCGGCTGGTCCCCCGCCGCCGGTCACTCCTACCTGGCCGTGGGGCTGACGTGGCTGGTCGCCTGCTTCATCTCTCTGCCCTTCCTCTCCTTCAACATCCTCACCAACGACCCCTTCCAGAACATCAGCCTGCCTGCCAACCCCTTCAGGTGAGACTGCTCTGACCAGATATGTGTTGGATATTTTTTTTTTTTTTTTACCTGCAAGGTAATTTCCCTTTTCAGAGAAACACACCGACATGAGCGTGTGTGTATGTTAATTACATGTTCAGTGCATTATCCAGCCGATTCGAAACCTGATCCCTCTGGTGCCTCCGCACTCGGCTGAGGAACTGTTAATTCCTTGTTTCCTCGTGGCCAGTCCTCCATCCTTTACAACATTCAAGGATCACTCTGGTATTTTATTTTATAAGTGTCCGGCTCAAGGCTGGACCAAGGAGGGGGGGCCACACATGAGTTACAACTAAAAATGAAATTACAGTATAGACTGATTCATTTAAAAACGTATTTTTGCTGCCGAAGCCTTAAATGATGAATAACGGGAGTGAGAAGGACAGTCGCTCTGCTTCTTACATCAATTCAATTCATCAGTTCACTTCAGAATTGATCCTTGATTTAATATGAGACTGGCAGTTGAGCTATCTGGTCTTTATTAAACTCACTGTATGCCATTAATACAGCATATTACAGTCCTCTGCCAGTATGAGAATAACGAAATGATCGAGTAATGAAAAAGGGTGCGGACCAAGTTATTTTCTTCAGCTGGCCAGAGTTGACTTTAAGTTTTTCAAAGCGCCACAGTGTGTGTTGGCTGGCGGGCGAATCTTCTCGGGCTTCTACACGCTCTTCACTTTCGTCTTGCAAAGTTTATTACTAAGTTTGTTTTTTATTAAGTTATTAAATCTGGTTTATTCAGACAGCGGGACAGAGATGATTAAACAGTGTAGATGATTAAACAGCATAGATTACAAAACAGAAATTAAACCAACAATGGCTTTAGTTGAAAGTGCTGGTGGACGTCATGGATATGGAGGAAACTAAGTTATGATAACGTAAGTGTGAGGTCTGGAGAGCTGGTAAACTTCGATGACAGCTGTAGGTTGGTTTCATAACAAATTCACCGTTGTTTTCTTTTAACTTTGTTTCGTAGCACAGAATAAAGAGAGAGCGAGGTCTGTAGCACATGATCAGTCATATCAGGATATGGGCAGTAAGGTCCCGGGACGTTTCGCTTTTTCAGAAATGCTCAATGAGCGATTGGGGTTAGTTACAGAAGCTAGTGGAACGGAAGAACTATGCCGCCCGAAACGAATGCCACGGTGTGGAGATAAATGATATCTTCCATTTACAGTCTCGTCTCTCTCTTCCCGTACGTTAACCCTCCATGTCTTTCTTGTTCAAGGGACCACTTGATCTGTATGGAGCTGTGGCCGTCAGACAAGCATCGCCTTGCCTACACGACCTCGCTGCTGCTCTTCCAGTATTGCCTGCCATTGCTGCTGGTGCTCCTCTGCTACCTCCGGATCTTCCTGCGGCTGAGACGACGCAGGTCACGCCGCTCGACCTTCTCTCATTCTCATTAAAGCCCAGTTCTTTCACATCGCCAGCTTTAATCCATTGTGTGACAGCATGTTTGTGTAATTACTGTACATCGAGCTACAGTTTTCTAGATGCTCTATTTATCCGTTACATTGGCGTAATTCGGCCTCAGGCTTGGTGTGGTATTTCTCGGTGGATTGTCTGACAGTGGATATCTTGCTGCAGGGACATGCTGGAGCGCAGCAGGAGGACTCGGGGAGCCCAGAGGATTAACGTGATGCTGTTGGCCATCGTCATAGCCTTCGCTCTGTGCTGGCTGCCGCTGAATGTCTTCAACACGCTGTTTGACTGGCACCACCAGGCCCTGCCGGACTGCCAGCACGACGCCGTCTTCTCAGCCTGCCACCTAACAGCGATGGCCTCCACCTGCATTAACCCGGTGGTGTACGGCTTCCTCAACAGCAACTTCCAGAGGGAGCTGAAGTCGACGCTGCAGCGCTGCCAGTGCGGCAACCGGGCGGCAGAGAGCTACGAGAGCTTCCCTCTCTCCACGGTGGGCAGCGAGGGAATGACGAAAGCCACCTCCCTCAACAGGATGGGATCGGTGTGCGCTCCCTCACCCAGACCCGAGATCAGCTCAGCGATACCGGCAAAAACAATACCAGCTAACACCTCATAATGGGCACCACCGAACCCTAGGGGGGGCAAAGGGCTTGTGAGTGGTTAAACGCTGGAACAGTGCGTAACAGACATTTCACAAACGGCTGTCTGAGATCTCTGAGCAAGTCGGATACAACCTTACGCAACCTAAGCGAAGAGGCTGGCTGACGTAGCTTCAAGTCCAGAATAAGAGAGGCAAAATCTTGTAACGAAACGGGGCACGGAGACAAAGCAGAAGAGAGCTTGACCATTTGCTAAGCCACGCCCCCTTGGTTACTGTTGCTGTGGGTTTCAGTGTCTTTAGTCTAGAGTGGTCGATGTTAGTTCCCATGGACGGGGAGTAGTGATGTCACATGACCAACCGGCGCGTATGTCACGACCATACGGCCAGCGCGCATAGTGCTCGCGACCTGTCGCCGCGATTCGCTTTGCGGACTCTCGCTCTTGCGTTTACGGTGCTAGAGTTTTCCTGAACTCCGTAAATCCGATCCCGGTCACGTCACATAGCTGCCTCTGACTGTGATCTGAGATCTGAGATTATTATTGTGTAAACCGGCTACATCTGACACCAGATGCCTCCCTTGCCTCGTTTCTGTCCTCCTTTCTACTATGATCCTACCTGTCTTATCCTAATGGCGTGTCTCTATGTAGATCTTAGAGTTATAGCAATAGTAAGAAAATTTAATTTATTTACGCTGTGTAGTACATTGGAACAATTGTTTTTACAAGGCTATGATAATATATAATAGGTCACCGCTCTAGACAGGGTATGTACATATTTTACTTCATGTAAATAATAATTGCTATTATCATTAGGGACAAAGGATACTGGCGGATGAAACGTTACATTTCCATCGTTACGTTTTCAGTCAGAAAGAAAAGTCAGTCTTTTAGAGCCAGAAAAGGGAAAGAGTTATAACCACAGAGAGATGCGGCACGGGATTCCTATGTCTGATCGGACCGCAGGGCCTCTGGTCAAGAAGATGTAAAGACGGAGCGTGTTCTGCCATGACGTATTCAAACGGTCACCATGTGCTAACAAGATCATGAATGCTACTGGAGTTAACGTTCTGTAGCGTGGTATCATCTTGAATCTGCCGTCACAAGTATTCATATTCAGAGATTTTTTTTTTTTTCCAAACATCAGAGCTGCAGCACGATAAAGTGGAAGGACTTGAAAAGAATTCGTACAAAAAGTTTTCTCCATTGTAGTGAACCATCAACAACATTATCAACATTATAGCTGAACATCATGTCCGTGAGCATCTACGTAAAACTGCGATCGAACGTCACGTTGCCGTCATCGTAGAAACTTCTGTAGTTGCTGACGGTCGCATATTTACATTTACAGTTTTTCAATAATTTCTTGGATCCGTTTGTCAACCTGTTGGCGAGACTGACAGATAAGAACGCAGGACGTCAAAGTCGCCACCTCTGCCACGACGCGCGATGCGGACCGCCCGCGCAGTCACGGTGCAGGCGCCGGTTGGTCGCGTGACGTGACGTCACTACTCCCAAGCCTTGGGCACTAACCGCTACGATTTGAAAATGCGATATTGCCAAAAAAAATGTATCACTGAAATTCACATAGGATCCACGATGTCAGAGAGAGGTAGGCAAAAACAGCTTCTCATTTTTAGCCAGCGGTCGTCGATTTTGTCAGTTCAAAATGGCAGATTGTTGGAGATTATACCATGTATGCTAACTAGCCACATACTTATGTAGTTAGCTAATGATGTGCTAACTCTTAGCCTTGGATGTAACGCTAGGTTACTGCAGTACAGACAGCGAGCTATAGCTAGCTAGGCAAGCTAACGCTCGCAACTTACACAAAAGCAGATAAACACACAGATGAATTCATTCTCTACATTTTTGCTCGTGTATTTTTGGTTTTGGAAAGGCAATAAAAAATACAAAACCGTCCAAACTCTCCACATACAGAGCATCTCTTCGACAAGAGCCGTGCGTAGTTACAGACCAGTTATTAAGCTATTTTTGGACAATCGCTGTCCCATGAGACGGGGTTAGCAAGATCTGTTGTCAGCGCTGACTCACGACAAAATATGGAAAACGTGGATGAGACAAAGATGAAGAAGAAAACTCAGTCAGAGTACGATAAACGGACAATTTCTGAACCTGAAGGAATCATCTCTACGGTGGAAATGGAAACAGCTTATTGTCATACATGTGTTTTATATGTACTTTTCAGAGTGTAAATGACATCTTTATACTGAACACTGTTGATAAGCATGCCCTTAGTGAGCATTTTAAAAGTGTGGCGGAGATGATCGCTGCCTGACGACTTAAATACAGCGGAGGTAAATGAGGCTGCCAAACGTTAATGTATATGTACAACTCATAAGCTGCGAAGCTGGTCATTATAAACCACTGAACGAGCGCGTCTAGAGAAAGAGATTTTAGAAACTTGAACGGATTCTCTCCTGTTTTCAGTGGCTGAGTCGTAGACAGGACAAAGTGTAGTTCTTATCGATGCCACTCAGCCTTACTTTTTTTCTGAATGAGATGAAACTTTGTGGGAATGTTCAAAACGCTGAGGACTCGGCGCGTTTTGTAGCAGCTGCCGGGCCCGACACCAGGCAATGGACTGAAGAGTCAGAGGCAACCGACCAAGAGGCATTTTCAACATGCGATCCCTGCTTTATTTTTGTTAAAGCGCTCGGTGGCGCCCCCCAGTCTCCCCAGATCTCCTCCCAGCTCGCTGTTTTGAAATCGTGGTTCCAAAAGCAAGATGTTAAAAAAGACATTGTATCCTAAAGTTCACTTTCCCTTTGCAATTTTCTGATATATTTTTTGGTTTTCTGTTTACATCACAAATGCCAATTTAAGCTGATCCGTTGTACCTTTCACTCTGATCATTTGTATTTTTGCTTCTCCATTCTACAGTTTTTACTTTGTTTTATTTCAATGAACATTTCACAATATCCAAATGTCGTTTGAACACCCGGATTCCGTTTTCAGTTTCCCCGGTGGTACCTGACTACTCTTAGTAGTGGTGTAGAATAATTATTGATCTCCATTTGCTGCTTGATTTTCCATCTTACCTTTCAATTTCTTTTTTGGTTAAAATGGTCCTCCATAAGCTGGGAGGAACGTGCGGGACGCTATCAGGGAGTGTGTCTGTAACTAACTGTTTCAGTCGGTGAGTTCTTTGCGCATCCTCTCCTTTGCTGAATTCTCTGTCTAGTTTGTCAGTTCACTGTGGCCGTGTCATTAAAACAACTGTGGAAAATGTACTTTCTGTGTTGTGTGGTCTTGTGGCGCGCAGCGTTTGTACTAAAAAATCTCCAAATTGGAAAAGAACAATTTACTCTCAGACAACAAGATATAGGATCCTTTAGGTAAACATACTTCACACCTTGCTTTAGTGAGTGTTTAGTGAGTATTTCACAGCGCGTGTCCTCGCAGTCCCGGCTGTCATTACCAGCCATCAGCCGGGACCAACGACCTACCTCTGCGCCGGTGCTGCTTCCCGGTATTGTGGGCGTGCTACAGCAGACATAGGCCCTGGTCCTTGGTTTTTCTAAAGTAAGACTGGCTGCCTGTAGCATATGGACAGGCGCGTTGCTCCAGCGGAGGGCTGCTGCGGCTGCCCCCGGGAGACTTTCCCAAGGGCAGCCGCAGCAGATGGAGGCCAGGCTTGACATAAGGCGGTGTCTGGTAGGGCTTTGCAGGGTAATGATGGGGTGAAAGAGCTCCTTTCCAGGTAATAGATTTATAAATGAGCCATTCACAATAGACACAGTGGAAAAATATATTTCACATAATAACCTTTAAACCTTCAATGTTTACTTTCTGGGTTTCTGACACGCTTTTAAGGGCACCTCACAGTTTTCCTCAGGAAAATTGAATTTGTTCAGCGATCATGGATATGGCTCAGCTGTCATCCTGTGTGGCCTAAAGGCCTGAAAAAGTAAGCAGCAATATTATTACTACTTAAGATGAATTCCTCAGAGTATATGTGCGAAAACTCACAGGCAACATATGAAAACGGCACTGAAGATAACGTTTTTGGACAAAAAGCTCCTGCAGTCAGCAAATAAAGGTTGGGTTGAACCACGTTTTTTAGTTTGCTAGATTAGTAAATGCATCTGTTTGCCAGAAAAGCAGTGAGTCACGGGGGATGTGGTGCTATAATCACAGTCCTGCTAGAGATTTTTTTAATGGCTTAAGCTTGGGGCAAACCTGAAGACCAGCTGACAATTAAGGAGAAAAAAGTCCTGGAATTTATCGGTGTTTATTTTCAGCGTCGAACTGATGCTAACTGGGCAAAGCATCAGAGGGTTGATGCTGCACCGACATTTCTGTCTGGAGCGTGGCCATGTCTGTAGGGTCGTCTGGATAAAGCGGGCCTCGGTGGAACAGCAGCTGCAGAGTGTTTTTTAGGTCTACTGTGGCATTTCCAAACATTAGATGCACACGTCTAGGGAGAGCTATAGATGCCCATCCCTGCCAGGAAAAAGAGATTAAAAGTTATGCATAACAGAATTAAATGTTGAGTCAAAACTATGACATACTAAGTTAAACTTATGAGATAGTTACTCTAAATTTGAACTTCCTGTCTATTAATTTCCACTTACTACGAGTAATTTTGTTTTTATCCTAACTTATCGTCTCTCTTTTTTTTTTCTTTTCCCAGATTTGCTTAATCCGGGGGATGTAAATCCTCAATCTATCTCCGTTTAGCAGAGGTGTGTCGCAGCAAAACAACAGATGTTTGGCTTGTCTGTTCCGTTAGCGGCTCTACCGTCCCCGGATGAAACTGTGAGGAAAACAGGACACGGTGGAGCCGGGGACGGAAATCCGTCCCCCTGCCTGCTGAGCAGCTCGTTGAGGGCCCACACGGGGCCAGATTTAAAATTTGCGGGTGACAGACTGGTTCAGTTGGAGTCCCTGCTCACTGCGGGGGGGAAATGACAGGGCAGTGTTGACGCCGCTCCTCGCCGTCAGCTAAGTGCGGATGTCAGCAGCGGACACATTTGTTTCCAAACAGCTGACCTCTCTCTGCTCCGGCGGCTGACACCACGCCGAGAGGAGTCGGAGCTGGAGAGGTCGGAGGAGTAAAGACTCCGCAGGAGCGTACCTTCTCCAGCCAGGACAGATGTTTGACAACAGCAGCTGAATTTTCTTTACGGAGCTAATGACAAGAGTTTGTGAGCCCAGTGGCAGTAATCATAAAGGGGAGTGAAGCCAATGATGGGCACAATAAAATCAACTGAAAAAAAAACGGGTTTCAGTTTTAGGCCCGGACCTCTGATATTGTTAAAGCAGCTACAATAGATATTCTTTGTAATAACAATGGATGAAATGTGAAAGGCGTGTCTGGTGGTGACGAATCTGCAGCTTCCCCTCGGCTTCACGGAGCTTTACAGTCGGTCTCAGCTCATTGTTAATCTGTCCAGACCAGAACTTTACTGCTCCGGTTCAGTCTCACCGCTCTCACAGCCTCGTTTTCAGCCGCGGCAGGCAGATGTTTTCAGAGAAACAGCTGTAAAAAGCCACTGTCTACTGCCCGCTCAGCAGCAAACAGCAGACAGACACAGTCAGAGACCAGCTGGCGAACGTAGCGGAGCATTTAGCAGCTAAAGACCCAGATGTTTCCATCAGGAGCTGGTGGAGACCAAAACCAGAGCTAAGAGAGAGGGAGTACTGGACTTAGATTCATCAGGTGACACAGACACCAGATCCAGATGAAGGATCTGCTCTGCTCTGCTTTGTAACTGCTGGATGATAAGCAACTGTTTGATAACAAGTTCAACATACCAACTTAAAAGGTCATGTTGTGTCCGTGTTGTGTTTGTTTCTGCTAAAAACAAGTGGACAAAAGCATCGGTTAGCGCAGGTTTTTCCATCCCAGTGCAACACTCACATGCCATATGTGCGCTGAAAGAGTCACGGGCCACTGTCATCGTTCCTCCTGTTGCCGTGGAGGAGGGACACGTCGGCAGTCACATGTGCGTTTGTTGCCAGGACAAAGCACCAGCAATACGCTTACACACAACTGCTGCCGTGAACCCTTCTGATGCCTTTTAGGATCATTCTGGTTTATTACAGCTGGAGTCTTTTTATCATAGTTTACTTCATCATTTCTTTTGCAGTAACAGAACCCCAGTAAAAGGTGCAGGTTAAAGACCCAAGTCAAAAATGCCCTTGTCTTGCTTGGCAACAGCTGAGCCAAACTTGGCAACAACCTCTGCCCTGGAGCAGGAACAATTCCCCCACGTCATAATCACTACAGGTGAAAATATTTTAGGACATCTGTAACCCATATCAAAAACATATGCTATTAAACGGCACTTACTTACTTTTTTGAATTAAATTGGTTGGTTAGTTGGTTACAGGAGGTTTTAGGGTATTGTTGGTGCAGGTGGTGAAAATAGGACTTTACATCATATCTATAAATTGGTCTTTGAAGCAAATTGTTTTTGGAAATCTCTCTCTGGGTCTGGTCTGACTGGGCTCAGGTCTCTCTTTTTTAAAAATCAATTTATGCACGTTTGATGTGGGTGGACCTTTCGAAGGATCGGTTTCTGATTGAGGTCAACAGTTTGCACTCACGCGGGCAAAATCAGCAGTATGGTCCTTCAACCTGACAGACGGCTTAACGTGCAATTACTCCGACAACTTAGAGTCAGAGTGGTGGTTGAGTCTGGCGAAGAGTGAATAGAAGCCTCAGCAAACGGCTCCCGGCACAGTTAAAGAGCACAGTGACCACCCAGTTAAGTGGTGGCTCATTAGATGAATTTCACTGCTGCTGTATTTAAATCCGGGTGTGTGTGTGTGTTTGCGTAGCAGAGTTTGAATTGTGTACGTGCAAACAATTCACAGGGTGACTACTCAAAACAAACAAGCGTAATGGAGCTCGTGTTTGTTACACACTTGGCACTGATGGATGTTTGATGTGAATCCAAATACTGTGGGTTTCGCCGTGTTGTTTCACCGCATCGCCATGGATGTTGATCCCCACGTTTTTCGCAGACCGATTAGTCGCGTATCTGGTTCCAGATCGAGGGGAAATCTGACGTGCTGGCAGCGAAGAACCGCCGAAGGCAAACAAGTTTCGCGCCAGCTCCTCCACCGCTTCTTGCTCGCTGCCGTGGGCGTGGCGGCAGGTAAACACTGGACCTGCCGTCCGACCGCCGTGGCTCTTTTCCTCTGTCGACTTATCGGCACGACGCTACTGGCGTTCCGGGCAAATGTCCCCCCACTTTCCATCAAGTTTAAAAAATTTTAAATGAGGGTCCAATCCGCCTGGAAACTTCGTTTTCACGTCCTTCGTTGCCTGGAATCCCACAGTGCCTTGCGAATCGCATCGCATGCCTATTCACTGTAAATGAAGCAGGGCAAACCTCGTGTCCCAGTGGGCCTTTACAGTCAGACGACCCGTATTATAAGACCTGAAGGTAAATCCCGCCTTTCAGTCACAGAGTCCGACTCCCTCCAGTCAGATGGGTCATTTTGTCCGACAGCATTTCTCACTGTTTTCTCAGCTGTAGTTCTTGTCTGTTTCTGCAGTGACCATCAGAAAATCTCCCAAGTTGAACCGGGCAACCACTTTAGTGCTGACTGACTGCAAAAGACTCATTATAGACGACCCACAATGCAACACTCTCTGTCCTGGCCGTGCGTCATCACATTTATTCCATCCACAAACATGTTCACAATCCAAACTGTAAATACTAAAGGAAAATGAATTAAATTTCCAAGCTTCCCTCCAAATGTGGCACAAATTTGACCCAAATTTCAAGAAAACCAGTAAAAGAAATTGCAGATTAATACTTCTCTCCATTTACCACTGTTATCTGGTTGATTCTGCAGTCGCCACCGTTAAACCACCGCAGAAGAAGAGGACGTGGCGAGACGAGGTTCGTTAAGAGAGCTGCAGTCGAAGCTCGGTCGATGGGGAACCGCGTGGAGAACGTGATGGAAACCTGACGTTTCTGTTGGTTCCATGTGTTGATGCGAGGAACGTTCCAGCCTCCTCACGGCTCCTCACAGACCCAACGGTTTCCTCACCTCACGCTTCATCTACGTCAGCGTTTCGTCGCCACGTCTGCTTTATCTTTTATCCACACAACGGCTTTTAGACCTCGGACGAGAGGAAAAACCTTTTGCGACATTTGCGAGATCCCTTGCGAACTCCCAGCGTTTCCACTCAGGTTTTTCTGATGAAATTTGAAAACGGGCATCAAAACAGGTGGATGGAAACCCTGATAAACTTGTACCCATCCGGACTTATCACAGTGTAAAACTGGGCTTCACGTCAAGACTGTTCCTGCTGTCACGACTACATTTGCTCACTGAACCAGATATACAGTTTTGTGGCGTGTGTGTGTGTGTGTGTGTGTGGCAATCAAACTGGTACGTCGGGTGTTTAAAGGACGGCTTTCACGAAACTTATTCCACCACTCTTCATGCCAGCCTGGTAGATGCTCCTTCACTCAATGTGTGTGTGACTTTCACAAATAGCAGCCGTGTGTGTGTGCGTGTGTGTCTGTGTGTGTTTGTGTGCTATCACAGGTAACCAAGGAAACGGGGGACGGGGGGAGATGGCGGTGCTTTCTGTTTTACCATTCAGTCACAAGGGGAGATGGAGAAAGAAGAAAAATCTCTCCTGTCTCTGCTCCCTCTCCTCTCAGGCAGCTTCACTTTTTATCTCCAGTCGACATCTTTGTCTGATTCTTCTTCTCTGAAACAACTGACCACTTAAATCTCCTCTGTTCATCTCTCTGTTTATTCGTTTTAAAAATCAAACTAATGCTAATGTATGCAAAGTGAGTCACCCATGCGAAAGCCAAGCGAAATCCCTCTGCAGTTGGAGCTTGCTGCGTTTTCCTGGCAAGCTGATCCCCCCCCTCCCTTGTGCAGTTGTGTTCAGTCTCAAATTGTCTGCTGCTGCTGCTGCTGCATTGTGCGAGCTGCCTCTGCCCCCCCTCCGGCAGCCCTGTTGTCAGGGACTTGAACAGCTGGTGGGGAAAATCTTATCTTATCTCTGTGTACTTGTCAAGTTAAATCACAGGGATTCCTGCGGCATCTTCAACACACACACACACACACACGCGCTGCAGCATAAATAAGACAAATCATCACTCGAAGTGACTGTGCTCATCAGACAGAAACAGGCACATTCTCTAGGATTTCCTGCAAAGATGGTTGCTGGCCAGTCCGCCGCACTACTTCCTCAGAAAAGGATCTGCCGGCACGGTAAGCCTCCGTAATTGAGGTTTACAGGGATGGTGGGGGGGGGCGATGAGCCGGGCCACTGCCGGACAGGACAGTCCCCCCCGTGGGAAATCAGCCCGAGCCCCTGATCCGAACGTGGTTTGTGGCGTTTTGTCCTTCCAGTCGTCTGCGCGTGCAGAGAATAGACGCCTGGCAGCTGGATCTGTCTGATGCCGTGCTGCGTGTTGTCCCTCTTCCGGCCGCTCGGCCTCGGAGGTCGTCTCTTGTCTTGTCACCATTGTATCACCAGCGCAGACTAAAGAGGCTTCACGTGCACTGCATTCAGAGAGTCTGCAGACCCCCTTCACTTTCGTCACATTTTGTTTTACGCTGCAGCTTTATGCTGCTCCCTCGTCAGTCCACCCTCCACACCCCGTCATGACAAAGCAGAAACAGAATTCTAAGAATTTCTGCAAATGTATTCAAAAGAAAAAAACTGAGCCATCACATTGACGTAAGTATTCAGACGCCATTATGACTGACCGCGCAGGGATCCACATCTGGGTCAAGCTGCCGGCTGACCTGATCACCCTGCATGTTCATCCGGGCATCCACAGCCGGAGTCGGCCTAAGAAAACTCAGAAAGCAAAGCGAGATGGAGGATTATCCTGCGGACCAGTGGCGTTTTGAGGTGGAACTGTGGACAGATGCAAGACCAGAACGTTTCTGTATTTACAGTTTGACATGATACACCGCCTCACATTTTCCACACGGCTCAAACCCGGTGCTAATCCGACTGTTCTCGCTTCAGTTTGTAGGTGCAGTCAGCTTGGGTCGCTGTGTTTGCCGCCTCGTCTGCAGACTCCTGCTGTTTGTTGATCCTCTCGGAAAGGTGTCTGAGATCCTGAGAGGCTGTTCATGACCAGGTACCAGCCCTGCCCAGCGACGCACCAGAGGCAAAAGACAAAATAACCCAAAACAACATGTTTTCCCGGAGAACCGCTCCACATTTAATCTGTGATTATTTTTACCCGGTGTGGTTTATTACAGGCTCCTGCAGCTGCTGGCACTGAGGAGTTTAATCTCAAATTTTGTCTTCTAAAGTCAGACTTTCAGTTCTGCCCTGTGAAGATAATAATATCAAATTTGTTCCATCTGCTTTTATTACCAAAGACTATGGACATGTGTGGGGCTGTTTTCCCACTCAGGGAACTTCACTTTCTGGGGGGGGGGGGGGCAGGCTGTCCCCACGTAGAGACCTATCCAGCCAAGAGCAGTTAAAACACCAATGAAAAAAACTATTCTATCAGACACTGAGCTTCAACTGTAGAACAGAATAAAGGAACAGAATAAAACCACACTTTTTTCTGCTGCCAGCAGGTGGCGCTTTGCCTCACTTGCCCCGAATGACACGTCGCCCCCATGGAGGACGATCGCAAGTCATTTCATTTTGATGGCTGTGATTATGTGTTTATGCGAAACCGGACGAGGAGCAAAGTCGAATGGAGGAAGAATGTCGGCGGAGGCAGAAAGGCAACGTTCCTCGAGGAACTGGTGGAATGAGTTGAGCTCCTCTAAAGCTCATTAGAACCACAACCTGTCGTTACAGCATTTGGGGTTTTGTACAGACTGAGCTGGACAGAGCCAGGCTAGCTGTTTCCCCCCGTTTCCAGTTTTTATACTAAGATAAGCTAGCTTTCCCCCGTTTCCAGTCTTTATGCTAAGATAAGATAGCTTTCCCCCATTTCCAGTCTCTATGCTAAGCTAAACTAGCTGTTTCCCCCCTTTTCCAGTCTTTATGCTAAGCTAAGCTAGCTTTCCCCCCATTTACAGTCTTTATGCTAAGATAAGCTAGCTGTTTCCCCCCAGTTTCCAGTCTTTATGCTAAGCTAAGCTAGCTGTTTCCCCCCAGTTTCCAGTCTTTATGCTAAGCTAAGATAGCTCTCCCCCCGTTTCCAGTCTTTAGGCTAAACTAAGCTAGCTTCCCCCCTTTTCCAATCTTTATGTTAAGCCAAGCTAGCTGTTTACCCCCGTTTCCAGTCTTTATGCTAGGCTAAACTAGCTGTTTCCCCCCGTTTCCAGTCTTTATGCTAAGATAAGACAGCTTTCCCCCATTTCCAGTCTCTGTGCTAAACTAAGCTAGCTGTTTCCCCCCGTTTCCAGTCTTTATGCTAAGCTAAGCTAGCTTTCCCCCCATTTACAGTCTTTATGCTAAGCTAAGCTAGGTGTTTCCCCCCCGTTTCCAGTCTTTATGCTAAGCTAAGCTAGCTGTTTCACCCCAGTTTCCAGTCTTTATGCTAAACTAAGCTAAGCAGCTGCTGCTGTAGCTTCATATTTATATTTTTTATAGACGTGGGCGTGGGATCAATCTTCTCACGTAACTCTCAGCCAGAAGGTAAAAAAGCGAACTTACCAAAAAATGTCAGACTGTCCCTTTAAAACATGCTCACACAAAGAAAAAAACGAATCCGTCTGAAAAAAGACGACAGAGACAACGGTAGAAGTGTTTATTAGTTGTATATTCACACCTCCACTGTCGTGATGTGACCGTGGGATGTGTTGCGCCGCAGTAAATGTCTGCCCAGGAGTGCGACGTGTGAAATGTTCCAGCATTCGGCAGCGCGACCTGAGGCCACTTCACAAATCAGTGAGCTGAGCGCGATTTCTTCTCTCATGCGTACAGAGCAGAGAGGGTGCTCACGGAGGAAGTTAGGCGCATGCGCTCACACACACACACACACACACCCACCCACACACACACACACACACACACACACACCCACACACACACACACACACACACACACACACACACGCTGAGCTAATTAGATAATGTTAGACTATAATGGGAGACAACAGACCACCAACAGGCTTCATCCTGGTTTGAGGCTGTTATTGGATGTGAATGGGAATCAGTTGGACGGGATGAAAAACTTGTAAGTCCTCCCCAGCAGGGACAAGACCGTCTTTGCTTTTTAAAATTCACTTTTAGCTACAGATTCACCATGTTTTTTTTTACAAATTTCACAACAGAGAAGTTGGGGACCGAGGTCTGTAATCGGTAATTAACTTGCTGACGGTTAATAAATCCTGCTTTATGGACCAGTCACCAGAAGAACTACGTGGGGGTTTGCGGGTTGTGGAAAATCCCCCTGCAGCGTGACGCTTTGCTTTTTAATCTCTTTAATTCATCAGGGAGACGTCTCCTATGGACCGCTTGACCACTTGACCTTTGACCCTCTGGAAAAACTGCCGCAGGACGTCCGGCCGCTCTCCTGCGTTTACTCTTCAATTACACGGCAAGAAAAAGGTTGTCAACCCCATTTTTCCTTAAACTTCACTCTCGTTTCCCAGCGCTGCACCTGCAGGTGCCCAGTATTTACAAAAATACTCAGATGCTGGTACAATTTATTTCTGCTCGTTCCTCATCGTCTCGTTTTCTTCCACCTGTAGCTACATTTAAGCACCAGGAGGAACCGGTCGGTATTTGGCCGGCGGCTGATTTACGCCGTAAGGCCGGGCGTCGCTACCCTGCGCGCTCGCCCTCTCACAGTGCTGCCGGATTTTAGAGGGCACATCTCGAGGGGAGAGATCAGAGCGCACAGCGGATGCGCGTCACTGTGCCAAAAACGTGTCCAGTACCGTGCGAGCAGGCCGCTAAATATCTGTGCTCGTTCAATAGTTCACGGTCAGGGAGCAGAAACAGGCAGAGGAGACTGATTAAATCCCCAGCGTTGTGTCTCCCCACCTGTTGACTCGCTCCTCTCACCTCCTCACCTCATGAAAATGTGGCCAACTTCATATGGTACCAGCAGAGGAGCCGTCTGCGTTTCTTCGTCGAACGGCAGTCGCCGGGAACGCTCGCTGTCCATGTGCCCAGAGAGGTCCCAAGATGGAGGAGAGCCCGGGTGAAGAGAAAGGAGGGGTGGGGGGGCTGGACGCTCACGTGCTCGAGGGGACAAAGAAACGGATGCGGTGGTTCTCAGAAGGTCTGGACGGATCTCACTGGGTCGGGGTTAGTGTACGCGCTTGGGTCTACCCACCCAGCCGAGGTGTTGCTCTAATTCAGCCTAGCCTCCTCGATATGAATGGGGTGGACAAAATAATAGAAACACCTGTCAGTGTAATGCGGCACAGTTCACCGGGGGCACAAACCGCGACCTCCACGGTGATCGCCTGACGCCCGGCGCCTCCGCAACGGCTTCAGCACAAACTGAGCATCAGAACTTCCAGGAAGGAGGATTTACCGCAGGACCGCGGGATCAGACTGGTTTGGTTTTAGTTGGGAGGGTGTAATAAAGTGGCTCAGGAGCGGGTCCGACCCACATTATTCACATCGATGCCGTTAGACTGACATCTGGTGGCGACCAGACATACAGCACGACTGAACACAAACCATCAGAAATATCATTCCAGGTATTAAAATTAAAGTCATAAGTAAATAAGTATGGGAATTATTACACACTGGGAAGTAGTTAAGGCCTGATGAGATGAATCTGACCGAACTGTTGCATTTATAATCCTGGGAAATATTTAACAGTGTGGGGATTATTTTTCTAATAAGAGACAACGGAGGGTGTAGTTTTTATCTCCAATCATCATCACAGAGTCTCCTGACGTCCTGAGCGTCGAAATCCTGTCGGGATTTTAAGAAACTTTGCAGTTAAAATGGAGCAAAAAATATCGTTTGTTAGAAGCTCTGTTTCAAAACCAGAACCAGCGACACGATCCAACAAAAGTCGAAAGTCAGTTCTTCTCAGTGGCCTCAGAGTTTTTATGTTTATTCATATATCATGGTTTTAGTTTTCCGCTGCTGCCTTTTCCTCCGTACGTATGCGAGGGGGACATGTGCTGTTTTGGGCCCTGCGGCGGCTTCATCACGTATTCAGACCCCGTCGCGTTTTCCACACTTCAGTTTATACATTTAATTGGACTTTTTTGAAAATGAGTTCTACACGTAATAATCAGTGACGTCTCGTTCATTTTTGTTTGCTTTTTTCGAGAAGCTGTTTTTTTAGAAATGGAAGTCTGTCTGAAATTATGTGTCAAAAACTATCTGCAGCTCATCAGCAACAAAACCTGATCCGTACTAGAAATGCCTACAAACACTGTGTGAAGACACAGGGGCCGTGGCTCTGCCATTAGCCGAGCTGCAGTCTAAGGTCTAAACGGGGATTTAGTCTACGTTGCGTTAAACCTAAAAGTGGAAAGGGTCCGAATCCTCTCTGAAGTATTCTGCTTAATGTTTGTACCGTCTACGTGTGTGTACGGGATCCTATCTACCAGCCAGACGAGTCCAGAAACAAGTGAAAAATCAATGATGAGACATTCGAGCAGCAGCCATTAACTTATTTATTATATTGAATTTACGAAAAGTAAAAGCAAACACTTGAATAAACAGTTTTGTACATTTTTAGTCTGTTATCCTATGGTTTTTGTGGTGGTTGTTTTTGAAAAGCATTCCACTGTACACAAGGCTGATGACATTTTACAACCTGTTGTATTTTTTATTTTTTTTCCCAACCATTTTCAAAAACACCCATAAGCAGACGACGTGGACGCTCCGGCGCTGACGCGGTCGGAGTAAGGCGGACACACGTGTGGACTTCACTGCCAATGAGATGCAGGGAAATCATAAGACCCAGACTTTTGCTACTACGTGGGGGGGGGGGGGGGATACGAAAACGAATCATCAGCCATGTCAGCTTTCTGTGGCCTCTCAGTGTTTATTTATCCAGACTCCAGAGCCTGGCCTCATGTCTCTGTGAGCGACGGTGGAGATCTCTAACCGAGTTTCTAATAGAGGAGTGGTGGTGGGGGGTCGGGGGGGTCGGACAGCTAGTTTTTTTTTTTTTTTTTTTTTCTAAATCATATCGGCTGAATGTTGTACTCAGAAACATTTAAAGGGGAAAAAAATCCCGTATTTTTTCCAACCTGGGCCTCTCGCTCGTTACTGACTCCACTGTGACTCTGGGTCACGCTAACTTTTCACTCAACACCTGTGTTCTAGTCTGAGACACTCTGGCAAAAGAAGACACATTGGTGCAAGCAGCACTGGCCTCCGACAGCTTTCTAAACACACTTCAGTTTTACAGGAGTCGTTCCAAACACTTGAAAAGGAAAACAAATGAAAGTTAGGAAACTATTGGGATACTTGATTTATCATTTAAAACAATTTTCAAGCAAAACTGCCAAACAACAGGTTTAGGTTCTCAAATCTCCGTCATGTTGGACAGTGACCTGAATGGATTTAGGGTTTGGACAGTTGGTCAGGTCCTTTAAAGAATTCAAGATGACACCCTGATCTCTGGGAAATCACAAAAGGCATATTTCACCATTCTCCTACATTTTCGAGAAAAGAATCGACATCAACATAAATGTTAAAAATATGGCTGCAACTAACATTTATGTTAATTATCAGTTAATGTGCCGATTAGTTGTTGCTTGAAAAATGACTGAAACAATTATCAAAATAGTTTCTGATTATTTTTCTGTCAATCGACTAATCAACATCCAGTTGTGTTTGAAACAATTTCTGTAAAACCGAAGGTTGTGCGGAAAGTTTTAATTGGCTCACTGTGCTTTATTTTACCAGAGTCGCATTTACCAAATCCCCAAAAGATACAAGGTGTTGAGAGCAAAGGAGGACCCAGAGTCGGAATGGCCCCGGGTTGTAAAATAACGGATTTCACCTTTAAGTGTTCATCTTGACTGCTGTAAACGAGGAAACCAAATGTAAAAAAAACTCCAAAAAACCAGGCATTTCTTAGTTTTAATCCCATCGGCTGAAACAAAAAGCCGACAAAACGACCAAACTGAACAATAATCGCCACAAACACGTGATGTCATGTTTACGTAGAAACATTTCATTGGTAATAACCTCAGAGAAGATAATAAGAGGTGACGTCGCGTCCTTCAGTTGGATGATAAATTAACCGCATCAACTTTTAGATAACAACTGTGCATTTTAGGCCAGATATATAATACAGTGGTTATCGTTACCTCACTAGCACTATATGCCGCTCTAGTACTTCAAACCTTTGTTCTGTACGAGCTAATGCGTTACAGAAACTTTGAAAAAAAAAAAAAAAAAATCTACAAAATGGACATCAAACAAAAATCTAAATCTTCGGTTTGGAATGGAAATTTCAACAGTAGCAAAAAAAAAAAAGAAAAAAGAAAAACATTCACGTTTATTGACATTTCATGATATTCTACACCTTGCAGGGCTTTGTAGGCAAGAGAGCAATACCAATACTTCAATGTGGACTAAATTAGAGAATAGCATGGCCTGCAGTAAGAGTCCACAGTGCTAACCATTGCCCTCTGAGATACCCTGACGGCCCTCTGTCTGTCAACGTTTCGGATGTTTGGGTGGGAGCTGATGGGTGCTGTCACCGTCAGCAGGAAGAACAGGGAGAAAAGGAGGCGCATGAACGAGGAGGCAAATATGGAAACACCCACACATAAACGTACGGTTCTCTGGGTGGGGGTGGGGGGTGGGTGGGGGTAAAGCAGTAGGCTGACAGTGGTTTCGAAGAAGAGGACAGGTGCAGGACTATTGGAGTCTCCGACAGTATGATGGGGGGTCTGAGGGCAGTTCTGGGGGCATTCGCGGGGCGCCGGCCCCTACTAGAACGTCTTCCTGTGGATGGCACGTGCTCTGTCTTCTTCGTATTCCCGCTTCGACACCCACATCTTTTTGAAGGTGTCCAGTGACGCCAGGATAGAGCCACTGCCGGGAGGGAAGAAAGGGAAGATTACAAACTTTGTCACAAAGGTCGCAGAGCTACAGGGAGAGATCAGGGTCAATACTGGTGACAAATGTGTGTTTTACGAATCTTCTGATCCACAAACGCAACCTAATTTGAATAAATATAAAATACATAATTACATTTAGAAATGAAATAGGTAAATACAGCCTAGCTGAGTAAGAGTCGGTATTGTACATATACTGTGGCAGAAGCACACATCTGTCAACAGTATTGAGACTCATTTATTTCTCTCCATAAAAGACACCGACATAACTGCAAACTCAAGTGGTAGAAACAGGTGAAGAAAAAGGTTTGAAGACATCGGCTCGGTCTATGAGAAATTCTGTATTTTTCACTACTGTCTGACATTTTATAGACTAAACGATTGATCGAAAAATTATCGACAAGAAAGAGTTGCGGGTCTGATAGAATGTGATGGAACTACTGTGTTTCTGGAGAATTGACGCCGCCGACGCGCAGGACGACGGGCGTGGGTGTTTTGACACGCATCGCATCACATCTGGGCTTTCACAAGCACCACTTTTAATTGTCAGCTGCTGTCGCAATCAAAGCTAAAGTTAGCTCTGTGTGGACAAGCCAATATTCTGTAGCTCAGTTAAAGAGCGGCATTTCAAGTATCAGCAACTAAAAACAGTTTTCCTCACAAACACGTGGTCAGGCACGCAGGTGCGTCTGCGATTCGCCCTGGCGGAGCACTGACCACACCCACACCAAAATTAAAAAAACACACATCAAGCAGGTGCCGTATTTTTCATTCGCAACAGCAGATGTCACTGAAAGGTGAAGAGTGTGAAGCTATGACTGGATGCTGGGAACTGCATTCTTACCCAATCCATGTAGAATAGAGCCTCTCTTGGGGAGCAGAGATCTGGACAGAGAAATAAAAAGCACCCACAGGTCAATAATACACATCTTTGCAGAGCACAATACACAGTGCTGACTATTACCATCATGACCATCACTATGAAGAGAGCCGTGACACACCCCTAGCCGGTAAACATCAGGGAGCACCTGTCAGTCCAGCCATATAAGCAACAGCACTGATTTCTGGACCCACCTTGATCTTCACGTCTTTGGGTGCAAGCTTCTTGACTTCAGTTAGTAGTCTTTCCCCAAAACCTGAAAGAAATCAAATGGAGTCAGTGCGTGCGCGCGGCTAAAAGACTAAAAGACGCCGTCTGCGTCGGGAAACATCGCAGCCCTTTCACGGAGATGACCATCAAATGTAACCGAAGTATTAGCTTGTTCTGATGCAGGTTGCTCATACTCAGGACAGGACATATTCATGAAACCTTGCAGGGTGAACGACACAGATAAACAGACCAACAGCGCTGCGACATAAAACGCAGGCCGACGCATGGTTGTCCAGCGATGTGGCACTGCCAACAAATTACAATTACCACGGCTGTAGCCGCGTTCCAGAGCTGCAGAATTCTGTCTGTGCTACTAGTGGCTGCTCTCCGCCGGTAACTACAGATGCCCGCAACAACGTTTGACACGGCGCTATGTCAGAGCCTTCAGATGAAATTATGATTTCCAAATCTGAGCTGCCACGAGCGTGTCTGTGACGTAAATTTGTTCATCTCCCCAGGTCTGCACGGACATCCGCGTGTGGAACGCCCACTGTAACATGTACATGCGCCTCCGCGTGTGTGTTCTGGCTGGCGTTTTCAGCGCACGCATACCCAGCATCGCTGAACACCAACCTTTGATCAATGTCGATCCCCCACACAAAACTATGGTGGAGAAGAGTGTGCGTCGGAGGTCCATATCGGACTTCTGGATAGCGTAGGCCAGGACCTCGTGGATCCCCGAGCTCTCGTCTCCGATCAGGTCGGGTCTGAAGAGCAGCTCTGGAGCACGGAACCTGGCTGGACCGATCTGAAAATAAGATTTCGGGGTTTGTGGTCAGGATGGGGGGGGGGGGGTTTCACTGATAAAAAAAAAAAAATGGAAATATTCAACCTCTTTCCAAAACACGTCTCAGAATCGATTTGACTCACATTTAAAGTGCTTCCATCTGGGAGAACATACTGAGCCTTCTCTGTTTCTAAAGTCTCATCCTTTTGGGGGTTGAGAGAGAGATAACAGGCTCTCTGCAAAGTTAGAAACACATTGATTAGACAAAGTCAGAGTTATGCATAGTTCATGGTTCACAACGCCGCACACCTACCCCCTTACCTCTTTGACGGTGCGCACAACCTCAAACTCTGCGGAGGTGTTGAAGTTGTAGCCTTCCTTGCGCAGCAGCAGGCGGAGGTACCGAGAGACGTCTCTTCCGGCGATGTCCACGCGCATGATGGAGTGCGGGATGGCGAAGCCCTCGTAGATGGGCACAACGTGGGTCACACCATCCCCTGAATCCAACACAACGCCGGTGGTACGGCCTGTGGCGTACCTGCATGGAACAGACCATAGTCACACCACATTTACTACAGACTGCACAATCAGTTTCAGCACTAACCCACCCGCAGTGTTTTCTACGATGAAAAGACACGAAGCCATTAAAGGATAGGTTCACATAGTGAAGTCACGTGCCCATCTGAAGACTGAAACAGGTCTAGCATGGTGAAATCATTCCCCTGTTTCTACTGGACAATAGAAGATCCCTTCCTAGTGTGTCTCCATGTCTCAGTGCAGGTGATAGAGGACAAAATTCACCATCCTCATCCTGTGCAAAAACAATTTGTTCCAAATCGGTTTTACCTGTTTCAATGTTCTTATGGGCACCTGACTGCTGTTTATTAGACACACTTGGAAAATTGTAAACCTTTCCTTTCATTATTACTATTATTATTTAAATAAATATGTATGTTTTTGTCTTACAACTGTCATTCCACTTAGACTTGGCTACTGTGCAGTAAAGACTGTGGTGCAAGTTAACTGTCATACAGTATGACGTGATTAGCAACGGGCCTTTTTAACAGCACTAATAAAACATTCTTCACCTTGAATGGTAGGTCAGCCGTAATGTGACTAACCGTAATAACACTGTTTTCTGTAGTCACATCACTATACAAGCTCCAAAAATTGACTGAGGAGATGAACTTGATCAAGTGGATATCGGGTGGCTATTAGTGGATACGCAGACAGAGCAGGGAGTTCTTACAAGCTCAGCACAGCCTGCATGGAGATGAAGAGAGCAGGAACGTTGAAGGTCTCAAAGAAAACCTCTGCAGCCTTCTCCCTGTTCTTGCTGGGGTTGAGAGGAGCCTCAGTCAACAGGACAGGATGCTGCAAAAGATGCCAAACGCAAAGATGCATGATCGGGATTACACGCTCCAGAATCAGAAACAGGTGGCCGCGTTATCATGTAGCAGGAGGAGAGGAGCTCACCTCCTCTGAGAAAGTCTGCAGCTGCTCCTTGGAATACACGTACTGCCAGATCCTCTCCATGTCGTTCCAGTCCTTCACGATCCCGTGCTCCATCGGATACCGCACCGACAACAAGCCCCTGTGTTCCTGATCAATACAGAGGTGGCGAGACAAAGCCACAGGATATTAGTAAGGCGGAAAGCAACACTGACAACACTTAAAACTGACGACGGAGGCTTGAATGTGTTTTTGAATGTGCATTTCTACACAACTTGTGAAGTGTTTCTGTGTGTGTTTCTTCTCTTATGCTCTGTGGACGAAATGTTTGAGTCACATGCTTCAAAAACTGCAGAGACCATGGAAGAAACTCTACATACAATGGCTGTTGTCTGAGTAAAATCACCACTTTAACAGAGCCACTGAGGAAATAAACTCACATGACATCTAGACTAGTGCTTGCCAGCAGACTCATGGGAGACAAAATGGAAGAACGTTATGGGATCTGATGAAAACTGAGCCTTCTCTGCCTGGTTTAGACGGGTGGTGAATCAGGAGTAACATGAACAAACGACAGAAGTCGTGGACAAAAACCTACAATCTGCACGTGACCTCCAACATGACGAAGACTTGTTTCCATGAGGCAAACAAACCAAATCCAAAATAGAGCTGAAACTCAAAGTCGATCAATCGTTTAATTGACTGACAGAAAATTCATCTGCAACTATTTTGATAATCAATTACTTGTTTCACTTAATTTCATTCAATATTCATTTTTTAAGCAAAAATGCAAAATACTTCCCACTTCCAGCTTCTCGAATGCTACAATTTCCTGCTTTTCTTTGTCATATATACTATTAAACTGAATATCTTTGGGTTTTTGACTGTTGGCCTGACAAAACAAGATATCTGAATATATCACGTCTGCTCTGGGTGGTTATAATGGATATAGTTCATCACTTCATAGAAAAGAAAAGATGAATGGAAAGAAAATTAACTAGCTGATTATTGACTAATCAGCAAATCAGTCAATAAGGAGAATAATCAATAGTTGCAGCATAGTTTCTAATGGCCCTACAATAAGGCGGAGCTACATATTCATCCGAGCAGTAGATGTGGAGAGTAGATCTGTAATGACTCAGCTCCCAGGATTTTTGTTCATATTGGTACAAAAATGTGCAGTCTAGCAGTCTTCTTCTTCCCTGCCTTTGTTGGCACATTGCAAATATCGTGACATTTTTGGCTCAGTAGCTTGATTGATACCGATGATGTTACAATAATCTTGTGTAAAACTTGCAGGGTTTGCCATGAATATTTTACAGTCAAATGCAAGAAAGTATTGCAAGAGCTCCAAAGAGTTTTTAATGTGTTTTACATCTTTCCTGGTAATTTCAATGGCACAGCTTCAAATCGCCGGTGTATTGCAGACGGGTGAGGGAATAAGGGCTGAGTTTTTTTTAATTCTCAGCTGCATATGTGGTTAGGTTTACGGGGATAAGGGCTTAGGGAATGCATTATGTCAATGAGTGTCCTCACAACTAATGTAAGACAAGTGTGTGTGTGTGTGTGTGTGTGTGTGTGTGTGTGTGTGTGTGTGTGTGTGTGTGTGTGTGTGTGTGTGTGTGTGTGTGTGTGTGTGCGCGTGTGTGTGTGCGCGTGTGTGTGTGCCTGTGTCTGTGTGTCTGTGTGTGTGCGTTACCTCTGCCTTGGGTCCGATGAAGAGGTCTCCCTCCAGGGCTCCTGCCATCACGCGCACATGCTTGGGACGCCCCACACTGTGTCACACACACAGAAATAGATATTCAGACAATATAAAGTACTCATAACACAAACACATATGCAGAATTGATTAAAAACACAAAATATCTGATACTACATTAGAGCTGAAACAGTAAGTTGAATAACCAATTAGTTGATTGACAGAGCATTAATTGGCAGTTACTTTGATAATCAATTTATTTGGATTGGAATAAGATACCTGTACATATTTCTTCTTAATTTGGTTTATTTAAAATGTTTTAGTCTCTAACCTTAAAACAAAGTAAATGCGTTTTCAGTAACACCATCACTTACTCTCTGACTGACTCGGCTTGATCATTTTTATGACAGGTGGAACTCTCCTGTTTCTGTTATCGAGTGGATTGTTTTATTTATTTATCTTTTTTTGCACTGTTGTGTTGCTGTGTTGTTCCTTGTGTTCTGTATTGATTTGTTTCCTGTTCGTGCTTATGCTTGTTTGTTTGTTTTGGGACCCCCTTGAAAGCAAGATGACACATCTCAAGGGGTTTATCCTGATATAATAAATTGGATTTATATCATTTTTTGGGTCACCTTTTAAGCAGAAACACCAAACTGGGCTTCTTAAATGTGCTATTTTCTGCTTTAGTCTTTTTTATACCATTGTAAATTTTATATCTTTGTGATTTAGACTATTGGCTGGACAAGACATAACACCGTGTCTCAAAATATCAGTTTATTTTTCACAACTTTCTGGCATTTTATAGACAAAAATATACTCAATCAATAAACTAATCAGTGGATTAACCAATAATGAAAATTGCTGTAGTTTTACATTTCATATGAGCCTTGTAATGTGAGTAATGTGGGAAGACGTCAAGGAACACTTACTAGTTAGGGAAGCAGTATTTGGGGATCTGGTCACCTGCAAAACCAGCCTTGATAACCCCCGAACCCTGCAGAAAAGAGAGATGTGACATTTGAGCCCAACATCACAGTGTTATGGTTGAATTAAGAGCTGTATTTGCTTCAATCTCTGTGCAGTGTGTTTGAGAAAGAGGGAGGTCATAAGACACCGCCAGAGGCCACCAGCAGTCACACACACATGTTCAGACACCCCCTAGCAGCTACCAAAAAACAAGTGCCCCACATCCCTTCTGTCTCAAGAGCTACTTTGTCAAGTATGGCTTGCTTAAAACAGTCTGTTCTGACCCAAAGTCTGTTTCTGTTTCATTAATTTGTGTTTCCTCACACCCTAACTTGATGCCCATCCAAAACCTAAACTAAGCCTTACCTGTAGAAAGCAGCACCTATGCTGCATTCACACAATGTCGACATAATGGGAAGAACAGGAAAAATAATTCTGACTTGGGAGCGCATTATTCCAAGGTGTTTAGCCCTAGCGGTTCAAGTGAAACCAGATACAAACAAACAGTGTACAGCTGCTATGAAATGAGCTGAATGGATTGTATTGGTGTTGATATTAGATTTTTACTTTGGTGCTGAACTTGCAGCCATTGTGCATGCCAACAGTTTGTTGACATGTCTGTAGCTCGTTTCACCATGTGGGAGATATTATCACTCTAGTGTCATTTTTTGACACAAGAGACTGAAAGGTCAACCGAGTGCTGACAGGTGAGGTGACTCTTTCTGTGTCTATCTGAACATAATAATAGGGTCACAATTTTTAGTTAACAGCTATCAGCAGTTGTGACCCTCCCTTTTGGCAATGCCTTTCAAAATAAAACACGTGAAAAGGTACAATAGAAAACATTCGCTGTGGTGATAAAGCTGAAATTGGCAATCAAAGACATCCTCTTTGCATCATGTTTACTTGCCTTCGACTGCAATGCTAACATCCCTGTGCCAACCAGGATTTCTGCAGGGTTCACCAAATCACATCCAGTACTTTTAAAGACCTTTTTAATACCACACAGAATGTAATTTAAAACCTTTTACACCTTCACACTGGCCAAAGAATGACAGAAGACCAAGGACAATTAAGGCCTACAATTGTTTAATGGCTTCATGAATTAATATTTGCTTTCTGTCTTTACCTGTATATACCAGTGATTCCTATTAATGTAAATAATCAACTCAGGAGCATAAAAATGATGGATGAATTAACCAATTTAGAAAGAATTAATTTAAATGAATCCATGATTTTGCTCAAATCTTGACCTGCCCATCGTGAGCAGATGATCTTCCAGCTCCTGTATCTCGCGGTAGTTGTATTGTTTGCTGCAGGTCCTGATGGGGCTATATAACACCATTAAAATAAAAAGGAGTGAACAGCCTCCTGCCGCACAATTCACTGTCACAACAACACACGAACTACAGCAAGCAGGCAAAATATTCAACACCTTTGTTCATCATTTGAAAGAGATTTTTGAGGGAACTGAAGTCAATGCTTTTTGAGACCTCTCACGTCCCGCAGCTCCCCGTTAACGCACCGTTTCTCAAGGCATGGCTGCTGTTTGCGCTAGCTACACACACAGACGTAGACAGTCCGCATCCTGTAGAGCTGAGGGTTCAGGATGACTCTCACACCCTTGCTGACAGCCCAGCATGCTACGCTAAGTATACAGCGTTAATACAGTCAAGATCTGTGATGATCCAGCTGCGGCTCCGCGGACAGCCAACACTCAGGATCAGACAAAACGAAGAATAGCTAGCCGGTTTAGCTACCGCCTGCCAAGGGCTAGACACGTCAAGAGACGCCGCTACAACTACTAGCAGCTAGAGAGGCTGTTAGCATTTTGGGTGGGACCTCGTAAAGCAGTGCTGGTAACTATGGCAGGTTGAATGAGGGCGGCCGGGGCCGGCCACCGATGTTTTAGCTGTAACACAATAGTTAACGCAGCTAACAGCTAGCCAACGGTCACCGCCAGCGGCCTCGGCTTGGGTGTGGATGAATGACATCATACTTACATTATCAATCACAACCGGCTGGTTAGCTAAAATGTCATAGGACTCCATGACGGACTGGGTGTTTTAGATATGTTTCTATGGATCCGTGCGCGTATTCGTCCCCGTTTAGTGTTTTAATCATGTAAAAAATAACGCCCCGTCACTCCGCACTCCGCCGCTCCTCTGTGTACTGCTGCCGCTGAGGGCCGGCCCGCCTCCTACCACAACAGCCGATCACGTTGACGAACGCCTTGACCGACAGACGCGATAACCAATCACGGCGTTATGCGGAGTGGGCATGCGTACTAGCTTTAGCTGTCAACGAGCCTAGGCAGCGGCTCTGTCAAGCCTGTGGCAGCAGGGCTGCACCTATCGATGGAGTTCACGATCGATTATTGTCTAGATTTATCGATCAATCTATAAAATATTAGAAAACAGTGAAAAATGCACATCCTAGTTTCTAGCGTTTTTTTGTCACAAGCAACTAAATAGAGTTTAAAGCATGAAGTCTATAGATATATTAATACACAGTTGATAAAGAGTTTTAATCATCAAGTTCAACAAGTCTGCAGGTACAAATGTTAATAAGTCATTAATAAAGGATTTAAACGAGTCCACGGTTAATAAATCCATTTTGGTCCAGTTGCAACCCTGCAGCCGTGTTCAGTAAACATGTGGTTAAATGATCTCACCAGCAAAGGGGTTTTTTATACAACCTAGAAAACCCAGGCATAGTCTTATTAATTCCTTATGAATATGAATATTTATATGTATATATAGAAGCACTAGTAAATAATTCATCAGCCATCAATAACAGCATCAGTATATATACTGATATATACATATAATCCCACAGTGAGAGGTGTTATCCTAATAACAGTAATAAGAAAATGAAGAACAGCGATACGGATCTTAAAGGGTAACTTACCACCTCCTGAAACTCTGGACTTCACCGACCTCCAGTGGTTTAACTGCTCGCCTTGCTGCCGAGGTACAGGTGAACGTCGAGACCCTGTGACATCACTGATGGGTGTGGTTACAGGCGCCAAACTGCTGCCCCCATTGATACGCAGTGAACAGATTTTTTTTATTTTAAAAACTGTCTTTCAGCCCAGTGTTAAGTTCTTCTTTAATGTGCAGTAGTAAAAGAGGCAGATAAAACAAAGCCTGAACTGAAATGAATTCTAGGAGTCAAATGAGGATTGTTTTATCGCCTGCCATCAGTGGAAGAAGAATTCAGATCATTTAGTTGAGTCGAAGTAGCAAAGTTAAAATCCTGCGGTCGAAATTTACTGAAAGTATCAAAGGAAAAAACATTCAATATGCAAAACGGCCTGTGTTGTTAAACTGTTTTACTTACTGTGCATTGTCATATATTACACCACAGAATATATTATATGTTGATGTTGTGTTTTTGTATTTGTTTTTTTACTTAGAATCTTAATCTGCAAAGTAACCACAGCTGTCAGACAAATGTGTTGGAGTGAAAAGTACAATATTTCCCTCTAACATGTAATGGAGTATAAAGTAATAAAGTATAATGAGCATAATAAGTACGGTCCTAGTGGCTCATAATTATACTTATGTACAGTACTGACTAACTAAAATATGATAGAAATAAAGAAAGAAAAAACAGGGCCTGTGTACTTTACACAGACGTATACATTCACGTAGTGTACATAACCACCTAGTGTATGTATAGTATGTAAGTAACTTATGATTTTCATTCAGTATTTATTTCAACACCAATTGTATCCTTGTTTTCAACTTCCAGAAACTGTTTGGCTTGAATATAGACATTATATATTGTTGTTGTCCATGTGTATTTATCTATTTCTTTCACCTGCTTGCTTTTACATGATAGTCATATATTCATGTTTCTACTTAGCTTTTACTTGACTATGTGTATGTATCTATTGTTTTCATCTTTTCATCTTCAGCTTCTGCGTAGCAGTCATGTGTTTATGTTTGCTTATTTTTGCTCAGCTTTGTTGTCCTTGTTTTTTTCCATAGGTTCATGTGTATCTTCCTGAACATTGTTACTGGCACTGCGTGTAAATACACTGACAGCCACTAGAACATGACCTGGCCAGTGAAGCCGATCCTGATTCCGGTCCTGGATCGTATTTTCGAAGCTGGAAGTGCCAATTTCCCCACGTCTCCCACGTACCCTAAATGCAGCAGGCACCGTCATAGCCGCCGACCAATCAGATAGCTGCTGAAAGCCCAACTGGGCGGGACTTGTCTTGGCCGGAAAGTCAATGTAACCGTCAGAGCAAAGCACTTTAGTTCGGATTTAACAGTAAGAACATTACAAATCCAGAGATACCGCTATTTTTCAGGTAAGTTCTGCTTTTACATCAGTGTCATACGGCTGTTTTGTAAACTGACTGCTAATGTCGTCAGCTATGTTATTGGCTAACGTAGCTTAGCTGCCGTTTACTAACTAGCTTGATGTAAAAGTAATAACTGTGTAGCTGAAGTTAACAAGCTACCTCCCGTTAGCATGAGAGCTTTGTTTTTGAGGTTAAAGCCGGTCAATTTCATTTAAAGTGACAATACAACTCAAAGTTTAGTTGGACTGTGTTCATTTTTAAAAGCTGGAACCGTAGCCGAATTACTTCATGAAAACATTTCCTATAAACTGGTTTCAGTTTCCAATAAGCAGAAAACAGCTAAGTAGATTTTCTCCAGTACTGAACTTAAGGTCAGTTTTACTTCAGTAAAAGCTTGAGTACGATACTTTCACTTCTAATGAAGTATTTTTAGACTACGGTATTTCTGCTTTTACTTTAAAAAAGGATCAGAATACTTCTTCCACCACTGGATCTTTTGCTTATGTGTAGTTTCAAGTAAAAGTCCTGCAACTATAAGCATTAAAATACACATGAACGTTAAGTACCAAAAGTATAAGCACTCATTATGCAAAATGGCCCATGTCAGAATAATGTCTATTATATTACTGGATCATAATTAGTGATGCATTAATGTGCGATCCTCACTAGTAAAGGTGCTTGTAATTTCAACTACTTTACATGCTGCTTGGTAGCTTAATCAATAATAATATTTCATAATTTATCAGTTGATTTATATATCGAATTAATAATCAGAATCTGCAAAGTAACTAGTAACTAATTCCTTCTGAAATGTAGTGGAGTTGAAGTATAAATTAGCGTAAAATGGAAATACTCAAGTAAAATATAAAGTACATCAGAATTGCTCTTAATTACAGTATTTGAATAACTGTCCTTGGCAATGATGTAATAACAGACGGACAAAGGATGAAGACTTTTGTGGTACTTGTACTTTACTTGAGTAATTCCATGTTTTGCTACTTTATACTTCACTACATTTCAGCGGCAAATATTTTTCCTTTTTACTCCACTACAATTATTTTAGAGCTTTAGCTACTTTGCAGATTCAGATTATTAAAACAAAATATAATCATCAAATAAATTATGATTACATATTAAGATACCCAGATGTATATAAAGAAGTTAAAATTAGCTCCACCTTTACCTGCTACAATAATACAATAATATGGTGTTTAGTATTCTGAAATTGGCCATTCTGCATAATAAGTACTTTTACCTTTGGTACTTCAAGTATATTTTGATGCTGATAATTTTATACTTTTACTCAAGTAAAATTTCGATCGCATTACTATTACAGAGTACTTGTACACCGTGGTATTTCTATTTTTACTTAAGTAAAACTAAAAGTCAGTAATTCCTCCATCCCTGATGGTCAGTAGTGTGCCTGAGTGCTCTGTCGCAGGTCACATTTGGGCACAGACTTTGGACTTGTAAGAATTTGGTTGAGGACAAATTTAGTATCACTAGTTTGCTGTTACTGCAGCTATATTCAGAACGAGCCAGGGCAAGCCAACTTTATTTGTAGAGCGCATGTCAAACACAAAGATATTCAAAGTGATTTACATAATGCATTGAAACATTTTTTTTAAAACAAGAAATAAAGACAAAAACAGCATAAAAGCGTTCAAGTACAAATTAAAGGAACAGAAACCAAAGGCGGATTCTGTCTTCACTCAGGGTATCTGCAGGTCTTCAAAAGTCTTACAAGTTTTTTTTTGTGCCTGCTGTGGGCAGTATTGTTATGAAATTATTTTGTATGTGATTTTAGCAAAAACTGGCTGAAAAATCTCCAGTATTATTGTTCCAGAGGTCTGAGTTTAGCATGTGGACCTCAAATGTATTATTTTTTTACTTTTATCAATTAACCCCTCTGTCCTTCCATCCATCCATTTTCTGTTGCTTATCCAGGCCCAGGTCATTTTTAAAGATATTATTAGTAGGGCTGCAACTAACAATTATTTTCATTATTGATTAATATGCTGATCATTTCGTCAATCAATCAATTAAACCTTTATTCTATGAAACATAAAAAGACTGTGGCCTTCAGAGCGTATTCAAGTGTCGGACCAACTGTCCAGAACTCAATTAATTGTTCATATTCAGTTTACTATCAAGCAGCAAATTCTTCCATTTTAGAAGCTGAAATCAGGGAGTGTTTGACATTTGTTCATTAGTGTTGCTTGAAAAATGACTGAAATGATTAATCAGTTATCAAAATAGTTGTTATTTTTCTGTCAATTTACTGATCAATTAATCGACTAATCAGTTCAGCTGTAATTATTAGGAATCACTGTTATACACAGCTGGAAAGTATTGACAAAAGTGTGGTACAAATGTCAATACATGCATCCGCCTGCTGAATAATTTTAGGCCCCATCGTCCCTACTGGTTGTCACTGATATCTTGTTTTTGACATTATGATCGAGAACAGGTATTAAACTCTATTCCATGTGGTATTAAAAAGTCTTAACCTGCAGAAACCCTGTTCACTCTTAACCCTTAAGTCAGATGAAGTGAGGGCAACCTTCAGTGAGCAATTTTCATTGTTTAGTTTTAACAACTTTATATAATGTTATATAACGTTTATCAACAATGCATGTTTTATAAGATGATCCATATGATTTATTTGTAAAATTAATATTTCCAACGCAACTAATGAAATTAATGTAGTGGAGTAAAAGGTAGATTATTTCTCAGAAATGTAATTGTATAAAATGGCAACATTCAAATAAAGTAAAAGATTGTACTTAAAGCTGCTCTAATCAATATTCATATATTACTAACGGACTATGTGTAATGTGAAAGGTGTTGATCATAGTGACGAATCAACAGATAATTATCTGCAACTGCAAAAACAGAGCTAAAAGAGAGTGAATTCTGGACTTAGATTCATCAGGTTGACGCAAAGACCAGATCAAGAGGAAGGATCCTGTTGCTCTGTAACTGCTGGATGTGCTTAGTTACATTACACCACTGTAAATGGCCCCTAAAACAAGTGACTGTGAGCTGTATGCATTTGTGTGCATGTCCGTGTTTGTGGGAATCAATCAGTCCGCAAATGTTCATTTCACAGGTCCTTGCTGCAGTCTGATGGATTCATGAGAACATCCAAGAGAGCAGAGTCTGTTCAGTACCATCATGGCCCTTGCTGAGGAGCAGCCTGAGAAGTAAGACCCCACCCCCTGAGTCCGTGTCACATCAGGGTTATTGCACCATTTCATCCTGCCGTGATTTATTATTTTCGTAGATTTCAGAAACACAGTTAAACTTGGAGCTCATTCATATTAAGTCATTATAGTTCTTAAAGTTAAACTCAACGGATTTAAGTATGTAGCCTTTAGTGTGTCCAGAGGGAACCCCCTCTCTGCTACAGGCTACAGGCTCCGGCAAACATGAGCACCCACTAGCGATACACACCCTACTCACTGAACCGAACTGTTGGTGGTCGAGTTGCATTGTGGGTAATGTAGGCGCCAGATTTGACGAGGAAGAAGATTGTGAGGAATAAAATATCTCTGGTTCTGTTGCATCGATTTTGAGCCCCTTTTTTAAAACTTTCCCTCATGAGTCTGACAGTGTTACAGGAGTGCAATGCTAAATCAGGTAAAGTAATAACTCTTTTGAGTCAAACTGCGGAGAAAGGAAGACTATCTGTACGTGACTTGTACAACAGGTCTACACCACTCATGAATTGTGTTAAGTGTGTTAAGGCCCCTTTATACCCGTGATTATGGGCTGTCTGAGACGTATGTTTACAGTTGTGAGGAACAAGTGGTCAAATCTTTTGCTGGTCAATCCAAAACCGATGTCCTGGATCTCAGTGTAAGACACATCCACCGACACATCCACCGATTTGGCGACCAAAAACATCCAGCGGCAAAATTCAGACGGTGTCAGAAATATAGGACCGAATTCTCACAGTGTGCCTGCTGCTAGATCCCACGTCTACGAATCAACCAATCAGAACACGAGGTGACTCTGGCATAGAACAAAACTTTTAGGGGTTGTGATTGGTTCCTGCTATAAGCCCAGGGAGCGCTGGAGCTTTCGATGGTTAAAGTTCTGTTCACAATTGAGCGTTTCTCACCGAAACTGATTGTGTGTATCCACGAGGTTGAACATGTTGAATGCATTTCCTTCCCTGTAAAACAATCTTTTAAAGAAAAAAAAATTAAATCCAGCATTGCTCAGGTTCATGTTTACTAGCTTGCAAGCTGCCTCTTCCCTGACTTTGATGGTGCATCGTTGTGTTTTCTTGGTGTGTTACTGTAAACTACAGACCAGTGTGTAACCACTGGTCACCCGCATAAGCCGCCGCATGTGTGTCCTGATGCATGAGATAAACAAAAGACAGGGAACTCCACCAGGAACCTTTAATGTTGCCTCTTAGTAACACAGTCTACCGTAGTGCTGCGTGTGTTTGTTTCATAATTAGAATGACATGCTCAGTAACGACACACATTGCTCCATAGGCAGTTAGTAAAACACTGTTTCCATCTTTGTGTTCGTGTGTGCGCGTGTGTGTGTGTGTGCACGCGTGCGTGTTCGTGCTATCCAGACACTGTTGGGTGTGTTTTGCCACCGAGAGAGATGACCACAGTGCAGAGTGGGTGAGCCCCTGCAGGTGTAAGGGCTGCACTAAATGGATCCACCAGTCCTGTCTGCAGCGCTGGATGGACGAAAAGCAGAAGGGGAACAGCGGAGGAGCAGTCAACTGTCCACAATGTGGAACTGAATACCATGTTATCTTCCCCAAGATGGGTGAGTTTCTGGCGTCCGAGCCCACTGGTTCCTACTGAAGACGTGAATCTTTGGACACAACTCACAAATCTACAGTTTCATTTTTAAAAAATGATGAGTAATTCCCCAAAACAGCTGCTCACTGTAGTTTTTAGCAAACAAGCACAATAGTTTTTGGACAGCGATGGAGCTCTGTGACACGTAAAGAAAAACGTAGGATATGACTGATTCTCTAAGTGACTGTGTGGTTTCTTGTCTCTCCTCAGGCCCGTTGGTGTATTTCCTGCAGCAGGTAGACAGAGCTCTGTCACGGGCCAGTCCCTTCGCTGCTGTCGGGGTGGTTGTCGGGACGGTGTACTGGTCAGCCGTCACATACGGAGCCGTGACTGTCATGCAGGTCCGCAGAGCTATTAATAAACTGCACGGAAAGAATATAAAACCAGAGAGCGTCGTAGTCTGCAGTAGCTTCACCTCTTTATGTTTTCCCGCGCAGGTTGTGGGTCATAAGAAGGGGCTGTATGCGATGGAACGCGCTGACCCACTGTTCCTGTTGTTGGGTCTGCCCACCATCCCCGTGGTGTTGGTCCTGGGAAAGATGATCCGCTGGGAGGACTATATAGTGAGACTGTGGCAGAGATACTCCTACAAATGCACGGTCCCGACAGGTATATAAACACACACATACATCCCGTATGGCATAATGTACACTTCAGTGTACCTTTCAACCGTGACAAAAAAAATGTTGTACTACTACTACTACTACTACTACTACTACTAACAATAATAATAATAATAATAATAATAATAATGATTATTATTATTGCTATTGTTATTGTTATTATTATTAATGACGATTTAATAATACAAATGATTATCATGTGAACTGTTGAGGAAAATGAATTTGAAAAAGGAAATCACTTAATCTTCAGGTGTTTCCAAAGCCCCCTGATTTTATTTAAACGTAAAATAAATCTAAAAAGCAAAAACATTCAACATCATGCAGTAACAGTGATCGGATAATATCATACAAGGTAGTTTATGCACAAATTAAAAATTGAGTCCTGACCAGACCGTCTGTTTTACCCCAGGTAACAACCGTTACCTGCCCCGTGTCCCTGTTGAGGGGCCCAGTGCAGGAGATCACCTCTCGGTGTCCAGGACTCTGTGTGGAGCTCTCGTCTTTCCCTCCATCGCCAGTCTGGTTGGAAGGCTGCTGTTTCGACAGGTCTCCTCTAATCTGCAGCGCACAATACTGGTGAATATACCTTATGTACTGTATATTTGAGGGTAGAAACGCCCTGTATTTTGCTCGATAAAGGTTGTATCCTAATAATCCAGTCTAGCGTGATTGAAAGCTGTCGTATTGGGGTTAATTAATACATAAAGTCAGCAAAAACATGCAGGGCTCTGTTTACGTGGTGCCACTACAACCAGCACAACCAGTTCTCTCTACAGTTTGGTATTTGTCCAAAGTCAAATCAGCTGGTAACTAGGTGGTTTTATCAAATACAGCAAAGTAAATACTTGGAGCAAATGTGGATGAATAATGGATAATTGCTTAAAAATGTAAATAAAGTATTTAATTAATCACTATAGAACTGAACCGATTACCCGATTAATTGATTAGTCAGTCAGCAGAAAAACAATCACCAACTAGGTTGATCATCAAAATAGTCACTTTATTTTTAAGCAGAATTACCAAACAGTCTCTACTTCTCCTATGTGCGCTTTTCCTGCTTTTCTCTGTTTTCATTCGTTGTAAACTGAGTCTCTTTGGGTTTTAAACTGTTTGGACACAATTTTTTGACATTTCATAGACTAACTGATTCATGGAGAAAATAATCAGCAGGTTGATCATAAAAATAATCTTCAGTTGCATCCTTCAACTAGTGGATGTGTTTAAATTGGCTTCAAAAACTAATATTTAATGTGGCTACAACAGGAACATCTGTACCCTCAAATGAATGCGTGATTTTTACAGTACCTGTCGTCCGCCGCTGCTTTATACCCAATGAAAAGTGTCTCCTTCAGCTCATTAAATCCCTGCAGCCTCTGAAGGCAGCAGGACACGTGTTGATACATCTGCAGCCTCTGATTTGCGAAGTGCCGTGACAATACACACGGCTGTCCACTTACCTTCATTAAATCCCCTGAAAGTGACACCGGGCTTTTGCAGGATAAACACACACATCAGACTGGTCGGCTATAAGTCGGTATTCTGTTGTTTACGCGGGACTCATCAGATTACCGGAGCTCATTAGTCCAGTGCACCACAGCTTCCTTTCCTGCTTTCCTACCTTGAGGGGTGTTTCATGTTTTATTCTGTAAAGCACTTTGAATTGCCTTCTCTCTGACTGGTGCTATATAAATAAACGTGCCTTGCCTTTTCGAATTGCAGTGCAAAAACTAGTGTATCACATCCGTTACAACGTGATCTGACCATTCATGACGTGAGACACAGTAGAACTAAGACTGAGAATCGAGTCGCGGTTGGACAACAGTGTGATCTCTGGAGAAGCCCTCAGCTGTTTTAGAGCAATGAGACTGATACTGCGATTGGCCGAGAGCGCATTTATTTATCAACGCTCCCTCTGATCTACGTTCAACTTCGTCCAGCTCTTTTGCACTTTGCTCCACTGCACCTACATGAACCAAAAGAGCAGGTGGGGAGACGCAGTCTGTGCAGCTAACATCTACTGCTTTGTGCTGGTGATTGAATTTGCCCCAAAGAAACGGGGCCCTCGGTTAGGCAACTGTGCTATTTAATTACTCATGTAGAGTCTCGTATTTGGACCAGAAGTCACTCAGTTTCAGAAGCACATTATCGGGCCATTGTTTTTTTTCATCGATTATAGCCGACACCATTCTGTCCTCCTCTTTCCCCACAGGGTGGCATCGCGTTTGTGTTGATCAAGGGAGTCCTGAAGGTGTATTTCAAACAGCAGCAGTACATCATGCAGGCCAACAGACACATCCTCAACTACCCTGAAAGGAACGGAGATGGACAGAATGAAGGTGGAGAGGAGGACACAGAGGACAGTGGAAACGAGTAGTTTTATTAATGTGGATAGAGCCAGAGATGATGGTACAAAACAAAATAAATTTTACCACAAAACTCGATGCAGAACTCAGGTGGGTGCTATTGTAGATGAGGAGAGCGGTGTCGATGGGAGTGGGTGTGTTTGGTAAAAATGAATTAGCTTGATCTACCTGACGTGGAAATAATGAAATGGGGGGGGTGCTGCGTGAGGGGATTCAGAGTCAAAAAAGGTCCTTCTCAGAGTCATAACTTGGTCAGATCTGAACACACAGACATGAGGCACATGTTGCTATGATGATTCAGTCTGACTTCCACCTCCTGAGGAAATGATTATCTCCGATGTCCCTCCAGAATAAACTTCCAGAAATCCGCCTTGAAATGATTTTAGAAAGAGAGAGGATGCAGAACTTGCCTGAGAATCGTCAGGTTTTTAAGTTTTCCTCAGTATCACATTAATCCAGTGATAGCTGTCTGTACATTCATGGCTACACTACAAACAGGAACTGATCACAGTGGATTCAGCTTCAACTTTCAATGGGGATAATTTGACAAATATAGAAAAAAAAAAAGGGCTCAAAGAAGAATAGCAGGACTGACCTGTAGCTGGCTTTTATGGGGTCTTGCTCTCCTGATTGTTTTAATTTTTTCTGCCGTCATATTGGTTCCCAGACAGGCCTATATGTTGGTGTTTCCATCATTAGCAAAAGCACTTTTGACATGCCCCATTTCCACACTAAAGTCAAATTTCACACTGAGCTGATTCAGAAAAAAAAAGAAGAGAGAAAAAACTCAAGAGATTCACGGTAAAATACAAGGACGGGATTTAAATGTGAGCAGAAGCAGCCAGTCTACAGAAAAACAGGAGGTCATTGTGGCTGTAATTATTACTGGGGTGGGGGTGAAAGACTTTTGACATTTGATCCGGATGGAAATAATATCAATGACAAGAGCTGGTAATGTTCAAACCACCCTACCTCCGCTAGAGACGTAAATCCAGTCTGAATGGGGCTGAAGTCAACTCTCCGCAGAGTATTAAACTATAACACGAGGGCCACGTCATAATTCGCTGGACTGCAGTGTACTACCTGCTGACACTTCCCAGCTCTAACGCCACTTTATTGCATGTGTTTTTTAAAATCTGACTGTTTTTCTACTAACTATTCTCAAACGGACTGTTTCATAAAAAAGTGTTGGTGCTGTTAGTAAACGCAATCAGGTGACCTACAACTTTCAACACACACAGGCAAATCAGTTCCACCTAAGCGCTGTGATACCTTTTTTAATAGTTTGCACCAGACCTGCTGAATCAGAATTGCTTGCAGCCTGAAGTGTAGGGTGATACAGGGATACAGCCAGTAGAATGGAGACTCAAACCAGTCAAACATTTCGTCGTTTTATTTGACAATGTGAGCAGGGTGTGGTTCTTGGGTGAACGTTTTCACTTGTTGCACTTGCTCTTGAGGCACAGCTAACCCCGGGGTTAAGACCCCACGTGGCCATTTGATATGCGGACGAGATCAAAGGAGATTAAAATTTGTTTGGAATTTGTTTGTTAAAAATAAAAGACTTGTCGTTGGTATGGAGCTCTCGATGTTCTTGACAATAGAGTTTAAAAAATGCCATGTTCAAATTCATTTCTAATTATCGGGGTCAAAAACAAAAAAGGAGCTCCTGGGCCAGATAAGGTTGAGAAAGTATTCGTTTTCTCTGAAAACTGTGTCCTCTGCTTTTGCCAAATGAACACGCTCTGGTCTTTCCTTGCAGTCAGTGTATGTGTACTGTGGATTAAAAGGAGCTTTTATCTTATATCTTGGGGAATGATTTGTTTAATAAAGCTGATTGTAAAACAAATTTTTCAGTCTCTTTTATTCTACATTTACTCAAGTACTGCACTTAAGAACAACTTTGTAGAACTTGTACTTGACTCGAGTATTTCCATCCCACTATGCTACTTATACTTCTCGCTCAACTACTTTTATCCGACAGCCGTAATAACTTTGCTGATTCAAATTATTCATAGAAAATATAATCAGCTAATAACTTAAGATGTGATGTTATAGATTAGGCTCCCTGGCAGTGTATGAGGAAGTCACAAATAGCCCCATCAGCTGCAACAGCAAAGCATTAATGCATCCAATGATATACTGTATGTAATTCTGGAATGGGCTTCTTCATAACGACTACTTTTACTTTTCTTACTTTGAGTGTATTTTTATGCGCTTAGTAACGTACTTTTACTGAAGAAGGATTTTGAATGTGAATATGAACAGTGGCAATTCCACTATTACTTGAGTGAAAGAGCTGAGTCTCTCATCTGCTGCTGGTGTCAAAACTGGTTTGGGCGATTTTTTTTTTTTTTTTAATTAGAAAATTAGTATGAGAATATTAAGCACTGAACCAGATGAGACAAGTTCCTTCAGGTGGGTCGGCTTTGTTACCTGGACTTTCCACATTCAAATGGGAATGGAGGGAGAAAAACAATTAAAACAAAAACAAAAAAAGAATAAACACTTGGATCTTGGAGCTCATTTTCCCTTTTTTGTTATTTTCCTTTTTCCATCACAAATTTGAAATTTAAAGTCGTCGGCTTGAGCTTTTAATTTTCGCATTTCTCTTTTTGCTTTTCCTCTGGATTTTTTCAATGAGACAGAGGGTGTCGATGTAATTTTAAAAAACCTTTTAACCAGGTCGTTGAATTTTTTGTGAAAAATATCAGTCAAAATAATATTCAATTATTATTCTAAGATGAACATTTTATATTTGTTAAAACACGTCTGAGGGGAATGTTTACGTCTTCTGTCATTGTTTGTGTATGTGTGTGTTTCTGTGTCTTAGAAAATTGTTAAAGTCATCAGCAGACCATCTATAGCAGACTGGTATTAACTTGCTGTGAGAGAGGAGCTGGTTAAGCAACCTCCTGTTTCAATAATGGAGTGTGTATTGTTCTGTTATAGATTATATTATATAAAGTAATATATGATATATTACACAACATCTTATATTTAATCTACAGTATAGTGGTCGGAGTGTACATTGAAGAGACTGGAGGAAAATAAAAAATAAAAATATTGATTTATTTACTGATCCTCAACGGAGATGTGGAGGTCCCGCCCACTGGGCTTACTGATTGGCTGTTTTGTTTCATCCGAACAGCCGATTGGCTAATTCGGCTGCACCGAGCGATCGAGCAGAGTCAGGAAGGAGAAAGCGGGGAAAGAAGTGCCTGTTGCCAAAATAACAAAAACAAAACATGTATTTTGGAAGAAACTCGCATCATTTGACGGTTTAATCGAGATTATTTGGCCATGAGAAGAGTCACACTGTTTGTCAACGGAACCTCCACAAATGGGAAGGTAAGATGAGAAAGAGACAACGGGGAACTAGGTGTTGGTTAGCGTCCGCAGCCTGTATCCATGCTAGTCAAAATGGCTAGTTCGCCTCGGTGGTAGGAGCTCATGTCAAACATTTAGTCTAATGCACGGTGCCGCGGTGTGTCATCGGCGTTACCATACAGGTGGTGGCCGTGTACGGCTCCCTGGAGGATTTACTGTCCGTGGCCAGTTCGAAACTGGGAATAAGAGCCTCTAGTGTTTACAACGGGAACGGCGGCCTGATCGACGACATTGCGCTGATCAGGTAAAGGCGGACGGACTGCGGCGTCGTGTTCACTGGCTCAGCTCGTTCCGCCGTGGTAGTAAACGCTGTGTGTCTCCGTTCCTGGCAGAGACGACGATGTGCTGTACGTATCGGAGGGAGACTCGTCCGAAGGTAAGAGGAAGCATTCAGACGCTTTAAAAATACCGACACCGACGATGTGAGGAAACTCCGTTACAGGTAAAAAGTCCTGCATTCAGTCACTTATCAGACACTTGTCAGCAGTAAAAGTACACACAAGTTTTACCGGCTTCACTAGTTTAACTATCAGCAGTAAAAGTACAAAAGTTTTACCAGCTTCACTAGTTTAACCAGCTTCACTAGTTTAACTATCAGCAGTAAAAGTACACAAGTTTAACCGGCTTCACTAGTTTAACTATCAGCAGTAAAAGTACACAAGTTTTACCAGCTTCACTAGTTTAACCAGCTTCAGTAGTTTAACTATCAAAAGTAAAAGTACGAAAGTTTAACCAGCTTCACTAGTTTAACCAGCTTCACTAGTTTAACTATCGGCAGTAAAAGTACAAAAGTTTAACCAGCTTCACTAGTTTAACTATCAAAAGTAAAAGTACACAAGTTTTACCAGCTTCACTAGTTTAACCAGCTTCACTAGTTTAACTATCAGCAGTAAAAGTACACAAGTTTTACCAGCTTCACTAGTTTAACCAGCTTCACTAGTTTAACTATCAGCAGTAAAAGTACACAAGTTTTACCAGCTTCACTAGTTTAACTATCAAAAGTAAAAGTACACAAGTTCTACCGGCTTCACTAGTTTAACTATCAAAAGTAAAAGTACACAAGTTCTACCAGCTTCACTAGTTTAACTATCAAAAGTAAAAGTACACAAGTTCTACCAGCTTCACTAGTTTAACTATCAAAAGTAAAAGTACACAAGTTCTACCAGCTTCACTAGTTTAACTATCAAAAGTAAAAGTACACAAGTTCTACCAGCTTCACTAGTTTAACTATCAAAAGTAAAAGTACAACATTTTAACCAGCTTCACTAGTTTAACTATCAGCAGTAAAAGTACACAAGTTTTACCAGTTTCACTAGTTTAACTATCAGCAGTAAAAGTACAAAAGTTTTACCAGCTTCACTAGTTTAACTATCAAAAGTAAAAGTACACAAGTTCTACCAGCTTCACTAGTTTAACCAGCTTCACTAGTTTAACTATCAGCAGTAAAAGTACAAAAGTTTTACCAGCTTCACTAGTTTAACTATCAAAAGTAAAAGTACACAAGTTCTACCAGCTTCACTAGTTTAACTATCAGCAGTAAAAGTACAACATTTTAACCAGCTTCACTAGTTTAACTATCAGCAGTAAAAGTACACAAGTTTAACCAGCTTCACTAGTTTAACTATCAGCAGTAAAAGTACACAAGTTTAACCAGCTTCACTAGTTTAACTATCAGCAGTAAAAGTACACAAGTTTAACCAGCTTCACTAGTTTAACCAGCTTCACTAGTTTAACTATCAAAAGTAAAAGTACACAAGTTTAACCAGCTTCACTAGTTTAACTATCAAAATAAAAGTACACAAGTTTTACCAGTTTCACTAGTTTAACTATCTATAGTAAAAGTACACAAGTTTTACCAGCTTCACTAGTTTAACTATCTATAGTAAAAGTACACAAGTTTAACCAGCTTCACTAGTTTAACTATCAAAAATAAAAGTACACAAGTTTAACCAGCTTCACTAGTTTAACTATCAGCAGTAAAAGTACACAAGTTTAACCAGCTTCACTAGTTTAACTATCAAAAATAAAAGTACACAAGTTTTACTAGTTTCACTAGTTTAACCAGCTTCACTAGTTTAACTATCAGCAGTAAAAGTACACAAGTTCTACCAGCTTCACTAGTTTAACTATCAAAAATAAAAGTACACAAGTTTAACCAGCTTCACTAGTTTAACTATCTATAGTAAAAGTACACAAGTTTAACCAGCTTCACTAGTTTAAAAAGTACACAAGTTTAACCAGCTTCACTAGTTTAACTATCAGCAGTAAAAGTACACAAGTTCTACCAGCTTCACTAGTTTAACTATCAGCAGTAAAAGTACACAAGTCACTAGTTTAACTATCAGTAAAAGTACACAAGTTTAACCAGCTTCACTAGTTTAACTATCAGCAGTAAAAGTACACAAGTTTTACCAGCTTCACTAGTTTAACTATCAAAAGTAAAAGCTAGTTTAACTATCAGCAGTAAAAGTACACAAGTTTAACCAGCTTCACTAGTTTAACTATCAAAAGTAAAAGTACACAAGTTCTACCAGCTTCACTAGTTTAACTATCAGCAGTAAAAGTACACAAGTTTTACCAGCTTCACTAGTTTAACTATCAGCAGTAAAAGTACAAAAGTTTAACCAGCTTCACTAGTTTAACTATCAGCAGTAAAAGTACACAAGTTCTACCAGCTTCACTAGTTTAACTATCAGCAGTAAAAGTACACAAGTTTAACCAGCTTCACTAGTTTAACTATCAAAAGTAAAAGTACACAAGTTTAACCAGCTTCACTAGTTTAACTATCAGCAGTAAAAGTACACAAGTTTAACCAGCTTCACTAGTTTAACTATCAGCAGTAAAAGTACACAAGTTTAACCAGCTTCACTAGTTTAACTATCAGCAGTAAAAGTACACAAGTTTAACCAGCTTCACTAGTTTAACTATCAAAAGTAAAAGTACACAAGTTTAACCAGCTTCACTAGTTTAACTATCAAAAGTAAAAGTACACACGTTTTACCAGCTTCACTAGTTTAACTATCAAAAGTAAAAGTACACAAGTTTAACCAGCTTCACTAGTTTAACTATCAAAAATAAAAGTACACAAGTTTTACCAGCTTCACTAGTTTAACTATCAAAATAAAAGTACACAAGTTTTACCAGTTTCACTAGTTTAACTATCAGCAGTAAAAGTACACAAGTTTAACTAGCTTCACTAGTTTAACTATCTATAGTAAAAGTACACAAGTTTAACCAGCTTCACTAGTTTAACCAGCTTCACTAGTTTAACTATCTATAGTAAAAGTACACAAGTTTAACCAGCTTCACTAGTTTAACTATCAAAAATAAAAGTACACAAGTTTTACCAGTTTCACTAGTTTAACTATCAAAAGTAAAAGTACACACGTTTTACCAGCTTCACTAGTTTAACTATCTATAGTAAAAGTACACAAGTTTTACCAGCTTCACTAGTTTAACTATCTATAGTAAAAGTACACAAGTTTAACCAGCTTCACTAGTTTAACTATCTATAGTAAAAGTACACAAGTTTAACCAGCTTCACTAGTTTAACTATCAAAAGTAAAAGTACACAAGTTTTACCAGCTTCACTAGTTTAACTATCAAAAGTAAAAGTACACTAGTTTTACTAGCAAGAAGTACCTCAAGATCAAAACCAGAAGTCAGTTAAACAGCAGCGGCGTACCAAAAACCAACAGTGACGAGGAGTGACGCACCATCAGCCATTTTGATCTTGGCATCAGTCTGGTCAGTTTCCTTCACCGTGTCCCAGTCACCTGCAGTGACTCTACCTGTGTGTGTGTGTGTGTGTGTGTGTGTGTGTAGATCCTCAGGATGACCTCACAGATCCTGAGAGGGGTCAGACTCACACCGATTGGCTGACGCTCAACGTCGGTGGACGCTGCTTCACCACCACGAGGTAAATACGGCTGCTGTGCATGGAGGCCTGTGAGCTTTAAGCTGCGGTTTCACTTTGCTTAAACAAAACCTGCAAAGAACTGGGCATTAGTGGAACATGACTGCCTTCTCTAACGGTATGGTTTTATTGTAAATAGGCTGCGTTTGTGTGTGTTTCCCCAGGAGCACCCTGGTCAGTAAAGAGCCCGAGAGTATGTTGGCCCACATGTTCAGGGAGAAAGGTGACACGTGACTTTTTAATCTCTTTAGCTGAAGGGAAACGATGCATCTCTTTGTTTTGCTTCAGGTCTGTCCCTGTTCATTTTGTATTTAATTCAGATGTCTGGGGGAACAAGCAGGACGCTCAGGGGGCGTACCTGATAGACCGCAGTCCAGACTACTTTGAACCCATTCTGAATTATCTGAGACATGGACAGCTCATCATCAATGAGGGGATCAACCCACTGGGTATTAGAGACGCACTTTCACACATGTTAACACGTCCCAGATTACCGTGCTTTCTTACCTTCCTTACTCTCGCTGCAGGTGTGCTGGAAGAGGCTCGGTTCTTCGGTATTGAACAGCTGGCTGAGCAGCTGGGGACCCTCATAAAGGTGTGCGAGGGGAACCCAGACATTTTGCTGAATGAAATGTGTATTCAGTGCCAGCAGCAGCTTGACATGTGTCTCTCCTGTACAGTCCTCCCAGCCGCCTGACGACCATTCTCCTCTGACCCGCAAGGAGTTCATTAGATTCCTGTTGGCCACGACGACCAAGTCAGAGCTGCGGTGTCAGGTACACGGAAGATAAACACACACAGGCACAAATGTCCTTCCAGATAAGACACGGGAAGTATATGTTTGAATGCAGGTTTAATACATGAAAGACTTTAAGACAAGATATAAAATAAACCACAGGTGGTATAAAAAAAGACACATAAATAGGGTTTTGAAAATAATAAAAGAAAATTGAAAATAAAAATAAGCTAACGTTGAATAAAACGGATCAAAGTAAAGAGAGCTGCAGCAGAGCAAAGACGCTAAATGCTGGGAGGTCTGAACAGCTCGTAATGTAGCGCTACATCAGCCCTAAATAGAAGCTCAAAGTGAAACACACGCACAGTCCCTCAGACGCTCTGTATGTCTGTGATCCTACAGGGTCTGAACTTTAACGGTGCAGATCTGTCCCGTCTGGATCTGCGCTACATCAACTTTAAGATGGCCAACCTGAGAGGAGCCAACCTGACCCACGCCAACCTGAGCGGGGCAAACCTGGAGAGAGCAGACCTGTCCATGGCGTGTCTCGATGTGAGTCGCGTTTGGTTCGTCATCGCTTAGCTCAGATCAGCATTTAATACCAGATTTGAAACACGTCCCAGACTAAGCTCAGCGTTACCTACTCTCGGGGTATCTGCCTCTACTGAGTACTGATCTGACACCAGTGCTTTCTTTGCAGCATATGTAGTGGATGGATGGGAACCACTGGTCTCATTCTTGTGGAAGTTAAAATGAGGCTGTAACTGTAAAACATAACTTATCAACTACTAATGGAAATGTTCTGACACATTCGTCCTTTTTGCACATTTGAATGATATTGTTTTAGAGTTTTTGATATTGTGTCGTTACAAAGCGTCGGCCTCAGTAAAATGTTTACCATATCCTGACCTGACACACAATCACATTCAATCTGTATCTGTATGTCTTCATCTCCCCTCGTCACCTGTGTGTGGCTCCATCTTTTTTCTTTTTGATTTTCTTTTTTTATTCTACTTCAGTTGCTGAAAGTTAATCATTTGTAACATCAGTCCTTGTTTTCTGAACATGTAATAAAAACCAACAGTCACTGCGTCCATGCCAGGTTTCAAGACAACCCTCTGACAAAAACTGCAGAAAATATTCTTTTTAGAAAAATGATATTGAGCCAGTTGTTGCTCACATGAATAAATAGCAAATAGCAGATTAGGAGTTCCACAGTAAGGCCTCACTGACTTTACATTAAAATGCATTTATTGTGAGGCACATTCAGGAAGTAGTGAGTATCATTAGCAGCTTGTCAAAATTAGCTCGACTGCAGCAAATGATCAGAGCCCAAAAGACAATTTGAAAGAATTTAATGTTGATGTGGCCAATTCCTGATCCACTTAAAATGTCAGTATCGGGGTCGGGACTGATCCAGTGGAGCGAATCGGAGCATCAACACTAAGCTTCTTCATGTTGTTTTTATACCCACCTCTGTCCACACCAAAACTCCTGAGCAACAGTAAAACAGCTAAATCTGGTGTGTGTGTGTGTGTGTGTGTGTGTGTGTGTGTGTGTGTGTGTGTGTGTGTGTGTGTGTGTGTGTGTGTGTGTGTGTTGCAGGGAGCCAATCTGCAGGGAGTGAAGATGCTGTGTACCAACGCTGAAGGAGCTTCACTCAGAAGCTGTAATTTCGAGGATCCTGCTGGAATCAAAGCCAATCTGGAGGGTGAAGCCGCCAATCACACTTCATCTTTAGCTTAAACCCACCTAAATCAAGTTTACGTTGAACTTGCATGTGAACGTGCGCGTTTACGTTCTCAGGGGCAAACCTGAAGGGTGTGGACATGGAGGGAAGTCAGATGACGGGGATCAACCTGAGGGTGGCCACACTGAAAAACGCCAAACTGAAGAACTGCAATCTGAGAGGAGCTACACTGGCCGGGACGGACCTGGAGGTGAGAACACACACACACACACACACAATACCAAAACAGAGTAGGCCGACATCAGTCACAGACTACAAGTAGCCAAGAGCGATTATCCACCTGATACGCCACGGACAAATAAAACACGTTAGTGGAAACCTTTTTAAAACTAGTTAAAACATACACACGATTGTAGCTGCTGGGATTTAAAGCAGCTATAACTGATATTTTTAAAATGAAAATGTATCAAATAACAGTGGAAAACAAAATGACAATGTGAGAGGCGTCTGTGGTGGTGATGAACCTAAAGAGAATTATCAGCTGAACCTGCAGCTTCCCTCGGCTTCACTGAGCTTTACAGTGAGCCTCAGCTCGTTGTTTCTGTCTGGACCTCAGCTTTACTGCTCTGGTTCACTCTCCCCACTCTCGTACGGCAGGCAGATGTTTTCAGAAAAAACAGCTGTAAAAAGCCTCTGTCCACTGACTGCTCAGCAGCAAACAGCAGACAGACACCAGTCAGAGACCAGCTGGTGAACCTAGCGGAGCATTTAGCAGCTAAAGAGCCAGATGTTTCCCTCGGGAGCTGGTGGAGACCAAAACCAGAGCTAATAGAAGAGGGCGTACTGGATTCATTGGGTGGCTAACAAGTTCACCATACCACCTTAAAGGTGATGACATTTCAACGCTGAATCTCCGAAGCCCATTTTGTATTTGTTTGTTTAACGATATAAGGACGGGATATAACCCTTCACTCACAGGTTTTCCATCTCTCACCACTTTAAAATCCCATCTTGAGACCAACATTTTTTTAGAATTGCATTTGAGTCCTTGTATTTATTAATATGGCTGCTTTAATTTAGTCTGTTACAGTTATTTTACCTATTTATTTTTGTTCCTAATTATTTAATTGTATTTAAATTTCTCTGTAAAGCACTTTGGTCAACACATGTTTTTAAATGTGCCCTATAAATAATTTGACTTGGGTCTTAAGGACTTTTATTTTGGAGTGACAATAACTGATATTTTGCATATAGACTCTGTCGTGCTACCAGACTTCGAACAAATGTATCAATTAGTCTATATTTAATATTTATCTATATAGTCTATATTTTTTTAGCATCTGTACACATGCCAGCGGCTGCATCAAATTTCTGTGCTTGGATTTTGAGGTTTTCAGTTGGTCTTAGGTCCTAGGACCCTCTGAAAACCTCCTAGATCTAAGGTCTGTGGTACACTCAGGTCTTTTAATCTATTTCTCCAGAACTGTGACTTATCAGGATGTGATCTTCAGGAGGCAAACCTGAGAGGCTCCAATGTGAAGGGAGCCATCTTTGAGGAGATGCTGACTCCTCTGCACATGTCTCAGAGCGTGCGGTAAAACACCACAGTCTTCCACCTGGTGCTTTACATCACAACATACACTGCCAGTGCTATGGAGAGAAATTAGTCCTAATACTAGTCACTAATGCGCGTTTCGTGGTCCACAAGTAAAAACGAGAACATTTGTGAGTAAGTTATGGTGTTCACACACGTGTCTGTGAAATATTCTGCCTCGACTGCAATCAACAACTATTTTCAGGGTCTGTAATAATTGATTAGTTATTTAGTACAATAACATTTTCAAAGATCGTGAAAAATGCCTGTTACAACTTCTTCAGATGTCGTTTTTTTTCTGACCCTCAGTCCAAAACCCAAAGATACTCAGTTGATGATGATAAATAAAAGCAAATAATCATATTTGAGAAGCTAGGTAGGGAAATTGCTCATTGATTTTCTTTCTATCAACTCACTGATTGATGGGCTAATTCTTTCAGCTCTAAATTCTAAAAATAAATCCAACCCAACTTGAATAAATGTCAGTATTCTACATACAATATATTACCAACTTATTGTTTATTGATCGATAACATTTGGTTTTGAAACGCTTCCGGTGTCTATGAATTAGGGTCCCAGTCATGTCCTTAGTCTTCTCATATTGTGTATCTGCCGACGCTGAGTCTGGTCAGATGCTTATATTTACCTAAACCATGAAACAACAGCTGTAGATACTAAATCTGACACATCTTATTTTACATGAGCTACTTGATCCAAATACTGTTCAATACAGTCATTGAACATGAAGGATATTGCACAAAATATTAAATATGATGTTTCTGTTTGACTGGACGTGTATCTGTCCAGTTACTTTTCAACCCCTGAAACTTTGGGCTCTGTGTGTTAGATACTGTATCTCCCACACGGTTCTTTCTACCTTGACGCACACCGAGTCAAATCAAAGCCGAGACTTGTTACTGTAATGTAGTTTCCATCATTGTATTTCAAATTGAATTTGCTGAAGAGCAGAGCCTGAAGAACAAAAAAATGTGCAGTCTATTTCGGGTTGTCTGCCGTCAGTGGGCTTCAGTCCACAAAAGGTTTTCACAGTTGCTGGTGAAAATTTCTTGTGTTCTGGGGAAAAAAAAAAATCCTTTCCCGCATCCAAAATCCCCATAAATGTGCTGAAGGGTTCGGCGTGTGTGGTTTTTCACAAGCACCTGAAAGCAACATGCTTTTTGTGGATCAGAAAATGTGAAGAGTCTCAAAAATGTAACCCAGTCCACAGGTTCCAGGTCGTCTGTGCACACAGATTTGGCCTGTAAATACGTGCAGCCAACTCCACATTATAGTTTTAAACATGTATCTGCACAGGAAACCTTTCAGAAGCAAATTTTGATCTATGAACCTGCAGTTTGAAATATAAAGGTCAAATACTGGGTTGTATTTGTCCGTAGACTGGAAGACTCAGTTGTGAACATCATAATTCACTCATAAATCATCATACACGTTTGCCGGTCTTCTTTATTTTACGTTGTGCATCAGGAAACACACATTTGTCGGCAGTATTGACACTCATTTCGCTCCGTACCCTTCTCCTCTGCCCCTCTCTCCCTTTCATGATGACTAGTAAATGCCAAACCTTGTATTTTGCTCTGAACCAAACACCAACAAGTGTCGACAGTTTAGAGTTTCATTTTTAGCATCCGTCAGAGATGGACGCATGCTCTTTAACAGTCTGAAATAAGGTCTCCTTTTAACATCCTTTCTGCGTCTTCTTCGGGGAAATGAACAGTTGTACAGCAGAAACAGGAGTTTGTAGGTTTATCTGTGGGCTTTTGGGTGTCGTTTTAGATTGTTTTTAAAGTACAGGTGTTTAACGCAGGTTTATGATATTCATAAACCTTCAAAACTCATTTGATTAGATTTAAAGTTGTTTAAACTTTTAGTTAAATGTAGTCAATTCCATGCTGAGTCATGGAAAAAAATGAATTTCTGCTTCTTCAGCTTCAGGCTAGAAGCATTCTGTAATTTAAATACCTGCAGTGAAAAGGAAGATATTAAAAAAAAAAAAAAACATACATTACTATGCCTCCGCGCCGGCAACAGCCGAGGCCGAAGGCATGTCCATCCGTCTGTCCACCCATCCGTCCATCCGTCCGTCTGTCTGTCCATCCCATTCCCATGAGCACGAAACCTCAGGAACGCCTTGAGGGAATGTCTTCATTTTGGGCACAAATGTCCACTCGGACTCACGGATGAACTGATCAGAATTTTGAGGTCAAAGGTCACTGTGACCTCCATAGAAGGCGTTTTTGGCCATAGCTCAAGAATTCATACGCTAATTATGATGAAGTTCACCTAATAACTTTTATTAAATTCCTTCCCTACACACATTATATGGGTCTGGACAGACATGGGTGTAAACTGTAACTTGACTGGTTGGTGGAGGCAAACAACCACGAGGCAGATGTTGGGTTTTACAGGAGGGCTTCTGACCAGGCATTAAATGGAAGAGGTTGTTTTATTTTCTCAGAGGATGATGATAGTAACAGTATGTGAAACAGGCTATTTGAGACCAAGAACTATGAACTATACAATATATTCAGTCTTTGTGGAATGATGTGTATTTGAACAAGCTCCTCCTCCATCATATGTCCTCTGACTGTTAATAACAGGTGCTAACTGAAGCACTTTTTGTCCTGCTTGTTGTCTTAATTATATTGTGATAAAGATTAAAAGCAAAAATGCCTTGTACAACGATGCCTTGTTGTATTAATATCTGTAGTTTATAACAAGATGTGTAAAACTAAATTTAACGGTCAGATGTGTTTTGTTTTGTTTTTTGACACATTCAAATGAGCAAAAACGTGTGTTCGGACATCGTGCTGATGGTTCCTGTCATTGGTTTGATGTTTTTATAAAAAACCCATGATGCTTAATTATTACCTTGCCAAGAGAAAACAAAATATATTTTAGTAAATGTCAGCTCCTACTGAACAGTGGTGTATGTATAATGTTTTCATGTCTTTAAGTTACCGGTTACAAGAGTCATTGCACGTTTAGTGTAAACTGGTGTGAAATGTGAAACCACAGAGGTGCTGGACCTGGACTGTCTGTCTCATTCTTTTTCTGCTGTGCTCTTAATAAATGTTTTTCTTAAAACTTCTCTTGTTCTTCTGCATGTTTTGAAGTTTACCGGAACACACAGCAACTAATTCTGCATTACGATGCACGTAAGTAGTCGAGTAGAATGATGTAGGAAAAAGGGTTAAGTCATCGTTTTCTGATTCAGTTGTGTTCATTTATATTAGACCCATCTAACGTTTGGAATAAATGTAAAGGATAGTGAAGTTTGGTCATTGTATTGATAATATTGTAACGTTGTTTTTGATCATATGTCTCTTTATCTCAAAATCATCCGTCCACTTGCCGCACAGTTCCACGGCTGCCGGATGACCTGCCACGATACCCCAGCGGAGGGCAGTGTTGTCTCGGTGTCTGTTATCGGTTCGCCTGTTGAAAGTAAGAGGCAGATTTAAAAGCCAGCTGTCGGTGTTGGCGTCCCAGCATGAACGTGTGTACCACACTCAGAGGCAGAAGTACTTAGATTCTTCAGTACAACTAGTAATATCACAGTGTAAAAATACTCTGCCTCGAGTCAAAGTCCCGCATTCAAAATCTGACTTGATTGAAAGTACAGATGTATTTTCAGCAAAATGTTCTTTGACCTACTTTAAATACAGCGAGGTGGGTTAGTCCAGTGGTTCCCAACCTAGGGGCTGGGACCCTCCCGCAGGACCCCAGATAAGTCTAAAGGGTTGCAAGACAATGAACATGATAGGAGTGCAGAAAAAAACATGCTTGCTACACAAACATATATTTCCTGAGACATTTTTCCCTGGATAACTTCCTCAGGATCCTCAAAAGTACTTAAAACGGGGGAAACAAATTGCTCTTTCCAATGTAAGGTAACTTAAGAACAGTGACAGTGGGTCACAGGTAGACATTGCTTCATTTTAAGGGGCGTCAAGCCAAAAAGATTGTGAACAGGGGTGGATGTGGGATTTGGCAGGTGGGGGAACCCTAAGATCCGGTGTGGTCCTGTCCACCAGTCCACATTATTTTGCATGAAACTGCCAATCAGATTCACATACTTATTAATGAAAGGTGCCAGAACACTTTAACCCCTGGTTGTAAACCACTGGAGTAATCTATTAGAGTGCATCATATTTTAAAAACTGATAATGTTTTTAAAGGAAAAATCTTAATCTGCAAAGTAACAAAAATGTACTTTTCACCACTGACACAACTACGTCTTCTCATGACGCTGCATGTGTTACAAACCTCACCTCCCTAATGTGAGCATGCCCGTAGCTAGATTAATAAACCCGGGTTTAAAAAAAGCCCCACCGCTTCTCCAGGATCACCAGGGTTTGGCCTGATTGCACCGCATTTATATCACCTGGTGAAAGTGAACCAAATCTGAATACTGGTCGAAGGTGCCGCAGATTAGAAATCTTTACTGGATTTATCATGAGGATGTGAACAGAGAGAAAACACAGTGTGTGATTGTTTCAGGTCTGTTATGTGCTATGTCACGTGTAAATTAACAGGATATTTAAGAGTTTCAATTCGATCTAAACGATGTGGATTTTCAGTCCAGTGTGATAAGTCTGGTGTTATTCTACATTTTTTCTCATTGTCAGCAAATCCAACGATGTTTTAGAACGTTTTTTCATTACTTTAGACTCCTCACAAAAATATATGGGATTTGTTGATAAGAAGGAAAATATACAATATCACCAGATTTATCCTTTAAGTACCATCACTTTTTTCCCTCTTGGTGTTGATGGAATACACCGTGGTGGGCCTCAGGCCAAACCTCCAGATCCGGGCTCTAACAAGCCCTGAACCCAACCCTCCAGCTTCAGTTATTTTCTGTCTTGTTTGCACTTGCTGCACACGGTGATTTGGCTGTGGTTTCAGTTTACATCTGGGGTTTATTTATGCACACATGCATTCTTGCTTGAGTGTAAACAAAGAAACATGTAAACATTTGACCCTAGAAAACACTGAACTGGGAATCGGCGGATGATCTCAGCGCTCTGTTGCAAGAACGTGACGGATGTGTGTTCCCTCTGCTCTGCTGTATCTGTTTACTTTCATCCAACCTCAGCAGCATAATGTGGTGGTGGTGTTGACAGTGGGAAATGAGGCTGTGGGTGGAGGGGCTTAATTGGTGCTTTGCGGGCAAGAGACACCAGTAGTTCGTCCAATCATAGTTCAATACGCATCCGTGAACCACAGTCACGGTTACGAAACAGTGTGAATTTAGCCCTTAAAGCTGCAGTAAGTGATCTCTGGCCACTTGGGGACAGCAGAACAAGCTGAAAACACAACATTGACCTCTTGTCACAGTATAGAGTTGTTAAGGCAAATGTGTTACCTGTTTTCTCATCCAACAGACACTGAGCAACATGATCATTTAAGGAGAATGTGACTCTGGCAACTTGAAAGAAGTCCAGTATTCAGCACTGGTTTGGTCTAAACCAATGCCTCTGTCTCTTTAGCTGCTAGACGTTCCACTATAAGGGCTTTTTCACCACAGGAACTTAACAGCTGGTAACTTAATGTTTTCCCATTGTCACAGGTTCCACTTTTATTTCACTGTGTTCCTAGAAGCTCCAGGTAGACCTCATTTGGGACTCCCTCCTCAGCAGGGTAGGGGACGGCCCCGGATGGTCACTGTGCGCTGCTCATTATCAGAGGTGGGGAAGGTAACCAGACGTACATTTACCGAAACACCCAGTTAGTCTTCATCCTCTGAGTCTACTCTCTTATAAAACCAAAAAAAAGAAATCTTTGAAAATAATTCCGGTAAAGCATTAATCTCACCTTTGTGTCACTTTGTCAAAGTTTGTTTTCAAGTGCTGCTGGAGATTCTTCGCCTCACTACGATGCACCAAGTCGTAATGGGCTCCTCATTGCCCCCTGGGAAAACACCCACTGCCGGTACTTAACTGCCACAAGGAGCGACAATCAGCCCATTCCGTGCCCGAAAACAAAGTTCGACATAGACACAAAGGTGAGATTTATGCTTTATCTGGAATTTTTTCAAACACTGTCAAGTTCCTGTGGTGGAGAAGGTCTATATGTTTACCAGCTAGTCTCTAACTGTGTCTGTCTGCAGTTTCTCTGCTGGGCAGGTAGTGTATCAGGACTTGTTTAATGAAAAACAGCTGCTGCTGGAAATTAGATTGATGACTGTGGAGTAGAAAAACCAGAACAAGGAGCTAAAAGACGCTAATTCCCTCCAAAGAGCTGAGGGCAACTGCAGAGTTGGTGCTAGTTCTCTGTGGGTTCGTGACAATGAGCGTCCCTTTTAACATTACACACAGTCATTTGATAAGTTGTAAATATATAAATATGGATTTATGCAGCTTTAAGGAAAAGGACGGATGTGAAGCTTCCCGGCTTGGATCCCTGCGATGTAATCGTTTTTGACTTAACCAGTATCAGCTGAGTGGCGGCCTGGCTCGTATATAACATCCTTACAGCTGCCAAACATAACACAGCCCCATGCTTTACTCAGTGTGTGTTACAGGAAACGGGAGGGTGTATTTTCAGTTGGGATGTAAATTCTGAGCACAGAACAGGCAGAAAAACGGAGTTGCTTCACTTCATGTTTGGGAGACTGCACTGGGCTGTTGGCTCATAAGAAGTATTGAAATATGTGACTGTGGGCTGGGAGTGTTTATGTTGAAGTGGCTGGTCTCTGGGCTGAGTGTGCTTATTCCAGTTTGGTCAATAACACTAGCAGGTTTCAGACGCTGTGGTGTATGCAGAGAGATGTTTGTACTGCTTGGACGGAGGGTCTTTCTATAGGAAGTTTCAAAGAAGCAAAATACACAACCTCGGTCAAAGATGCCAACAGATTTGTTTTAGCTGAAGGTGGGATACTTTTAATGACGAATATGTCGGGACCAAGTTGAACTGGTTCGGTTTCAGTCTGGGTTGGTTGGTGTTGACATCCATGTGGAGAGTATAATTTGAAGTAATCAGATCCGGTTGCTGCCAGTCGCTCTCGTAAAGATTTTTTCAAACATTTTTGATATTTTATGTGTTGTCCAGGGAGACATAGGGGTAAACAGGTCCAGCTCCAGGTCCCTCTGTAGACTCTACAGTCCCACACACACACACCTCCAAACAGGATCTCTCCAAACTCTGAGCCTTTTCCCCCCTTTTTTGGCCTTTTCAGCACAAATGTCTGTGCAGAGAAACAGTACAAGCTGCTGGTTGGACTCCATGTTTGTTCTGGTATAACATGTGACGGTTGGAGTTCTCGGTGGATTTGTGGGGTCGTCTACCCCCAGAATTCCAGTGGTTACTGAGCAGCGGTTCATTTTTTTTCTCTAGTTAGGTTTCTGCTCCCTCCTGACTGTCAAAGACTAAAAACTATGAGCAAGCTGGTGGAAACCATCTATATGTGTGGTTTGTCCAGTCTTTGTAGCTTCCAGTCGGTCTTCTGCTTTGTCTCAAGCATAACTGGAATTTCCTGCATTGCTGGTACATCATCTACTGAAAAACTGCTAAATTATGTACTCTAGCATAGAGAAAAGTCACAAAGAGGGCATATGTCAAATACAGGAAACCTGCATTAGCACTAGAGGAAGACAGAGTGGTCACAAGCAGACCCTCAACAGCACTGACTAAAAAATACGGTACCACTTTCTGATAAGGCTGCATTTTTTAAGGTTTTATAAGCTGCAATTAAAGTGTTTATAAATGGTTAATATGTAATTCTAATGCTTTATAGGTCAGTTATAAGAAATTAATAACACCATTTGGTTTGCTAGGTTGTGGCAAATCCTCCTCCAGCAGGACACTTTCCTCGACAATTCATCTCTCTAATTCCTTTGTATCCAATGGACTGTGATCATTAATATTCTAGAAAAGGCTTGCAGGACATCTAGAGAAACTTTTTATTAATATTAATAGATAAATGGTTGAAGTGGCAGCGGGTACTCGCAGAACAAAAGTTGTCCTAGTATTGATCCGTGTGGAACGCAGTATTTAACCTAAGAACAGGAAGATACAATGTTTTTAAATACAAACCTTTTTGCTCGATTACGAACAAAGAGAGCAACGTAGGCAACTGCCCAAAAACTCCAGCTCATGTTTGGTAATTTACTAATTGGTAATTTGTCAGGGAATTTGTACCTCTGAAGTACAGATCAACAGCGTCCTTCAAAGTGATGCAAACATGTGTAGTCATTTTAAGTAGAGGGGCCGCGTATCAAAGACTAGTTTTAATGTGTTGTTGTACCTTACATTGTGCTCACAGTGGATGCATAAATTAAGTTGTGTTTAATCAAATTAACATGAACTAATTGACTCTCAGAAAACCCGGGGGCCAAACTGGTTGAACTGCGCTAGAGGCAGTACTACAGCACAGGAGGACTGGCTGGTGCCTGGGCAAAAAAATGAAGCTGCCATTTATAGTTTTATAGTCTGCCGCGTGCTATGTAATTGATATGAACTTGGAGGTGACCAGGTCCATATGCAATAGGGGACCAGCAGTAAATATTTTCCCCCTGGGGCCCTGTAACAGTTTAATCCGGCCATGCTTGAGACCAGTAAAATTCCTTAACCTCTCAGCAGTCCGATGGCTCTCACTCTGTGAGAGTGGGAGATAATGTCGCCCGTTTAAATCTAACCTGATCCGTCCGCACGTCTTGTCTCGGTGCCACGATGACAGCAGCCCACTCAGGTATGAGCTCATATGAATACGTGAGTCACCGCTACGATTGTTCCACTGATGTCAGATGTTCATTGCAGACAGATGTTCATGCCATGCTGAAACTGTCGTCTCTAATACTGTCTGTTTTATTAATGTGACCAGTTGGCGAGTATTATTGGGAAAGAAACCATCTACCGTATGTAAATAAATTGATTAAAGCCCTGCTAGCGGCCACTAGAGGCTGTCATTATTATTACACTCTAAACCATGAACATGTTTGATGGTATGGACAACATATTGATGAGTTGTGCCTAGTCCCCATGAGAAAAAGTCTCATGAGTGTGGTTTCTTTCACCCTAAGAGAAAGAGTCTATCCTGTGCGGAGCACGAATGTGCTCGGCAAGCTTCATGGTAGTCTGTCTATAAGATGATCAGACACAGTATCTTGTGACATTTTGTCCTAAATGGCTTTAGAAGAAAGGTCATCGAGTGCCCTAAATGGAAAGGGTTCATCCTCCTGGAAGCATGAATTTTGATCAAGGGAATCTAATTGCCTGTTCTGCTTTTATCAGAAATTTTTATATCATCAGTTTCTCAAAGTCTTAGCATCTCTTAGTTCATAGTTTTGGTTTTATCTGTCACTCTGATCACCATTGCGCTCCCCAAGGGCAGCCCCTCAGTATCGTTTACCACGGGCTGTGAGCAAATCAAGTGCTATGGTGTCAAAATCTTTCTACATCTCCCAGGAAAGAAGCATATCTGCCTGGGATGCCCTCAGTGATACAAGAAGGTTGGAAGAGATAACATCAGTGTGGGACAGAAACGTCGGGCATTGAATGTTATTTCTTTAACCTGCTATAACTGATTTTTTTGGCCACTTATTTGCAGCCGAAACAAGTAGTGAACACAACACTGACACAACATCACCTTTTAAGTTGCTATGTTGAACTTTTTATCAAACAGTTGCTTATTTCCACATCCAGCAGTTACAGAGCAGCATGATCCTTCATCTGGATCTGGTGTTTGTGTCCCATTGAAGAATCTAAGTCCAGTACTCCCTCTCTTTTAGCTCTGGTTTTGGTCTCCACCAGCTCCTGGGGGACACATCTGGCTCTTTAGCTGCTAAATGCTCCACTATGTTCGCCAGCTGGTCTCTGGCTGTGTCTGTCTGTTGTTTACTGCTCAGCAGGTAGTGGACAGTGGCTTTTTACAGCTGCTTCTCCGAAAACATCTGCCTGCTGCATGAGAGCGGTGAGAGTGAACCAGAGCAGTAAACAGATAAACAATGAGCTGAGAGTCTTTATAAAGCTCAGTGAAGCCGAGGGGAGCGTCTCTGTAGGTTCATCACTATCAGAGAAGCCTTTCACATCGTCACTGTGTTTTCATGTTTTCATTACCTCCGTCAAGGAGGTTATGTTTTAAACCATGTCTGTTTGTTCATTCATTTGTCATCAGGATTACACAAAAAGTACTGAACCGATTTGCACCAAACGTGGTGGAGGGATGGAGCATGGTCCAGGGAAGAACCCATTAAATTTTGGGGCAGATCTGGATCATTTTCTATGAATTTACATTTTTTTCACTGAAGTCTGGTGTGTGTTGTTTGACATCGGCCTTTGCGCAGGTATGCGTTCTACTGTTGTAGAAAACTTATTGTTATAAAAATATTGATTATGAATATTGTGTCACAAGAGTCTTCAGGCTTCCCTCTGCAGCTGATACTGATGAAGCTGCTGGACTGAAAACCTGCAGAGTCTTGATACTCTGCTCTGAACAGCCAGTGAAGACACAGAAATATTAAATGTTAATAACAGATGGAAGTTTATTTTGGATATTTGCTTTGTGTGTGGGTGCTCCTATGGTTATATCCTTTATGTGGGTTGGTGTTCATGTGTATGGGTGTGTGTGTGTGTGTGTGTGTGTGTGTGTGTGTGTGTGTGTGTGTGTGTGTGTGTGTGAGGGATGTGGCTTTCTGAGCTCAATGAGGGAACATTTTCTTCAGGCCAAATAAAGCTGCCCATGTAAACTCCGCATTCCAGAGTTTGTGGTGCGTCTGTCTAAAACTCTCTCTCTTTCTTTTATGGAGGGAGGAGGCTACGTGTGTGTGTGTGTGTGTGTGTGTGTGTGTGTGTGCCTATGTGCCTGCATGTGTGTGTGTGTGTGTGTGTTTTTTTTTTTTGCTGAGAAAGAGACTTTTGAAGATGACTAACATTGAGTTTCACACACCTTATGCTTACTGGAGCAAAAATACAACATAAAAAAGCCCTAATCTTCTTTTCTCTATCTGCATGAAACTTCCAGTATTAGAGACCTGATTCTTCAAGAGTTACTTTTTTTTCCTCAGTGTATTTAAAGCTGCTGTTGGAACCATCAGACCCATTAAAAATCAAGGCATGTCACACAACTCCTCTCCAGTGCCTCCAGTATCGTATGTTATCACCATATATACTGCAAAACAACATTGCCATTTTACAAAACACATATCTGCCGCTAGCAAATACAGAAATATAGAAGAGAAACATAAATAACCATTAACGCACAACATACAATATTACAACCAGTTTTTCAAAACACTCTATAGCAAACACAATCTCTCCTCTTAACCCATCACTGGTGACTCTCTATTTTTCAGTGAAAGCAGCAATTTCTACTTTTTCAAACCGTTTTTTTTTTTTTTTTTTAAACATAATATACCAAAATCTCTTCTGTCTCTTCATATCATAGATAAACCTGATCAATTTCGAATGTAATCTGCAGTTAACCTCCTCCATCTTTTAAAGATGAGGAGTAGCCACTTGTAGCCCTATGGACCAGTGTCTTTATGGCCCCTGTTTTTTTTTTTCCTCTTTGTTGTTGTTGTTGTTGTTGTTGTTGTGAACACCCATGAGCATGCAAGTGACAAGATACACATTCCTGCCAATGGTTTCAGGCTATTCCAACGATCCACAGGTTGTGGTAACATGCCAAGGAATGTCGAAATGCAGCTGCAAAAGGCCGTGAAGAAGACTGCCGGCAAGTTGACACTGATGCTGGGTTTAAAATACTTAAAAATCAGTTTTACGCACGTTTTAGGAGGAAGGAAATGTATCCGACACAATTGTAAGACCTCAAGGATACACACTTTACATTCTGGTGAGAAGCACTGACAGTAAACAGAATCTTTGTTAACAAGAAAACTCCACGGGAAGCTTTAATTAAATTTCTCAATTTCTTAAAAAACAAAACAAAATGGCTGTATAAACCTTTCAGCCACACCATTAAAACCAGTTAGCAGTTTTAATGGTGGATACACCGTTAGAGCAGCTTCTCCAAACCTCACCTCTGTTTGGCAAAGATAGCTTCTCTGTCCCAGTGATTTATTATGCTCTTCCTCTCCCTCCCCTTTTCCACATAGACGTATTAACAAATACACTGTAAGACTCAACAGATGTATTATGAATCTGAACAAGTCAGCACTTGTGGAAGCTCCTTACAGCTGTGCAGAAAAAAAAGATAAATCCCGATATTATTGCTCCTCTCCTCTGTAGAAAGTTTGCTGGCAGCAACGGCGGAAAGCAGCTAAGTGGATTTACTCGAGTGGCCTGTTGTACTGAAGTACAGTTTTGAGATACTTGTACTTTACATGAATACTTTCATTTCATGCTATTTTGTACTTCTACTCCACTGCATTCAGGGGTAAATATTGTATGTTTTAGTCCACTTAATTTTTTTTACAAATTATTTACAAATTAACATTTGTTAATTTTTATATAAAAACATATAAGCTTTAAATAAATTAACTATTAAAAAGATTCATTGTTAAAGATTTAACCAGTGGTTCCTAACATGTTTGGTTGCTGATCTCTTACAAAGTCAGTGTTTAGTTCCGTCTCCTTGTCATGTTTCAAATAGAGCTGGTGTCCCTCTGGAGGGGCCCGACCCCCGGGTTGGGAACCGGTGGACTGAACCATCTACCTGTCTCTGACGTAGCTAAAAGCAGCTCCAGCGGTAAAACGCTGCCGAAGCCTCCGTGACTCAGGATCAATGATCCATTAGAATCAGAGACCAGTCACAGGAGACAGGTCCCTGCACAATGAAGGACTTTTACTGGGATACTGGGACTACAGGAAGTACTTTTACTGTGATACTGGGACTACAGGAAGTACTTTTACTGTGATACTGGAACTACAGGAAGTACTTTTACTGTGATACTGTAACTACAGGAAGGACTTTTACTGTGATACAGGAAGGACAGGAAGTACTTTTACTGTGATACTTTAACTACATGAAGTACTTTTACTGTGATACTGTAACTACAGGAAGGACTTTTACTGTGATACTGGAACTACGGGAAGGACTTTTACTGTGATACTGTATCTACAGGAATTTCCTTTACTGTGATGCTTTACGTGAAGAGGAGAATACTCGTGTACTTTTTCTTAGGTGGGAGAGGTGAGACTCTTCCACCCATTGTCCTCAGTATCGGTGCGACAGAATCATTTAGATGGAGTCCCACCCAGGCACCACCAAAACCTCCAACCAGCTCCACAACAGTCTCTCTGCGGCTGCAGCCTCTTTGACCCTAAGGAGGACGTGCTCATCCGAACTCCTAGAGAGAACCACACACACAAGCATGTGCACGCATACGCACGTTGGCAACTGAATTACAGGCGTATGTGCAGTACATGGGACCACACAGCGTGTAATCACGTTAAAGGGTATAAAACTCTCTCCACTTGATTCAGGGCAGTTCTCTAAACACATACCACCACACATGCAGCATGACGGTGCATTATCATTCTGCCCGGCCCTGAACATGAACTCTGTCATTAGAGTGGAGCTCAGTGGGGTTTAACATGTCGCTGAAATTACACACTTTCCTCGCTGAACCTCAGAAGGCCTCCCGGATGTCCCCGTGTTTGGCAGCAGGCAGCACCGACAAAGATACAGAAGACGGGACGGTGTGCGTCCGTGGAGTGAACTCTGACCCGGTCGGACGTGGCTCGGCCTTCCAGGTCACTCCATTTGCATGAATGGTTTTTGGGCTTTGTCCAGCTGAAGTTGAGAGTTCACGAGCGAGTGAGACGGACAGATGAACAGGATCAGGGACTGAGCAGAGTCGTTCTGAGCTTCAGCGGAAATGTTTTCATTGGCCCAGATGCTGTTATGAATAAATACTCAACTTCAACTGTTCCGCTTGCCCAATAGTGTCAAAACCGCCGCTTAAATAAATCTTGGGATTATTTTGAGCTCCTGGTCCAGCCCACCTTTTTCCACAAAGTTCCTTTCTAGCTAAGTAGCTTTGTAAAAACCAGATCCCTGCTTCAGCCTAAAGATCTGGAAATAAATAAAAAAATAAAACAAAACAAATGTGATAGTATCTGCCCTGACATTTATTCTAATTAGAGGTGATGGCACTCATGACCATTAAAGACAAAATTACAAGTTTTTGTATGACAAAGCATACGCCACACGTGTACGACAGCGAAATTTTAGGCAGACCTTTATTGGACGTGGGACGAAGGACACTGTGACCGTCTGCTCACAACCATTAAACTATCAAAAACAGACCAAACTTAACGGACCTTTGACGCTGACATGTATGTCCATATCTGTATTCCGAGTACTGGCTGTTGCGGTTTTTGCCGTCCAACCAGGACCACTTTTGACGGGTGACACAACGCCACCCTCCGGCCAATTTTTTGCGTGGTAATTGCTCTCAGAGTCGCTTATGTCAACCTCGTGGTTGTGCTCAAGGAAAAGTCAGGGCATCACCAAGGTCAGTGGGCTTCATCCACGGAGAACCATAAATATCTGAACCTGATTTCACGGCATTCGATCCAGTGGTTGTCGAGATATTTCAGATTGCACCAAAGCAGCGGACCGACTGTTACTGCCATGCAGCTAGCTTGGCCAAAAACTAAACATAGACCACATATTTCTCTCTCTCTCCACTGCTTGTCTTGTGGTGACCTCTGACCTCTGGGAGAAGCCTCGGATCTTTGGGACTTTTGGCTGAAAACTAAAGCTGATGAAGCTTTTGCTCCTCGGCTCTGAACAGAGAAAATAAATACTTCTGTTACATCTTTAAAAAGCAGCTTAAATCCGTTTGTTTTCCTCGGCTTTCTCCTGATTTTATAGCTTTTACTTTGTGGGAAGTAAAAAGTAAAAGCTTTGTACTTTTTAAGAGATTACTTTATGAAGTTATTTCTCCTTATTGTTCATATTGTTTCCTCTACTATCTTCTCCGTGTCAGGCATTTTGTGAATTCTGTTTTGAAAAGTGCTGTACAAATGCAAGTGCGTTTGCTCGCTTGAACCTGTTGAGAAGAGCACCTGTGTTTGCCGCACAACGCTGCAGGAGTTAAAAGTCTGGACGCCTGGTTTGGTGACCAGGAATGTGCTTTTCTATTGGCCTGGCGCAGCCTGGCTCTGCTCTGCGCCGCTCCGGTCTGTCCAGAGTCTGGGGTTTGGCTCCGGCTCCAGGTTTGGGTGGGTCCAGACTGGTCTGACTGTGTGGTTTAACAGGGTCAGTAGTTAGCGCTGGGCCGGGGCTGGGGATGCTGTGGCTTTGGCTCAGCTACTCACAGAGACATCTGCTCTCATATCATGACTCTCCTCTGCTGCGAGAGGATTTCATACAAACATGCAAGTGCTTTTCAGGCCAGTTTAGTGTTGTCATCCACAAACACGACGTCAGCGTCAGTGAAACATAAACATATTCCGATTTATTTTAAACCTTTTCCTGGGATCGTCAACCATCTGGTCACGTAGCAAAAGTATACGTGTGTTCATGTGGGTGTTGGCAGGTTCTGTGGTTGTATTACTTGATAGGAATGTGTATGGAAAACTGAAAGCAGGCAAGGAAAAATGCTGAAGGCAATCGGCAGCCAATTAAGCAGACATTAAGCCTACGTGCCATAATATATCAGTGGAAACTGACGTTCTGGTCTGTGACTGAGCAGTAAGTGGCTTTTCCTGGGTTTGGAAACCACTGGTAAAGTTGTACGGTAAAAGTTGACATCCGAAGAGGAAAGTATTCTGTTCCTTGAAGAGATTTATTGGAGAGTAGTTACCTTTCTATTTGCAGGTAGCACGTTGTCGCTGTCCTGTGAAGACTTGTATCTCCGAAACATCAATACAGGTTTCACCTGTCATTAGAATGCGTCTCCACGTGCGTCTCGGGTGACCTCTTGGGATCGGATCTCGCCGCCCGGTTTATACGCGAATAAACACGTACATCGTTGCTTTCAACCGGCAGGAGGCCGCAACACACTTCCTGTGCTGGGTCTGTTCCTTGGCGTGTCCCAGACAAACCAAACCGCCCAAGATGTTTGAGGCACTTCATAATGCATCTCTGTGGGTTTTTTCGAAACTTTCAGACATCGTGGACAAAGCCAGCTTACGCGATTTGTACAAGATGCATGTTAATGAAGGTCTGAGCAGGACCTGAGTCATACCTGCAGCCGGACTCTGTGATCAGACGGACCTGGATCCAAATAACCCCCCATTTGCGTTTAGCGTAATATGAACGATAGGATTTTTAAAAAATATCCTCGATCAAATCCGACCCAAAATGCATATGTACAGACACACGCACGTTTGCAAAGCCGTCGTTGTTAGGACGTTGAATTGACTACTGTTCAAAAAAGGTCCCAAAGAGGTAACAAAAACGCGCATGTACACACACACACACACACACACACACACACAAAACCCAGTTCTAGGTTAGTAGTGACACTGACGAATAAACAGCCATGAGTTAAAACAAAAAAAAAAAAAGCCTATACCAGCCAGAGAGATCGTTTGGACATTATAAGTCAACAATTCAGACAAAAAGTGGAGCTCAATAAGGACAAATGTGTCTCTTTTCATGTTGTGCTGCTTTACGCAATATAAATGATCGTTGAAAATTGTTTTTTTTATGTGATTGCACTTGTGTCATACCACTGCAGTTTGTAACATGACATTTAACTTAATGTTATGTCTGCACAGAAATTACAGTATCTAAAGATTTAGCTGCTGCTGGCGACAGTTTTCCCTTGGCACAAAATTTAAAGCAATTTTTCTGACCTTCCTTTTGTCAACAGTCCAGGCTGCTGCTGCTGCTGCTGCTGCTGCTGCTGGCGGTGGCGGTGGCGGTGGTGTTGTTGGTGGTGTATTGATGTGGGGAATGTATTCTTTTCTTCACACTTTGGCCCCTTTTAACACCAATCAGTCGTGGTTTTAATGCCTCAGTCTGTCTGAGTATTGTTGTGCTTCCCTTCATGGTCAAAGTTCACCATCTTGTAATGGTCACTTCCAGCAGGATAATGCTCCATATCACAAAGCAAAAGTCGTCACAAACTGGTTTCAGGAACATGACAGTGAGTTCAGTGGACTTCAGAGGCCTCCCCAGTCACCAGATCTGGATCCAGTAGAACACCATCGGGATGTGGTAGAACAGGAGACTGGCAGCTTGAATGCGCAGCTGACAAATCTGCTGAAGAGATGTTTTGCAATCGCGTCAACACGGGCCGGAATCTCAGAGGAAATTTCCCAACATCTGTTGGAATCCAGGCCACGAAGACCTGAGGCTGTTTGAGAGCAAATCGAGGATCTACCCGGTGTTGGTGTGGTGTTCCTAATAAAGTGCTCAGTGGGTGTACAAGGAGGCTGCCCCCGTTGTCCAGTTTAGAGGTCCTCTGATTAGACACCCGAGGCAGCTTCTGTGTTTGTAGAAACGTCCCAGTACTAGCGGTCACTAGCGGTGATAAGTCAAACAGTCGTGCTTGCGTAAAGTACAAAGTCCCTCACTGCGTTTGGATCTGTCCTGTTACAGGTGCAGAAAAAGGACTAGAGGACCTGTAAAGCTCCAGTATGGCTGTAACCACACAATGAAAAGACATTAAAGCCTGTTCCAAAACAGCACAGTGCTTTCAAATCCGTACCAGCACCTCATAAGACCACAGCTCATCATGAATCACACCCACATCCTCTAGTGTTTCACCACACATTGATTTAATGTCCCTGACCATTAACCGTTGTATTTAATCCAACAAAAATATGAAGTTTGCTCTAAAATCCCTCTCCGCGTCCGACCCTCGTATTATCCACATGTTCCCAAAGTCTTTTTTTCTGCCTCTTAACTGTTTCTATGAAAACAAACTAATGCTTTCATTTGAGGCCTCTCTCCAACATCTGCAGCAGACTCGGGAATCACGGACAACGTTTTGCCGCATTGATAAACTTGACTGTCCCGTGTTTCTCTGAATCAACTGTCAGCGTCCAGGTGACACGTATCACACGGTGTATGTGTTTGTGAGACATGGAAAAAGAGGTGCATTTGAAGATACAGCACAGCTGAAGTTGTTTCTCCAGCTCCGACAGAGTGATTACAAAACGATTTACCTGACCTCGAAGTGTTGATGTTCGGCCTGTCGGTCTCTCCGACCCTCTCTCATACCTCATCAGCTACCGGCCGGAGCGCCACTAAACTTCGAGGATCCCTCCTCGTGGACTGGGTCACCTCCTGCCCTTTCCTCTAGCGCCACCATCGGGACAAAACAATCGCTTTTCCAGCGGCAGTATCACACTCTGAAGAAAAGCTAGCGAGCACGAACACGCACATACTCCTCAAAAGGATTAACGTTTCACCCCTCGACCTCTTTTGTCGTCCCGAGGCCAGATCCTTCCCTCGCCCGCGTGATCTTGGACGTGGTGTAACGGTCCAAAGGTCACGATGTCTGCTGAGCACCTTTATGCACCCCAGGGTAAAAGAAAAGGGATTTCATGATCTCCACTCTAGTGCCCCCCTGCATCTTTAGACCCAATACTAGTGAGACCGAACGGAGCGCTTATTGCATTGTCGGCCACGCCCTCCTCATGCAGCGACTGATCAGGTGTGCGGAGGTGAGAGAGCAGCTTCTCTCGTCGCCTCCTCTCATTCATTCTTCACACGAGTCCCTGCGTTACTGTTGGTGTGAACGACCGGATGTCCTCGAGCAGAGACAGTCTGAAAGCGTGCAGCGTCACTCACATTCACCTTCACCACGTCCGGCCCCTCTTCACCCCGGCGAGTCCAGAAGACAGAAGAACTGGCTCATTTCAAGCCGTTATGATCCTCAAGACTTTCATCATATCAGACCGAATTTCGATACTAATGGTCGACACTCTGCGAAAGCCATTAAAAGTATTTTTATTCATTAGTTACCTTTTTATATAGTAGTTTTCATTGTCCATCATTCCTGCTCAGGATTCAGATGCACAAGGGATTCACAGGAAGAGATGCTTGCAAACACTGGACGACATCTGGTAGATAAGAGCTGTTTTCTTTCTAGACAGATGGATAGATAGATAGAGAGATAGATAGATGGAGAGAGAGATAGATAGAGTACTAAAGTAATCCCAAAGGACAATTGCAGTGTTGCAGCAGCCACTTAACACTATAATTCTACCATGTATGTGTGTGTAGTCATTTTAAATGAACTGGATGTTCAGCTGAATGAAACGAATGCATAATGTTGAGGATAAAACTGTCAGAGATCCAGTGGCGGATCAGCCATGCAGAAATGTCCGTCTGATAGAAGGGATCACACAATGGATCCTCTGTGCTCCGCTGTGCACTCACAAACAGCCAGATAGAAACACTCCGCTGCATTGTTCGCAGCCTGACACTCTCAAACACACGTTATGCCAATCTGCCCATGAATTCACAAAGGAATCCATCTGTGGGACATTCACTGTGTGTGTGTGGGTGGACGGGTGGTGATGTAACTGAGGCCAGCTAGTCTAAACAGCTGATTATGATCACAGGAGAGTGATGGAGACTCTCAGACCCAAACTTTCTCCTCTCATCCCTCACGCCTGACTTTGGGCTTTGTGAGGAGTTTCTGCAGTTTTAAACTCTGCTTTACAAGCGACAATTCGTTGCATTAGACGCCTACGTTTAATTACCAGCGCGTCCTTGCGTCCGTCCGTCCACCACTTTGGTCCAGACTGAAACATCTCAGCGACTATTAGATGGAGCTCCGCGAAAATTTGCCTCAGACATTCATGCTCCCCAAAGGTTGAGATGTTTAGTTCGGTTTATTTTTATTTTTATTTCTGTGTCCTGCCAAACATCTGGCTCATCCCACAGGGGGATCACAAGACCTTACAAAATATGCAAGCCCCAGTAATAAGGGCACAAATTAAAGCGCCGAAGCGTACGTACCATTTATTTACAAAGCACAAGTTCGGCAAATTCACCACGGACATAAGGACAATGAATAAACAAGAAACGTAAAACAGGTCACAGCGCAATCAAGAAATAGAATGTAAAAGAAAAGAATAAAAAGTAACTGACAGGCTCGTAGAGGCAGTGGTGAGGCTGTAGACTCGTCCCTGTTTCATCAGAAACTGAAGCCGCTAGTGGCCCCAACACCCTCCACCGTCCCAGGGAGCTGTCCATTCAACTGCTCCACCATCCTGGAGGGTGCAGTTTGTGCTGCTGTTGAACTGAGCTGTGTTACACTGACAGGTGTTCCTGTTATTGCTCGGTGTCGTCATTTCACACGCACTTCCACAGACGTCTCCGTCTCCGGGGCGTCCTTCTGGGTTTAAAGGAAGGTTTTTGTTTGACCCAGTGTTTGGCTGCGAAGAAGCGTGAGCTTGTGCACCTGCGGGGCCAGCGCTCGTCAAAGGGGCTAGAACACCTTCGCCGGAATCCCAGGTTGGGACAAGCGGGGGGGGGCGATGAAATGGCAGCAGTTTTGATAACGGGTTAATCCATGAAACTCGTTGTTCACCGGTTCCAGCTTCTCAGATGTGAGTTCTGCCAGAGGTTCTTTCTGTGTGTTAATCAACCGACACCCAGGGGGGGGAAAAGGGGTTTATTTGATTCAACACAACTGTGCAGCAAATGCACTCTACTTGACCTAAAACTATGCTTTCAGAACTAGACCTTGACCCGGTCCCTCTGAAAGAGCAGGGCTGGAGGATGGGGGGACATGAGGACCTTATGTAGACCTGAATGATGTGGAGAGGAGGAGGCTGTCAGGGTCCCGGGCAGGGTCCCAGCCAGGCCCAGGTGGACCTGATAAACCGCCAGCTGAGCGGGATGCTCTTTTTCTTTTTTTGTTTTGTTTTCTGGTTTAAATGAGCTTCCTCCATTTTTCTAATCTCTAACGAGCCAAAGTGGAAACAAATCATTCTCTTCCTGCTCCGAGGAAAACAGGAGGGAGTGGCGAACACACACACACACACACACACACACACACACACACGGCTCCTGGGGGAAGTCCGTGCACGAGGCTGGATGGATTGCACGATTGCGCCACTCGGAAAATGGAGTCGATAAATCGGTGGCAGCGGGGCATTAATCGAGTGGGTGGGTGAAGCGGTGAGTGGGAGGAAACTCCCCCTGTGGGCGTTTCTTCTCCCCCCGCAGTCCGTATTCCGACCGTAGCGGCGATGAGCTGCGCGTTTTCCACGTTTTCCCTCCAGGGGCGAAGGGCTCGTTCGGAGTGAAACCGCCGGGGCCCGGGATCCGCTCCCGCAGACGCGTCCGTGCGAGTCACCTGAAGCTTCGGCGCGAGAGCCGTTAGGCGTCAGGTGGAGAGACGAGCCTGCTCACGTAAAAGGAAAAAAGTTGTATCCTGTCCCGGGACGGCACCGCAGCCACAGCCGGACCAGGGGACCCGTGCTGGCTCGACGTCGACCCCGCGTCCTCGGACCTACTTTAGCGGCCGACACAGGTAGAGTTTTCCGCAGACGACTCTCTGCACGAGCAGCCTCGCGGGAGCCGACCGCACGGCCCCGGCTGTAAACGAGCAGTCAAACGCCGCAGCACCGGCCTGACCGGGGCTGAGGGGGGGGGGTCGCTTTCCGACCGGGTAGCTTCCTCCGTACGAGTGCTTCGTGCCCGAGGAACTCGTCAGGTGTCGCGTTTGCAAACCCGCGGTTCGCCGAGCGGACCCACTCGCGCTCCCCGCCCCGGCAGAAGCTGCTCCACCGCCACGGACGAGGGAGACACGCCGTTACCAGCGGAGGTCCCGCGTTACTCGAGCGAAAGCGTCTGGCCGCTGTTAACGGGACGCACTCGAGGCGGGGGAAGTGATATCGGTGTCACCGAGGGACACGCCGGAGCAGCGGGACGTGGACTGTGCTGTGCGCGTGGTCCCGCAGGCTCGGTAAACGGCGCGCGGTTTGGGTGAAAGTGCGCGAGCCCTTATCGGCAGGTACGGTATCACGGGTGAAGGTTTAGGGTCTCGTGAGAGAGAGACAGATACCTGCTGCCATCAGACCGGGTGGAGTCCGTCTGAGCTGCTGCTGCTGCTCTGCCGTTGGGCAGTAAAGCTTTTCCTTTCTTCTTCTATGAGCCCATCACGTCGTTTGGCCCAGCAACTGGAAAACGGTCCCAGGCCGCCAGATGTTGCTTCAGTGAAAGTGTCTAGTTGGTTAACATTGGCCGAACCTGCTTTTAGTCTCACGAGTGAAGCAGTAAAATGGCTCACGTGAGTGTTATGCCCACGCTTGTATGTTGCATTACTAGATCATTGTGCATTCGTGGCATTTTGTAGTTGTATTTAGTCGGAGTGGAGTTAATTTGAACCGTCCGATATGCTGCTGGGTACTTTCATCTATAACACGCCGTCGGATGTTGGCCGGAGAATCTCCAGCACCATTGTTCCAGACCTGGAAGAAAGAACCTAGAAGTTACCGTTTTCATCGGTTAAAGCGTTCATCCATTTATTCCTCCGTTTTTCTGCTGCTGCTCCTCCGGGTCCAGGTCGTGTTTAATGATCAATTCATGACTTAATCGGGCATTTTTGTTATGCACAGCTGGAGAGCGCCGGCGAGAACGAGATATAAATGTGTATTGATTCATGCCCTCGGTGAATAATTCTAGGCCCGGGCCTCCCTGCTGGTTTTCGTCGACACCTTTCGTACTCCGGTCGGTGTCGCGGTTGGAAAAAAGGATTACGTTTTACTCCACGTGGTATTAAAGTAAATCCTCCGCTTTTACTTGGCCAACCTGCAGAACCCCTGTACCAGCCGACGCTGGGATTTATCTGTAAAAACCCTAGTTTCAAAGTGGCTAGTAACTGAAGGATTGGAATCGATGCCGTGTAGTGAAACATACACGGTTCCCCGTCAGAAGTGGAGCAGAGGTACAGGAGCATACGACGGAAAAGCCAAGTGAAGTGCCTCAAACTGTAGTTAAGTGCAGCACTTGAGTAAATGTACCCTGAGTATTGATACTTCCACTTAGGTGAATGAGCTGAGGGCTTCGTCCTGTCCCCTAAACGTACCCTGTAGGGGAGTTAAGTATGTCATTCGTCTGTTACTAGCCCGGTGTTCACAGCTACGTCTTGTAGTTGAGGTTAAAAATGTGTCGCGTGTGCTTGGTTCTGGCCGCCGGCCCCACTCTCCTGACCCGCCGTGTCCCGGCAGCGGCTCGGTGAATGGGACTTTTACGGTGCGTGGTTACGAGAGCAGTGATTTGACGTCGACCTGTCGCCGCTCGGCTGAGCTGTGAAATCATCTCAGCTCGTGGTGTCGCGCCGAAGGGCTGAACCACTAACAGCTCCGAACCGGTGACCCATCCTCCCAATCTCCTACTACAACTTATAATTGAGTTCATTTGAAAGGCGGTTCCAAGGAGGAGCTCCTCTTCCCCTTCAGGTCTCTCTTCCTGTTGGGCGCTCGCTGGCATCGGCGGTTGGCGTGTTAGTATGACAACTATTCAGAGCTGCCAGCCTGCTGCAGAATGTGGTGTGTAGGTGAGGGCTTCGGCACGGGAAGCTGAACAGGGAGGGGGGAGCTAGTTATTTAAAAGCTTGGGAATAGAGTCTTAGAGAGGATTAAAGGATTTGCAGAAAGAGGGAAATAACCGTCCAGGTCCTTTTGGTGAGAGCGTGTGCACAGACGGTTGTGTGACGGTTGTGTTCAGAAAGAGTCCAGGTAGGGCTGAGGATCGTCGACAGAATCAAATAGCACAGCGAGTCTTGACTAAAATACCTCTGCACCGGCAACGTGACGGTGTTTTTGGAGGAAGTGTAATTGACAATGAGGATACGGCACCCAACAGAAATGGCTCTTCTCTCGGAATGAACACTGAGGACCGGCCTCAAACTGGCTCCTCCTACAGCAGCGGGGGCCCCTCTTGATATTCCGGCCTGGCCAACACTGGATTTTTAGGCCTCTACCGACGTTGTTTACAAAATCCGACGACGATACACCAGCCAATAGTAACATAAACAAACAATCTTGGTACAGGGCCCTTAGATGAGTTTTTCTTTTTCCATATTTTGACCAAGACGCAGCCTGAGCTGGACATTTTGCAGTTGAAAAACCAACGTGTCGGTGCTCTCTGGTGGACGCACTACTAATGGAGACACAGTTGTTCCAAATAATCTCGAACCCAGCTTGCCATTTTTTTTGTTTTCGGTCACGTCTTAGCCAACGTATCCACCGACACCGATGTATCTGCACTGAGGTGACATCGGCTGTTTCGTTGGTTCACTTCGAATTGGCATTTGTAACTGACAAAGACACCACGAGAAGAAGAGCTTGCCACAGTAGCAGCCCGTGTGGCGTCAATTAGCCGCCGGCCATCCAGACACATGAAACAACTGTATTTATGAACTAGGAGCAAGTCAAAATGTTTGTCATCTTCGTGGCTCTACCTCACACACACCGATTATCCGGGGGTCGAGCTGATCGGGGATCGGATAAACGCTACAGCGGCTCCGAGCTCCTTGTATTTGATCCTATGTGTGGAAGCCTTTTTTTATCGAGGCAGAGAACAAAGGCTAATTTCAGTGGAAGATTGTGAATTTGTTTTGGAAGAGACATCTGGCTCGAGTGTATCTCCAACCTCCTGCTGTGGTGGTTTGAGCAACTGGATTTCAGGCCATCTTGAATCAATTTACACCACAGCGTTTTTTTTTTTATCTCTTGGCCTGTTTTGCCCAAACAAAAGTGCCTTAAGAGTTTGCGACCTCAAACGCGTGACATTTCCGTGCAGCAATTTCTTGTTACACATTGTCTGACGTATACGTTGATACGGATCTATGTGGATAAAGGCTGCAGTCAGCCCGTAGCACAGTATACGGCACAACGGGCTCTAGCTCGGAGCAAGCTTCCATTTCGGTGCTGGATATGTCGCTGTGTGGGAGGGAGGGAGACCGCTGCATTTTCCAGACGGCCTCAGAACGAGCCAGTGTGTAAAACAAGAAAAAGTTGGCAACATGAAGGTTTTTGTGAAGGTCCCTCGTGTGCAGCAGCCCGACGCTCACATAAAACTCTTTAATGCTCACAAACAGCCTAATTAATTTAAGAGGCCGCCTGCGAGTGTGTGCTCCATATGTGTGTTAGTCTAATGTATTAAATATGTCTTTATAAACACGGCACGCTCCACTGTGGCACGCATCACACCCGGGGGACGCCACCCTCAGCCCCACGCACATTCTCTGCGGGCACGTTCGTCTGTGCAACGCGAAGCTGAAGGACGGACCCGGTAATGAGATGGATCAGTGCGCCAGCAGCGACGCGGCCGGCGGCGCTTGTCCTCTGTAATGACCTGGTTGTCGGAGCCGCAGGGTACAGGCTGAGGCCTCAGCGACGGCAGCCGACCGGTTCTCATCTTGTTTACGAGGCTCATAAGATGATGAGCGTCCTCCTCGTATTTACTGTCCTCCACGGCTCCTTCAGTATCCAGGCCACTTTCTAACTGAAGTTAACTTCTTCTCTAGAGCTCGGTCGCTGTGTCTATCGGCCCTTCGATTCTGTACGTGAAATGTTTGTGTATTGCCGGGGCTGTGTTTTCTCTCCTTAGCTCCCACACCGGGATAATGTTTTTACCAGAGAAGGACCGTTTCACACTTTCATGGGGACACATGCGGCAAATGGTGTTGGCGTCTGCCGGTGTTTGTTTAGGGCTTTATGTGTGATTTACTGCCACAACGTTGTGTTTGACACTTGACGGATATTCAGTAGTCACAGGTGAACTAAGGGGGGGGCCCAGTCGCCATGTCTTCCGCCGCTCTGGGAAACAGCTGCACGGGTGTGAGCAGCCCGCAGGGTAGCACGGCGGGTGTGCGGAGTACTGCTTGGGGGCGGCCGGTGAGGGGTGAGCGGACAAGTTGTTCCCATTTCCACTTGTGAAAAGGACCGTGCTGGTGGTTTTTTACCATTTTCCCATCATGTCCCAGGTTTTCTAGTGTGATTTTTCTCTCTTCCTACCAGCCATTAGTCAGGTTTCCATCCAAATTGGGTGCAAATTTACTCTGACTTTCCAGAAACTTGGCAAAAGAAAACGAAGTTAATGCATATTTGCATTCACTACTGTTATGTGAATGAACAGCTGGAGGAGACCCGAATGCCGTTTGAGAACATTTTGTTCTGTGCTGTTCTTTACTTTTAGTCGTTTACTGTCCTGTGGTAAAGTGAGCAGAGACTAATGTGAAAGCTTCCCCTGTGGCTGCGTTCACGGACGCTCAAAGGCTTCCAGTGATTATTTACGTTATTGATTAATGTGTAGATCATTTTTCTGAATAATCGATTCATCCAATAGTCTCTGAAATGTCAGAGAATAATGAACAATTTGCCCAAAAAACCGTCAGAGATGTAAAGATGCTGAAATTTCCAACGATGTAGAGGGAGAAAAGAAGCAATTCCTCACGTCGGGAGAAGCTGGAACTATGCAGATGATTCACTTTTTTCCTTGACGATGAAATGACCAGTGGATCATCTGGTTGATTAAGGTCATCCACAGCAGCTGGAGATGATTTGAGAATCCGTCAAAACCCAACCCCTGAGTCATAAAATTAAAAAAAAACTACACAGCTATGGTGAATGTGTGAGTCAGATAATGAACTTATTCTTTCTTCTAACTGCTGGATCTCAGATTTCTCTCTGGTATAATATGTTGACTCAACCGGAGCGATGCCTAAACAAAGAGGCTCTTACTGCAGAACCAGCCACCTCTCTTTATTTGATACAGTCGAGCAGTATTTATTCATGGAGATCAGTCAATCAGTAGAGCACCATTTTTGTCAACACCTCCTTCGCATTCACGAACTCGAGGCCGGTTTATATTCCTGCGTGGGATCAACACAGAGCCTACACAAGTTGTCCTGCGCCACTGGGAGCATTTATACTTGTGCGCTGGTGCGTCTGCATGGCTCTGTAATTACACCACAGAAAGACTCGTTGGCGGCGGGGTTTCTATGCCAGTGCGTGTGTACTTCAAACACCGGCGACCGAAACCGAGCGGATCGTGTTCCGCGACAACCAGGTCTCCCGTTAAATCTTCTCGACTTCTTCCAGCGCATCTTTCTTCATTTGGGATGGGTCGTTCCAGTCTTTTCTCGAAGGAATGTCACACATTTGATGGCTCCAGCTTCTCTTGTTGCTTCTCTTTGTCGTATATGATAGTAAACTGAATTTATTTGGGCTCTGCACGGCTGGTTCAACAAAACAGAGCATTTGAAGACGTCACCCCGGACTCTGGGAAAGTGTGTGGGTTTTTTAACGACACCGGAGCGCTGTGGCACGGACGACTAAGACATATCAGGGTTTGGATACGTAAGCAGTACTTGTTGGTAGGAGACATTCTGTGTTGGTTTTTGGTCTTTTCATGGGATTTGTTAACCATAAGAGAAATATGGGATATCGCCAGACTTGTCCTTTAATCGGCTGATTGATCAAGCGTAAATATAATCACTAATTGCCGCCCTACTTCCGTGAAATGATTGGAAACCCTTGGCTTTTGAAGGGCGGTAATCCAGGTTAAAACTGATGGTTTGCTTTGGAAAATGGTCGGCGTGTGATGTAAACACATTTGCAGTAAGTGGAGAAAGCGGAGAGGATCGTGAGCGTCTTGTTTTGTCAACCTAATTCTATTGTCTGTGTGTTGCAGTGTGCTCCCAGTCTGGAAGTCCAAGTAAGTTGATGTATTAGGACACGATGTCGTCCCCCCGCTGCTTCCTGCTGCTGCTCTCCTGGATCCTGCTGGTTCTGCTGGTCCCGTTTCCTCAGGCTCAGTCCAGACCGGCCACAGAGGACACAGACACAGGTAACGTACTTCGCAGATGTCTGAGTGTGGACGACATTAGTTTTTGTCTCTCCAGTGGAGCCGAACAATTTCAGGAAATGATCTAACTGTGATTCCGAGCAATATTGCAAAAGAAACTGATCATTTTCTTTGAATTGAACTAAACTCCAGGCCTGTATTTGTGGTCCACATCAGTCAGTCCGGGAACCATTAGTTGATTAATCAGTCAATAGACAGAAAGTTATGCGGCAGCTATTTTGATGATGATTCAGCATTTAAGTCATTTATCGAGTAAAACTTCCAAATATTCCAAATATAGTTTCCAGCTTCTTAAATGTGAGGATTTGTTGCTTTTCTTTCTTCTATATTATTGTGAACTGAATATCTTCATATTCTTCCGACTAAAAAACGAGATATTTGAAGACCTCACTGTGGGAAATTTTCAGTAATTGATAACAGAGCTGAAAGATCAGTCAAATATTTCATTAGTTGATTGACGGAACAATAATCTGAACTAATTTTGATAATTGATTGATCGTTTTAGTTATTTATTAGGCAAAAAATGGTTAAAAAAAACAAACCAAAAGCTACAGTTTCTAACGTTCCAGCTTCTCACGTGGGAGGATTGGCTTCTTTTCTTTGTCCTTTATCGATGTAAACTGAATCTCTTTGGGGTTTTGGTGTGTTTGTTGGACAAAGCAAGACATTTAAAAACGTCACCGTGGACTCTGGGAAGTCGTGTTTTTACATTTCATTGACCAAACGTTTAATCATTAAATAGCTGCAGCCTTGACCCTCAGATGTTAACAGCAGTTTGTCATTATTACCTTAAGCGGGCACCTATGACTGATAACTAATTATTATGACGGCATTTTAACGTCATGAGTACTTTGAATATTGTTGAGTGACGTCAAATATACCACTGATGTAGAAACTGAATAAATGTGAGCTAAATTAGCTCAAATCTGCTTCGCTAGTGTTCGGGTCTTTCTCTGGCTGACGGGCTCAAACCTCCACAACGAGCAACTGCGTCATTTCATCTGAATCTGTTCACTAAGAAACAAGATGAACTTGTGATGATGCTTAAATCAAAAATATGTTGTTTAATGTTCTGTACACCACAAGTACAAGGCTGGGAGCTCGATTTACTGAAAATAATAAATTAGGGCTGGAACTAATGATTTTTTGAGTTATTGATTAATCTGCTGACTACTTGCTCAACTAAGCGATTAACTGGTTTGTCTGTGAAATGTCAAAAAATAGTATCATTTCCCAAAGCCCGAGGTAATGTATTCAGACTGCTTGTTTCATTCACCAAACAGGCCAGAAGGCAAAAAATATTCAGTTTGCGATCAGAAATGACTGAAGAAAAAACAAAAAACAATCATCACGTTTAGGAGCTTTAACCAGCGAATGTTTGGAAGTTTTGCTCAAATAATGATCAACAGGATTCATTGATTATCAAAACAGTTGCTGATTCTTTTTCTGGTGACGGACTAATTGCTGCCGCTCTAACTTATATCTCATGATCTTAATGAGATACGTTCCCCGGTCCTGTGTTGGGTTAATCCCCCTGGTTTGGAGCCTGCCTCGGTAAGCTCATCGAGCAGGACGGTCCCTCTGGTCGCTAGGTCCCTCTGCGTGGTAGACTGAAGTAAAGTTCGCAGACAGCGGTGCTGCCGGTTGCTTTTAACCTTTTTTAACCCACGTGTTTGTCGTTTGGAGCCTTTCCCTCTTTTGTCCGAGGGCTCTTTCATGTCTGATCCCAGCTCTGTGGTCGTAGGGTTTTAGACTCCGTATTATATGGCAGGTTATAAAAGTTTCCAATGAGCGAACTTCTTTAATAGGAAAGTGACCTTTTTTAAGGTTTGGCCGCTTTCGGCTTTGAAGCATCTGAAACTGGTTAGGCTGATTGTTCATGGTGCAACCGAGGCTTGGCTCTCAGGGTGCTGGTTATGGTCTGTATGTCCCGTCCAGACACAGTAACAGAGTAACAGATGCACGGTCTGAGTGTGTTATGGCCACTCAGGCTCCCTGTGGCCAATCAGCTCTGCAGGAACACAACAAAGCCCTTTTTCAGGAAACAGTCCTATTCCTTTCTCTGACTGTTTGTTTTTGTGCGTGTTGTGTATGTATATACCTTCTCTGCGTGTTTGCATTTTCTGTCCCAACCATCTGGACTCCAGCTGAGTGTGAGTCTATGTAATACTGTTGTTTTGAGCCCATAAATTCTTGTTATTCTCTCAATCAAGAACACATCAAATTTAGCCTCTCTGCTGCTCTCTGCTTTCACAAACAAAGCCTGGTTTTAGTTTCCCACCTCGCTCAGTTCCACCCTTTCAAAATGAAGGTTTATTCTTCGGGAAATCAAACCGCTTCCGTCCCTTACACTCTCCGCTTCCTGAGACGGAGGATAAGCCCGGTTAAACAGAAAAGTAGTCTTCTAAGTGCTGTGAGCTCCTCTCAGTTCTGGTAAAGAAGCATCGCTGAATCCCAGCCCCGTCTAACCAGGCCCACTGGTCTTTTTATAAACTGTTTGATGTGTTTAACAGAAGCTGCACATTTACCATAATCTGTATTCTCAGTACCACAACACATGGTTTTACAGTTTTCCCAGCTCCCCAGAGGGTTGTTTTTCTATCTGTTCACCTTCAGTCTGACTTTAACTCCAGAAGCACTCTGAATTAGAGGCTGATTGGGGGCATACGCCATATGCAGAGGAAAGCAGTCCTGCAGAGCTTCGTTACCAACCTTCATCCTCGGCGGCTAGACCAGTCAGTAGCTAACAGGCCCAATGTGTCAGCTGGAGACCAGCAGCTCTGTGAGGCTGAGCCAAGGCACGGATGCTAACATCAGCCTGCTAACACGCTGGTGCTAGCAGCTGTAATGTAACATCGTTTTTTCACGTTTGGACACGTCAGTTTTTGTTCATCCAGATTCCTGCTGCTTTAACGTTTACATCCAGTTTGTTTTTTGTTTTTTTCAGAGCAACACGCAGAGCTCCACAGGAAAGACTGACCGGTAATGTCAATGATCGCTAATCGATGCCCTGCAGTCGTTGCTAATTCTGCTTCAGATGTGAGCATCTGTGAAAACCTTAGACCATTTGACACATTTTCACCAAGCGTGCTGAAAAATACGCAAGTTACGTACAGATTCGGGTCTGTACCTTAGCATATTCTCAAAGCTTTGACTCCTCTAGTCATTAAGGAAGAAAGCAGTCGTACCACTGCTGTTTTATTATGTTTGGATACCGAGGCAGGGTGTTGCAGCATTTCCTGGGTCGGGGAGAGGGTCTAACTCTGAGAGGGATCTTACTGATCTTGGTGCAGTCCCAGAGCAGGGAGGCTCTGGAGGGATGTGTGTGGTCAGCATGCTGTTAACGGTCGGCGCAGATGGGGAGGAGGTCTCTGAAGTTTCGGAAGTGGTTGGGTGTAGTGCTGTGCTGTGGCGACAGCTCCTGTCTGCCCGGCTATTGAGTAGGAAGGCTTAAGGCCTCATTCACAGCGACCCGTTTCACCGAGCCGGGGTGAGAGGTCAGAGGTTAACACGCAAACTGTTTTCATTGTCTCTTGGAGGGAAATTGTGAGACTCCCACTAAGACGCCTTAAAATCTGACTCCTCCATTTTGCTCACACACACCGCGACGGTTTTCTGACCAGCTCTTAAACTTCCAACTTCTTTTGTAGCTGCCGCAGTAAAATCCTCTGAAGATGAAGAAGACGATGAGTCATCCTCAGAGGAAAACAAACTCTCCAATGAATTTTCAACAAGCAACGAAAAGCTCCAACGTAAGTCTCAAACGTTTGTTTTCTCTTCGTCTCTCTGTTCCTTTGCTGCGGTGCTTGTGTGTTGAAAACAAGAATCAGAGCAAACACAAATGATTGTAATCATGCCGGTGTCTCCTGGCTAGCGCTGGCGCCTCAGTGGGTAATTCCAGAGAAGATGGAGAAGCAGCTCCACGCCGTTCCAGCCAGTAGGACTGTGAAGTTTCGATGCCAAGCCACTGGAAACCCCCTTCCCTCTCTGCGCTGGTACAAGAACGGGAAGGAGTTCAGGAAAGACCAAAGAATCGGAGGGTTCAAGGTGTGTGTTTGACCGTTCAGGTAAAGAGAAAAACAACGGAGGCCCGACCAGTTGTTTGAAGTCATTTTTTTTTTTCTCTATCGATCCTCCATCTTTCAGATCAGAGACCACATGTGGACTCTCATAATGGAGTCAGTGGTTCCATCTGATAAAGGGAACTACACCTGTGTGGTGGAGAATGAATATGGGAGCCTCAAACACACCTACCTGCTGGATGTAGTTGGTAAGAAACCTATCTGTCCACAGCAAGCTAATGTTTCCAGGTTGTTTCCAAAAAGATCTTTATTCACATCGAAACACCTCAAAAAAACTGTTCATCCCGGTCAGCATCTGGCAGAGAGACAGACGCAGCGCGGTCTCACCCGTTCAACCTCGGTCCGGCCCCCTCCTGCCCTCTGTGAACACCTGTCTCTGGTTTTAATCAGGGATGCCCCGGTCGAGTCCCGATCCGAGTCTCTCGATACCTGGTGTCTGCCGACGCAGAGTCAGATCCGATACCGGTATTTACGTAGCAGCAGGCGACGTGCAGTGTTTAATTAAACATGTATCTTTGAGGCGATCCTCTAGAGTGAAGACGTCTCCGTCCCTTGGAGAACTTGAAACCGCGGAAAACACTCAGTAACTGTCTGATTCTACGGTGGTGTTACAGAGCGGAGCTTCTTCCCTCACAAAGGATCTTTGGCAGAGTACAGACACACAAACCGACAGCAGACAAGTTTCATTCTGTTCCGTCGTCAGATTACTCACACAGTTAACATTAACTAGCAACAGCTGATACGACCTGCTGATGGAAACGTTTGTCTTTTTAACTGGAGGAAGTGACGTCAGCGGCGGATAAACCCGAGAAGCTGCTGCCTGAAGGTTTTTCTACACCGGTCTTTGCCAATCAGTAAATCTGTGTGTTTTTGCCGACCAGGGTGCCTAAACTCAGAGTCAGTCTCACCGGTGCGTCTAAGCAGCGTTTCACATCATATGTAGTGAAATGCTGCGGTGTAGAGTCCGAGCGAAGGAGAGCAGTAAAGTTCGGTAGAGAAAGGATCAGCATTTGAGTGGCTTCTTTTCTGGTGATACTATTTTGAATGCAACCAAATTGGAGTATGAAACTTTTTATTTTATTTCATTGCAGCTCATAAAAACTGCACGTTAACCAGCAGCCCTCTGACACTTGTGCTGCGAGTGTTAAAATGAGTGGTCACAGAGAGGGTTAAGTTCTTCCCCTACCATGGCATTATCATCTTACACAGCATTTTTTGCTCTGATTTCCCCGTAAACACCAAAACACGCAGCTAGTGTCCTAAGATTTACACTCTCTGGAGACAGTTGTGGAAAAGCCCAGTTTTTCGATGAGAAAAACACCGGCTTGGACTGGACAGAGGGCTGAAACAGAGAGAAAAAGACGTGGGCTTTTTTTTAAATTGAAACCAGCTCACTTTGAAAGTTCTCTCAGTACGGCCCTTGTTTATGTGTTCCTGTTCAGCTCTTAAATTTTTCAAACCCGTCTTTTCCAGAGCGTTCTCCTCACAGACCGATCCTGCAGGCCGGTCTGCCGGCAAACCAAACCGCTGTAGTTGGTAGCGACGTGGAGTTTGTGTGTCGAGTGTTCAGCGACCCGCAGCCTCTCATCCAGTGGCTCAAACACATCGTTGTCAACGGCAGCAGAGTGGGACCGAACGGACACCCCTATGTCCTCGTTCTCAAGGTGGGTACAGTACGAACAGGTTTACCCCGGGCCAGTTGAACCCGCCGTTCTTAGGTCGAAACTCGGCCTTGTCACAGCATAAATGGAGATTTGCTCAAGAATTTAACCACAGAACCTAGTTTTTAAATAGAGATGACTTGTTGCTAAATGCAGGTGGAACTGTTGGGCAGCTGGCTGAACAAACTGATAAAACTCGCTTGGCCATACGTGTTAAAAAGTATAAGAAATAATTTGAAATATGGTCAAGTAGGGCTGGTCGATATCCCCCTAAGTCATCGTCGCAACCCTTCAGGTTAATCCTGCAACCGCTCTCCGTGTCTGCATCAACAAGTAAAACAAAGTCAAACCCACATTTGCAAAGTATCGTCGGGTAACTTTAACGCATTGTTTGGCCCATAAAACTTTTTTTTGGAGGTCACGTTACTGCTTGTATTGCTACGGTGACTTCCTGTGGACTTTTTTGATTGGACGGCTCTACAGATGTCTCCATAGCAACTCATTTACACGTTACGTTAAGTCTTTACTAGCTTAGCTATTCCTTAAGTTTTAATGGTGCAAATAGCTAGTTTGAAAAAGGCTTGTCGGTACTGAGAACGTAGAGGGTGTAGCTAAGTGTGGCTGCTGCGACACAACATCGGGCCCCTGTACTATTTAAAAATGTGGTACCAGCATACTTTAAATTTGATACTTGGGGAAAGCACGGCCAATCGCAAAGAAAGCCAACTTTGTGGATAAAGATAAAATGTTAGTACCTCACACTTTTGTCTGCAGTTAGTTATATATAAACTGTTTTTTAAGCTGTATAGCGGCAGCATGTCAGGAGGTCTGGCGTGATTCATTGACATAAAAGTGATTTGTATTTGCTTCAACCTTCACCGGCGGTGGTTGAGCTAGTCTCTTTTTTTTTTTTTTTTTGCATGACACTGGTTTCATTTCTCTCTGTCAGAGCAAAGCTGAACCACAACTGTGGACTCGTGATGAAAGACACTCGGGCAGTGTGGTCCGTTGGGACTGGAACGCAGCCATGAGCCTTGCACGTTTCATAATGTTCCCTCTCCAATCACAAGAAAGGCTGAATACAATGAATGTCTGATGACTGGGCGATTTAAAAAAAACAAAAAAAAAAGGCTTTTAGCTCATTTCTTAACCATAAACGTCTCAACGCATGAGTCCTGTCAGTCCCAGTGCCGGACCTTATTTGTTACCTCCAGATATCCCCAAGGTAAAAGCCGGAGGGCTGCCCGGCGGAGGCTGGGAATACATAACCGATCAAAATGAATAAAAAAGAACAAGATCCGTTGCCGATTGTGGAGGCAGAAATGGGATCCACGTTATCAGTTGATCGTGTTTCCACTTGCTCGGAACGACTTTTCCAAAATCTTGCTTACTTTACGCACAGCTGCACAGCGTGGAAACCTCCCCCGATCCTCTTCCAAATCCTCCAACACGACACCGGGAGTTAGTAGTCAAGTTTTCTCGTTACTCACAAAACAAACGATACAACCTGGGTAACGTGCAGAATGCGTTTCCTTCCTCGTGATACACTTGTACAACAGGTTTTTTTAAAAATATTTTAAACGCTCGACGGAACCGGACTCAAGGTGGGCGTCCGTCTGCCTCGAGTGGTTGGGTTGGGACGAGAGACACGGGGGACAGTGGGGTCATTTTGACATCTGCTGTTTTCTAACATAAGCTGAGCCTTTGTGGGGTTGGACTTTGTCGGCCAGCTGTAAACTGGCCCCTGTTATGGATCTTTGTGTATATTAACTCTTTCTAATGTTTGTATTTTTGGGGTTGTTGACTCTCGCATATCAATACCGGCCTCAGAAATCCAGTGTCGGTTGGGCTCTGTGTAGAAGTCTTACCAAAGTTTCATTGCACAGATTAACTTTACCCGTTCACAAACACACACATCTGCGTTTGACTTTTCATATTTACTTAACGTCGCATTCCTCTCTGCCTTAGACTGCAGGTTTGAACACAACAGATAAAGAAATGGAGGTTTTGGCTCTGAGGAACGTCACTCTGGATGACGCCGGAGAGTACACCTGCCTAGCGGCAAACTCCATCGGAGCCTCCTACCACACTGCATGGCTCACTGTTGTGGACGGTAAGTGAAGATACCCGGAAACCTCAGGGGCTATACATCGTACTGACGGAGCTTACCCACTGTCTCCGTGAAGACCTGGCCAACAGAAAGAAGCTATGTTGGCCGCAGCATGTCGTCAGGCGGTGGCTGGGATCCGGATGGCAGGCCCGGGAACCGTGTAGGTTCGACTGAGACAAAGAATGTCAGCTGTCTGGGAGTGATGCTAAAATTCTCCCCAGAGAAGTCGCTATTAAATTGTACAACTGACACACAGGGAAACCTGCCAGGTCACTGTGACCTGGCATCAGTTAGATGGGAAATAGGGCAGGATAACTATTGGATTGAAGATACGCATCCTCAAGGCAGAGTCTGTAAGTGTAGTCCGTCATCTGTCAACCCCAGATGAAACCTTTCAGACCCAGATTGAGGCGTAAAATACGGAGGCTGTCCTTTGTCGGGCAGTTGCTCTCGAGACGACTCGGTTTTGCTTCTGCTTGTTGTCAGTACAAATAAACCAACGTGGATTGAATTGCGCTCAGTCTCCGCGATTCGTTTATTGAAATTGAAGATGAGCCCGTCACGATGTTGGAGGGTTTTCGTACCGCACCCACAGTTTTTTTTTTTTAAGTAAAGTAGTAAAAAGAGAAGAGAGAGAGAGAGAGAAAATCCACCACACCTGAGTGTTAATGTTTGTGCTCTGATTCCTCCCATCTCAGACCTGCCCCCCTCCCCACTGCCCTCCCAGACCTACTTGGAGATCTTCATCTACTGCCTTGGGTTTTTCATCATCATCATCCTCACTGCCACAGCTGTCATCTGCAGACTCTGCTGTGCCCCGAAGAAGAGCGACTTCAGCAGCCAGTTAACCGTCCAGAAATTAGCCAAGAGCATTCCTCTGAGGAGACAGGTAACGTGTGTGTCCTCCGTTTCTGCCGCCTCCCTCTGGATCATAAAGCACAAAGGCCCTCACATCTTCTCTCCTGCCTGTAGGTGTCAGTTGAGTCCTCGTCCTCCCTGCAGTCAGGGATGTGTTTGATGCGTAAGTCTCGTCTCTCCAGTGCAGCCACCACCATCCTGGCAGGAGTGTCAGAGTACGAGCTTCCCTACGATCCCGCCTGGGAGCTGCCTCGGGATCGGTACGTCGGCTCAAAACAATCTGACTTTGACTGATGATCATTTTGTGTCACTTCATTCATTCAGCCTGACGTTGTGTTCATGTGATTCAGGAATCAGGGGATATTTTGTTTTGTCGACACAGAAGCTCTTGTACAGGTTGCTAGCAGCTGCTAAAAGGATCAAATAAATATTAGATTTTAAGACCCCGTTCACACATATGGACTCAAAGGAGCAGTCCTTCATTGTCTTTCATGACTCTGAAGCTTGTTAAGCAAATAATTTACAAACTCAGCTCTGGTTGGACAGTACCACTCTACGGATGCACAACAAAGGCGTTCGTTTCCTGAGCAATATGCTTCCAGGTTTCGTTTTCAAATCCGTGTGGCTTGTCGCATTGAAGCCGGGAAAGGCGACGATCGGCTTTTCCCGCTGTTGGTTTGAAGTGTGTTTACATAGCTGAGTGGGAGCTAATAGCCGTACTCCTCTGTCCCGAGGTGACCAGGACGAGCGCAGCTTGGTGTCTCCGGATTGTCACGTTTATATTTGGAAAATTAAGTTTGCTGAATCAGCTGTGATCAGCTCCTGTTAGCAGGGTACTCGAGGATGTACAGACAACTATCACTGGATTAATGTGATATTGAAGAAAACCTAAAAACCCGATGATTCTCGGCCAAGTTCTGCAGTTATAAGGAGCTTTTTTCTGCGTATTCTAAGCGAGTTTTCGTGGACGTTTATTTGTGATGGACGTGTGTTAGAATCTACTGAATCTAAAAATATGCATCTCTTCTCTGTGTGTTCAGATTTGTCTGAGATATGATTGATTATGATTGTTTACACAAATCGTGGCCAACGGGTGCTAAGTGTTGAAACGTAGCCTAAATGAATTGTCGATTTTGTAGATCAGCAGCCAAACTACATTAACGAACTCCCTGTTGGTCTTTGAAAGACCTGTATGCACCTGTCCCTTTCATGACATCGACTTACAACCACCTGTACAGATGCAAACTTCTCATCCACAAAAACCTGATCCAGAGGTCTGACACCTGATCCAGAGGTCTGAAACCAGGCATAAAAGAATAGTAGAAATCAACAGGAACAGATTGAAGCGTCCGTTGGTACTTGGTTTAACAAAGATCTATTTTGGTATATGGACAATATACATGTTGACACAGGGCCTTGGAATTGAGAGTATTTTTCGGAAAATGTGAAGTTAAAACATTGTAGAGTTGCTCCTTGAGGTCCTTATCGTTTCACTCGATACTCACTGCCTTATTGGTGAACATCCCCAAGTGAACTTAGAGTAGATCAACACGGTCCAACTGACACACAATAAATGTGGGACCTTAAGGTCTGAGGGTCTAGAGAACGGGGCCAATTGCCCACTTTGCTCTGCCGATAATCCGCCTTCTGAATTAGTGCCTTACGATACTTTTTATGACGGAGTTTTCTAACCTGAATTCCCGTGTTTCTGTTCAACTGGATGATTTCTCGAGCCATGACTTGTCATGTCCTGCGTTTAGTGAGTCATTTGCCGTCAGTGGCCCAGCCTTCGCTGAAGGCAACACCCTTTACTTAGTTCTGCCAGAAGATCATCGGGAGCCCACAGAGCGGTTTCTTACATTTCCTAGTTTGAGTTTGTCTTTCTTTTACTCCTTCTCTTTGTGGTCATCCCTCGGCCTCGCTGCCAGTCTGGTTTAGACCAGTTAAGTTTTCCTCACGATCATCATGATGAAAGACAAAGTGATCGCCGTGATAACTTTCCCGTCTCGCTGTGTTACACACCACAGTGCGCGGCGTTCTGGCGTCTGACAAACCTTCACGCTCACGGATCCGTCAGCGCTCAGAGCGAAAACAGCGGTGCCTTTAAAAAAAACCAGCAAGGGGCTGCGTTGGTTCAGGTGCCGCAGAGCTGATGAAGCGTGAACCACGTTGTCCAGTTTCAGTAACAGATCCATGAATTCAAAGGTGCGTCGGGTGCTAAAACACGGCGCGGAGGTTTGTTATACCGTGAGACAGAATTTTACATCTTTACACGGTTTGTGTTTGCGCGTCGACAACTGTCGTAGACGACGAGGTAAACAGTCGAAATTAGAGCTGCAAGGATTAGTCAATTGACGGAAAGCAGCTTCTGCAACTATTTTTCTAACTGATTTATCATTTCAGTCATTTTTCGAGCAAAAATGCCAAATATTCTCTCGTTTCAGCTCCTCGTGTGAGGACTCTTTGCCTTTGTATTTCATATGCGACAGCAACTTAACAATCTTTAAATCTTACACAAGCAAACTGAAGACATCACCCTGGATTCTATTTTTTTACAGATTTTTACCATTTTATAGAGTATGCGATTGCTTGATGGGTTTAGGAAATAATTGTCAGTAAAATGAGTTGTTAGACGCACCCCGAGCGGCGCTCACAAATGCTGCCTGCACACTTATCACAAATGGCGGAAGTGTGATGTTTCACAAACAGCTGCCAGCCACAGATTGCTGATAGATTTGTCCCGCTGGGCTTTGGACTGCTCGCGCAGCAGCTGCAGATGTCGTCTTTCTTCGATCAGTGAAGCTAGTGAAAAATGAGCGAGAGGAAATTATCTCATGTCGTAAATGGAAGCTTGTATGTTGCACATTTGACGAATCCTATTTCGGTCCCACGGGTACCTGAGGCGACGCCCCCACTCCCACACAGTCGCTTGCATTCTTTAGGAAGGTCTGTTTTCAGGCTGAACGCCCACTCGGGGAGCGATCAGTCAAATGTCCCCGTCTGTCTGACAGTGATTTCTGCTGTGGTCATGCATATATCATCATGATGTTCTGTAAAGCATCAGCTCTATGAGCCATATGTCCACAGCTGAAGGTGAAGTTAGTCTCTCCAGCTGTAGGTGATAACTGGCGAAGTGGCCTACAGTGAACATCTTCACAGTCGCAGACAGCCTGAAAACCGCTAAACACTTGGCTCCACGGGGATCAGAAATGAAAGACCGGTTATCTGTAGCGTGTTTGTAGCACCGTGCAGTTGAAGCAAAGTGTCTGTGCTGCTAATCTCAGAGTTGAAACACTCCTTGGTTTTCCCTCAGGCTGACACTGGGGAAGCCCCTGGGAGAAGGCTGTTTTGGTCAGGTGGTGCTGGCTGAGGCTGTGGGCATCGACAGAAATAAACCAACCCGCCTCTCCAAAGTGGCTGTGAAGATGCTCAAAGGTGAGAGAGAGGTTGTCGTCTCAGGGACGTCTTTTTAGTCTCTGGGTTTCTGCAGAAATGGCTGTAGAAAGTTTGAACTTAAATTCGTAACCCAGAGAAGAAAAATGTCTAAATCGAGCATGAGGCTGATGCGTGAACTCGTTGTCGTGTGCAGCCGACGCCACAGAGAAGGACCTGTCGGACCTGATCTCTGAAATGGAAATGATGAAGATGATCGGTAAACACAAGAACATCATCAACCTGCTGGGAGCCTGCACGCAGGACGGTGAGTGTGTGGATCTTTATGTCCTTCAGAGGCGATGTGTTTTGCAGGTGTTAAGGCTAAAACCTCCACCCGCTGCTCTCTCAGGCCCGCTGTACGTGGTGGTGGAGTACGCCTCACAGGGGAATCTGAGGGAGTACCTCCGCGCCCGGCGACCGGTCGGGCTGGAGTACTGGAGCGGCTCGAGGCAGGCTTCGCTGGGCACTTTAGAGATCAGGGAGCTGGTGTCTGCCGCGTACCAGGTGGCCAGAGGAATGGCGTACCTCGCTTCAAAGAAGGTCAGTCTGTGCAGCCTAACGATTCTGCGGTAACAGGATTTCTGTTTAGGGCCACACGTTGTATGACTTTGTTACATTCCAGTCAAAAGTGGATGTGTGGAGATCGGAGTGGCGGATTGCAGGGCTGCACGGGTAATTGAAATACCATCACGATCTCGACCGAGGTCTCTGTGCAATTCTGCCGTGATGATGTTAGCAGGGACAGCTGCTGCATCAAAACAAACGACCAAAGACAAGTACGCGTCACTCCACAGGACAAGCCGTTAACAGGAAGACAGCGGCAGGGCGTCGGTGAAAATGGATCTGACATGAGCGAGAGACAGCAGAGCAAAATGGGGTGAAGAACCAGAAAAATGTGTCGTGGAAACGCAGCGATCGGGAGAAGGAACCAATACAGTTACCTGCCTGTGCTCGGACCGTAAGTGCACCCACGTTACTTCGAAAGCAACGCCACAAAATTCTACAGCCAACGTCGCAAAAGGCCGGGAAAACATCAGTGGAAAACCCCTGTCCCCTGAGCGCTCACACGTCCAGCAGAGCGGTAAAATCGCCAAGGGAGGGACTTTGGCTGAGTTAGGGAAGAAGTCCAAGATCTGGCTCTGGTCACCACAACAACTCCTGCAACTGCTCTTCGTGTTATACGCCAGCACGAAGTGTGAGGCAGCACATCTGAAAAATGCATCATTTACAGGCCAGGGCAGATTTATGATCAAGGTGAACTATGAAGTCAGACATGAAAAACCAATAATGACTTCGTTCTGAACAGTCAGAGGCCCCAGACTGAATCACGCGGGACTGATGCAGACTCCTACCTGTTGGAGTCTGGGGGTGGAAAATGGTTTGCTAATCGAACACTGTGGAGGCACAGTCCGCTCATAGCTGGACAAGTCCTTGAGAACAGAGAAATCAGGTTTGGCAGGAAATCGCTAAACCCGATGTTTTAAAAAAGAGCTGCCTTCTGTTTGGTGGCAAAGCTGCCGTTTAGCCTGTGGAAAAAAATCAGACGTGAGCCTTCGCTACAAGGGCGAAAAAATGAAGTTGTCCATCCATATCCAAGACAACAACTAGAAAATAAAGATAAGAGTACGCTAGTATATTGTTTCTCAAGCATTCTCACGCGTCAGCCAAGAAATACGCCATTTTTCCCCAGTTTCCTGTTTCTTTTCAAAGGTTTGTTATGGGATGACCTTTGTCGAAGAGCCCGAGGCTCCTCTGACCTTTTTGCTGTCCAACTAGGCGGAGGAGGTTTGTTTAGGTGGATGAAAATGTTCCATCATTCCAGAAAAATCACTCCGAGATTGATCGAGCAGGGTGGAAGAGCCTGTCCTTCCCCCCTCTGATGCGACTTGAGCTGTTGCCACCGAAATTTAAAATGATGGATGAGACTGTGAGCAGGAAAGATCACTTTGATTGGAGACAGTTCCAGCAAACTCCTCATCGCGGTGTACAGAAGAATCCTCCTGGATAGAGCACACAATTAATCCCAGTGGGAAATTCCAGTTACGGTGGAACATTAGATCTGCTGTGGAAACATTAATCATATTTTTTTGTTCTACGGATTCGTTATTGAACAGGGAAAATGACTAAAGGAACATTCCCGCAAAAACAGATGATAAGTCTGGTGATGTTCTGTGTTCAGAGCCAAACCAGCAATGGATGTTTCCGACTAACTAACAGAACCGTGTGTGTGTGTGTGTGTGTGTGTGTGTGTGTGTGTGTCACAGCCTGATGCATCTGATTCCTCTGAACCATAGAAACTATTAAAACACATCGCTGAGCCCCACTGTTGCTCTGGGCGACATGTTCCTTCAGCGCCATGAGCACACACACTGGAGTTTACTGTGACTCAGTCCCACACACACACACACCGTCCTGCTGCCACAAACACTCACTACAGCACCAAATGTGGATTCATCCGCCGCTGAAAATAGTCCCCGACAAATGCTCCATTTCCTCCTGTTTGTTTGATTAAAAAACTGCCACCTTACCATTAATGATAATAAAGAAAGAAAGCGTATGTTAGTGAGGTGTTTTTAAAGATTTACAAAGCTGCTAAAGACCCTGTCTGTCTCCCCTCTGGTGTTCAGTGTATCCACAGGGACCTGGCGGCCAGAAATGTGCTGGTCACAGAAGATAACGTGATGAAGATAGCGGACTTCGGTCTGGCGCGAGACATCCACCACATCGACTACTACAAGAAGACCACTAATGTAAGGCAGCGAGACGACCCCCAACTTTAACGGGACGTCGGTAAAAGGATGATTCTGCTGACATTTTAATGTTCCTACAGGGTCGTCTGCCGGTGAAGTGGATGGCACCGGAGGCCTTGTTTGACCGCATCTATACACACCAGAGCGACGTGTGAGTCTCTGAAAACACGCTCGCCGTTTCCTCCGTTTTCTGTTTGTTTGTTCTCGCTTGATTGGTTATTGATTAGTCTGCTGATTATTTTACTGATTAGCCGTTTCGTCTATAAACTGTCAGAAAATAGCAAAAGATGTCCATCGCAGTTTCCCAAAGTCCGAGGTGACGTCTTCGGAAAATAATACACATCTGCAGTCTTCTGATTTATTAGTTTAAATGAACCCAAAGTCTTCATGTGATGTCAATGATAACGTTACGTTATCTTCAATGACTTAAATAGGAGAAGCCTTAACGCCCGTGTGTGCCGATCGGCAAAAAGAGCTCACAGGCACTGAGGGTTTAGTAAAGTTTCTGTGCTGCTGCTGCAGGTGGTCGTTCGGAGTCTTGTTGTGGGAAATTTTCACCCTCGGGGGGTCTCCTTACCCTGGCGTCCCTGTGGAGGAGCTCTTCAAGCTGCTGAAGGAGGGACACCGGATGGAAAAACCCTCCGCATGCACTCAGGAGCTGTGAGTACACACAGACCCAGCAGCCCCCGCTCCCGCCCGCCCCGGGGAACCAACAGTCATTTCGGTCTCACTCTCCCCAAGGATGGTCCCAGTAGGTCTGTGTTTGGGCTCACAAGCGGCCTCGGCTTGAACACAGGTCGTGCTTCTGCGTCGCTGTGTGCCCATAGACTCAAAACACATTTGCACTTGTATCTTTGTGAGGACGCTCGCTGACATAATGCATTCCCTAGCCCCTGAACCTGAACCCTAAGACCAGGTCTTGACCCTCACACAGCCCTTGGAAGGTGTGAGGACCGGACCAAAATAGCCTCACTTTCCCAGCGTGGTGAAATCCGGTCCTCACGAAGACAGCCACACAAGCGTACACACACACACACACACACACACACACATCCATCTGTAACACTGGTTTTGGTTTCATCAGGTACCTGATGATGAGAGACTGCTGGCATGCTGTCCCATCCCGCAGACCCACTTTCCCACAGCTGGTGGAAGACTTAGACCGCACACTTTCTCTCATGGCAAACCAGGTAACGTGTCCTTAATCCCGACTTTCATTCAGTAAAACGGATACAGATGTATAAAATATCAACCATCCGTCAGCGACTTCGACTTTTCCCGTAGACGCCACTGAAACTTTACGGCGTTCTTTTTGTGTAGCACGTTTTTCATGCTTTTTGAATCATTGAACAGTTTTATCTCAGAAAATAAATTGGTGACTTGATGTTTCACATGAAGTGAATAAATATTTTAAGACATTTTAACAGCGTGAACGAGCACAGCTCCAGAGCATTTTACCACCGAGTTTACTCACTAAATGACCACTTTATTAGGTACACCTCTACAGTCTACTGCAACCCAGTACAGCTCTGCCACGTGAAGCTCATTAATTCAACTACGTTGTGCTGGATTATAATGAAATGTGTTTCTAATTAGATTAGGGATTAGATTAGAAACACCTCCCCATGTAATGTAGCCCAGCTCAAGGCCAATGTAGGCTACAAGCAGTTGGGAAGCTCAAATGGTTGGACGATTATCAAAATAGTCGCCAATCAGTTTTCTTTCGGTCAGCTAATTGATTAATGGTTCAGCTGTTTCATCCCTGTTGGATTGCGTTAGATTTTACAGGTGAACCTATTGAAGTGGCCACTGTGCGTATGTAGACCAGCCTTTATCACAACCAGCTGATTCTGGTCCCCGTCTAAAGTGTTTGTTTCATCACAAGTTAATTGTTAATTTTCGGGACAAATCCAGTAATTTTGTCCATTAGACAAATATCCGTCTAAAATATCTGTGAGAAATCGGCGACGTCTCCTGAGACAACGTGTCCCTGAACCCCAAGGCGAAGGAGGCTGTCTGGAGCCCGTCCTCAGCCCCGTTTTACTGTCCCTGATCCTCTGTTTCTGTCTCTGCAGGAGTACCTGGACCTCGCCGTTCCTCTGGTCCAGTACGCTCTGGTCGGCTCCTTTGCTTCGGCTCATTCCCGTAGCTCCACATAAGCGTCCCGGGACCATTTCCCTTCCTGCTTCACCTTTATCCCGTTTCCTGTGCTGTGCGGGGGGGCGGCGGCGGCGGCGGCGGCAGAAGTCCCAGAAGAAGCCGGGCAGAGGAGCTCAGAAGAGCTGCTTCACCGTCGTCTATCACGGCAGCCTGATGTGAAGAACAGCTGGACCGAGCTGGACCGTGTGACTCCCCAGCAAGGCCTCAGGAAGCAGCTCACACACTGCGACACACACCATCTCATTCATACACGGTGAACAGGCCGAGTTCACCCACTGATAGAGGACTGTGAGAGCTGGGTTTTGTTCCCGTACTGCCCATTGCAACAGTGCTTCGGTTATGTTGGTAATAATAATGTTCTCATTGTGAATATTGTAAATAATAGTTTGTGTTATATGGAAGACCAAACTGGATTTATTAGAGAAATGGGACATGAAAGAGATAATAAAGGGAGAAACAGATATCAGAAACGAAGTGAATGAATAAAATACACAAAATTCAGAAACAGATCTATAAATATTCAAGAAGGATAAATTTGTTCACGTTACCGTTGAATTCGGATTGATTTCTCCATCAGCCATAATCCCTCCAGGAATAAATGACTTCTGATTTATAGACTTGATTTCTCGTGCATTTTATTCATTCCTCTATTTTCATGCATTTTTCTCGCATCAGGCTTGGTCCTCCACATTAACGTCACGTTGCCAAAGATGATGCCAGTGCTACAGTTCGACGTTGCACTTAACCCTCCAGCCGATCACAGCCGGCAGTTACAGAACATGCCTCTAGTTGAATGTGTATGATAACTGATTAACGGTATTAAAATCCTTTTGAATTTTTAACTGTGATGTGATTAAATGGGAAAGACGCGGCAAAAGCAACCAGAGTCGTGTTAGGAGCGCGGGACAGTCCGTGTGCCTGGGAGTGCGTCCGCATCGGTCCCGCGCCGGTCGTGGATCGGTGGGTCCACAAAACGTCAGCCCTTGTCACCAGAGACAGCTGGTGGTTCTGCTCTCAAACTGACAGACGACACTGGTTTTCTGACTCCGAGCTTCACGAAGCAGCCATTTTAAACTAAACCCTGGTCTTTCTCTATCCCCAACCGAGGAGTTTCTCCGGCTAAACCTAACCAAACCGTTGTCACATCATAAAAAGGAGAGGTTTTTGTTGCGGTTCCTGAAGGCAGAGACAAATGATGTCCAGCTGACTGGGGCGGTGGCTCAGGAAACGCTCCTCCGTGTCTCGCTGGAGGGCGCGAACAGACAAAGTGCTCTGTCCTATTCTGACTGGATGTGGAAGTGTTTACGTCACGTTACGACATTTTGTTCCAACAACAACATGTAGGAGACGGGACAGGTTTTTGAAAGGGAAGAAGAGAAAAACAGGTGAAGCTCACTGAGCAAACGCGTCTGTCTTGAGTCCACGATCGAGACAGCGGGAGACATCTGTGTCTAAAAACATCTGGCAGTTTTGGGCAGTTGAGCTTCTTGTTGATAAAAAATGAATCTGATTTATTTTTGAGATGAAGCAAAGAGTGTTGCTGCAGCGGCTCTTCTGAACGGACAAAATCAAAGGTGGATCCTCAATCGCAGACAGAAGCGGGATCCAATAATCAGGGAGGTGTGGAGGTAATGGTGCACATGTCCAGACAGCTGCCAACTTAAAAGACGGCAAAGAGCGAGAAATTTGGCTGTTTTCCTGTGTGTGTGTGTCTGTGTGTGTGTGATAGATGATGCAGAGGCCCTGGCCAAATGTCTTTCCCACAATCCATCTCTTTTTGTCCAACATACGCAGACATATTTAAGTGGTTGGTTAAGTGGATGGTTCCTGTTGGAGACCTACTTTCTCCCCATCTCCCAGGTCAATCTTCTCACACACACACACAGACTCCTCCGGTTGGTTCTCGGGTTTTCTCTGCGGAGCCTGACGCAGCGTTTCCTCCCCACAGAGAGGAAACGCTGCGTCACATACAACAGCGGGACATACGTCACCCAGCTCTGTCTGTGACATCTCACTCCCTCCGCAGCCCCTGGCCGACATCACAAATACATAACCGATGCGCAGTGTGTGTTGTTACAGCCTCGCACCGGACTGAATCAGCTCGAACGGCCTCTGGCGTCCTCTCGTCTTCATCCCTCTCCTTCCTGTCTTCTACAGTAACACCCTTCATTTCCCCCTCAGAGATCTCTGGCTTTCCCCAAAGTCTGAATCATTTCCAGAGAAAGTTTTCTTGAAGGAGAGACGCTCCTGCGGATCCTCGGAGAACATCTCTCCGCAACAAACCGCCTCAGTGCAATAAAAGAATGAATGTCTTCTACAACAACAGTCAACATTTTGAGGACTGCACTTCTTCTCTTTCTCGCAGGGTGGCGTGTTCAGACCGAGCCCTCGCTCTCGTGTCTGTTGCAGTGAATACGAAGCTACAGCCGCCAGCTGGTCGGCTTAGCTTAGCATAAAGACTGGAGACGGGGGGGAAGCTGCTGGTCCGGCTCTGTCCCAAGGTAAAGTCCACCTTCCAGTCCCTCCACAGCTCATCGATGAACTAAATCTCTCTCTCTCTCTTCATTTGTACAAAACCTGAAGTGTAAAAATCCCAGTGTGGTTTTATGGGCGGTTTTGTGCTGGACCACATCTTGGCCTGGGGCAGGGGCAGTGGTATCCATCCTCTTATCTAACTCTGGGCAAGAAAGAGAGGGAGTGCACCCACCGAGCACTTTATTAGGAACAGCTGTACACCTGCTTATTCATGCCCTTATCCAGTCAGCCAATCACGTGGCAGCCGAGCATGAAGTCCCGCGGATCCAGGTCAGGGGCCTCAGGTAACGTTCACATCCAACGTCTGAACGGAGGAGAAAATGCGACCTCGGCGTTAAATATGTGGCAGATGCATCTTCTCTGAGACTCAACGGGAGGCTGTGCCAGAGGGAGGTAAAGCTGTAAAGCCTTGTGTGTCAAGAGCCGTTGGGTTTTCACGCCGTCGGACGGGAGGTGATGAAATGTGGTTCAGACATTCATCTTCTCTTCAGGATGGACTGTAGTAAGTTCGCCGATGCTCTGACTTTTCCACCGGCGCCATCCTCAGGTCGACATTCTAGCGAAACCCTTTACGACCAGATACCCGAATCGCCGGCGACCGTCCCACCGGCCTCAGCTGTACTTGTCATCTGGCTGGAAGCAACACCGTGCTGCAGTGCGGCCTCAGCGAGCAGCTAGCATGGCTGTCGACTCCTAGTGTGGTCTAACTTTTATTTTGTGGGTTGCACACTTGATGCTGTTTACTTGTACGTTTTCCCTTTAGTCTCTTTTTTTTCCTCCTGCGAAGCAGGTTGTAGGACGTAACATCTGGACATAACATCTGCCGGCTTCCTTTCTTGCAACTCCAGATCCCCTCAGTAAACACGCAGAGCGGTTCCTTTTCTTCGGGCCGCTATTGAACAGCAGCGATTCCTGGAGGTGAGGGCGGTTCACGCCGCCGTCTGCCCTGCTGTCGGCAGTGATCCCTCAGCCGACGCTCACGGAGCTTTTCCGGGCTCCCTGCTGAGCGGCTGAAGGAAACTCATCACCTCCGTAGGATGCAAAGAGGGGGAGGCCGGTTGTCCTGATGGAGGTTAATGGGCCATAACACGGAGGTGAGGAGCCATTATGGGTCGGCCATTATCTTGAGGCCAGATGGCTGAGTGAGTGAGATCCATCGTGGTGTCACTTAACGCCTCCAGGACGCGTCAACAAGCCTGGACAAACATTAGGGAGTAATTAAGTTATTTACCTTCACAACAGTGCAAGAGGTCTGTTTCTGATGTGTCATGAGAGCTGAGATCATCCTGATAGTCTGTCTTTCATTCAAGTCAGTTAGAGCGTGTGTGTTTGCTCTCTGTCGGACTATGGGTTCTGTTATTTCGTTCTACCGGCTGCTGAAAGTGGGTGAAACTGCCCCGGGGCACCAAACCAACTTCGGCCCCGAATCATTGCCGTCGAGTTTCCATCTAAATGTAAGCACAGATTTTTCAGAATTTACAGGAACTCGGGAGAAGAAAACTCCGCTCAAGTCTTGTTCCTATGAGTCGACCGGTTGATGGAGATAAACAGCCGGTGGAGCCGATTCTCCAGCCGCCGCCGTTAAACCACCACAGAGGAAGAGGACGCGGCGAGACGAGGTCTCTAAGAGAGCTGCAGTCGAAGCTCGGTCGATGGGAAACCACGTGGAGAACGTGATGGAGACCTGACGTTTCTATTGGTTCCATGTGTTGATTTGAGGAAGGTTCCAGCCTCCTCACGGCTCCTCACTGACCCGATGGATTCTTTTCCTCGCGCTTCATCTACGTCAGCGTTTAGTCACCACGTCTGTTTCCATTGCACTTTGTGGCATTTCGCTTTAGTGATACACAACTTTTACACCTCACACAACAGGAAAAACGTTTGTGATATTTTCTGAGTTTATTTTTTTAATTTTCTGTCTCCACTCAGGTTTTTTTATGCACAAATTGAAAATGCGAAGTGGGATGGAAACACTTTGTCATGAAATGGCTTTGTGGTAATTTGATTAATTAATAGGTTGTTTTTTTTGCTTACAAACTATTGCAAAATATAAACTGAAATGATTAGTGTCGTAAAGGACAAGACCAGTGTTATTCTACACTATATATTTGCTGTCGTCACCAAATCCCATGAAAACACCGAAACCAATGATGTGTCAGTCCGGCCCTCAACACTTTCTGGCCTCCCTCCTCTTGTCTGTGGCCCCCAGCTCCGAGCCCATTGGTTCCTACTGACGACGTAAATCTGTAAAAACCCCTCACAAATATAGAGTTTCTTTTTTTTTTCTTTTTTTTAGAGGCTCAGTAATTTTCTAGAACAGCCGCTCACTGTAGCTTCTATCAAACAAACAGGAAGAAACTGTGCATTTGCTGGGGACTATTTTCAGCGGCGGATGAATCCCTAATTTTTGTGTTTCAGAAACATAAACAGAAACAATTTAACCGACACCGCAAACCAGTGGGAAGCAGCACTCCGGCTGATGGGACGGATACTTAAACAGGGTACACACAGAACAGTGGAGGCCCACGGGGTGGGCAGGGGGCAGAGGTTAAGGATTGGGTTAATCCCTGTTTCTCCGCTCATCATTTCGGACTTTTGGATATATGCAGCCTTCCGGCCTCATGGTGACCAGCAGGACCGTATTCGTGCATCTGCTCCGGGCATAAAGCAGAGGTCAGTTCTCGTCTTTCCATGACTCAGTAGATGGAAAACCGCTGTTGTGCTGCGGCTTCCCAAACAAACAGAGTTTTATAAACACTTCTTCGGGGGTAAATTGGGGCAGAGCTGTGATGCCGACGGTCTGTTTATCATCTGCTGCGGGGTTGAAGGTCTCTGTTTGGAACACTAGATTAGTTTTGGGCAGCTGGACGAATCCGGGAAAACACAAGAGGTCTGGATATTTTTATGTGTGTGTACGCCACCTGGTGGCAGCGCTGCAACCTACATAAATAAAGTCGGGCATCAAGCCACTCTCCACCTTCCAGACGCGCTTTAACGCAGACACTGTGCTATGTTGAAAAATCCAGACCCTGAAAATACAGATCACGTCCATTTGCTCGAGAGCTGGTCACGCAGGCTGTTTCCCACGCCCCCCCCGCGGCAGATGCACGTGAAGCTCAGACTACTACGTGAAGGAACCATGAGAAGAACACTTTTGTTTTGAGTGCAGGGGGACGTCGGACGGTAACTCAACCCCCCTCCCCAGTTGAAAGTCCTGTTTTCTGCTGACCTCCGGTGGTTTAACCTGTCACCGGGGTGGAACGGGGCCCGAGGCCTTCGACCGCAGGCCCCGCAGAGAAAACACTGCCCTGCGGCCTCATGAGTCGCTCCGACGAAAAGTAATCATGCGTCCGTGAGGTCACGTCAGTGAAACACTCGCTGTGAGAATCTGGAGAAAAACGCACCCGAAGTCCACGCGCTTGTCACGCAGAACAAGCGTCCGTTTCCTGTTCATCATGCTACTGGATGACCGACTCTCGTTGATGCTGCCATGCGTAAGTTGCAGCTGCTTGTGGTTTCCGAGAGTCTCGGCTACTGTTGGGGAGTGGAACGAAACCTGCGTTTGTTCAACGGACGTTTGCGCGTGAAGTCTCAATCCGCAAAGTTACCGTCAGTTAATGCAGGGAAAGAACCGGAAAGACAGAAACGTAGAGGAGCATACAACTGGAATATTTCAGGGAACGTGCAAGCGCCTCAACGCTGTGCTTAAATACACTACTTGAGTAAATGTACTTAGTTACTCTCCACCTCCGGCCGATCTACAAACCACTCAAACGGAGTTGAGTGTCAAAGTTCGTTACTGGCCTCGGAAAATAAGAGTTTGACAAAAATCTTTAGCCTCAGGTGAGTGGCCAGAAGTAACTGAGTACAGCAGCTCCATGGTTTGATGGGATATCGCTCTGAATAACGAGTAATTAAAGTACATTTTGCTGAGGGGAAATTCTGAATGCAGGACTTTCACCTGTAACGGGGCATATTCACGATGTGCTGTTACTACCTAAGTAAGGGAATCTGATTACTCTTCCCGCCCAGGCTTTCGGCTGCATCTCACGGTGTTCGGCCGATGAAGACCATCGGATAAGGCTGAAAGCTCCAGAAAAGGCTGGTAAGCGGACTTACGGCTAGATTTTTTTAATCAAAGTGCAAGTGGAGATTTCCACTCACAACATCCTTTTACAGTCAAAATACATTCTTTCAATCAGTCCGTTGTATTTGTGCATTATTTGCTTCGTGGATTCATTTTTGTTCAAGTCTTTTCTCTTATAGGTTTTGTCTCAGCATCTTATTGCAGATTTTAAGCGGTGAGAGTTTTTTGGTGCAGGGCAAAACAACATCAAGAAAAATCGCATGAGCCAAACTGAATCATATCACATAATTTATTTCTATCACAAACAGCCAGGTCGGCTTCCAACATCCCACCCCCCCATTTAAACATGGCGTACAACTTGAACTAATGAAGTGATCTCAGACCAGCAAAACGGGCCCTCACAGGGGTCACGAAGAGCTCCATGACCAGCATGGAGGCGTCTCCTGACCTCCACAGCCTCCCCCCGCCCCCCCCGCACTACATTAAATATAACAGCTTCATAAATTAACTGGTTCAAGGAAATAAATATCAAAGGTTATCACTGCCATAGGCCACTTTTCAAAGGTCTGTACCGCAGGTGCGTCAGGTGGCCCGAGTATTCACCATAACAAACAGCCCCTCATAGTAATTATTACCCCAATCAGCATCTAAAGCTCTGGGCTAAACAGTAATCATAGCGAGACACGATCTGAGGAGTGAGCTGCGTGTTTGTGCCAGTGTGCCTGGTCTCTACTTCCGGGCTTTGACCTCCGCCTCGCCGTCATCCACAGATCTCCGGGCGAACAGGTGGGTGGGGTCTCGGCCTCTGAAGCCGGGCTGAACGTTGAACACGGGCATGTTTCTCCAGCTGGACGGGTTGTTGTAGGCGGCGGGGCCGGAACCGGCGGCGCACGGCTTGTTCTGGACGAGCTGGAGGAACGTCTCCATGTCGGGGCCCAGCCTGGCGATCAGGCCGGCCCTCACCGCCGCCACCGTCTGCTCGTCACAGGCCTGCAGGCTCTGCAGCAGGGTGCTGTAGTACCTGGCCGACCCAGCGGGCACACGGGACAGGGGGAGATTTCAGCAGCGTGTGGGGGAAAAAAAGACACAGAGTCAGGAACTAAATGGGCAGGTAGCACTTTACTTTCACCCCCTTGTAAGTTTAATAAATCGATCTAATCTCTATTTAACCAGGCGATGAAATCAAGAGAGACCCGAGTACAGCAGGGAGACAGAAAAACACACACGACCCGAGAGAAGAAAAGCACTTACGGCATCAGAGGCTATCACACACACACACACACACACACACACACACACACACACACACACACACACACACACACACAAAGAAGCTACAAGTTGAAAATCAGCCGGCGGGACGAGACAGTCACTTCAGAGACAGTCAAACTTAAAGAGCACAAGTGCCTTCCAGGCCCGGGAAACCTATTAGTCCTAGAAAACCAGTTCTGATCAAATATTGCATCCCTTCTATCTGCACGTCCCAGAGGTCTCCTCCTGGGGGGCCTCCGTAGGGGCCAGTATTGGCACTACGGCGCTGCTGCCTGAGCACATCATTTGTGGTTAAGACTGAATACAACGTGGTGCGTGGGACGGACGTGCGCCCCTCGGTCCCGACCTGTTGGGGAAGTGAGTCGGCACCTGCACCACCTCTCCGATAGCATCAGGGTTGGTACGGGCCACGGTGCAGATGTCGAGACTGGTGTAACACTCCTCTTGCACCTTTGTTTTTAATAAAGAAGACAAGACAGACAGTGATCAGGGAGGCACCGGGCAGCGTCGCCTTCGTTGCGGGCTCCTCGGCGCGTTTTACCAACCTCAGCGATCATCCGCTGGAAGATGTTGCAGCGGCGGATGGTCTGGAAAACCTTCGCCGTGATTCCCTGGGAGATGCAGTGCAGACTCTTCTTGACAAAGGTTTTACCCTGCGGGAGAGCGGACACAGGTGAGGCGGGCGGAGGGACGGGGAGCGGACGGGCGGGCGGGTCGGACAGAACCGCACACTGACCTCTGTGTTGAAGGTGGCGGCGGTGTGGAGGAAGAGCTCGCAGATTTCATGCATCCCGTCGGTGTCACAGGTCGAGTTTTCCAGGCAGGAGAAGAAGCCGCAGCCCACAGCCACGGCACCGTTCAAACATCTGGCCACATCCGCTGCGAACACACACACACACACACACACACGGGTTTTACGCACACAGACACACAAGAGTGTAGATCGGGAGGGACACAACGATGTCGGGGTTTTTGTGCCGAATCTCGGTGAAGTAGCCCAACTTAAAATCCTGTTTAGTGTCCTCGATGAAGACCCAGAGACAGACACCGCTGCCTGATCCGTCAACGGGGGTCAGGTCTCACGTTTAAAGGACAATTCTGGCTGTAAATAGAGACACAGTGATGTTTCTTTATCTGAAAAACATTCGCAGGAGGTCCAAGTGCTTTTTATTCTTTCCCTCAGCCCTGAGTCGTGTCTGCAACAACAGACCCCCCCACGATGTTAACAAGCTCACCGCCCCCAGTCCGGGCAACACGTGCAGGGGTAGTGTCAGTTATCAATACAGCCTATCACCTGCACGTCCCCGGCACCGAGGCCCCGGTTCTGCTGCGTCTCATGCTGTTGGGCCGAGAGGTTTATGGGGATGGAGACGGAGCGAACGACGCTTCACGCGTTACCTTTGAGGGATGATGCCGGAACTCGGCGCGGGCTGCGGGTATGAAACTACTCTCCCTTCCAAGGCGTTTTTAGATCTTTGAATCTTTTCCTCGGCTGCCCCTTGTTTTCCACTCGTTTTTCAGACAGTAGGACAAATCCTCAACTTCAAGTCTCTACCAGGGGATTTAATGATCATACGAAAAAAAAAAAATACAACGAAGCTCCTGTACTTTCTGAAGCTGAAGCGATTAGTCGATTAAACGATCGGTCCACAGACAGAACATGAATCTGCAACCATTTCTAAAGACGCGATCTCCTACTAGTTCTGTGTTTACAAACTGCGAGGATCCTCTGTTACGGGCAGAGGTCATTCATTCAACTCAACTTCGAGTCCGGTCCTGAGCTATGAGGGCGTCCGGAAGGTCACCGAGGCTGCTCCCTCTGAAATGTGGTGGAGCAGAGGGGCGAAGGCGCAAGTACAAGTTCCTCTAAACGGAACACACTTCAAGTGCAGTACTTGAGTAGATGTACTCTTACTGTTACTGTCCGCCATCGACGCAAACCACCGCAGAGAGGGTCAGAGGTGAAGTTGAAAACGACCTAAAACCACCGGTTTAGTTCTCGGGACATGAACCGAGCACAGTTTCCGTCCGTGCCGCAACACGAGGCCGCCAGCCACCGGTCTCCACTCATCCCACCGCAGCATGAATCAAGACGGGACGGCGGGAAGAGCGCAGGGTGGAGGCAGAAACACGAGCTCTGGAAGCGTGGACACGGGAAAAAAAAACACAGGTACGGTCCTTTGAAAGTAGGACAGAACGAGCGAGGTGTGGCTCGATACCGCCGGAACAAACGGGGAGAGAAACAGAGCGGAACAAACAGGACGGTAAATCAGAGGCTGCCGGTTACACACGACCGTGACTCACTCGGGCTGTTTGCGGAGAACCGTGCCCGGCGGGGAGCACCCTCCTCCGGCAGCAGCTCGAAGCAGGCGGCGGAGCCGAGGATGAGGGGCAGGAGCAGCGCGGATCCGGGCAGCATGTTGTCTCACGGCGAGGATGAGGAGGATGAGGAAGGTGGTGGTGTTGTTGTTGTTGTTGTTTTCGTCGTCGTCCTGGTCCTGGTCGCGGTCTCTCTGTCTTCGGCTGGTCCCGCCTGTCCTGCCGCAACCTTTCCCAGCCGGTACTTATACGAGGTCCGCTCGGCGCTGGCCAATCGGAGCGCGCCGCTCCCCGCGGGGGCGCAGTTAATGGTTTATTCGCGGCTGTAATTAACCCACAGAGCTAATTGGATATTTCCACACACGAAGGAATTTCCGAGCAGCCGCGAACTCACGGGATCGTTTCGGGCTCCGGGTTCTTTCTTCTCAGTCGCTCGGTGGTGAGAATGTACGAAAGTGTTCCTCCGCGATGATGATGATGATGATGATGATGATAAATCAAGACTGAACATTAGAACAGTATGTTGATTTTGGGAAGAATCGATAATCCCGTCGTTGCTATCGCAGTCATTATTATCCGGTACAACGAGAACAAGTTCTGAAACAACTGAATAAAAACCAAAATACTTCAAAATTAGAAATATACACAAGTCACGTCTCATAACGTAGTAACCAGCGGCAGCATGATCTGTTCCCAGATAGTAACGGGGAGCTGGGTTTGTGTGTGTGTGTGTGTGTGTGTGTGTGTGTGTTGCTGGTTATCTGTGATAATGTCTAACTTTCTAAAAATAGCAGGACCAGTAGGAAACGGATGCGTCCGTTTCTAATTCCTGTCACGTCTGTGGTTTTTCCTGTGTAGTGGTTCAGTCGAGCAGAGAGAGCTGATCAGTGACTGTGGACGCACCGGGACGCCCCAAATGTCCCCCGTGGACTTCCGGCCGCGGCCGAAGCGCTCGGATCCCGAACTCCAGGTAAAAGCACCTCTACGGTCAGTCCATTACAGGTACGGGTCCCGCGACCACGATCCTGTTCAGCTAAGATACGGGCGCAGCGTGTCCTCAGTTTCACGTAGTTAGTGTCTGAGCAGTAAAAGTACTTCATCTAGATCCAGTATCAGAGTAAAAGTACTTCATCGAGTTCCAGTATCAGAGTAAAAGTACTTCATCGAGTTCCAGTAACAGAGTAAAAGTACTTCATCTAGTTCCAGTATCAGAGTAAAAGTACTTCATCTAGTTCCAGTATCAGAGTAAAAGTACTTCATCGAGTTCCAGTATCACAGTAAAAGTACTTCATCTAGTTCCAGTATCAGAGTAAAAGTACTTAATCTAGATCCAGTATCAGAGTAAAAGTACTTCATCTAGTTCCAGTATCAGAGTAAAAGTACTTCATCTAGTCCCAGTATCACAGTAAAAGTACTTCATGTAGTCCCAGTATCACAGTAAAAGTACTTCCTGTAGTTAAAGTATCACAGTAAAAGTACTTCATGTAGTTAAAGTATCACAGTAAAAGTCCTTCCTGTCCTTCCTGTATCACAGTAAAAGTACTTCAGGTAGTCCCAGTATCACAGTAAAAGTACTTCCTGTCCTTCCTGTATCACAGTAAAAGTACTTCCTGTAGTTCCAGTATCACAGTAAAAGTACTTCTTGTAGTTCCAGTATCACAGTAAAAGTACTTCCTGTAGTTAAAGTATCACAGTAAAAGTACTTCCTGTAGTTCCAGTATCACAGTAAAAGTACTTCACTGTGCAGGGACCTGTCTCCTGTGACTGGTCTCTGATTCTAATGGATCATTGATCCTGAGTCACGGAGGCTTCGGCAGCGTTTTACTGCTGGAGCTGCTTTTAGCTACGTCAGAGACAGGGACCAGAGTTTAGTCCACCGGTTCCCAACCCGGGGGCCGGGCCCCTCCAGGGGGTCACCAGGTGAACCTGAGGGGTCGTCAGATGATTCATGGGAGAAGAAAGAAGAAGAAGCAAAGTTCTTCTGAGCTGGACTTTTCTCAAATATTTGTTTTTGTTGTGAAAAATTGGATAATTTTACCCATTTGTGCCTCAAACAGTTTTTTAAATGAAACCATGTGAGAAGTTTCGAGGGGAAATGTCTTTGGGACCAGGAACTAATAGCAAATCATAGCCATCTGAAACATGACGGGGAGACACAACTACCCAATAATTATTTGTAAGACCAAAAATGCTGACAACCACTGGTTTAATCTTTACCGACGTATTGTATTTTATAAGTGTTTCACGCTTTTTTATGTAAAATCTCAAACTGAAACGTAACTAGTAACTAGAGCCATGAGATAAAAGTGGTGAAGTAAAAAGTCAGATATTTCCCTCTGAAACATAGTGAAGTATTAAGTAGCATGAAATGGAAAAAAAAAAACCAGGTAGAACTCAAATGCCTTAAAATTGTATTGAAGTTCAGAACTTGGGATCTCACGTCAGAATAAATCTGACTCGTATCTCTGTCAGACGTTCCAGCAGACTATTTTGTGAGATTCCTGAATTAAGTCTGGACTCAGAGGTTTTTCTCAGAGTCTGATCCCTCTATCCTCGTAATCCCTCCTGGACCCTGTTCTTAATAATACGGGAACTACAGCCTGATTTCACCGTTGATTTGACACAGGCCCGCATTGTTTTTTTTGTTTAGTTTTTCCGAGCTTGTTTTAAGTTCATCTGGAGCCGTCGTCTGAGTTTTTGAACCCAGAGCTGCAAAAAAAAACAGCAACTTATTCACACTGAGCTGGATCAAGGGCAACTTTTCGAGGCGAACCCCAAGCATGAACTGACTTTCAGAATAAAATGGCTCGTTTTCACAGGCATATCCAGAATTGCTGACGCAGCCTCTTTGTCTTGATTTTGTAGTGGAACTTTTATCCCGTACTCTTTAATTCAATGCCATTCTGTTTTTCTTGCCCTGTCTTTTTAGGTCTTCCTCCGTCTCCTGCACGAGCTCTAGTTTACTTTGGATCGATGTGTATCTGAGCATATGTGGGTAAAAGTATGAGAAGTACGAGAATTAACAGGATCCTTTGAGCCTGGTAACAACATGTTGTAAGCCTGGATTAGTTAAACTACATCTTAAGAACGAGGCTTATGAACAGATGTGTTTGTTTGTTCGTTTATTTGGACCCCGTGAGCTGTTGCGGTGCAACAACTAGCTAATCTTCCCGGGGCCTGTTCTTCAAATGTGCCTTAATTAATCCAGGATAACAGGACTCTCGTTAATTCCCATGCAGCGTATTTGGTTCCTTAAAAGCAGTTTGATCAGCAGTTTTTTTTTGATCCTGGGTGAAGTTAACTCCCAGTCTAAATAAAGGCAAAATGAGCAGAGAGTTAAAACCATGATTTGAGCCGATTACTGTTATTATATCAGGGAATGTGGTCGGACTTCGAGTGCTGCTGGTTCTCTCTGGTGGATGTACGACGGACCTCATCGATAATCATCAACCTGCTACGAAAATGAACCCTGACTAAAATCTCTGGAAAGGCCCCTTTGATCACATATTCACTATTTCTTGCAGTTAATTATTGCACAAGCCCTGGAGTTCAGATAACAAATTTCCGTTTTGATGTGAAAACGCCATTTGCTCTGGCCCCGTTCTCCTTTCAGCAGTCAGAATTTCCTTAATGGATTCGACTTCTCCGAGCAGTGCCGGCGCCACAGCAGCCACTGGGGTCAGTATGAAATCATCCAACAGTACGACGCGATGCTACATATACGTACGCAAGTACGTCGCACGAGTACTTGCGTATCAGACTGGTAAGAAATGAGCTAAAGGAAGGCGAGGCACCACGCCGCCACGCTGCGATATAATCGGCGCTACTGCAGCGTAAACACTGCGATCGAATGCCCCTCGCTGGCCCAGTCCGTTAGAGAACGGTACGCGGTAGTGAGACTTTCGGAAAGCCACACAACCTGGTGTCCGCCGGGACAGCCGTGGACCCGTCCCTGACTACCTAGGAGCGTCTTGGCGTGTTCTTTAAAGGTGATCGGGGATTTCTCCGTCGAATGACGGTGAACGTTCCCCGCTGAACGAACAGCCGCCCCGTACGAAACCGTTTTCTTTGAAGCGTTTGCTCCGGGTTGCGTAAGAGCTGCCCCCCCCGTCCACTCTTCCTGCTCCAGTTCCGATACTGCGCCTATTCCCAGTCGAGGTTACTCCTGGGGAAAGACAGTTTGGCTGTTTTTAGATAATCATTCCTGTATGACTCGCTCCCACTGCCATGCGAGCGGGCGGGGGCCTGCTGTTGGTTTGCAAACAGTATGTAAAGCCAGTTTTTCTGCTGCGGCGTTATTAATTTCCTGAAGGACATTTGGTTCGCAGGCAGGCATCAAACACAGGAACACACAGATGACGATGAGCCACATAAATCCAAGAGTCAAAGACATAAAAACAGCATGAGAATATCGGAGTCCAGCTCATAAACATTCAATAAACGGTTTATTCACGTGTTTGTTAACAGCTCTTCCTGCGGGAACACGTAAGTGGAGGCTGCTGTACAAACTCGGTGGGTGACAAAACACAGTTGTGATAAAAGAGAATATTAATTAATTAATGACATTCTTCATCAGAAACGTCGTGATCGCTGACGAACACTGTGTATTAACTCTGTACATCTACATTATGGTGTGCTCTGGAGCCTTTATTGGAAATGTACACCCTGCTAATAAATGACATGACAGCACAGCAACAATCTACATAGCCCAAGACATACAAGGCATAAACCCCCCCCCCCCCCACACACACACACACACACAGTGACTAAATGGTTTACAACACACTACGGTGCAGGTTGAAGCAGATATACAGACATTTTAATCACAAATTAAAGTACGTGTCGATATGTTAAACAGTTTCTTTAAGAAAATCATCTGAACTGAGGAACTTAAAATTTGTCTGAATAACTTTCTCAGCTTTTACATTTTTACAGTCTGCAATATTTGACTCTCATCTAGCTCAAACTTTGCCAAGTGTCCGATAACAAGGAAGATGTTGTAAAGATTTAGCGTCTCGTGCTTTTAGCCCGGACTGTGAAAGCAGATGGACTGACTTAGCCGTGGGCCTGTGGTCAGTGCTGTGGCTGCGCCGTTGTTGTCGGAGGTGTGGAAAAATCCGCGTGTCTTATCTCTGTGTCGCTTATCAGTGAATTGTGAGAGAGTTGTTAGTGAGGAACGGCTGCGTTTCCATCATGGCCCCGGTTTTTACTGCAGGACCCGCTGAACCTCGCACAGCTCTGCTGACTTCGTCAGCCCAGAGGTCAGCAGACGCCGATAAACATCTCCCACCTCTCACCCTTCAGTTTTCATTAACTCCCCCTCCAGCACGCACTCACCTCTCCGAACCAGGGCCACGTGGGAAAAATCCTCACCTTAAGGAAACTTTGAGGCTACTTTAAGTAGCATCAGCTCCATTTATTTCCAGTTAAGTATTTAGTTCCAACCTTCAGTTAATTCAAAGCTTTATGAATGACGAATTCTGAGGCTGAACACAGCGGAGCAAGCCCTCATCCACACACGGTTCAGTACAAGAAACCGCAACCAAGGCCATGTTATTGTCAGTGTAGTGATTCTGCTCTGAGAGTGGACTTCAGCAACACACCACTCAAAAGTGTGACTAGAATGTAAACCACCTCCACACTGGAGTATACAATACAAACAGACAGAGCATAAAGGAGGCCTGAGGGAAAATCAAGAGATTAGTCAGACAGCCAGTCAGAAATGGGAAACCAAACTACACCAAAGTACAGCTCTGCTCCACAAAAACTAACACGTGGTTTCAGTGCAAAACACTGAAAAATACCGTTCTAACACACGAGCTTCCTGTTCTCGCGGGGCCACGTGCTCAGTTAGCCATGACAACGGCGGCAGATTTACCACCAAAATTCACGGCAACGTTTGAGACAGTGGGTCTCGGCTCCTCGTTTCTGGCTGACGACACGTGACTTTGCTGAAACGACAACTGTTGGCAGCGGATTTTCACGTTGTTGGAGGTTTAAGGAAAACGCTGCCTCCGGCTGGCTTGTCACTGTTTGAAGCTGACCCATTTTAACACAAGGAGGTCTTATTTTCCCGGCAAACACCAGGCGCTGACTAGCGTGGGATTTGTGGTCGAAATGCGGTTGGCCGGTCTTTGATGCTGTTTTGCCCAAACACTGGATACTACATTGGAAACAGAGAAAAAAAGGCATCTGCCACTAACAGATAATGTGTGTAAAAGTAAACCTGAACACAAAACAAATAATAATACGTTACTTTCATCTAATTTTGGATGAATACAAGAAACTTCATGGATAGTTCAAGCTCTACTCGTCTAATCCGGGCGTTTCTGTCGTCAAGCTCCGGGAGCAACGACGGTGCGTTCAAATGCCTTGAACAGAGTATAATGGCAACTCAAACTTGCTTTTTTAAAATAATGTTTAACATCCTACAACTCTGCCTCTTTGGACAACATTAGCGCTTTAAAGTGTTGTGCCTCCGTAAAGTCAGACTGGCAAAATGCAGATCACGGTGCTAGTTAAGGGTAGCCCGCCTCGCTTGTTAGCAAATGCCGGCCAAGGGCTATCGTTGACTTGAGTCTGAAACACATGGTATCAAGCCCACAGAACGAAGCTGAGGGGAAACGGGTCAAAAAGTCATCATCCTCACAAGCGGATGATCCGAGTTGATGTAGAAAAAACAAGGCAATAAAGACACAACGCTGTTCCGGTATCACGCTAAAAAGCTAGTTAGAAATAAAATGCGTTAATAAAACACAGCAGACGTTCTAGTCCTGAATGGGGATTCTTGTAACGTACCGTAACCCCACAAACTACTGTAAGTTAATAAAGTGTTCCTTGGCCTTGGATGTAACGCTACATTGCTACTGTAGATAGTAAAACTCGTTTTACAGGCATGCTAACGCTTGCATGCTAGTGACGGTGCCCAGTTTGATTCCTTCCTTACACTTTTTTCCCCCTGGTCCTTTGGGAGGGCTAAAGAAAGACACGAATGACCCTCCAAACTCTCCAAATGCAGTATCTCTTCATCAGGAAACAGTGGGACTGACAACTCGCGCCAGTTCCATGATAAATGTGTCTCACTGGGGACGGAGGGAAATGGTAGCGTGGTATTGTGAGTGACAGCGTAAAATTGAAAACGTAAGAGTAGTTACAGGACACACTGGCAAGATTTTCCTTCACTCTGCTCATAAATGTCACAGCTCGGTAGTTTGGGGCTTACGGTGAAGCCCAGCTGCCCCTGTCATATTTACACCTGTCTCTCTGACATCCCCGCAGGCCTGACACCTGAAGGCAGCACGGTGTTTGTTTGTTCAGCCAGTACGGGTTGACACTGATCTAGAGAGAAAGTGGCCGAGCGAAATTTCTCAAAATGTTGAACTATTTCTCAAAAGTTATACACTGGATAAGAAGAGGGGGGGGGGGACGTAATAATTAAGCTCGGACCAACCACTGAATTTACCGTTTTAGAATCAGAGAATAAGTCAGATTCTGATAAATTACAGTGAAAAGAACTGTTGGCAACAAGGGCAGAATTAGAATTCGCTCTCTTTTCTGTAAAATCACATCTGCTGTTTAACTCCTCTTTTCCAGTACAGAAAGAGAAAGTCAGCTGGAGGGGAATTTTAGTTTTTTATAATGTCTCTTTTAACTTCGTCAAATCTTGTTTGAAAATTTATGAATCTGAAACATCTTTGTTGGGATTCAGTATGATGGAGAATAAGGGGCCACTGTATAATAATCTGCGATTTCAAAAATAAAGTCGTATTTAAATATGATTAAAATGAAAGAATTTGAAGGTACAACTCTATTCCCAAAATATTATGATTTTTTCATAAATTTATGACTTTGCTGTCCAGACTTTAGGTTTGAGATTTTCGACTTTTTCTCAAAATAGTAAAAACCTCAATCTTGACGTATTATAATGTCTTTTCAACTTTTTTCTTAAATCGTACAATGTTATGCTCTTTATTACTCTTTTGTCCTGTAAAATTACGACCTTTTCCTCGAGATCTTATGACCTTTTTCTTGAAATGAGAAAGATTAAATGTAAAATTAAAACTTAATTATAACTTAATTTCTCCAGATATTATGATTTTCTTTTTTCAAAATCCACTTTATTGGTAATATAGTCCAGTTTTTTTTTTGTTGGTAAAATTATGTCTTCATTCTCATTATATATCACGATTTTTTTCTCATAAAATTCCAACTTTATCTTGAAATATTACATATTCAATATTTTTTCTTATACTATTCTGAGCTTTTTCTTAAAATATTTTGACTTGATTTTATTTTTCTTAAATGTGGCCTTAATATCTGTGATAACTCTGCATCCCCTTCCTGTTGGAACTGTGATTATTGGACTGTAGATTATGTCTAATGCCAGCGTCCTGTTCCTTTGACTTTCACAAGACAAAGACGAGATGCAGGTGGCTTCACTTCCTCTTTCTGAAGAATCCCGTTCCCGCTGTTCTCCTCGTTCAGTCAGCTTTCGGACAGTAGTCCTGTTAAAACTCGAGGTCCCAACCAGACTCTTCATCAGGGGGAGGTCCATCAGTGTCCTCCGGGAAATAGTCAAAGTTGCTGTTGTCCAGTGGCCCGTCAACCTGACAGAAAAAGGCAGGATATTAACGATGCTCTCGCCTGTATTTTTTTTTACCTGACAGAGACACTGAAGGATACCCACCGTGGGTGTGAATGGAGAGTCCGTGGTTCCCTGGCGGAGGCCGTCCCAGTTGAAGCCCTCAAACCACCTGAAGGACAGGGACATGCTGCCGTGACTACGGAAAGCCCTCAGAGTGAGAGTGAAACGTCATGATAAACATGGTTACTGTCTCACTTGTGTTTCTGGATGTCCTTCACTCCATTTTTCTGATTCCCCAGCCTCTCTGAAGGATTGTCCCTGGAGCCAGCCACACAAACAGAATTTAAAGAAGTTAACCGGGAAAAATCCGCCCTCCGTTTTGCTTTACCTGGTAAGTGAAGGGGGCACTGACAACCTGCAGAGTCGCTTGATGAGGTTAGCGGCACTCTTGGTGATCTTTTTAGGAAACTCGATCATGTCGATGCCTCTCAGGATGATGTTATAGGTCTTCATGGGGTCAGAGCCAGAAAAGGGAGGGCTGGAGACAGAGGGTGGAAACCAAGAGCTTTAACAGGTTTAAGTATTCAACCAGGACCCGAACGGAGCTAGTTCAGTTGCTAACTTCAGACATAATGGAGGATCAAGCCCGACTGACTAGGAAATAAATGAATGACTGGATGGATAAAATAGTTACTACAAAGTCATCAAGGATGAAATATTCAGTCACTGACGGCCAACGTGGCTGGGAGCGCAGAGGTATTGTGTCACAACCGCATGGGCAGGTTGGGTAACCTCACAGCGTCCGGAAGCGACCCTGAGTCAGCCTCCCGTTCGCAGCGCACACACACCTGGCAAACGTCCATACAAGCTGGTTCGGTAAAGGAATCAAACACCCGGTATTTCTGAGGCGGCGATGGCTCCACTTTGTGCAAACGCAGAAATATGGAAGTTATGAAGAAGATGCAGCGGCTAATTTTTCTTTTTCCTTTTTTTTTTTTACTGTATCTGAGTTCCTGAATTACAGCCCTCTTCACTTGCAGAGAAGAAACGGATCAGTAAAGAGAAAAGATTTTGGATCAAAATCAGCTTCAACATTTGATTATCATTATGACATGACACTGAAGCAAAAGGTGCAAAAGATTTAGCTCCTGTACCTGCCACTGAGCAGCTCAAAGACCAGTATTCCCAAAGACCAGCAGTCAGCCGAGCTGTCGTGGCCTTTGTTCAGGATGATCTCAGGGGCGACATACTCAGGAGTCCCGCAAAATGTCCACGTCTTCTTACCCAGACCCACCTTCTTAGCGAAGCCGAAGTCCACCTGTGGGACAGAAACACACAGCAAAACTAAACGTCCTCACTGTGAAATTTTTGACCCACATTATTTGACATTTCTGGAGAAAACGCGCCCACACCAGCTTGGCATATCCTCGGCGGTCCAGTATGATGTTCTCGGGTTTGAGGTCTCTGTAGATGATTCCTCTGGAGTGCAGGAAAGCCAGAGCCTCGATGACACAGCCAGTGTAAAACCGAGTGGTGCCGTCATCAAATGAACCCCTGTAACAAAAGCAACAGCTGAGCATTTCATGCTCTGTCATGGAGGAACACACAAACACAATCACACGCCTGTCCCGGATTACCCGGCGGGCAAATCGGGCGACCGCCCAGGGGCCTCAGACCTCCAGGGGCCCCGAAAGCCCCAGGTTTAATCCATATCATGTGGATTTACCTAATTGGATTAATCGCAGATTTGTTAGACATTTGCACTTCTAAAGGACAAGATGACAGGTTCTCCGTCCTGTGTCTCATGGCCTTGGTTTTATAGAGGGCCCCTGTGTCTAAATCTACTTATAAGACCATTTTTTTTAAGGTAATATGGAGCTTCTTTGTTGTAAAGTCTTGTTTGATCAAACCGCTTCCATTTTTTCTGTGTTTCAATTAATTAACACACAGAAAGGCCCGGTTGTATTATTCCATCACTGGAGAACTGTAAGACTGAAACCAACTATTTAATTATCAAACTGTCTGGCAATTATTGTCTTGTTACTAAATTGATTGTTCAGTATATACAATGTTATAGAAGAGTGAAAAATGCCCTTTATCATTCTGAAGCCCAAATTAACATACTCTAGTTGCTTTTTTTCTCTGAGCAACAGTCAAAAACCTAAAGATGTTGAATCTACTATCATAGAAAACTGGAAAAACCAACAAATATTCACATTAGAGAAGCTGGTAGCAATGAATATTTGGCATTTTTGCTTAAAAATGACTTAAACGGTCAATGAATTATCAGACTTGTTGCCGATTAATCAGCTCATCATTTCAGCTCTAGAGTACTGGTTGGTTTCTGGGTGTCGGGGGCAAATAATGAAACTGCCATGTAAAGTGGGGGTCAATAAGGGCCCGACAACAAACTTCCGCCCCGTAGCAGGTTAACCCTGCCATGCACCTGTCCCTGAGCAGTGTCCACAGCTCTCCTCCGAGACAAGCCTCCAGCAGCATGTAGAGATATTTGGAGTCTCGGAAGGTCCGGTACAACCTGCAGGGAGACAAAGAGTTTAAAAGTGAACTTTAGAGTTCCCCAGCGGATGGCTTTTATGTGAAAAAGTATCCTGCCAATACAAATCAAAAAGTATGGATGCAGCAGGAGAGCGTAAGTCCGCACTAGTGTTGGGGACGGATGGCTCTGTCCCCTGGTTCTGGTTCGGGGATTTAATACAAAGTGCCTCGAAAGATCTCCATGTTTACCAAGGAAACAACTACAGACGATGCCAGCACCAGTTGCTCCATCTACCGCTGTGTATCTGGGGTTAGCATCTATCCAAAAATCATAAATACTTTTGATATCGAAGAAGTAAAAAGACTGGGGGTCGGGACACCGACTCTGAGCCAGCGTCCCCGCTTCGAGTCCAGCTGGGGACTTGCATCTCTTGTTGCATCTCTCTACCTTATTACCAAGTGCTTTGCACATTGTTCTTTACTAATAAGAAAGAGAAGGGGAAACGCGATTTGATAGACTCAGACCTTACGGGAAAAGTCGGGCAATATGCTATATTTTCCATTTTTAACAGCTGGTCACTGTGCATTTGTTGAAGACCATTTTCAGCGGCGGATGAATCCACGTTTGGAGCTCCAGTTTGTAATTTAGGGCAGCAGCGACGGGGACTGAGTCAAAATAAACTACACTGGCCACAGGTCATGCCGCCAATTGGATCCTCTGAGGTGTGAAGTAGTGTAGTGCACTTTTAATTATACTCGAAGAAATCCTGAGGTCTGACCTGATGATGAAGGGACTGTGAGCCTCCATCATGATGCGGCGCTCTGACAGGATGTGGCCCTGCTGGCTGGTGTCCAGGATGTGACGCTTCTTTAACACTTTGAGGGCAAACGATCGATTGGGATCGTTCTTTAATTGCACCTGAGCACACAAACACACACATTCAGCAGGACAACAACAGCCTGTTTCTACAGATTAACAGCTGCTACAGACCCGTCTTCGAATGCGCACGTACTCACCAGCTCCACACGACTGAAGCCTCCCATCCCCAGGGTGCAGATGATGTTGAAATCACCGAGCGAGACGCTGGAGAAGAAATCTGCCTCCGCCTGCAGCCTACAGAGAACAGGGGAGAATGTGTTGAGAATGAGGAATAAGAGAAGTGAGTAATAACTTTCACTGAGAGTTTCCGTATGTTCCTGCAAACTCCAGACACGTCCAGGTTTTACAAAGATGTTCCTCCGCGCAGGGCAGGACACCACTGGGCTAGAGGAACATTATCCACCCATTATTGAACTGTCAGATGTGTAGAAGTCGATTAGGAAAAAGTGCAGAAATAAGTAACAGGAACAAAAGAGAAAGACCTGGTGTCTGTTGACTGCCGATCCAACACTTAATACAGAAATGTGTGGCGTCAGAATGTGACTGATGTGGGATCACACAAACAGACAATTAAACTCAGAACAGAACAAACACGAGGGAGCAATAAAAACAGCTATAAATATTCTGAATAAATTTAAGCCTAAATCGTTTTTTTTGAAAGACCACAGGTACCAGTCGGCCAGATGTTGTTGTTTTTTACTTTTCAGACCCAGAAGAAAGAAAAACCTTTTGGTTTATGAAGAAAAAATAAACAAAGCGGCAGAGAATGTTTCCATGATTCATTCATGATTCAGACTGAGCATTAGTCATATTTATTCATGAATATGACTAATGAGGTGTATGTTTATATATGTAGAGCTGTGTTTATGTAGAGACCCGAGGTCAAAGGTCGTCAGATGATGCCTCACAGTCTGTAAAAGGAAGTTAGTGCTTTGTGACTGAAACCATACGTTAGTGACAGTTTTTAGGAAAACAACGGCCTTATTTAAGAGTCGGTGACCAAGGCTGGTTTCCAGAGCGGTTCATCGGCTTCACGCCCTCTCACGAGCAGATCTGCAGACCCTCTACTTGACGCTGTGCTTCTTTGTAATAAACCTTTCTATGCAATCGAGACGGTGTCAGCGGAGTCTCCTTCATCCTCTTCACATCATCAACACCATCTAGTAAACTACACTAATGTTAGAGCTGCTGCTGGTTTTAATAATCATGCCTTGTTATTAATATTAAAATAAAGCCTGACTGACTCCTTTTAAAGTCCCATCAGATCAGCTGACCAGTCAATAATCAGGTTCGGATCAAAGGCGTATCGCTGTCCAGTGAAAAACGCCCACGTAGGATACACCCGTGAAAGCTCTCTCCTCGCTCCTCGTTTCCACTGGGACACATTTGAGTGACCGGACCATCCTCCGTGATGGCGGACCTGATCAGTTCCTTAGCTGGAGGAAGGGAGGAAGTATAATTAGCAGAATGGGTTCACAGGCTGCACGAGTGATTTTTTCTTAATTAATGACCATTGTTAGCACACGAGACGCTCGCCGCTGCTTCTCACAGCGAATCACCTAAAAAAATGTCCTCTTGCATGTTGTAGCAGTCCGTCAAGAGTATCGGCAGACTGATAGCAAGAAATGGTTATAATGGCTGCACTGTACCTGCGCGACTATCATTGGATGAGGCTAGCGAGCTGATAGCCGCACAGCTGGTGAATGAGCCAGAGGGCACGAATGAAAAAGCTGACGCCAAGCAGCTATTGCAAACCTCAGTCCTCTGCCTGAGCTAACATTGTTTCATTCCATCCAGACTTGACCACGAGGTCACGCGGTTCACGTAGCTCTCAGTAGTTCAAAACAAGACCGCCTGAACGGCTTCAAGCGAACACACAGCAGCTGCGACTGTATTTGGAGAAACTTCCTGCAAATATCAACGTAATTGTAGGAAATAAATACGCTGGTCATTAACGTAGAATAACACAGAACGCAGAATATGTATGCATTCGTGTTTTTCTCGTGCTTCACACCCTAACGTTATCTCATGGTGAGACGTTCACAGCCAAAGTTGGAACCACCAGTATGAGATCTTGAGTCTACGCGCCAGATCTTCTGGGGAACGAAATGAAAATTTTCAGCGTTATTCGTCACAGGGAGCCATAAACAGGAGGAGCTGTGTTGTGCAGCTTGAATTCACCATTGTATTCTATCCAACAGCTGTTACAAACATGACTTCAGTTTTGTGGTTCTGCGCAAGCAGCTGACACCGAAGACTGTTTTGAGTGCAGGGGCGAGGGAATAAATTCCATGTGCCTTGGTCGTTTTCAGTAACGAGTCTTATATCCGTAGACCTGGTCCCACCACAAGGCCTTGCAGTCTAGGGAGCCAGTTTTATTTGAGGTGAATGTAGGCCAACTAACATCTGGTTATGGTTGCTAGTGAAGCGTTGCTCATGTTAGCTAACTGCAACCAGAACCAAGCTTGCTCTTATCTCTCGATAAACATGAACTAAAGCCGGGTACATAAAGCGGCACCGTCGCCTAGATTCACGGGAGGTCGGCCAATGCGCTAAAATGCCAAAAAATGCAGTCGTTTAATCAACGTAGCGGCGAGTGTGCTTGGGAGACACTGAAAATGAACGGAGGTCAACGCTGGAACTCCCCGTTGCCCCACAACACGCGTCACTTCCGCGTCCTGCGGTTACAACAGAAGTCTATGGCGGTGCCGCGACTCTCTTACTCAAATCTCTTACTCTGACCTTGTAAGATTTCATCTGTGACTTTTACGTGACAGTGACTTTGATCAGTCGAGTAAAACTGCCACGACATTCATGCACCGAGCTGCATAAATGACAGCATTGTGAATACGAGTCTGAAAGGGAGCTGAGGCGGTGAATTTGTGCTCATCCGACCTTCTACAGCAGCTGTTATATAAACCTCCAAATACAGAAGCACAAGTACTTTTAGAAAATATAATATTTAGAACTCACTTTGCCTTGACCTCGTCACTGTCGTACTGCTTGTTGTTGACATCATCTAGTCCTCCAATCAGCTGTTTGAAAGACCTGACACAGGGACCAACGAGTAACACAAAGGTTCCTTTAAAGGGTGAGCGAACCGCAGACTCCACCACCACATAAAAACCAATATTTATGGTGAACAAAGGGAGCCACTCACTCTCTGTCAATGACCAGACATGTGACGTCTCCCACGGCCGTGACACTGGCTGTACGAACATCCTCCCTGCAAAGGAAAGAGAGAAACGAGCGATGAAATACAGGCTGTGCTTTCACGACTGTTTACTGATGTAGACTAAAATTTGTCTTACTGTTGGCCTGACATATAATCTGTGTTGGAGTGTTGTATATAGCCTGCTTCTATGAACCACGCAAGCTTACGTGAAATACGTCAGCCTAAATTAAAAAAAAAACAAAACAGATCGCAGCGTCAGTTCGTGGCTAGATTTCCAGGTGGCCGATGTTTTCCGTCCAGCTCAGCTTTAGATGACCATGAGCTTGCAGACACTTCCAGTAAGACCTATCTACTGGTGATATACACAGTATATATACAGAATACTTGAGTCTTTTCTAAATTCCTTAAAGTTTGTGTAGCCAAGTGTGGAGCCGGTGTTGACGCGGGACGTGTCCGCGGTTGCCGTAACCTTGAATGTTGCTGGGCTACCTTTACCTAGCAGCGGCCTACTCGCAGTGCTGCGTCTCGAAGTCCGAAACCCCTGCGCACCAGTGCTCTGCATAAAAGCCGATAAAGCGGCGACATCTTGATGCGTGTTCCCTGCAGCGTATTGCTGCCACCACGACAAAAAAAAAAAAGTTGCTCAGTCTCTCATTATAATGGGAAAGTTCCTTGTTTCTTAAAAGATCCTTCTCACGTTGTAACAAGATATTTTTCACGTTATTATGACAATTTCTCATTATTCTTTTTTACAGGAGACATTTTTCCTTGTGACAACAATTCGCTTTATCTGGTTATATCACAAAACTTTGTCTATTTCACAAAACCAATATTTCTCATTAAAACTATTATATTAATTAATTTTCTGATGTAAAGAAAAGCAGGAAATCCTGACTTTTATGGAGGTGGAACCTTTTTTGATGAATAAGCATCTGAAAGGCTTAATTGACTATAAAAATTGCAGGTGATCAAACTTTTGCCGTCAACTAATCGATTGCTCTGGAGGATTTCTGTTTCAGACGTGATGCCTTCTTCATCCTGGCCTACTGGGGCGAACCAACACGGACCGAACATCTAATATAATGAATAACGCGAGGCGGAGACCTGCTCTGCTCTCTGGCTGAACGCGTCTTTCAGAGGCCCCTGTGGTAGTATAATAAGATCACGGTTCTGAGATATGGGCCCTGATTTATACAGCCAGCGGAGTTCCCTGTCAGGCGAGCACCAACAGGTCACTGTAGTCATTTGAACAAACGCCAATATATTCGGTCCCTGCACTGAAGGTGCGAAGTCAATCTGAAAACACACAGCATGTTAAAGCAGGAACGATGACGTGTGATTGTCAGTGAATAACTTGTGTGGTTCACCCCTTCAGTGCCTGCTCTCCGAACCAGTCCCCTTTGGAGAGAGTCTTCACAGTCACCTGCTCGTCGCTGGCTGAGTTCTGCTGGGAGACTTTCACCTGCGGAGATCACAGATCGCAAACCTTGGTGACTGCCAGCTAAAAATAAGAAAGGCTCGCAGCTCAGCTCCCCCCTCAGTCCCCACACCGGATGACTGGCGGAATAAAAGCCTTCATAGGAACAGTTAAGTAATGTTTTCAGTCTAACGTGACTGGTGAGGCTGAAAAATTGTGGTTCTGCATGTTTTAGTCCCTTGGTTGCAAACAGCAAACTTGCGTCTTTTAGGTTTCATTTGTTGTTTCATTCTGTCATTTGTTGCAGCAGACTCACACAGTATCACATTATCCATTTCCACAATGTCCATTTGAGCTTGTTTATCTGCTGGATTTGATTTTCCAGCTGCGCATGATAAATCCCCGGTACAGCGGTTTCCAGCAGCCGTCAAGTGATTCCCAGCCACCGCGCATGCAACACTGCAGTTTGGAACCGATCCCTGATTGACAATATGGCAACTCTGATGACTAAATGAAATGAAACTAAGCTGCCCAGTCTGTCACTGTGATGCATTATCTCTCTTGGGAAAATTTTCAGACCCACCCTGTAAATGGATTTTTGTCGTGTACTGAAATTAATTGAGTTTGTTTCTTCCTGTAACAAGGTCTATGAGCAGATCTGTGACAGAAGTGTTGCAGGTCCATGAAACAGCCATGCAGGGCTGTGGTGCCACGTGTCAGACCCTGGATCGGGGCTCGGGGTCAACCTTGAAAATTAAGTTCCTCGTGGTGCTTTTGTATAATATTAGATTTTTATTTCAACGAAAATCCGTCTTTTATGTCCGTGCACATTTTTAAAAATCATTTTTCACATATTCATTTGTCTCTGTATATACTTTTTTTTGGGGGGGGGACTTCTGTTTATTTTCATGTTTTCTCTGTATGACCTTTGACCCGTCTGCGATGACCCGTAGATTTGCACTAGTCTCCTCAGGCGGCCGGGGGCCCTGCTGAGGAGGGGGCGAGCCTGTGTGAGTGCTCGGTGGTCCAAACCTCCCCTCGGAAGAGTCGCAGACTCTGCTTTAGGCCGTTGTGTTGTGTATCTCGGTGGACATATGTGCACTTTGTTGTAACATGCTGGTTTACTGATCTTCAGCTGAGCTACTGGAGCGTGCAGGTGGTGTCTCGTGTGGTCTGCTGTCCCTTTTCCTCTCTCCTTGTAAAGGTCTGCATGTGGAAACCGGTCATATGAAGGCGCTCTACTGATACGATTTTATTTTGCACAGGTATGTGGTCTCCCCCCCTTGTTATTTTGTCGTTTATATTTGTTTTGCAGTAATAATTTCGACATTATTGCGCATCTGTATTTTCATGTTCATGTTACTCTGTATAAAGTCTAACAGTTGGCACCGTCGGGTGAAACGCTAGCTTCTTCAAATTGCTGGTCAGAATCAGTCTATATGGAATTGGAACCACACAGTCAGAATGCGGTGTATTTTGTTTTGGGGACTTCCTGCAGTCTGAGTTCTGTAACGCAGGGCTGAGGAGAGACGTGCACGTTGAAGCCCGGCTTCACAAACGCGAGACAGGTTTCGCGGATGGAGATGAAGTGTCAGGCCAGACCGGCTACACCTTCAGACAAGTGGTTGTCACGGTGTCCAGGTCTACATCTGTGCTTTGCATTCTGAGGGGGCGGCAGGATCGTGGCTACAGACTACATCGGATGCTAGCATGGACGTAGCGCTGCTGTCAGTTGGTCCCAGTGCTCACTTGCATTAATGAACCTAAAATAATCCCCTGTGGCCCAGAAAGCGTTTCCCCCCTGAACCATCATCATAACAGAGACTTCTGTAATAAAAATGACAGTTAATAAGTTAATAAGTTAATAAGTTAAATAGTTAACAAGTCTGTGAGCTAGTTACTACTGTTAGTCAGTCATATGTTATCTGCTGCGGCCTGTCTGACTTCTGTATCTTTTGCTGCTGTGCAGGTTGACCAAACTTGTTTCACCTCTAGAGATGAATAAAGTTATCCAATCCAATCTAATGAAGGCATGAGATGCATGAGGCCCGACGTTTATCGGTGCAGACTGGATAATCAACTTTCAAAGCCATTTGACTAACTGATATGTTTGCTCACGGCTGGGGAAGAGGTGTATCGTTCAGGGAAAAAGAAACAATTTCTCTGGCTACCACTCACCAGAGCAACTGGGCTGCCACCGTGTTTACAACAAACAACTGCGCGGTCGGCAACGACGTGATGTACACATGTAACAAAAAACCCACCGGTATTGGCTGTGTAGGTCGCACTGCAACTGAGGAGACTTGACTGCTTTGTCCTCTGTGTAATCATAGAAATGACAAGTCATTCCACATTTCTTGGTAATCTGATTTCTGGAACCAAGTAGGCCAGACTCCAGCCAAGAAACCTACCGACTCGTCTGCTGTGTAACCACTGTTTTTCTGTCTCCCTCCCTCTCTGCCGACTGTGCTCCTATTTAAACCCCCTGATAAAGCTTCCATTCTCTTCTCATCGTTTTCCTCACCTGTCCTTCACTGATGATGAAGAATGTGTCTCCGGTGGCTCCTTGACGGATAATGTAATCACCGTCACTGTAATGAGTCTGAGGGACAGCGGAGAGATCAGTTGAATCATGTGTACACAAAACCTCCGATTACTGAACAGTTTCTGATGCTTTGTACTGGTCAGATGGAGGGAAAAGATGGCAGGAAGAGACACTGTACGGTATGATCTGTGAGGAAGTGTTTGGAAATCTTTACCTCCTCCAAAACATCGGCCAGTTTACTGAGAACATCCTCAGGTAGCGACTGAAAAGAGGGAACACTGGGAGGAGAGTTTAGAGCGAGAGGTGTGAGTCACTCTCACGTGGTGAGGAGCTCAGAAGCCGTGAGGTGGCGAGCACATGTATGAGCTGTACCTGCGGAGGAAGTCTGTGTACTGGGAATGTTTGATGAGACCAGTCCTCATCATGATGGTCTGGAAACCCTGTCGGTCAATCGCCCAGAGCTTGATGTCGGTCAGGGCTGCAGACAGACAGACAGACAGACGGACAGACAGACAGAAATGCCAGGCCAAAGGCAAACACTTCATATTGTCCCACTTGAATAGTGTTTTGCATCGTGCTGAACACGTTTTCAAGCCACACGATCCAGCATCTCAGTGCGGTTTGAACGTACGGGCTAACTAGGCTGTATCTTCATTCATATTCATGTTCCTATAAATGTATCGCATACGAGAAGAGTCCTCACCGTCAAGGCAAAAACAAAACCCTCCTCTCCTCTGAAGTGACCAATTCTCAACCTTATTTCCACGCACTTTTGATCACGGTGCCGAGTCTGTAACATCCGCAGCAGCCAGCTGTAGCACTGACGTAAATTAGACTCGTTTTGTTTCCTTTTCCCAAACCCGGGAGGGATAAAGGCGCTGTCGATACTGATCTCAAGTCAGTACGAAATAATGTCACAGCACCTCACAGGACATATAGTTCTTTTATTTAAACAGGTCACCATTTGAGGCACAGAAAGTACCATCGAGAGTTGACAGGGCAGACGTTCGCAGTTTCACTGTACCGGCCGCGTGTACTTAGACTTGCACGGCTCAAATGTGTCTTTTATTTCCATTTATATCAGCCAAAGGTTATAGCACGTGTTGTCGACCTGGCTCGACAGGCAATTTCACCCACATAGTATGGGACTGCCAAAAATGCATAAGTCCAACGAAAGACACACTGACTTCCAAAAAAATAAATACAGAATGAAAGGAAGAAAGTGAGTCAGCTAGATTTTGAAATATTCGTCTTGTTTGTCCATTTCAATTTGAAAACCCTTCGGGGTCTGAATAAGCACAGTAGGCAAGATACTCTTCAGTGCCTTTACAAAAATGGCATATGCTTTGTTTTGTCGACATTTAAAGCTTTCTCCAACAAGCTTTTGTTGGACAACAGCGATCGAAAATGCATCAAAAAGTGGACTTTCCACTTTCAAAAAACCAGATTAAGAGAAAACGGTATCATCAAATGTACATCACAATGTGGAGTGGCAGAGATTGTTTTATTCATGTGTATATAGTGAACATAAGAAGACCAAGAATAGAGCCTAGTGGGACACCTTTACTGAAAGGATAAGGCTGGTAATAATCAATATATTGATTAAAAGATCCAAACCAACAACGCGATAGTTCATCTCTCAACATTCTCTGACGTCCCTCCTCTGTCTGTGCCCCTCAGCTCCGAGCCCATTGGTTCCTACTGAAGTCGTAAATCTTTTAAAAATATCTCATGAATACATTGTCATGCTTGGGATACACAGACTTATTGCTACTTGTTAATTGGTTGGTTACTTGGTTTCGGTCAAAAACACTTTGGTTATAGTTTGAGAGAAACCGTGGTTTCAGTAAAGATGTGTTGTCTTGTGCTTCAAGCCACTGTTGGGTTTTCAAGATTCAACCAAAACCACCATCTTCCCCGAACCTTCACCAAGAGCTGGGAGAGACTGAACTATGACTCGATATTATGGGAAAAACAAAAGCAATACATAGTCAGTCAGTGTATTGCAGATATGTTCATCAACGTTTCTTCGTGATTTTTATTTAAAGAGTAATTCAGTTGGCATTACATTTTGCTCCAATGTATTTTCTGCCGCTAAGTAGAAGAATATAAGAGTCACTTTTAGGGAACTCGGTTGACATACATTGTGCTATTCGTAGTCCACAATTTTTTGACCCACACTTGAAGTGCCTCTCCGACAACAAGAGTTTTGACGTTCATCCGTTCAGGAGAAAAGTTTCTCTGAGCTCACCTCAAATCTCAGTTTAACACCTGGACGTACCTGGTGATTTTGTGAATTCACGGCCGGCCAGACGCCAGTCAAGGCCCAGTGTGCAAGGAACGCAAGTGTGATGTGTGAACTCGAAGCCTCCAGGTCGCAAACACGGAGAATGGATGTTACGGTGAAGAAGAAGATGTCTTGTGTCTCAGACTTTTCAAATGAAAAGACATTTGCATATTTATAGATTCTGGATTTTTCAGTGAGGGAGGACGGGCAGATTTCATTTAAGGAATTTAAAGAAGATTAAAGAAGAGGTGGGCTTATGGAATGGCCACGGTTTGGTTAGGTTTTAGGCACAGAAACTACTTGTTCAGGTTCAGGGAAAGATCGTGGTCTTGGGTTACAGCTACGGCTGTAGGACGGGTCAGGGTTATGGGCAGGTTTCGAAAGTCCCCGGTTTTGTCGACCCATCCATCCACCCCAGCCCACCAACCCAAACGACAAGTTGAATTTAAGCAAGTTTTTGAAAACACTGGACACTTGACTCAGAATTTGGGAACCCTAAAAAACAACTTAAAATCAGGCTTTTCAAATTGAACTTTTTTTCATTTAAAAAAAACAGGTCAGACACAAATTACTATGAAAAGCAGAGTATTTGAGTTACGTTCTAAAACATCACAACTCAGTACCTGAGGTGGAACTCGGCCCTAACCCTAAACTAAACCTGATTCTGGTCTTAACCTGAGAACCAAGTCTCTGAAGTAGCGAGGACCGGCCACAATGCCATCAGAGATTTCGTTTTACAACCTGTTACATCAGGATGTAGCAGGATGCGGGAATCAGAAGACAGAATCTAAAAATCTTCATCTCGTAAAGGCCAAGTGTTTAAATCCAGTATGGCAGCTGACACTGAACTGGTTTTCTTTAACTGACTTCTATGAGTTTTCAGTTCTTTGTCCGGCTCCACGTTGCTATAGCAGCATGAGGCATCATGTCTTCCTGCATCCATCATGTGTATTTACATGTAAACCCTCCCCTCCTGGGCCTCTCCAAGCCCTCACTGACCGCCCCCCACGCTCGGCCTCAGCCTCCACCATTTTCATTATCCACACTGCAGTATGGATCTCTTCATCCACAGAGAAGCCTGGGTCCTGACTGTGAAGTGCTTTTCATATGACTCATTCTACAGACAGGGCTTCAGTTTACAATTTAAAGGGGCAGTTCATCAGTTTTACACGTGGAGATCAGTTTATCCTCCATGCAGAGTGCCATTCAGCCTGTGAAAATAGTTGCGTAGTGTCTTCTGTGGCTCCGGAGGAGCTTCCTAAGGTCGAAGAACAGAAGCCTTAATGATGTCCTCAGGGCCGAGCTTGGAGCAGGGGCTTCAAACGACCGGTTCCGGGAAAGCGCTCGGCCTCCTCATGTTTAGAATTTATTGATAAGTCCGGCCAGCAAATTTATTTTTTCATGTTTTTCCTGTTTTAATTCTTCCCTTGTCCCTAATATTAAAGTAATCATTCAATTTCCTAGCGAGGCTGCAAAGTCAGAGCATAAAAAATTGGCTTTTTATTTTACATTTAACATCTAGCCTCCACAAACCGTGTAACGTGTCAGCACAGAGTTTCCCGTACGTGTAGCCTATACTGTCGTCTTGTGTGTGAATGGTATTATTATTAGTATTTTAGGAGTCGTGTGTACCGGCTGCATTACAATGATTTATCACCGTGCGAGCCGCCGATTAAAGCTCCGTGAGCTGCACAAGGGCTTCGTTGAGCTTGTTTTGCACAATTGCTGCGTCCACGTCTGGCCCAAAAAACATCACACCGAAGGGGAAAACAAACCAGAGTACGGTTAATCCGGACTACACACCTCAGATTCAAAATCAACCATAAACACTGTGACTAGGACCAAAAACACTCTGATTTACACAGAGAGTTTTTTCTTGCGGTTTAAGGCGACTGCTGGCCGTCCCATCTGCAAGGAGAAAAGCTGCCATTCGCCGGGGAAGAAACACGAAGGGGCATTAGTCTACTGAACATGCACGACACTACGATTGTTACAAGGGAGAGGAGAGAGAGGACTGAGTTGTGGACCATTGGATGTTGTTAAAATTTATCGTTAAAGAGTAACTTTACGTTAAATCCCCCTTTTTGAATTTCAGTAGTTGTGTTCATTACAACAGAGGTTAATTTCCTTTTTAGAAAAAACCTTCAGTCCAAACATCCTGGACGAAAGAGAAATCTGTCTGCTGTCTGCCGCTGAGCAGCCGAAAAACGACGCCCCGAGAGCGGGGAGAGTGAACCGGAGCAGTAAAGTTCCGGTCCGGACACATGAACGATGAGCTGAAAGATGTTAAAACCCCTCTGGAAGTCCAGGGTTTTTGATTACTGATGTTGATTAGTGATTAGTGAGCTAAAAATTAGAGGCGATTAAAGGGAACTAGAAACCTGAAGGACCCTTCAGAGGATGTGGATTTCTTTCACCGCATTCTCCGCCTCAGACTCTGTTCAGCTACCAGTCCTACCTGTCGCTTATTCCTCTTTCCCTCACAAACAGTACGAGCCCTTCTCCTGAGCTCTAAACTAAACTTCTGAATTGCTCGTGACGGAGAGACTGGCTGATTTCTTTAATGCTTACAAACGGGCTCTCTCTCTCCTCCTCCATCACTGGCTTGCGTGGCACAGAACGACACGAGGACGGTGATTAAAAGCGACGGACAGAGAAAAGAAAAGGTGAGCTCCGAGCCGCCTTTAAAGATAAATGGGTTGCAAAACGAGCTGGCTAATATCTTTCATATCCCCCCACACAGTCAGGAGCGAGATCGCTGTCAACACATTTTAGTCAGATGTACCAAAAACACAGTTTTATCATTCAGGGTCCAGGCATCCCTCCGGCACATCAAAGTGACACACACACACACACACACAGAAATCAGTAAGAGACTGTATTTAGAGCCAGTCCCCCATCTGAGGCGCTTCTGTCAGCCCGGAGAAAAACGTGTAAACAGGCAGCGTTGAACAGAGAGGTGAAGGGATCAGGATCAAAAGGAACAGAAATGAAAGTCTGAGGCACATTTAGAAAAACACTTTCCCCTTTAAGACGCAGTGAAATAAAAAACAGATTTTCCATGTTCTAATCTTTTGTCCCATGTGTTTATTGTCCAATTATCTCTTTGTTTTATGGTGAGTTTAGCCTACATAAAAAAAACCAATGTGTTTTTGTATTGAAATCCCTCTTTTCTCTTCCTATAAAATATTTTCGATGACTCATCCTGAATTCAGATGCACTGACATAAATGTATCCAATCAAATGTGATCTGGGGTCTCCGGAAGATCTGCCCGTCGCGTGAAACCAAACCTGAGCATTCGGGGAACACGCCGACTCGCTTCCTCGCGGGGCGACGTGTTTCGGACCGACCCCGCGCTCTCGTGTCCGTTGCAGTGAATACGACGCTACGGCCGCCAGCTGGTCGACTTAGCTTAGCATAAAGACTGGGGACGGGGGGAAGCTGCTGGCCCGGCTCTGTCCAGTCCCTCCACAGCTCACCGATTCACATGTGATATCCTGTTTGTGTGATTTGTCAAAAAATATATAAAAATGTTTATTCATCCGGTAACACACACATCTCACAAATGGTATTGAGCCATGCTGATAAGTTTTTCTACTGACTTTATCTCTCTTTCTCAGATTTCTGCTGGAACTCAAGTACAACAAAGGAAGCTGAAGAACAGCGGCGTGGCTTCCCAGGAGCAACGCGTGAGAGAAAATGTTTTGCGTGTGTCTGGGCGAACCGCTCTTTAAAAAAGAGCCCCTGAGTTTAAAGCAGCGGCAGAGGCAGACAGATGGGAGTCTGAATTAAGCAGAGGAGAAAATTAGACGGAGCAGGTGTGAGGTTTGAGGCCGACCTTCATCGCGGTTTCCATTCAGTGCATGAATAGCCGCCACTGCAGCGAGCACACATTTCCACAGCCTGGATTTATTTCATTTCCAGCCGCGTTAATGGACGTAGAGGCCGTCGTCGGGGTTGTCAGGGTCACCGACAGACTGCGCTTATTCAGTAGTAATAATGTGTTTTTGTCGCCTTGGCAGTGCGGGTGAACAGTCACACGCCTTCGCCAAAGCCATTCTCGCCACTTCTGAACATCAGGCCGCTAGAAGATAATGGGCTCGTTGGCGGAGCGGCTGGGTCGGAAACCCGAAGCGTGTAATCGGCGTGTGTGTCTGTGGCTACCTGTCACAGTGGCGGTGCGGGTGCAGTTGTACAGGATGGCGAGTTCTCCAAAGACTTTCCCGGGACCGATGGTGCAGAGTTTCTTCCCTTGTTTGGTCACCTCGACCATCCCCTCTGCGAACACACATAGAATGTCTGTGTTTTAGTCCTGCCAGTGGTGCGGAAGGCCGCGTCTCTGTCGATTGGTCGGCCGCGTCGGTCCAGACTGAAATCTCAACAACTGACTTCCGTGACGGTTTTGATTTTTTTTTTTTTTTGTAGTTTTCAGTGAAATATCTCAACAACTATGGGATGAAAAGTGGTTCAGACGATTCCTGTTTCTCTCGGGATGAGCTGTTACAACCTTGGTGACCCCGTGACCTTTCATCCAGCGCCATCATCAGGTCGACGCTTGATTTTGGTTTCTGACCAAACACCTGCAGAACTGACGCCGTTCCCGTCGGCCTCAGCTGGACGCCGTGTTTAGTGCTAATTAGCAAACGTTGACGTGCCAACACGCTAAACTAAGCCGTGGTAAACATCAGTGCGTTAGCGTTGTTACCGTGAGCCCGTTCAGATGCTGGCGTGGCGCCTCACGTCAAAGCGCCGTCGCGAGCAGTGCGGTCTCACGGAGCGCCTAACGTATCTGTAGACTTAGTCGTGGTGATTTTTTTTAATGATTAATGAAATTATCGCTGCTCTGCGACATGCGTAGAATGCACACGCCATCTCTCGGCCTGCAGTTCGTCAGTTATTAAGAATCATTCTCTGAGGACCATTAATGTTTGTACAAAATTTCATGGCAGTCAATATATTTATATGTGTACAGCTGTTTTGTGATTTTGAAGGGGGTCTGCGTGGACACCTCTGTCAACTACAGACACACAACTTGGGGCTTGTGTGGACTTGTGTTTACGGACCAGTGGCTGCGCTGACGTGTAGGAAAAGCTGGACGTTCAGACGTTGTTCCTGTGTCCACCGGTAGTGCACAGGTAGCTCATACGACTTCTTTAACTATATGTTGTGGCTTTTTGGCTTTATCGTACTTTTTTTTTTTTTTATTTCATTTCATTTTGTTGTGAAATCCTACATTTGAGTTTCAGGACAAAACACAGCGTACAGCTGAGTTTTTAAAATTCGATTTTGAGCTGATGACGGCGCTAGATGAGAGGTCAGAGGATTACTATACAATTCACCCTCTGGCCGTGATGAGTTTCCGAAACCACATTTCACGTTAATCCGTCCTGTTGTTGTCGAGACATTTCCCCGTCAAGTCAATAACATCGACCTCACAGCGGCAGCAGAGGAAAAACCAGGGGATCACCAAAGTCAGTGGGATTCCTCAATCTGGCAAACACGAATGTTTGTTCGACATGTCCTGCAGATCCAGCCAACAGTCATCCAGATACCTAAGTCTGGGCCGAGGCGACGGAGGCTCGCAGCTGGGCGTGGCTAAAACATGAACAGGGAGAGAGAGAGCGGGGCTCACGATGACAAGGAAATCCTTCCTGACTAAAATGCATCAAGGAAAGCGATGAATTCGCAAGAGATGATTAGGCTTCCGTCAAGAGCTGAGGGAGACTAAACCGAGCAGCGCCTGCTCATCAGAGGTGTTTCAAACGGTCACGAGGGAGCGACACAACGCGGTGTGTGAAAGACTGGCCGTCCTTGAGAGGGAAGAACAGGACGACTTTGACAGGGGAGGAGTGAGGGTGTCAGGAACATATGACTGAGCCGGACCGAGGCGACGACACACAGGCTTCTGTGCATTTGTCTCATGCAGTGTGTGTGTGTGTGTGTGAGCAGCATGTACACACAAAACACAGAGCAGACAATGACCTGACCATGAAATCACCTCCACTACCGGCATAATATGAGATCTCTTCCTGCTACTTCCTCCACACCAGGCTTTCTCCTCATTTTTTACTTTGTGTCACATAATGGGTCTGATAGAGCCTCAGTCTACTCTGGCTGGTGGAGGCTATTTTGCAATCCTGAATCCTGTGCTGCCTGTGCTCAGACAAACGGGCCGTTGAGTCCATATCAGTCCAGTGCAACATTTCGCCTCGGATTTGTCTCGTCCCGTCGAAGCAGAACAGGCCCGATGGTCTAGACGAAGCTGGTGTCCTGTCGTCCCGTTAGGGCCGTAACTTTTTATTCGAAAATTCAAACTACTGCTTGATGAAAATGGGGATGAAATGCTGCAACTGGTTCAAACTCAAAATTTACAGTCTACAAGCACAACAGAGCGTTTGAAGTTGTCTGGCTGGAGGTCTGGCAGAGGGCGCGGTTTAAATTCACCACCAGCTTCACCGGTTGCTGCCTTACTGACCTATCAGTAAACTAAGCTGATCGATAAGAATGGAGCAGGACGTGCTGATCAGATACTCAACACTGAAGCGTCTGAGAAGCGGCGCGTGGAAGTGTTTCGGGCTCTACACTGTAGACGCCAGAGCGATAAGGCCGTCTGTCCACTTTCTGTCCACTTTGTAAAAAAGCAGCTGCTTTACTCTGCAAACCGGAGCAAGTCTGAGGACTCACCCGCTGGCTTGTGATATGCAGCCCACTGCCGCCGCGTTAGGACAGCGGCAACTGGTGCCGCAGTCTCAGGACACATAGTTCAGGTATGTGACCAGAGACTGCACCGAGGCGGTGAACGGTGCAAGCGCCGGATTGGGTTGCGTTCGTAATTAGTTCGAACAAGTTCTGTGTTTGTTCAAATTCGTTGTAACTTGACTTGTTGAAAAAGTGACGGCCCTACGTTAAAGCAGAGAGACCAAAAGGCTGACACCTGCTCAACGGACTGAAGTGCCCAGTATGGACGTCCATGGTCCCCAGAGGTTAGACCCCAGTGATTTTGGAAAGTGGCACAGTGAAGTCCACTCTCTGGAGATCACAGATGCTTGGTGCTACGCTCCGCGATGCATGTTGCACTTGAGGCTCTTGTTTCTGCTGTTTTCCCTCCGTTTTATATTATTTCTAAATTGATTATTTTACCCTCGCTCAGAGGGCCTTACCCTCCAGAACGTAGACTGTCGAGCCGTCGTCTCCCTCCTGGATCACACAGCAGCCTTTGGCTAGGCTGGTGGGATACATACAGTCCATGATGGTGAGGATCTGCACAAATTAGCCAACAAACGAGCAGTTTTAAAAAAAAAAATCAGACACATGAGAAGGATGAGACACCGTCAAAAAGCGGCGCGGACGCGTCCTCACCTGCCCGTGCTCCAGACGTTTCATGAAGTCGTTGTCCAATAGAGCCCTCTGGATCAGCTCACTGGACCTGCGAACACACAGAGGGGTCAAACAGATGATTCCTCGTGAGCGTGCGTCAGTGTTGGTACGTCGTATGGTTTCCGACGCTCACTCTTTTGTCTTGCAGTAGCTGGTGAGGGTAACGTCAGTGAGCTGGGAGGGGTCCAGCGCGGTGGGCTCTGCCGAGATGGCCTGTCGCTTGGTGCGCTGAGGCTCATCGGGTGCCGCTGGAGTCTGAGCCACCGCTCCTTCCGGACACATCCACAGGGACAGTAGTTAACAGTCAGACACATCCAGAAGTTTGAGCCGCCGGGGCCCCATTAACCCCTCTTTCCTCCCCCGACACCGTGCAATCGACAGAAAATGAACCGTCAACTATTTTAATAATCGATTATTAGTTTAAGTCAACTCCAGCATCATTTTGAAGATGTCATTTTGAGCTCTGGAAAATTATAGCAGGCATTTTTTATTACTGTTTTGTGGCATTTAGGAGACAAAATTATTAATCGATTAATCGCCAAAATAAATGGAAGATTAATGGATAATGAAAATAATCCTTAGTCGCAAGCCTAGTGATTTGATTACATCCATTTAAGGGGAACTAAAACCGGTTTTGCACACCCCGAGTTTCCAGGTGTTGAGGAGATAAACTACTGCTTCTGCTGCGAATATTATTTCATTTAGGCGGCAAAACTGAAAACTCCTTGTTTTAATCGACTTGATCCACCAGAAAAACACGTCGTGATCACGGCCGGATTTACCTCCTGAGCGGCCCGGGGCAAAACCAGCCAGTACACCAGAGCTAAAATGATTAGTTGATCAATCGATTAGTCATTTGAGAGAAAATGAATAGGCAGCAATTTTGATTATTAATCAATCATTTAAATCGTTCTTTTTTTTCAGGTAAAAATGCCAGAAATTCATCGATACCAGCTTCTAAATTTGTTAATTTCCCAGTTTTCTCATGAAAGTAAACTCAACATTGTTTGGTTTTTCACTGTTGCTCAGACAAAAAAAAAAAAGAAATCTGAATATGCTCACTCGGGCTTGAGGGAACAATGAGGCACAAAATATAATTTTAACAGTTCAGGACTTAAAATTAGATTTCGAGTCCCTCTTCACGACCAGGGCTACATGGAGGCTAATTCGGTGGTGCAAAATTTTCTAACAAATTTGTGATTAATCAAAATTGTGCAGACACAAATGATGTGGAGCCAACCGGGGACTCTTTGGGCCCCGCGGGCAGTCGCCTGCTTTGCCGGTCCGGTAACTCAGCCTTGCTTTTCCAGAGGAAACGATACCTGGAATTCTTGCAGCGGCAGCTCCTCCTGAGCTCGGCCGCCTCGTTCCCAATCATTTCACCCTAGAAACGATGAATCAGTGTGCAGCGGCTCACCGGTCTGCTCTGCTTTTAGGTTCGTCGGGTCGGCGTGAGGTTGCTCTGCCACGTCAGAAGGTCAAATAACTAACGAAGTTACTGCTGCAGCGACAAGTCGGTGCCCTCAAATCCGAGACACGCGTATTGAATCGTTATTTCAGTTCTTTGACTTTAGGGATGGTAGAGTCAGCCTATGTCCTATGTTCGATTTGCATGAGACAGCACCCCTCACTTCTGGCACTTCAGGCCAGAAGTGAGGGGGTTGGCGACGCTGTGAGACCGAACCCGGGTGTGCAGATGTGCGATTTGAGAAGTTGGGTCGAGACAAGGTGCCACCGGAAGTGGCAGGTGTGGAAATCGCACCGACGCACCTGCGCTGGCTGTCTCTGCAGGGCTGGCCGCGTGCTGTGAGGCGCCGCGATGCCTGTCCAGCTCCACCTGCAGCTGCCTGATCAGATCATCCTTAGCGTCCAGCTCCAGCTCCAGCTCGTCGATGAGGGCGTCTCTCTGCCGGAGCTCCTCGATCTTCAGCTGCAGAGCCAGCTGAAGGTCCCGCAGGGTGCCGGCACTTTTGGACACGGCCATGTGCGCGGGGCGTCGACGGGTACGCTGGAAACAAGGCACAGGAGGCGGCTAATGAAGTCGAAAGCTGCACCGTGAGGTTTTTCAGAGAATACACAGCGAACCGGAGAGGTTTGCACTGCCAGAGGGGGCGTGGACAAGGGGGCCGCTTTATCTAAATTCAATTCGACTCAGTTCCGTTTTATCCGTACACTCCCGAGTCGTGACACACATGACCTCGGGGCACTTTGCAGGGTCGGGTCAGGGCCTCGTGTTATTATAGAGGGAAACCCAACGGTTGCCACCAGGAGCAGGCTCCAGGCTCCAGGCAACGCTCTACATTAATAATGAAAACAAACACAGTGACCTACATGCAGCGTCGTTCATCCCTATTCCCCCCTCAAACACAAAGCCCTTACACCCTCATTCCCAGGCGTGGGATGTAACTAAGTACATTTACTCAAGTACCGATGAGGTACACGTACTTCACGTGTGTACTTTGCTCTCATGCTACTTTCCCACGTCTACTTCGCCACATGTCGGGGGGAAATCTTGTACTTTTGACTGCATCGCCTTTATTCAGCCGGTGTTACTTCACACGCGGAGATTTTTCGGAACGCACAACACAAGAGGAGTTTTTTAAAAACGCGTTGTCTTGTTACGAACCCGAAGCGCGTTTCCTTGCAGTATGTACGAGCAGAGGGCTAAAGCGATTAGTCGATGAATCGATTCGCTGATTGACAGGAAAATTCATCGAGCAAAAAGCCAAACAAGCTTCTCCACAGTGAGGATTTGTCGCTTTTTTTCCCCGTAGTTGTTTTAATCCTTTTGATTCATCTTCAGTGCCTGCAGCTCAACATTACTCCGGACCCGCCGGTCGGACAAAGCCAACGCCGCGACAAGTGCCACTGTTTTCTCGCATTTTATGGACCCATCAATCAGTCGAAGCAAATAATCGAGACAATGATCCGGAGATTAATCAGCAGGGAAAAAAATCAGCAGCTTCAGACCCATGAAAAAAAAAAAACAGGAGGGTCCTCAAACCGACTGCGACAGGAAAATGCTGTTTGCACATTAATGAGTAATAATCTAATGATACAACGATACAACCGGTCTCCGCATCGACCTCTTTTTACCTTTGATACCTCAAGTTCATTTCCCTGATCTCCTGGTCTTCAATTGGTAACGGAGTATTTTACGTTGGTGGTCTTAGTACTTGTGCCTTACCTCGTCCGCTCCCCTCGTGTCTAACTCTGTCCCAGTGAGCGCTGGTCCCCGTGAACCCCCGGGCACAGTCCGGCGGGACGAACTCTGTGGCGTTACCCACGGATTCGCCGCGCACTTACCCCCTCGGTCCGACGTAGCGACCGCTGGACAGCGGGGTCCGGCGGGAGAGGGGGTGGGGGTTTGGGGGGGGGGGGCGCTCCTCGTGCTTCTGGGCCGTAACCCGACCGGCCTCTCCGGTTTCCCGGCGGTGAAACAACGAAATTCCTCACGCCGTCGATCAAGCGGAGTCGCAGAGAGCCGGCTCGGACCCGGAGGAGGACGGAGGCGCGACGCGCAGCTGAGTTTGACAGCGCCACTACAAAATAAAAGTCACGCCCAACTTTTATGTTGAAGGTCTGGAGAGGCCGGGTTCAAAACGTGCTGCGACGGCAAGTTCTGGTCCGGGAGCGTCGTGGTTCCTCGTTGTGGCTTTTATCTGAGTAAAAAAAAAAAAGAGAAAAAAAAACGTCCAGACGTGATGTTCAAACTGTTCGGACGCACAATCTGCGTTTGGATGAGAGGACTGAGGAGCTCGGGGGGGGGGGGGTTATTTGTCACAGGCAGGATGTGCAGTGGAACGAACGCCACGAGATCGTGCAACGTACAAAAAAAAAGAAACCGACGTGCAGAAATACAGAGCGCGGAGGGTTTCAAGTCTAACTTCCACGTACTGACCTGACACGAGGACAAAGCCCCGACGCTGACGCCTGTTTCCTGCGTGAGAGAAGAAATGAGGAGGAGGAGGAGGAGGAGGAGGAGGAGACGTCGTCGCGAGCAGGTCAAGATTATTATACGGTTCCAAACCCAAACTCGTCTGTTAACCTCGAATTCCTCGACGCCGAGTTCAGGCTCCCGAAGCTCCCCTCGCACTCAGCACAGCAGCCGGATTAAACTGGGGGGTCGCTCAGTGTGGACTAAACTGGGGGTCACTTATTGCGGACTAAACTGGGGGGTCATTCGGCGTGGACTAAACTGGGGGTCACTCGGTGCAGACTAAAGTGGGGGGGTCATTCATTGTGGACTACACTGGGGGTCACTCAGTTTGGACTAAACTGGGGGTCACTGGGGGGTCACTGGGTGTGGACTAAACTGGGGGGTCACTCAGTTTTGACTAAACGGTGGGGTCACACGGTTTGGAGTAAACTGGGGGGGTCACTCATTGAGGACTAAAGTGGGAGGTCACTCTGTGTGGACTAAAGTGGGGGGGTCATTCATTGTGGACTAAACTGGGGGGGTCACTCAGTGTGGACTAAACTGGGGGTCACTCGGTGTGGACTAAACTGGGGGGGTCACTCATTGTGGACTAAACTGGGGGTCACTGGGGGGTCACTGGGTGTGGACTAAACTGTGGACTAAACTGGGGTCGCCGTCCCAGACTGGCCTACAGCCCGTCCCAGCAGGGACTCGCCTTGCCCTTCTCCTCGCTCTCCGTCCCCTTCAGCCTCGCGGACGGACTCTCGTCCTCGTGGAGGTGGACAGTCTATGGCCGGACGTCCACCTGCGGACGCAGCGACTGCCGGGCGTCTGGACGTGTGTGCGGAGGCTCGTCCGGACGGATCAGGCCGGAAACGGATTCCTGCTCAGGGGGACTGAAGAGAGGGCGGAGAACGCGGCGCGTGTGAGGACGAAGTTCAGTTACCCAAGTCCTGTACTCAAGTACGGCTCTGAAGTACTGGTACTTTTCCCCACCCCCGAACTCCTACTGCACAACGTTTTCTGGGGTGAAATATTTCTGCTCGGCAACGCGCTTCGCTCAACCCCGACAGCCGCGGTCACCGGCCGTTTCTTTGCTTCTACCGGCCAAACGCAGAATCGGCGTTTGAAGCGGGACGCACCCGAGATCTCACGCGAGGTCACTGCGCACTAATAGAAATGATAAAACACGTGCACGTGGAAATAACTTGTTATAAGATTGTGTGAAAAGGACAAAATAATATCATCTGAGAGGAGCCTTTTCATCATAGTAGTACTTTTACTGTTGGTGCTTTAAGTACTTTAGTAATACTTCTGTACTTTTACTCAAGTAGAGTTTGAATGCAGGGCTTTTACCTGCAATGGAGAATTTCACATCGTGACACCGGTCATTTTAGTTGAGTAAAGGATCTGAATAACTTTTCCCGCCGCTGTATTTTTACACATTTCACGTTATTTTGGATTCTTAGGGGGGATTTTCTACCGTCAGTCGTCCCATGTTTGCTGCCGTCTTACAGTCGTGTTACCGCGGCCCGCCGCTGGGTGGCGGCGGCGCGTCGTCGCGTCCCCGTTCTACCGCGCAGGAAGAAAAAAAACCCTCACTTCCGCTCCGGTCTCGTCGACACACCGACCACGATGGCGGCGTCCGGCGGAGAACCGAAGCATGAAACAGACAAACTAGAGTTGTATCCTTTGATATCAGCCCCGGGCATTTACCTCTGAGTCTGGTTTATGTGACAAAGTTTTGCTGACATTTGCTGTTTTGACTTTAATTCCTGAAACGCGACCACTAACTTAAACCATTCAACTAGTAGCTTAAGTTACCTCAGGACTCTGGGCTACAACACTACACCTGTTTCTTTTAGCCTATATTTCTTTACGTGTGGGGAATTAAAGTATGCGGAATTATCCATTAGCAGCTCCTGTTCGCAGTGTAGCCACGGACGTACCGACAACTATCACTGGATTAATGTGATACTGAAGGAAACTTGAAAACCCGAGTATTCTCGGCCAAGTTCTGCAGTCATGAGAGAGTTTCTGGACATCTATTTACGACGCACATCGTGGATAATGATATCAGCTGAACGTGTGCACTCACCGAGCACTTTATTAGGAACAGCTGTACACCTGCTTATCCATGCCCTTGTCCAGTCAGCCAATCGTCTGGCAGCAGAGCATGAAGTCCTGCGGATCCAGGTGAGGGGCTTCAGGTAACGTTCACATCAGAGATCAGAATGGGGACAAAATGTGACCTCGGTGACTTTGACCCTGACGGGACCGTTGGTGCCAGACGGGCTGGTTTGAGGGTTTCTGGACCTGCTGATCTGGGATTTTCACACACAGCAGTCTCTAGAGTTTAGTTTGGGACTTGTTGTTAGATATTATATTCCCAAGACTCTTTGCCTAAAGCTGCTGATTGATTGATCATGATTTATTTTGATAATTGATTTTTTTTTTTTTTAAAGAAGAAATGCAAAAAGTCTCAATTTCAGCTTCTCAAATATAAACATTTTCTAGTCTAGTAAACTGAAAATGTTTGATCACGTTGAAGACGTCACCTTGGACTCTGGGAAATTTTTCACAATTTTCTGACATTTTAGAAAGTAAAGATTAATCAAGAAAATAGTTGAACTGATAATGAAAAGAATTGTTAGTTGCAGCCCTGCTCTTGTCCAAAAATCAGTGTCCTCCAGGAATCTTCCTTGACCCTCCGGCAGCACTCTGGACGTCCCCTTCCCGTCGTCCCGCGAGGCCGTCATCGCTCTGCAGTCTCTGTCCCCGGACCGAGAGCCGAGGAAGGGCGGCATCAGCAAACAGCTGACGGTCGCCGGCAGCACGCTGTCTGTGTAAGAGACACTGTACCTGCTTCTCACCGTCACCCGTCAGTCAGAGTGCTGATGTCTGTACCCATCTGATTAACTTCTGTCTGCCCCTGTTCCAGGAGGTGGAGCGCGGACGAGGCTCGAATCCTCCGAGTGTCTGTGAACTCGTTTCTGGATCATCTGTCGCTCGTCGTGGAAACCATGGAGATGTTTGGACCCCCTGTTTCCCAGTGAAGAATCACAAAAGACTCAGGACTATGATGCTTTGATCCCATCATCCTCCACTGGACTTTTCAATCCTTGGATACGACTCAGGTGCGGCACCTGGAACAGGTAGAAACTGAAGTTTTGTAAAGGAAGTTTGAACGACTGGCAGCTTGAAATGTGAGTTCAAGTTTGTTTCAAACAGTTAAATCCGATTTGTTTCCTTGTTTAACTGGAACTGGTGGTTTGACTGGGGTTGGCTTTTTATTCAAAGACCCCCTTCAGACATGTTTTAAAACATATAAAAGTACTTTTCTTTGAATAATAATTTGGGTCTGATTTAGTTTCTCCACAAAAAAGGTCGATTAGCTCGATCGAAATTCTCAAAATTACATTTACTCCTCTGTCCCTTTTAAAAATCCAGGATCTATAAAATTGTAAATATTGTTTATTTCAAAAGCTGGACACAAGGTGTCTCCTACTTGACTCAAAAGTCCATTTTCAGTGTTTGTGACCAGGACGTTTCAAGTCTCCACATCACACTGTGTAAGTTTCATGCTGGGCCCCGATTGGCTCCAAACTAGCTGTGATGTCATAAATCCGGCAGGAACGTCCAGGCATTGAACTGAGATCTCAGGTGAGCTCGGAGAAACTTTCCCCCTTCAGTGGAGCTCAGACATCACAGTGAAATAACAAGAAGCAAAACCCATTTTTAATTGGACGGGACTTTAAACTTCCTTTTTTTTTAAAAATAAAAGACAGCAGAGAGCTTCAGATACCGGACAGAATATAAAGATATGAACTGGACACGAGCTTCAACAAGCAGGCGATTAATCGACGAGTCGATGGACAGGAAATCAATTTTTCAAGCAAAAACTTACATGATATAATAATATTTTCTGGTTCCTGCTTCTCAAATTAGAGGATTTTTGGTTTATTTTTTCTGTTTTGCAAAATAAATGTTAAACGAAACAAGACATTTGAAGACGTCAATGTGGAAACTGTGATGGACATTTTCACTATTTTCTAACATTTTATAGGCTGAACAATTAATCGAAAAACGGTTCCCAGATTAATCAGTGTGACTTTTGCCCCGCTATTTATTACATGTTTAAGTACAATTATGAATGCCAAACAGTTTACAACACATTACAATGTAGTTTCAAGGTCTTTAAGTGTTTATTAATGTCTGTGTTGCCAACTCTAACTCCTCCTGTGCACGTTCATCAGTGGAGGCTACTGGATAATGAACGACAACATAGTAAAACACAGCTGGAATAATAGAAAATATGTCTTCACAGGGAAAGTTAGAACTGTTTACCTTAATAAACACTTAGAATTGTCTTTATATCTGTTTGTAATACATTACAAACAATGTGTTATATGCTTACAGCTTATAATTGATGAATATGGAGGTTAAAATAAAATATTACTGATTAATTGATAAAGAAAATAATAGGCAGTTCCTGAACTATGAAATTAGATGTTTGGTGGTGAAATGAATCTCAGTTTGTGTACTGCACAGCTGCACGGCAGTTTTCATTCATAATGATGTTCCAGAGGAATATTCACCTGTTCATCGCCCGAGGTTGACACACTGATTTGGAAACTTGGTGGAAACAATATCACAGTGTACATGTGATACGCTGACGCACCAGTAGAGGGCACTGCCCGATCAAGAATCCATCCACTGTTTGGTTTTGTTTTTTCGGGGCTTGATTTTGTTTCAGAGCAGCACTGAAATGTCCCTTTATCCCAGGAGAGAGAGAATAAAAACACCACATTCATTAGTTCAAACAGTCACATATTTATTTTAATGACCCGGTTACACGTTGATCCAGAAGCAGGAGCTTTATTCATCAGTCCCCTTCGTAGGCAGAGGGAGGTAGACACCTTTGTCTGACTGACGGAATAATAACAGGACGACGTGACAGCGAGAAGGAAATGAAGTTTCACAGAGAGTCTCGGGACTGGCAGAGTTATAATGAAACCTGGAACTTATCAGCAGCCGGTGTTGACTTGCTGCATATCTTTTACACCATAAAAGCATGAGGTTACTTTGAAATGGTAGCAGTAATCTGCTAAACGTAGAAATGCATAGAGTCATTTCTGTAGCGTGCTGAAGCACGAATCGTATTCCTTCCTTTGAACTACTTCATCTTAAATAGTAAATAAATATGGCAAACCCTACTTCCGTTAACTCCACGGACGCGTCGATAGGAAGATTTGTCTCATTTCGTCAATAAGAATAAGGAGCCTATAACTAGAGGCTTTATTCTGTACTGTGCTACTTGTTCTTGTGTCTGACATTGAGTCCCATAGTTAATAACTACAGTGTAGAGACTCATGTGAAGCAGAATCTAACCAAAAGTCAAAGATCTGTGTGTAGAGTTACATTCAAGTACGTTTCCTTTAGCTAGAAACAGGTTGCATGCTCTCTTTTATTGTTCATCGTACGATGAATTAACATCAGCTACATTTTTTTAGGAAAATGTCCTTCATTTCTGGAGACTTCTACGTGTTGGATGTGTAGCTGAGGATCATGTTTGTCAATGAATCGATCGACAAAAAAACAAAATTTCTCGGCAACTGTTTTGATGAAGGTTAAACGTTGAAGTCATTTTCAAGCAGAAACACCTCGGGTCCTGTTTCCCTACTTTTCTGTGACTGAGAACTGAACATTTTTTGGGGCTTTGGACTGTTGGTCGAGCAGAGCGACGAGCATCAGGACGCCAACCAACCAGGCACTATCGTCATGTGTTCTGTAAGACGTCCCGACATGTTCACCACCACAGATGTGTTTTTGGTCGAGGCACTCGTGATTCAATAGGTAACATAACTACCCGAACTATATTAACTAAACTAACAACTACTCTAGAATAAATGGGTCAGTACTCTAAATGAAGCTGATGTGTTTAAAAATAAATTTTCACACGACTACAGATGAATATTTCTAATGACTTTACCTTTTTATAAAATCTCATCACTAACACAACTGGTGCCGTCAAACCAAGTCGGGACAAGTGTAGTTGTTATATAGTAGTTCATTCACCTCTTTCTTGTTAATGTCTAGACAAGCTATCGGGGGCTGCAACTCAAGATTACTGTCATCAGTTGATATGTTTTTCATTAATTGACCTTTTGTTTGGTCTATATAATGTTAGTACAAAGCAAAAATGGAACCAGACATGTTTTGTTTGTTTGTTTTTTTTTCATTTTTTGCTGTTTAACGTCTCAAACAGTCAATGAAGTAATTGTCTCAGGACTGATGCCGTCCCCAGCCACAGTACTAGAGTAGGAGCTGCCCTGTGCAGATGGCTGCGCAGTAACTCGGGTCAAGATGCTGAGGGTTTCTGGGAATGAGGACTCAGCAGGTGGATTACGTGCAAGCTGAACTCACCAAAAAGACCAGTGCTGCTCTGAGGTGGTGGCAGGTTCGAACGGAACGAGTGAACGTCCTGGGTTTTATGCGGGAAAATCTTAAAATGTAGCATTCGTCGATGCAGTTCTCTGCTGCAGGACACACACCAAAGCGCCAGCAGCAGAGGGACCAGTGATTCAGTCAGGATTAAGGCAACGGCGCCTCGTTCATACTGAATCAAAGTCACAGCCCTACCAGGTTTCCCAACACAAATGTCAGACCTTGCTGCTTTGAAGCATTTAACATATTTTCAAGGCCTGATGTTTACATTTTTAAACTGCATGTGACCACGTAATGACAATGACAAAAAGATATTAAAGCCCCATTTCTATCCTAACAGCAGTAACAACTTTTTAAAAACGGATCTGTTGATTCAGTTTTTAATTGTCAATTCCTATTTTTCGAGCCACAAAAGAACCTAAACCTCAGTGTTTCCTCTGTGAGGGTGAGAAGGACTCTGTAACAGGCAGTTTTCCTCTTTTTAAAATTTTCTCTTTATACAGAGGTTTTTTTGTGTTTTGGTAGAGATGAGCATTGTGGCTCAGAACAACAGTCTATTATAACAGAGGCTTGGCATTATGTTCTCTCTGTTGTGAAGCTGTTGAATGGCCTGGAAAGCAGACAGGATGTTTGTAATGACAGAGAAAAGACTCCCGTGAACAGACTGAAGGTTGTATGAGCTGTGTTCTCATTTTGTATGTGTGCGCGCATTAATGTTCATTGCCCCGTTGCCCTCTGCAGGACAAAGACTCAGTATATCTGACTAATAACTGCGACTAGGCGGCAGAAAAGCATCTGCAATGGACTGACAGGCTCTTTATTTATTTATTTTTGTACTCTTAAAAACCCAGTCTTTTAAAAATCGTGTCGTTTCAGCCACGGTGGCACCGATGATCCTGTCGGTCTGTCGATCCACCGCTTTGTTTGAGACCGTATCTCAGCAACTATTGCATGGATTGTACAAACACTCGTAGTCCCCAGAGGATGAATCCTACCGACTTTATTATAGAAATTTTGGACTTTAAATGTGCAAAGCCCAAATATTCAGTTTACTATTATAAAGACGTAGGAAACCACATAGTAATCAGCTGAAACCAGAGACTTTGGCATTTTTCTTAAAGACGTCAGAATGATTATTTGGTAATACAGTACCAAATAATACAAGTGTGGTGGCTCTGGGATGATATAAAATGTAACAAACACTTTGCAGTATTAATCATTATAAAGCACAAAAAAAAGTTCACAAACCCAGTAGATTAGATTTACTTCAAATATAGTACAGAAGAAAATAACAAAAATAAAATACACATACTGAACATTCTGAAAATTCTCATCCGTAAGAAAACACGAGAAAAAAGTGAACTATTCGAAAATTTATCACATTATATCTGCTGGTCTCACATAAACAGACACTTGAGAACAACCCAGTAAAACAGATATTTATTTTAACCATGACAGTGGAGGCCACACAACATATTAAATATGAATTTTTCAGGTTTGTTTTCAGGCGAGTGACTCAGCGCTGACATTTAAACATCATCCCACTTGCACAAATGACAAGTGGCTGAAAAGGCCTCATGTAAACAAAAACTGTAAAACGGCGCAGAAGCTAAAAGCAAACCTTGGATGCATCAGAACAAACGTGATGGCAGGGACAGGGGTTAGAATTTATAAGGTCAAAGTGGGGTCTGTTGCACAAACAGTTTAGTAGGATTCAGCAACATTTAACGCAGGACCAAGTGCTACATCTGGAGGAACATCTGCAGAGAATAACAACCTGCAGTTTGTGCAACAGCAAGTACATAAGTTGAGGTGACGTAAGTTTTTTGGGACCTTGTTTCGGCCTTACAACATAGGAATCTAAATCAGTGGTGAAAAGTTTATTCACTCAAGTTCTGTTTTGACTATTTCTAGTTTACGTCACCTTGTACTTCTGTTCTACTACGACGCAGTGGGAAATACTGCACTTTTTGACCCACTGCATGTATCCGTGACTTATAAAATACAATTAAAATACAGTGTCATGAAAAGTTTCGGGACCTCTGGTCAAAACTTCTGTTACTGTCAAGCGTTAAGTGAGTAGGAGACGACCTGATTTCCAAAAGGCATAAAGTTAAAGATGAAACATTTCATTTTAATATTTTCAGCAAGATTACTTTCTTATTTCCATCTTTTACAGTTTCTTCATTCTTCCTGCAAAAAGCTTCTAGTTTTGTGAGATTCTTGGGTCGTCTTGCACTCGCTGCTCTCTTAAGGTCTATCCACACATTTTCCATGACGGTTAGGTCCGGGGACTGCGGGGGCCATGGCGGAACCTTCAGCTCGCACCTCTTCAGGTCGTCCATCGTGGGTTTTGAGGTGCGTTAAGGATCTTTATCCTGAGAGCTCAGATCTCTTTTTCTTTTTTTCACTCTGAACGTGTACAAATCAAAAGTAATTCACTAATCTTGCTTAAAATGTTGAAAAGAATGTTTCATCTTTAGCTCTATGCCTTTTGGAGATCAGTCCATCTTCTTCTCAATTTTGACCCGGAGTGCCCAAACGCTCTCATGCCACCGTGACTGTGTGCGTCTCCTGGAGAAAAAGGAATGCAGGGGGCGCTATCTCTGCAGAAAAATAAATGTCTTCTTTTTGATAATTACAATTTTGACCAAGTAACGCCAGAGAAGATTTTTTTTTTTTTTTAGCAAAAATGAATTTTATTTTCAGTTTGACTTTAACAACTAATCTCTCACAAATACAGCAAAAAAACCCAGCAGCTCAAGAGCCACTTGTTCAGACTTTTTTTTTTTTTGTATAGCTTTTACTATCTTACATTATTTTACACTTGGTTTTTAGCCGACTTTCTTTTTTTGTCTTTACTGTGAAGCACTTTGTGACGTCAGCTCAGCAAAAGTGCTGTATACAGAAACGTACTTACTTACAAATGACTTGACTTCCAAGGTTTAAATACATCTGTCGTTTAAGGGTCTTTTCCACATCAACCAGCCAGACTCGTGTTTACAGGCTAATAGAAAACTGTATTTATATTCACACTGCTACATACTGTAGATACAACTGATTACAAAGACAAAGGACTTCATAAAACAGGCCTCGGCATCAAGTCTGTGTTTGTCCACCCGTCTCGGGTTCTGTGTCTCAGACCGATTTCCCATCCGTCTCCAGAACAGTAATCACGAACTCGGCCGTTTCCGTTCATCGTTGTCCTCCTCGCGCTCGCGTCGTCCAGTCGAGGTTTTAAACTGGCTTCTCCCTCTGGCCTCAGAAGTCGTCGTCATCACATATGTCTAGATACACGTCGAAGGCCTCTCGGTTGCAGTTTCCATCAGGGGTGAACACATACTTGTGGAAGGTCCCGTCCACACATATGGCTGCAAGAGGAGAAAATAAAGAAAAATGAAACAACTTTTTGTTTTCAAGCAACACTGAGAATGTGAAGGACGCAGCCTCGAGCTCATGTCTTTGGGGGACATAAACAATTCTAGTTGTTGGTGCACAGTGCTGCGATTGTCCCAGTAATGACTGAATACTGTCACACTGAAGTGATGCCACATTTAGGAAACTGCCACCTGAAGTGTGGCAGCGCTGACAGAACTTGGAGGATGATAAGTCATTTGAAGAGAATGGACAGTTACCATTAATAAACTGTAATTAGATGTTGTTTAAACAGCTTTAACAGAAAATACGATAAACAAGGACCAGGCCTGAGGGGTCAGGGACCCCCCTGGTCCAGAGCCTCTGAATGAAGTGACTGTTAGTATTGTTTTAAAGTGACGGGGCTCAGATAAAAACAAAGACAGGCACAACTATGTCGAAGAGACGTAGAAAAACCACAAACAGCTCTCTCAGTCCATGGGTCTTATATAGGAGGGGTGGGCTGAGAGAGATTGGGTGGATTATCCATTTAAAAAAGAAATAGTGTGGATTTAAGATTTTGCTAAAATCCACACTAAACCTGTCTCCTGTCAGCCAAAATCCATAACTCGTGTACCTTCTAGGGCCGTTCTTTGTGGGAACTGAGTTCGCTGTTTTCTCATACTATTTAAAACCCGCAGGAGAGTTCAGTCTCATGTGACTAATGCTTCTTCACCCTGCTCTGGTACAACAGGACACCTTGACCAAACTTGTATTGCAAGATTGGATATTCTGGCGGGAAACAAATAAAATACTCTTTGTTTTTAGCCAAGATTTTACGACTTGCCAGATACATTCATTAACGACATTTCCTCATTACGTTGATAAGAAGCCATTTGGGCGAAACCTATGTGCTGTTGTAAATGAGTTGTATATCAACATGACTTCTAGAGGACAGGGCGGTACATTCACACTCAGCCACATATTGGAATCTAACTAGTAACTATTGAGAACAAGAACATTTTCAGGGTTCAAATTAGAAACCGAGAGCAACAGAGTGGTAGAGTATGATATGTCTGTTGTTCATTATACTGTAATATATAATTTATCAAGACAACAGGTAAACATGGAAAAAGTTTACGTCAACGGCAAAATAAAACCGGAGCAGATCAGGGAGGCTTCCAACTAAAATATGAATAAATACACACAAAACGGGGGAAATGAAGACGTGTCTCTAATATAAGTCTGTTTCAAGTAAAAACCTGGTTCTCTATGATTTGGGGTCACGTAAAGCCCCTGCCGATATGTGAGAATTAACTGAATGGTATATACTAGATTATGATAAAGTGACAAAAAATTATATTTAGTGATAATTTTGTTTCAAATTCTGAGAAAATCAAATTCGAGACCAGATTATCAATACTTTGAGATATTTCTGTCTCATATTTGAACACACTGTATTATTATGGGATTGCTCACCGATGACAGAGTTGACGTTCTTGGACGTGTTCTTTCCAAAAGCACAGATACAGGCACACTCAGCTGGCACCGTGAAGCTGGCCAGAGACCACTGACTGTCCACGTACTGACCAATCACAGGACCCACCTTCCCAACACGAGCCAGTCTGTGGAAGTAAGAGGCATAAAAGAGGACACGTAAAGCCAAACAAACCGTAGTAACGGTTTGGCAGCAAAAGAAAAGGTTCGAAGAGGCTGGTCTTACGCAGAGCGTCGGTTGAGTTTGGTGTCTTTGAGTGCAAAGATGTGAACTGTGCCTTTGTCGCTGGAGGCGCAGAGGAACGAGGAGTCATGGCTGAAGTTGATGCTGGAGAGAATAAACGAAGCAGACAAGAACGCCTGTTAGAGCTAGAGCTGAACTTCAACAGAAACACCAGGGGTGGGGGTCTTTGGGGACCTCATGACACCATTCAGAATCTATTCTCCTTTAACAAATAGAAAGGGATGAACTATTTTCAGGTTTCCTCTCCACTGAAAGGCAATAAGAAGCGTAACTGGCAGTTAAGCTAACTAGTCACGTTGAAGGTCACTTTCCGTCCAAAAAGGAAAAAACAAAGAAAAGTGAGAGTTTGCAGCTTATGGTGAAAGTGAAAGTGTCATTTACTCACCAACATCAATTAATGGGCTAATTATTACGCTACTAAACCCAACCTCTTGCCTGTTTTGAAGATGAACTACAAGATAAGTCAGGCGTGTGTGCTGTACATCGTCCGGGTGCCGCTCTGCGCAACAACATTAACAACGAATCGATTCTGGGCATTTGCAGCATTTGGATTCAGAATCACAGAGGGTAAGAGCTGTGAGTCATATGTGAATTGTCTTCCTGCCCCCCAACAATCACGATGCTGTTATTCAAAAGGAGTGGGGATACTCCTGCAATACGGTACAGTAATACTACCGTCAGGAACCCACATCACTCAAGTGGTGGTGCTGCGGCACAAATCATCTCCCACGGAACATCGAGTTACAAAGGCGTTGCTGAGGGATCGGAGGTGGACGGGTTCCCATGAACAACGGTGCGAGCCTGTCATCTGCATTTCTATAACTCATTACTCCAGTGGTTTTATGTTGTTCTATATACGAGAATAATTAAAACAAATAGCGCCAGTAATGTTTTCACTGAAGAACAGCAACACTAACAAAACCTTTTCTAGAGCTGCTTCATAGCAAAAGTCCTCCTGTTAGTTTGCCAGAGGAAAACCCTTAAAGGGACATTCCACAGATTTGACACACACACGAGATTCAGGTTCCTTGTCATGGCGTTACGAAGAGGGGAGTAAATGCAACTGACCGATCGCTGCAAAATGGACGCGACAGTCAGAATTCCCTGTGGAATTGTTGGTTTCGGAAATTCAGCCCGAGGGGGCTGTGTCTGACACGCACCTTGGTTGAAGCACACTGACGCCTCAAACACACACACACACACAATCCATCACTACGGCGCTGTGTACCAGTAGAGAGTGGCCGGGTCGGTTCCTCTGCGCAGCTCCACCAGCTTGTCTCTGGTCGTCGTGTCAAACAGGCGGATGAGCGTTCCTTTACGAGAGGCCGAAGCCGCCACACTGCCGGGCTGGTTCAGAGCCACGCAGGCGATCTCACTCTGGTGGGCGTTGATGGTAAAAGGGGCAGACGATGTTCCAGGCTTTGTGTTGGACAAGTCCTGAAGAAAACAGTAGACTTTTTACACTTCTTTAAATTACAAGGACTGATATTTCTTTTAGAGGTAAACTTGTTTTTTGTGTGAGTTTGTAACTTACAACCAGCTGCAGGCTGCCACATTTATGACCTGGGAAGACCAGCAGCTGTTTCTCCAGACTGGGACATAAGTCACACAGACCTGGAAGAAAAAGTTAAATTTAGAGCTGCAACGATTAGTCGATTAACTGATTAGTCAATTGACAGTTATACTGCTACTATTTTGATAATCGATCAATTGTTAAAGTAATTTTTAATGCAAAAATGGCAAAAAAAATGTTTTCAGCCTGTAAATATGAAGATTTCCTGCTTTTTTCTGTTTTATCTCATATTAAACAGCATTTCTTTGGGCGTTGGACGGTTGGTTGGACATTTTAAGATGTCTGGAGTTGAACAGTAGCTAATGATGGAAGAAAGACATACGGAAGATGAGAAGGACTCTTACCTTTGGGGTTGTCTCTGGTGTCAAACTCAAAAAGTTTGACAGGGTTGTCTGGAAAACTGTACACATAGATCCTGTTCTTTAATACGATGATGATCCTACAAAAACAGCGAAGTTGACAACAGTTATACATCAGGTAGCTGCACGGTGACGAACAACAGGAGGAGTGTGTGGTGACTCCAAACTCACTTGTCATGCCTCATGCGAACAGCCAGAACAGGTTTAGTGAAGGTGAACTCCAGGACCAGCTTGTCTTTGGGGTCTCGTGACTCCCGAGCATCATCCCAGATCAGCACTGGAATGTGGCCATGAAGTCAGTTGGTTAGCTTTAAGCCACGGGTTTTTTAGCCCATATTTGTTTACATGTTGACGAATTACCATTAAAAGCTGCTGAATCAGCTGTGATCAGCTCATGTTTGCAGTGGAGCCGTGGATGTACAGACAACTGTCACTGAATTACTGTGATGCTGAGGGAAACTCAAAATGGTGCTGATTTTCAGTGAAGTTCTGCACTTTTTTCTGATTTCTGAGCAGACTTTCAGACGTTTATTCTCAATGGACACTGGACATAGCGATATCCTAACCTGGTACAAGTACAGCGCTGCAGCTCACGCCTCATATGTCTCTCTCTCCACGTCCTGCCTCACAGTTTGAAAACCTCTGGTCCACAGTGAAATATAATAAGTGTCTTCATTTAGCTCACCAGATATTTCTGAGAACTTGGGATTGACTCCTCCTCCGACTATAGCCAGCAGGTTGGATCGATGCAGCATGGAGCACAGAGCCACACTGCCTACCTGCTCATGATCTGGGAAAAAAAAAAAAAAAAGCCAAACAAAACACACACATAGGGATAAGTCTCATTAACATTTAGATGGCAAGGCGTATGTGAAAAACAGACAATCTGACAGCTAAGCAGTAAAATCTACTCACCCAGGTGGCCCTTCTCCATCAGGGGCTCCACATTGTAAATCCTGACCCCTGTCTCCATAGCACAGCAGAAACAGCCTTGTGATTGGTGAACAGGGAGAAAGACGAGATTGAAATATATAAATAACATGTTTCTGCTCTAAAAATGCAGTGAGGCGAAAACAACAGTAATGTAACACAACAAATCAAGGCACATTGCTTCGTTAAAGATTAAAAAATAATGAAAAAGAAAAAAGTCCAAGTTCAAATTAAAAAGGCTTCATTATTGTGGCAACTTTATTACACACAAGAGAAACACAATTTATGTTGTTTTGACTCTGTGGAAGACAGAATCACGCAGCCAAAATATATTTTGTTAATATTACATTAAAGCCTTTTCATTTTTGAAACTGATTGGAGTGAGTTCAAAGGTTTTCCTTTTCTTGTGGACCATGTTAATGCACTGTTTCTAATTATAAAAATAATTCCAATTTACTTTTAATTTTAAATTCCATTTTCTTAGTCTTAATAGTGTAACTGATTTTCAGTGCAGTGAGGCAGCATAAAAAGACGGTCACACACGTGAAACAATCAGAGCCCCACAGATTTGGTTACGGATCTCGATATTTATGGGTTTAATAAGATCAGATAACAATATATCAGCCAATGGTCATTTTTATTAACATGAACAGCAATGTTGATACAGATCCCTTACATTTGGTTTGTCTTTACTGTGCCTCAGATACACACTGAGTGGGATGTTTGGCAGTTGAAGAGGCACCGTCTCCAAATGACCTCAGATCTATTTTGGCATCTGTAGTTTCTTGTTAACTGCCAGCTGACATATACACGATACGGAAACATCTACAATATTACCTGACTGCTCTAGTGGTCTACCTCTAAAGAGACAGTCACAAACATGTAAACAACACCTTAAAAGACTATCACACATACAATGATCTAATGTACTTGTCTTCTACAGTAAAAAGGCAGTCGCATGAATAACTCCATGTGGTTAAACATAAATTGTTCTATCACATAAACAAAACAGGAGCAACAAGACAGATCTGTTATGCGAAAAAATAAGTCAGGTGGTCAGACAGGAAGGTGAGTCTGTAAAAGTGTGTGTTAAGCTCTGACTGAAAAGCTGAGACCGTGTCAGCAGACTGAATATCAAGTGAATGACTGTTCCAAAGCAGAGGACCCAGTACAGCTAAAGCTCCATCACCTCCTGACTTTAACCTGGACTCTGAGACCAGCAGGTCTAAGAGGCCTTTTGGGACAGTAAGGAGTTTACCAATGTACCCTGCCAGCAGGTAAAGAAGCTAAAACCAGAGTGACGTCTGTGTGTCTGCATGGGGCCGGCAGTGTTGCGGAAGGGTTTGATATCGGTTCGTGGCCTGTGTAACGGTTGGCCTGAGTCAACCGCAGAGACCGGATCGGCTGCAGAGCCATCGTCACCATCTCCTCGCCGGAAGTCGTTCCAAGCAGTAATTCTCAGCAGTTTGCACTGAGAGCAAGAATAATACCACGTAGTCTGACGGCAGTTATACTTCATGGAAGTACAGTACCGTTCAATCTTGGATGCTTATATTGTGACGTGTTTCTCAAATAATAACTTTTGAAATGTGGTCAGTTTACTTGTGATTTGATCAGTTTCTCTGCCTGTGTTACTAACGGTGATAAACCTTCAGCAGCACCAGATGAGTTTAGTAGCTCAGTCTGGATCATGATTGAACTTTACTTTCACTACTCAGTCATAAGTAGAGTGATAACAAGGCTCCAGGTTCAAGACTGGGGCTACTTTTTTTTGTAAATCTGTGGATTGTCCCGTTAAGTTTCTGAAGTTTTATTAGGCTTCTTCTAATTCACCTCAATTCTGCAAATAGAGCAAGATTCCCGTCAAATCTTACTGAGCCGAAATGCAGTAATGCAGTTCATTTGTGGGGGCTGGCTCGGTTGTTTTTAACAGGTGTGACAGTGGCTGTATTCACAGGTGAACGGGCCCCAACAGAAACAGAAACATTCAGCCTCAGTGATCTCCGCGCTTCCGCTGTCTGCTTACTCTGGTCCTGGTTGAACTGCAGGCTGTTGACTCCTCTCTGCTGAGCCATGGCTGCCACAACGACCGTTACCGAGCTGTTACCGGTCACAACTACAGCTTCACCCGGCCCCCGACGACAACCTGTGACAGAGGAGACAAAAACATGACGGTTGGGCAACACCGCGGGATCGTTAGCTGGCTGAGCTAGCGCACATTAGCATCAGATAAAAGCGGCGTGAACACAACCGGTCTCCTCTTTTTAACCTCGACATATTGTAATACGTAAAGTCTCACCATGAACACGCAGAGTCAAGCCGACATGGAGGTTTTAAAAGCGGTAAACGGGACAAACGGAGCGAAACACACCAGCGTTGATGTTGCAAGACGGAGGTTTGTTTTTGTTCTCCGACGGAGACGTCATCGGGACGCGTTTCCGGTCGTGTTCCGCTATCCTGGTAGCAAAAAAAAAAAACAAAAAACTTTTTCCTACAATTAAAATTAAAATTAAAATAAAGCAAAAACTTCAAAGAAAGAAAATTCAAATTAGAAATGACTAAAACCTGATAACTAACACACACACACACGGGGTGACGTTAGTTACATGATTTTAAAGGCACTATTACGTCTTTTTAAAATATTTTTTGTATTTTTGCTCAAGTTTCTTTTTCCCTCTTACAAAGTTCTATTTTACGTAAATGTTTAACTGGCTTGATAATAAAAATAAATATTTATGGTATCACACCGAAATGTCTTATTAACTTATTATTTCTGAATTGTTGTTATCACGATAAGGTACTAGTGTTAGCGCTAATTTTTTCATTATTATTATTATTATTATTACTATTATTATTTATAGTCACATGCTCATCTACACGGCAGTTAAACAGTAAAATTCTTAGGCTTCAGCCAGACTCCACCTTGTTAAACTCATGTCAGACAGATGATTTTTAAAAATACGGATGCATAAATAAACAAATAGAAGAATAATATCAAATATGCAAGTTAATATCTTGTTTGCACACAATATCATTTTGTGGGGCACGCTGGCCTAATAGCTGAGGCACATACCATATGACCGCAACAGCTTGGTTGAATTATAGCCGGGGACCCTTGCTGCATACCGTATCCCCTTCTCAATCTCTACGCTGTCAAATATCAAATAAAAAAAGAAAAGATATTATCTATGGCAGCTAAAGAGCCAGAAGTTTCCCTCTGGAGCTGGTGGAGACCAAAACCAGAGCTAAAAGAAGAGGAAGTACTGGATTTAGGTTCATCAGGTGACACAAACACCACACCAGATAATGTGGCTCTGTAACTGCTGGATGTGGAAAATTAGGAACTGTTCACCATATAAACTTAAAAGGTGATGACATGTAAGAATTGTGATCACTATTTATTTCTGCTGAAAACAAGTGGCGAAAAAAAAACAAAACAGTTATTGCAGGTTTAATTAACCAGGCACACAAGTGTGTGTCCAAAGTGAAAGGCAGTTTGAACAGTTCTTTGCATGTGGTAAATAGAGATTCTGACTAATGATGGCTCTAAAAGGGAGGAATAAAAAAAAATTGTAGTATAAGCATGGCATCACACATGTTATTCATTAAATTAGAGAGGTTGTTTAACGACCAACAATTTATTGACTGGTCTGTTGACATAAGAGTGCAGTAACGTTGCGATCTTAACTGGATAACATGACCTATGACAGCACCGAGCTGAAAATAGCAGGTAACAGTTTGTGACCTATTTGTGGGTTTGTGAAACGTGATTACAGAACCACAAACCTGCTAAATTATTTCTTATCTCTCCCAGTTAACCGTTGCCTGTTTTCAGCCTCAGCATCATGACACAGTCTGCTTTTACCTGCAGAAACAAAAGCACTCAACTGAACTCAACGGACTGAGAGCAGAGCAGGTGATTTGCCAAGACGCCCAAATGTCAGTTAGATCCAATATGTAGTTCAGGGAGAGGCGAGGAATTATAACTTTTAGCAGAGCATCTCCATTACTTTAATGACATCCAAACAGGTCATTTTAGAAAAAATTACAGACTGCTGCTCCTGCACCAGTAAAAATTCCTTCATCTTTTACCCCCTGTAAAAGGGTCGATAAAAATGCCCGCAGGTCACCGAAGTCTGTGATAAATATCAGGACATTTTCTGTGGCGAAGGGGCACGCTCAGTCTTTTCTCCTGGTTTATTATAAGCATTGAGGCACTTGAAGCCTTCGCTTACGGACTCTTTGGCCTGAGTCCAGACCATAAAAACTACATGTAATCAGAAGACGCTAGATAAATGAAATCCATGAAACAAGAAGCTCTCAACCAGAGGAGAGAATCTGTCGAAGCTTTAGGTAATCTGTCATGTCTAGACACAGGAACAAGTAGTTCGAACAGATGAAACAAGACTAAGGCTGTGTCTGAATAACGTGAGGTTAACGTCATATGAAAGAAGGATTCCTGTGTTCACGACAACTCAAGAAGGTTCATCAAATCTGCCAAAACAGGCGACTGCCCCAGGTCCCCAGACCCCAAACCTCAACAGCTCCCGGATCACTCCATCTCAGCAGGTGTTTATGAATTTGAACCACTAAACTGCAATAAATTGTAAGATGGGCCCCCCATTACTGGTCTTGTAGAGCTGTAGTTTTTTTTAAAGTTTGTTTGATGCTCATGTGTATATACTGTAAGCTTATTTCTAAATACAGTTGCGTTTTATTTAACATACTTGACACAGAAAACCTGGGGCACAGTATTATTATTGTTATTATTGTACGACCTTTTTAAAATACACCATCCCATTTATGGGACGCTTTGGCCTCGGTCACAATACTTTGGGTTTGTTTTGGTCTGTACCGGACTCAGTCCTCACACAGCCTTGACAAAACCTACGTTGTTTGAAAGCTCTAAGTCTCCTGATTCTATCTGTGCAAAGCATTTTAGGATCACAATATCACTGCCACAGCTGTTTTTCGTTTTGTAGCAAGTCACTCCTTGTCTTCTAGGTTGTGAGGGAAGACACGTGTCTAAGTGCTCAAAACTCCGCAAGATGTTTCACCACAGGATTCCACTGGGCAAAACGCACTCAAGCTTTAGTCCAACAGACGTGTTGTCATGAAGAAAAAGTCCAAAAACTTGAGTGGTTTTGTCTACGATTGCTTGATTGGTTGAGACCAGGATCGTGACTGTGATTGAAAGCGCTGAAGAACAGTGACCCTTTTATTTTGGGCACATTATTTTTGTGCTTCTGCAAGTGTATGCAAACACTGTTTTCCTTTGAACCTTCTACCAGTTCATCGGTCTTAATCTAGACACACTACGGTCAGATCAGGTCCTCGTGTTTACGGTTCATATGGGCAATAATTAAATCTGTGTTGATATATGGACGTTAAAATGATCTGAGGTTGCTGTCATCAGTCAGAATTTACTTCAGGTTCATTTTCATTAGTCTCTGGTTCAGTTTTTATTTATGTTGGCAAAGTTGATTCATGTTTTAAGGCTATAATTGCTTTCAATGCAGCATGTGCAGTTTGTTTAAATATGTGAAGGGTGTAGACGAAGGGTTACTGACCCCTTAAGGACGGCGTGAGTCATTCAGTCCATTCAATGGCTACAGGTGAAATTGTCATAAAGTACAGTAAAGATATGCACGGTCCCCTGGGTAGAAATCCTGAGCATTTTGGTAACCTTTAAGACTGCCGTGTCGAGGTTTACCCCTGACCCTTCAACACTTCGGTCCATGTGAAGGTATCATGAGAGCTAATGGCCAAATATAACAGTGGATGTTCATGGTCACCAACTGATCAATCCTCGCGTTTTTGTGACCCTCTGACCTTCTTGTAGCACCACCATCAGGCAAAGATTCCCACTCGTAAATGAGAAATATCGAAATACAACGCTGATACTGGCATGAAGCATTTCCTTCAGCAGAGGAACATATCAAATCTAGAAGCTTCCATATGGTTGCGGGCAGCCAACTTAACATTTTTAGCCCCATTACTTGTAAAATTCTAAGAAGAGAAAATTCATCAATATGTTGTTTATTCTGTCCAAGTTACTTGGTGTGTTAACAGTTTTCCAAAGAAGCGGTTCCATCCATCCATCCATCCATCCATCCATCCATTCATCCATCCATCCATCCAGAGTCTTTACCCATCCGACCTACTTCCTTTTGAGTGAGTGACAGTTTTTCTTCCCTTTCTTCCTGAGAATAGCTCTGTCTAAAGGTCATTTGCTCATTTGCTTTCCAAATTACATTGTGATTACTGCCTGGATTATGTTCACAGGCAACTCTCTACGTATTTGTATTGAACACAAGTCAAAGGGAAGTGGTTTGGGTGGATGGTGAGTGTGTAAAATGCAGGACTTTGACACGTCTCAAATCTCGTGTGGTTAAGTTTAGGCAACAAAATCATTTCACTTAAGGTGTTTGGTTCACTTCACTTACAAATGTTAATAAAGCAAAAATGTCCTGTCTCGAAACCCGACACGTTGCAGACATGTCTCAGTATGAATATTTCCAATACTTTAAACAACAATGTTTCCATATTATGTTGATGTACAGCTGAGGCTGAAGGGATTGCCGCTAGTTTTGCAGGTATCTGGTCATAAACCGAAGTATTGGACAAATAAAATCCGATGATAGACCGGATGAAAAGTCAGAGAATCACCAAAGTTATTATAATTCATCCTGAGGGGAGAGTGGAAGGGGAGGCAAAGACACTGTGTGAGGGGATTTTGAGTCAAAATTCATCCTTCTTCCCGACGATATCGTTATCTCTGATGTCCAGCTAGAATAAATGTCCATAGAAATCAGCGAAAGAGGACACTGCAGGACCTGCCTGAGAGTCATCACGTTTTCAAGTTCCCTTCAGCATCACAGCGATCCAGTGACAGTTGTCTGTACATCCACGGCTGCACTGCAGACAGGAGCTGATCGCAGCTGGTTCAGCAGCTTTTAATGGGCACGATTAGCCAAATATAGGCTAAAAACACCCCTGAGCTCATAGATAATACTACTAACCACCTGTAGCTGACATTGTGACTCATTTGATTAAAAAAAAGAAAAGAAATAAAAAGTAGAAGGACAGGCATCACTAGAGATGGACTTTAGGATATAGAGACGTTGCTGTGGACGGGGTTTAAATTAGAGGAGGAGAAGCCAGTTCACAGACAAACAGTAGGTGATTGCAGATGTAATTACTACTGTGGTGGGAGGAAAAAAAATAACCCCCATTCTGCAGGGACTCTGGATAGAATTGATATCACTGTCCAGCACGGGTGATGCCAAAATCACCCACCTCCCCTAGAGACATAAATCCGGTGCCAACGAGGCCGAAACTGCTGTTGCAACGTAGAAGTATATAAACGCAGTTTCTCGGCGGCGGGGTTTGCTCGCGCACGCTGGACATCACGAAGTTCAGATCATCCGTGAAGGAAGCAATCGGTGTCGACTTTCAGAGCCACAGCTGCTTGGGGTCGGGTCACATGGATAAGGAGGAACAATCGAGGATTAAGTCGTGGTGTAAAATATCAGTAGACAATTTTATTGCATCTCCGCTCTGCTCAAACAAGCTATGATGTCACCCTCAATTAACCTCCTGATCTGGTTTAATCTGATTTTGCTGCTCACAGGAAATCTGGAGCACATAATAAATGCTGGAAACTGGAGGATCCATATTCATGTAAATAACTCATCCAAACGGACGCACACACACAGCTGAATAACGTTTGGCGGTAGTGTGGACCTGGCGCCGGGCTTCCTCATTACTACAGACCAGGGTTCTTTTTTTATATCCGTATCTGCCTGCTGTGTACTTTCTCATTATTGTAGAAATAGGAGAGCTGGTTAAACAGCTGCCCTCCGCCGAAGAGTTGTGCGATGCCATCCGTCCTCTCCACAGGGCATTAATCGGTGTTAATCACCTTCATAAACAGCACCTCGGCGCAGGAAAAAGAAAAACAAAGCTCTTTTTTAGCCGTGACATGACAGGGGCGGCTGACTCACACAGGCTGACAAACTGTGTTTTTGAAAACAATGGAGTGTCCTCCCACTCTTTCCCTTCGGTCTGATCCGTGGAGTCGCAGCTCAGCCGATTTTGCTGCTTTGCCCCGCAAACTACCCGCGCGGGCCCACGGAGAGGAGAGTAACCGTGACGCGCCCTCGGAGACAGGAAGACAGTCCCCCCTTTTCATCCAGACCTACGCGTTAACGATTCTGTAAGACTAGACGTTGTGTAAGCATATGACTCACATTCCTGACAGTACCGTGGAGTACTGTATATCTCTGAGTGGGCCACTTCAGAATTGTACGCTGCAGCTCTTTTCCTCTCCCCGGGAAGCAGGGCCCGGCAAGGTAATCTGTTATGCAGGTGCGTTTAGAGCAGAATTAGAATCACAATGTAAAAATAGTGTCTGGGTACACGGACATACTGACAATTTACATATGATGTTAAGACGGTTGTATAATGTCCTCTGTGGGTCTGGAGCCAATTTTCAAAGTCTGGCTGAGACGACTGCGCCCCCTGTCGCAATTTAAAATCGTTTGAGTTCTTACTCGGTGCGTCAACAGGTTTCCGACACATGGAAAAGAATCTCTTCAGTATATGGGTTCCAAGAATGTAAGAACCATGTTGATGGGACATACTGAGCCTTAGTAATGTCGAAAATAATATTGATAGTGCAACACAGAAAAAGTTCAAGTTCATGGATTTTGTCACTCCTATTATTATTCTTGGTCTTACCAATACTTGGGGAAAACAAGGCTCTAAGTCTTAGAACTACAGTTCCCACAATGCTCTTAGGGATGTACGGGAAGTGTAAGCTTAGAGTGGATTCAGCTGCACTGTGGGCTACAACTCGAGCCCCGCTTTTTAGCCTATGTTTGTTTACATTTTTGACAAATTGTCCCCGTTCAAAGTCCGCTGAACCAGCTGCGATCGGCTCCTGTCTGCAGCGCAGCCGTGGATGTACAGACAACTGTCACTGGATCGCTGTGATGCTGAAGGGAACTCAAAAACAGGAAGATCCCAAGAAGTCCTGTAGTAAATTATAAGGGGCATTTTTTTTTTCTGCGATTTCTAAGTGGACTTGTGCTAATTCACGGTGGACAGCATTTCAGCGTGTACAGTTTGATAATTATTTTAAAGTTTGTCTTACAATTTTGTATTTTGCATTTTTATCTTGAATTTTCTATCTTTTATATTTCTTTTTCAAATTCTTTTTTTTTTACACTAGTATTAACCTGAAAAGCTTGCCACATTGTTTGTGTATGTGACAACTACACCTTTGAATCCCAGTTTTGTTGACTCTTGTCCTCCCACAAGTCCTTCGGCTTTAAGGAACTACAGTACCGCGTTAGTGGAGTGCCGCTTGAAGGCAGGGACCGATGTTTTAGGGGCAGTTCTCCGTCGTGGTTATTCATTCGCTCATCGGGGGTCACAGCTCACAGCCAGGGACTGTCCTCGGTAAGGGAGGAGGCGGAGGAAAAACAGACCGTGATAGACAGTGAGGGCGATTATTGATCAGTAAAATGTGACCAGAACCGGTTGTGAGACACTGGACACAGTTGCACCCCAGGCACTGACCGGGTGAGTGGGTTGAACACCTCCATAGTATTGTTTGGCGATCCGTGTGTGGTTAAGGCAGATCACGCAGATCAGAGTGCAAACACTAATATTATCGTCATTTAACAGTTGAGATGTGAACCAGGCATCATTAATTCATGATTCTCAGACGGGAGCTTCTTTGTAGCCCACTTGAGAGCTTGTGCGGGGAGTTTTAATCTTATTAAATGCTGATATGACAAAAACACACACGAGCGCACATTTGAAAATATACACACTTCCACACACATTATGTCACTTTCTGTCCCATTAGCGGCTAATTAAGATGTGAATGATCTCCTTGGGGGGGAAGTGTTCTACTTAACTGCCTTTCAAGCGGCTCCTCATCCCACATTAATCTCTCTCCCCAGGGGAACATGGATATTGATCTGCTTTTCCCATGACATCAATCTCACTTGGACGAGATGAACAAGATTAAAGTGAGATGAGCATCACATCCAGGGAGCGAGGTGATGAGCACTGCCAAACACGCTATGATGTAAAAGGGGTTTTTTTCAGGGAAACCGACTCTTAATACTTAATCAAGTCATGTATTGAAGAGTATTGTTAACATTTCTCCTTAACTGTACATCATCTTTAACAGTTTAGTGTGTTGGTCCTTGTTTACTTGTTGAATCACTTGATTAGTTGGAGTACAAATCGTCCAATTCAGGAATCGGTGCCCCGTAGTTCATTTTAAGTTTATAACGTATGTTTTATTTGTGGAGCGTACACAGCAGTATGCCATGCACGTAAGTGGCCATTTATATTAGGGAAGCCATGACTGTTACCTGTACATACGGAGGGAGACATTCCTACACACAGCTAAAGGCAACTCCCATAAAATGGTACCGAGTCTCAAGGAGAACTCCGGTGACAAAAGCCCGGATGACGAGATGGGCGTAGACATTAACAACGTTCCAGTGGCCGTGGCGTCGGGTGTTTGTGATGATCACTGGTAGAGGAAGTAATTGGACCCTGCAATAGGAAGATACTCCACTACGCGTTAAAGTCCTGTACTGAAGATATCATTGAAGTAAAACTATGTATTATCAACAAATGTGCTCAAAGCATCAAAAGTAAAAATACTCAGAATGGAAAAAATGGTCCCTGAATGCTATATTATTATTAATATTACTGGATTTTTATTACTGAAGCTTTAATCTGTGAGTGGCGTTTAATGCTGCATCTGTATGTGAACGTACGTATGTGTCTATACAACAGTATGGAAAACTGACGGGTAATAAATCCCCGTCATCTCACAGTATATATCGTTATCCTACTGGGGCTACTCACTTTTAATCATCTCTCCGATGCTGTAGGTCTAATGTTTTCTCAAACCAAAAGCAACACTTGGTTTGACACATAACAGTTACACTGTCACTGGCGCATAACACTCAACGGGGGTAAAAACACAAGTACTGCCAGCTGATATATTAAACGTATCCAACTGCTCTTCGTGGCCTCCCTCTAAAGTGCATTTCACTGGCGTGTTGAGGCAGACTGGAGCCACAGCTAATGACTTTCTCCAAACAAGGATAGAAGGAGCTGTGGCTCATTTTCGGTTCTCTGTTACACACCCTCTCTCCCAGTACGGGAAGGCACAGATGGGGGCCGTGAAGCAAGAGATGTACACGAGGCAGTGAGTGATGCCTCGGCCTGGTCATCTCTAAACAATGACCGGATAAAATCTCTTCACTGCTGTTCACTGTCGGCCTCCCTCTAACCCTACAGCTGGAACTCTGTCGGTTCTCCGTGACGGCTGAAAACACGGGAAACCATTTAGTAGCACCAGCGCGGGGTCCACGAGTCCCCGGGCCTGTGTCATTAATGCCGGTTATCAACTCGCTCCTGTGACTCTGCGTTTACCTCGGGCCATGAGCGCGTTCACGCAAAGAGGAGGGACCGTCAATTAGAGGCAACGTCGTCAGAACCATGAGCGAAGCGCTCAAACACGATCTGAGATGACACGGTGACAGCCACGGGTTGTGATATCAAACAAGATGAAATGTAAAGAGCATACTCACATAAGTAGAATATAATAAGCAGCTGTAGAAACGTCCGAGGTGATACTGAAGTAAGGCTACAGACCAGTGCAGAAAATACAGTGAGGGTCTTTAGTACAGAGTGAGCACCTTGTTTTGTCTGATGATGAACAAACTGTTACGAAGATGTGATGCAGATAAAAAGGGGAGAGCAATGTCATGACTGTTTCTGCTGCCAAAGCGGAGAGGAGGAGAAAAGTATTTATAGTCCGATGAGATCAATGCGACCGAACTGTTGCACTTATAAACCTGGGAAATATTCAAGAGTGTGTGGATTATTTTTCTGATCAAAGACAACAGAGTGTGGTTCTTATTTATTCATTTAAAGTCTCTTCATGCAAACCTGTTCCCTCACAAATGATGTTATTCTGCAACTACGCTGCAACGGCAAATAGGTTTTATAGGCAAAATAAAATAAGAATAATTCTGTGAAGCAGTGATGAAGGCGGCGTGCTGAGAGTAGGGTGTGATGGACGCGACCAGGACACAAAACCTAAACCAAAACACGTTAGAGGTGAAGACACTTAAGGAGGCTAAGGCCCAGGTGATGTCCTCTCCTACAGATACAGTCTGCCCATTGGCTCCTGAGCCAGGAAGCCAAACCAACCGTACTAGCAGCAGGCAGAAGGGGGAGGGACGTCACACCTGCGGGTAAATAACCATAATTCGATGTGATTTTGACTTTCTGTTGGTTTACTTTCATATTAGTGGTAATATTTTTTAGTGTAACAACATTTCTTTGGGAAAGGCTCATTGTCTTCGAGGAGGGAAAATCACATTTGTGAAGCTACAGTAGGATTTGATCCCATGCTTTTTGTTTCTGAGAGGTTTTATACAAACGTCTAAACATCTCGGTAGAGCCGACCTGAGGTCAACGCTACAGTGGCAAAGAAGGAAAATACATTGCAGAAAAACCATTTCATCGTGTTTACGCGATGGGAGCAATGTACTCGGACGTTTAGTAATTATTTCCCTACGGCGGTTTTCATTGTTCGTTTGGGCGCAGGACTCAGATTTCCTTCACACGCACAATGCAGCCTGCAACTGATGTCAGCCTCACTGTTCACGGTTCAAAACACTGGACACAACTGGACAAATGCAAGGTGGCTTTTTGCTGTGAGACGGCCGCGGGAAACACAAATTATTTGTCTCCCGGGTAAGTGGGGACTGTGATTGTTCATCAAAAATACCTTCATAAAACAACAGACATTTTCCGCATTTTATCGTCAGTGAATCATTTCAAACTTTTACAAGGGAGTAAATGAGGAGTGAGTGGCAGCCAGAGGGAACTCCAACTCCTCAGACACAAAGCTAGCTCGTTTTCCTGTTGTCATGCTGTCGTGGGCTGTGTGTGCAGCATCAAATCGGACGGCAGTAGTCGGTGAAAGTGTGTTTTTCTTCACGGCGATAAATCTGACATTGTGCACGTGCAGTGTGTGGGATAGAAATGGAGAGAGAACAGGTGAAAAGGAGAGAGCGATAAATAAGAGACCTAATATGTCGAGCTGCCCGAATAGATGAGAATATGGACATGCAGTATTCAGAGGGTTCAGTGATTGCAGTCACACTAGTGCCACTTGTCGGACGCCCAGCTCAAGCTCACCGTACCTCAGCATTAATGATTCAGCAGTAGTTACCTGGGGATTGAATACGGGATCTGTGTTTTATACATCATGCCCTTTAAACTTCAGCAGAGGAGTTAATGGGAAATATTGCACGATAAACTTTGTGTGCCTCCTCCAGGGCAGCTCGGCCCATTTAGGGCATTTAATGCAGAGATAATAGTAATCAGCACTTAAACCAGATACAGTTCCCTGTGGATCTCTGAAGTGCCAGGGGCCCATCTCTGGTCCCACGGGGGCCCCGATTAGGTCCAGGAGAAACCCCTAAACCTCATCTCATGTTCGCCGGGGGAGGACGGGGGAGTCAAGCAGCCGAATCTCCAACAGGCCTTTGAGACCTGAGCACAGACCTGCAGCAGGATCCAGAAACCATGAAGGTAGACCTGGATAAAAGCTCACTTTACACAACTGGTCCTAAAAATTAGACAACAAAACACATACAGGCCTCTTCTGACATGCTAACATTTGCTAGTTAGCACTATAAATACGGAATGTCATTAGTCTTGTAGGTATTTGTTCATAAACCAAAGTATTGGACTAATTAAAATGTTGACCTGATGATGGCGCTAGATGAAAAATCAGAGGTCCGCCACAGTCATTGAGATTCTTCCTCTGGGAACCATGAATACCTGAGCCACGTAAACAAACAGCTTTACCTGAAGTTGGCTTCGTTTTACAAAGTTCACTCCGCTCCAGGTCCCTCAGTAGGCTCGGCAGTCCCACACACCTCTTCATCAGGATCTCACCGAACTCTGAGCCTTTTTCTCCTTTTTTGACCTCGTCAGGACAAATGTCTGTGCACAGAAACGGTACCAGCTGCTGGTTGGACTCCACGTTCGTTCTGGTGCAACAACATGTGACAGTCGGAGATCTCGGTGGATCAGTGGGGTCGTCAACCTCCAGAATGTGTGGTTTGTCCAGTCTTTGCGGCTTCCAGCCGGTCTTCTGCTTTGTCTCAAGCTTATTTGCAGCCTTACTGAGCCACTAACGCGGTTCTGGCCTCTTTGTCTTGTTGTTACATGAGAGCAAGAAGATATTTCATAAAACCCAAGCAACAGGTATGTTTGCGTGGATGTATTCTTTCTCTGAGACTTTAGAAGTGAAAAGACGTCTAAACAGGAATCTTTGCTTGTTGCCCCTTCACACTGGTTTCTGACAAAAGGGGACAATGTTTTTAGATCCCGATGCTTTGACAGTGGATTTCATTTAAATAGATGAACATGGTGCCACAGGCTCATTTACATTAATTTCAATGTATGAATGATACAGTATACAACTTGCCTACCTACAAATCTTTGTTAATGATACTTATACCTCTGTGGAAAGAGAAAAGTCACAGCAAAGCAGTAGGGACATATTTCTCTTCCCTCATATCTGTCTTTACATTTATATTCCTTATTTCTTCTGGAGATTGATGGGAGCATGAGAGCACAATAGGCCTCTCCTCTAATGCCCGTGTTGATTTAAAAGGACTTTTCGCCTCCATCTCTCGGGGGTGACACGGCACATGTCTGGTGCCACAGAAGAGTCATGAATAAATTGAGTAGATGTAATATATATGTTCCAGAAGGGCAGTCTGGGGAAAAAATGGTGACCAGATTTTCCAACAAGATTTTAAATATGTAGGCGGGCTGACAGGCATGGCTTCCTTCATTTCATCATTCGCATATGATGACAATAGTCGTGGCTCGTGCGAATGGGGAGCTGCTGCAGAATACAGAGGGAGACAGAAGGTGGGCTTCCATCCGACAGTTTCAATCTGAATTTTCAATTTGTGCTTGAAAAAAACCCCGAGCGGAAACGCCAACACACCAAAAAAATCCTGAGATTTATCAAAAACGGTCTTAACGCTTGGCTGAGGCGGAAAAGTTGGTGCCTCGCTAAAAGTAAAACGCAACAAAGTGCAATAGAAACGGACTTAGTGATTAAATGATGCACACGAATCACGTGACTTAGACGTCTCTCGTCACCTCCAGGGAAGACAGGAAACCGTCAGGTCTGTGAGGAGCCGCGAGGAGGCTGGAACCTTCCTCACATCAACACATGGAACCGACAGAAACGTCAGGTCTCCATCACGTTCTCCACACGGTTCCCCATCGTCTGAGCTCTGACTGCAGCTCGGTTTCACAACAGAAGTAGTATATCAGCTGTGTCAGGTCCTCCATCCTCCGTCTTGTTGAGAAGAAACTCTGTCAAAACCTAGTTTTATGACCTAAAGTTGTTTTTGTTTATAATGAACTCATTTGTTGTAAAGTTTTGTTTTGTCAAATTGCTTTTGTTCTTTCTGTCGTAATTAAAGGAGTAATTAACACAGAGAGAACCTCAGGCTTTGTATTAGTACTGCGAGGCTGCAATCAACAATTATTTTCATTACAAATACACCTGACGATTATTTTCTTTCATAATCAATCGATTATTTTGGGAAAAATAGGGAAAAAAAGCCTCATTATTCCCTGAAGCCCTGGTTGAGATATTCAGATTGCTTTTTTGTGTGTGAGTTTACTCTCATAGAAAAACTGAGAAACTAGCAAACTAGCATGTTCACATTTGAGACGCTGGCACCAGTGAATTTTTGACTCATTGAGTAATCAGCAAGTCACTTCAGCTCTAGAGCAGTGGACAGTTTCTGGGTGTCCTGGGAAATAATGAAAGTGAAATGTACAGTGGGGGTCACTAGGGGCCCAACAACACATTTTTGCCCTGGGGCCCCCTAGGAGGTTAATCTGACATCTATTGATGCGCGGGTCAGGGTTTTTTAATACCCGCACCCACCCGACCCCTTATGAGAACCAACCCGCTCCGGCCAACCTGCAAAAATAATCGTTAATCGGCCGCAAACTGCCAACTCTCTCAGAAACGGCAGATACAACATTTGTAACGCGCTTGATTTGTCACTTATTTATTATTATTCCTATTGTTACGTTCTCCGGGGGTTGAGGGAACAATTAGCGAAAAGTGACTGCTGAAAAAGATTCAAGGGAAACAGACGCAAAGAGTCGGGGGATTTATTGGTAACGCGCCAGCTGAAAAGAAAAACCGACAGTGAAACACGAGGATCTAACCTGTTACAAACTAAAACAATCTGAACCTAAACGACAGCTACAAAATTAGCGAGAAAGAGAAGGCAACGCTAGCAACTCCGGTACCAAACACTGACACACACACACACACACGGCTCAACAGCGGCCGATTGGCCGGAACTGGAACCGGCTGAGCCCCCTCTCCCAGTCCTTGTGCTCCAGCTCCTGACTGGGAAGTGGAATCAGCCGTTTTTCAGTAACGACAGTAGCAGGCTACACTTTACAGCTGATGGAGAGACCATTTTTACTAATCCACCCTCCTGCGCAACAGTTCAACGGTTCACACCTTAATGCTATATTTTGTTTTCTGTTTTAGAGAGGTGAGAAGGGAACCAAGTTGTGACTCAAAGAGAGGACCGACTGCGACTCTTGTTGCAAACAAACATTCATAGCTGCGAGCACGTAGGTCTACGTCAGCACCTCTGGGATATAAAAATCAGAGGGTGGACTAGTGATCACATTCAACCCTGTTGCACGCAGCGTTTCCGTAAGGTATTTATAACGTAGTCTGAATGCTGCTCTGGCAACTTCTGACCCGGCCCGCCAGAGCCCGCAAAATTTTCTAGTAAGCTTACCTGCCCCCGCCCGGGTGGGTCGACCCTGGCATCACTACCGTCCGTGTCCATGAACCAACTCCTAATATTTGCAGAAAGGTGGAGGGTTAAAACGCGCATTAATTAGCATTTTCTATCGCAGATTTTCCTCGAAATCCGGGTAACATTGTGCAACATTGGGCTGGAAACCCTGACCAGAGAGAGAAAGTTAAATGTTTTTGGTGCTATGCTTGAAGTTCTTGAAGTTCTTAGCACTTACAGAATAGCATGACCTGGATGACTGAGAATCTTCACAGACGTTTTTGGTTAAACTAAACGTATGCCACTTGAAAGTTATGCAGCTCTTCCAGTTCTCTTCCAGTTCTTGCCTTCACCCCGACCTTTGTGCTTTCATCTCGCAGCTCCCCACGTCCACCACGTGGGACCCTGTAGCTTTAGCATCAGTCCGATGTGTAGGATTTATTTATCGGCTGGAAACATTCTAGCTCTGTATGTATGTATGTATGTGCTCGTGTGTGTGCTCCCCTGCCACCCTGCAGGACTTGCACTCTTCGACAACCGCAACCTTTTTCGTCCCCTGCCCTCCGGCAGGTGCCGCACATCCCCGTATACCAAAACTCCCAGACACAGGAGCGGCTTCTTCCCTCAGGCCATCACCCTCATCAACAGCTGACCGCCGTCATCAGCGAGTCCCGTTCCCTCCGGCTTCAGATCTACAAATAGTCACACATCACAATTTCATTGCCATACATGATGGTATAGTATGTGTATCCACTGCGTTGCTTTAGAGCCCCCAGCTGCCGGAACCGAATTCCTTATGTGTTGCTAACACACTTGGCCAGTAAGGCTGATTCTGAATCGGATTTTTGGAGAGAGAGAGAGAATATGAGCTCTAATATTTAGACTTTTTATTATTTTTTCACTATTATCAGCCGTGGATGAACAGACAGCTTTCACTGGGTCCCCGTGATACCGAAGGAAACTTGAAAACGTGCTGATTCTCAGGAAACTGCTGGAGTTTAGGTGGATTTCTAAATGGGTTTATGGACATTTATTCGTGATAAACGTCAGGCTCAGCGGTCGGTCTATCGGCTATTGTCACATTTTAATTGTAAAGTTGAATTGAGAAGCATTTACACGGGCCCTGAACACTGATATACTGTATATTTGTCACATGAACACACCTGAGTCCGGAGGGCCGGCGGGCAGCGGGCTGTGTGATGACGGCAGCTGACCACGAACCTCAAGTCAGTCTCGCCGCTCGGACGCAGTAAAGCTGTGTCCCTGGAAGCAGCGCTGCAGCCCCTCAGCCTGCTCGCTGTGCGCACCCTTCACCCAAAAGCCGAGGTAATTAGATGGAAATCGTCAGCATTGCCGTGTGTAACCCGTGATTTTCTTTGCGTTGTGCACACGTCCATCCCCGCTGAAATTAGTGGCGCTAAAAATGGATTTTCACATTTGGAACAGATTATTACAAAACATAAAATCCTGCAGGGCGAAATTCGAAAACACACCTTCAGCCACGTGTGAAAGCTTCCTCCGGGGGGGGGGGCAGGCTTAGAGACGCTACAATGGGGGAAGGTGGGGCAACGGGGGCAGAGTTTTAAAGGAGGGGGAATCGGTAAAATGAGTAATACTGTGTTAGGATTACCTATATTATATATTCGATTAAATATATTTTGAGTCACAATTAATTATTTATCATTATATACAGTGATAAACATAACTCCACGTATCCTACAGAGACACTGGGCGTCTTTTTGTGGTCATTTTGCATCTTTCTGGAGACATTCTGCCTCTCTTTATGTTCATTCTGCACCTCTTTGTGGTCGTTTGTGTATCTCTGAAGTCATTTTGTGTGGCTCAACTATAACCGTAATGATGGTTTATTAACCAATCTGACGAGAAAGAGAGCGGGTCTACATCAGGGGGAAAGGTTATATCACACCGCCTTATCAATGACTCATAAAAGAATGATTGCCGTGATGAAAGAATAACTCAAACAGAGGAGGCGGCGGGAGGGAAATAGATTGTAAAGATGAGAAAAGATAAAGGCAGAGAGATGAAGAAAGATAAAGGGAGATTGAATCTATTCCTCAGTGATTTTCTTTGCTATATGCCTGCGCTAGCTAGGTCAGCAGTCTCAGTAATGAATGGATATTTCTGGTCATTTTTCAAGTCGCCTTCTTTCTTCGTGCATTTGCACATTTCACACTCTCGGCTGCAGGAGGAACATTCGCCTCCGAGTCCAGCTCTGAGGGCACCGCGGTGCTGTGTTTGGGTACTTGCTCTACATTTGGCCCTAAATCGTCCTCCGTGTTATTAAGGGGATCTGGTCTATGTTGGAAATCTACAGAAAACTACACTGCACAGAGTCTGTTATCGAAAAGGGAACTTAATTACTATCTAGGCCTGTACGGAATTAAATACTGATTTTTTAAAAGTAGCAGATAGAGCAGTAATTTCTAATGAACAAAATACCGGATTGTTTTGTAATAGCAGACAAACAGTGGACCGGGACCTGTGGCTCTAGTTGTGCTGTTCATTAAACTAGATTAATGAACTTGACACCAAGTGAACTGTGAAATCCCCACGGGTTGCAGCTGCACGGTTCTGTCTTCGGAGCGGACATTTACAGCGTGTGTTTGGCTGCAGCATTTCCGGGGACACACCGGCGCTGCCACCTCCCTCTCTCTGTCGCCTCCACCTATTTCACGCTATTCTGCGTATTTGACCCTTTTCTTTTAAAGGAATCAAACCCTTCGGGACCCTGTCAACGCAGGTATGAATATCACTGTAGCAGACGCGTGCCGCGTCCATGAACCTGCCAGTGAGGAGGTTTCGAGGTCCACGCCTGTGCAGGCGTCGCTCGCAGCTCTGAACCCACTGGTTCTGATCGTGCCATCATACTCGGATCCACAGTAGAAAGGAGACGGACAGATGTTGGCGGGGCTGAACAAATCACCCTACACGCCACGTCCGTCGTATATTGATTTCAGCGCTGTATTTTTTTTTGTTAGGGCAGTGCGCGGTCATCCGTGTGATGACGGATGTCACATCCACGATGTAATAAATCAGCCCCGTGGATGATGAGTCAGCCCTGTGACGCTCCCAGGCTTCCCTGCTGGTGAAAAAGCAGTCAGCCCGGGACACTCTGCGTATTAAACCGCCAATCCTGCTTGTTTATTTATTTAGGCGCTTTAGATTACGGGCTCATCATCCTCATTTATTTATACATACAGTGCGATGCATTAGAATTGGCCCGGTGATTTTCTCACTCTATTCACAAGGACTGGAGGCCGCATTAAAGTTAAATTGCAGAGCAGGCTGTGTCAGGCAGACCTGCAGATTGGACGTCCTCTGCTCTGCAGGAAGATCCGCTTCCTCTTTTTAACATCCGTCCCTTGGATGTTCACCTTTTACATGTTTACGCTTCTTTAATTTGGGGGTGAATGGAAAGATGCAGGTGCAATGCGTATGTCCAACGTTTCTTCCTCCCCGTGGACATGCAGTACGAGTATGTAGATGGTTTAGGAAGCCTGCAGACATTACCCGGGGCTAAAAAAACACAAAACAGTCTCCCTCCCCCTCTGCGTTTTCCGGGAAAAAAGAAATAATTGAGCTGTTTTTATTTACAGATAATTCTCCTAAAAAGACACTAGAGCTGACAATCATTCAAACGTAATATCTATACAAAGCAGGCTATGTGTCCGCAGCGTGAAGCGTTCATCAACAAAAGCTCCTCTTTTATCTGCTAGAACACTGACTGAAACATTGTGTAATGTGAAAGCAGGGACGATAAAAAACAGGCAAATGGAAGTGGAGAGAGCATTTTTCTGGTTAGAAGCACTCAGACTTCAGAGGGAAGGAGCACCCTGCATGAATTGTTGCCTTTGACCTGCAATTTCAGTCTTTTTTGTTCCAGAAAGGGTCCAAAGAGCGGCGGCAAAATTACCAGAGTGTGGGAGAGAGAGAGTTGGGTGTTGTATGAAGCACGGCGAACGCGTGTGTGTGTGTGTGTGTGTACATCTAAAACCAAATCTACTGCTTAGCACATTCGTTCATCTCTGCTTCATGAACTCTGTCACCCCTCTGTGAGGAGGCAAATCAGCCATTTCGGTTCCTCGCACTGCTCAGTTTCAGCCGAAATGCGCCGTCCATCGGCTCCGACGCATACGGTCGTAGATAAAGAGCCGATCCCCACCTCTGGACAGGGGCGTTTAACACATACCTACCTAAAAATAGCTGCGGATAAAGGCCTGGTCGCAGCAGTGCCGAAAACTGTGAGCTTCAGGTTTAATGAAGCATCTACCTGCAGCATTCGGATGTGCACAGATTCCAGAAATCAGTACTGGTGGCGGTCAGCACAGCGCGGGGACCGGCTGATGCCGGTGTCACTGGCCGGTACTGACAACGATATAGACGTTATGGTTAATATAGGCTTTCGCTCAGGAAGTTTGATGGGTCAAGAATAATTCATTCTAAGCCAAAATGCACAATTTTTTGGACTGAGTTCCTCAAAATATGTAAAATACGTCCATATCAAATACTGGATCCATATTCAATAGTCACCTAATTTTTGTATTGTATGCACTGAGAAATGTTCTCATTTTTGTAATACAATGATAAAATTTGAGTTAGTTATTTTTTATACACCTTTTTTTTTTGTATTTGTTTAATTGTTCTGTCCTTGTCAGGCCTTGTCGCTGGTCACTTGGGTGTTGTCAAACTTTTGGGGTAGCGTCCTCAAACAGCAGCACCAGCACCTATTTCTGGTAAGTGAGATACTAGGGTTGTCCAAAGCGTCGCATCTTAGGCGTGGGGCTCAGGTGAAGACCGGCTGGAAGCCGCAAAGACTGGACAAACCACACATAAAGATGGTTTCCACCAACCTGCTCAGAGTTTTTAGTCTTTGACAGTCAGGAGGGAGCAGAAACCTTACGACAGAGCAAATCCACTAGACAAGACACTGAACCGCTGCTCAGGAACCACTGGAGTTCTGGAGGTTGACGACCCCACTGATCCACCGGGATCTTGCACCAGAACGAACGTGGAGTCCAACCAGCAGCTTGTACTGTTTCTGTGCAGAGACATTTGTCCTGAAGAGGTCAAAAAAGGAGGAAAAAGGCTCAGAGTTTGGTGAGATCCAGTTTTAAGAGGTGCGTGGGACTGTAGGGGAGTTCGGTAGGTTGAATCCACAGTATACTCACCTACTACGCCACCATTGTTCGAGGCGTCCGATGAGGCCAGTATGTCTGCAGGTTTAGACTACGGCAGCGTTTCGGGTCCTGTGGTGCGTTTACCTACTTTGAATGGGAACAATCACAGTGACGGACGGCAGCACAATGGCAGAGTGAAGCGCAATTAATAGCACCCACGTAAGGTCCCACAGGGGAGAAGAACGCCATAGGGTGTGGGCAGTGCTCTTAATGGTGGCTTATTAAAAATCGCGCCCATCTTCCCGCTGAGTGAATCATTTGTCTGACGGTGCCGGTTGTGTCGGAAACTGCAGGAGAAAAAAGGACATTTGAGAGCAGCTGCTTCCTGAGGACAAAAGAGAGCGGAAAAGGAGGCAATAGAGATTGAATAGATTGTTCATAATTCATACATCAATTAAGATGAATGAACATCTGATGGAAAGTCTATTCAAATACCCAGAAAAAGAAAGTCATATTCTCAGAAAACTGTCTGACAGCAGTGTCCTAAAAGTCCCACAAGCAGGTTTTACAGACTGAAGCTTTTTTTCTGTGCATAAATTTACACAGAGTTTAACTTGCAGCGTGAGGAGTGCCCCTTTAGACTGAGAGAGTCTGTTCATCTTTCAATTTAAATTTCAAATCACAAAGCACGAAACCAAAACTCTGCTCATGAACTTGACTCCGACGGTGAAGTGTTGCCTCAAAGTTGTGAAGTGGACGACCCTTGTACACTCCACCCACAACACCTCCTTACAGCGTCACAGCCCCCCCACCCCACCCCCCCCGCGCCGCTCCACCTAGAGTGGATTAAACACTCAGCTCTGTCACTACAGCTCGACACCGGATAACTTTCGTGAAAGTATTTCCAGAAACATCGGTCACATGGACTAATATGAGAATGATCATAAAATAACAGCCTGAGAACAAACATACCACCAGGAAAGAAAGTCAGTTATGGGTTGATTCAGCAGAGCCCTGGATTTCATTCCATGGCGACGTTTTTACATTTTTACCTTTCTTTACTCTCTGTGCACGACAGCTGTGGTACAGGCAAGCTGAGGAAACTGAGTTACTTGGTCAAGGTAAGGGGGAAAAAAAGCAAATATATGTAAATGACACTCTACTTTTTTTAATTAAAACAAAAATATAGTTTGACTAAAAACGAATAAAAACGCAACTGGGCTAAAAGTTAACGAAAGCCTTCATTAAAATTGCCCATCTACTAATAAATATAACAAAAACAGTTTAGGCAAATTGCCAATTAAGAATATAATAGTGTAAAGGTTTGTTGAACAGTCAGTAATGAATAAAACAATATGACATAAAAGTAAAGCAGTGCAGGCAAAGCAACAGTGGCCGGCCATCCATCCATCCATCCATCCGTCCATCCATCCGTCCATCCATCCGTCCATCCATCCGTCCCTCCATCCGTCCATCCATCCATCCATCCCCCTTATCCCCCCCATCCATCCATCCATCATAAAAAAGGCAATCCATCATCCGCAGCGCCAACATCCGACCGTCCATCCATCCCCCTCCATCCCTCCAGAAATCCCCAGATCCATCCCATCCATCCCATCATCCATCTCCATCTCTATCCATATCATCCATCCCCATCCCCCATCCCCATCCATCCCCTTCCGTTTCCCCATCGGGATCCGGTGGCAGGCGCGTCAACGGATTCACTGGGAGGTCTGAAGGCACTTAGAGCATTTACCTCACCGAGGTGAGTAATGCCTAAAAGACTGCTATGCCGCTCTCAGATCATCTAGAAACCACCGCGGTTATTAAGAATAATAAAGGCCAAAGGCAATGATCATTTTAAAAGAAAGATCAGAGACCTTCGCGAGCCCCGCGACGCTCTGGACGCTCATCTGTCCAACAACACTGCAGCCGACTACCTGTACCTTTTCACTTCCTTATTGTAGGCTGCACTCATTTAATTGGGAGAGTGTCTGCAGGCGCCGTTCCCGGGCCAGACGGGGGAGACGGGGTCAAGGCCGAGCGTGTCAGCAGCAGGGGTGCGTTCAAGAGCCTTCAGCCTATCGCATAGGAGCTTGCGTACTTCTGGTACGTGGAAGGGTCAAACGCGTGTGTTCCTCTACCGCGTGATGTGATACGGTCCCTCGACATGCCCCTGTGGTATAATCCAGCCAACTCTCACGCATCCCGTTCGGGGGAGAGAACTCGATAAAGAGATAATCGCAGAGACTTCTTCCCCCAAGCTCAAGAACCGGGACCGTCGGTGTGTTTTTCCGTGACCAACACAACCTCAGACGTTTGCTATACACATTTCACTGGGAACAGTTCAACATCTGTTTTTCAGTAACGTCTTTTTTGAGAACAGTTAAGACAAATGTTTTCCATTAATCCTTCTGCCTGTTTCACACATTTCATTACACGCTCTATCTGTTGTAGCATCCTATTAAATCCATACTGCACCAACTACCTTTTATCCTCTTGTTTTAGGTACAATTTTCAGTCATTTTTCACCGCCGACTCCCCCATGTTTCACCTCTCTTTTCCCCTCACCGCCTCTTCCTCCGGCTGGTTCACCTCCTCCTCTCCATCTAATGGAACAGGCTGAGGCTAATGTTTTTACTTTGTGACTTATTAGTATTTTTTTTTTTTTTTTTTTCCGCAGAAGCTTCGTGGAAAAAGGTCTCGCTGGTAGGAGAAAAACACACTGATGTATAAAAGGTGCACAGTGTGTGACAGAGGAGCGATTAGTCGGATTAGACCATGAACATCGGGTTTAGACAAGTCCCATGTATGAATCTGTTTCCACGTTTTCGTGTGTTTCATCTGTATCTGTAATTAATTGTGTTTGTTCGTGTTGGGAGCCGGCATTTTCAGCTTTCGCTTTCTCTTTCATGATAGATCTCACTTCACTGTGGTTAATAATGGCAACCGCTTTCATTTCCGCCCTGATGTCGGCTGACCTTAATGGATGACTTTTATGTGCTCTGTACAGTAATCTGAAATTAATGGCCATCATGATTTAATGTTTGTCAAGCTTGCTTTTAGTTTGTCTCTGCTGCGGCGGTGGGGAGAGTCATATGTCTGTGTGTGTACTCAAAATGTGTGTATTGTTGAAGTTGCTTTCCCGTATTTGTCGTACTGCGGCTGTATTTCTGTACAGGTTGAGGTTGATCATCCAACACGTGACACTGAATTACGGCTCCATCCTGTTTATTTACCTCCCTGTTGTTCCTGAGGCTTCTTAATATGCAGCACATGCATTTCCTGCAGCTGAGGTGGGCTTCATATGTTGGTGCCTCAACAAACAACCAGCATATGATAAATATACTTTACATTTAAGTTTCTGCCGTAAACCTACAATAAGATGCATATTTTATGTAAAATGCAGCGTTTTTCTGCTCAGATACCAAGAAAATATATAATCTAATGAATACTATTATATATTTTCATAGATGGCAACACTTTACTTTAAGCCCCTCATTTATATAGAATATAATAAAAGAATATAATGTACTTATAAGCAGATGTAAGTGTTTATCAGCGTCTCTGTCACCAGCTCCAACTCCTCCATCAGCGGAGGCTGCTGGACGAACAGACGATGAACCACAACACAGGATGGAATAATATAGAATATGTCTTCATAGGAGAAGTTAGAATCTCTGACAAATGCTGTACATTAATAAAACTAAACTAAATCACATTAGTGAGTTATAAACCATTCATTAAATGTCTGTATACTGATTATAAATGCTAAATAGGGAGACTTAAAGTAAATCGATAGATGGATAGATAGAGAGATTGATAGATAGATAATTGATACATAGATAGATAAATAGATAGTAAAACAGATGATAGACAGACAGACAGATAGATAGAGAGATAGAAAAATAGATGATAGATAGATAGATAGATAGATAATTGATAGATAGTGAGATAGAGAGATAGAAAAACAGATGATAGACAGATAGATAGATAAATAGATAGTAAAACAGATGATAGACAGACAGACAGAAAGATAGATGGATAGATGGATAGAGAGAAATATTTCAGTCTGATCCAAAGCGGTGGACAAACTGCTCGTGTAGCTAAAACCAATATTGATGGTTCCTCTAGTTAAAGCAGAGCAGCAGGCAGGGACCAGCAGTATAAAGCTGAAACGTGTTATGAGGCTGCGCCTCCTTCACTAGCTGTACACACAAACACCAGACTGGACCTCTGAATGAAATTAAAGCTGTCTGTGAGGATTCTCAGGCATACAGGTCATCGTTATCCAAGAAGGTTGACTCGAGGGGAACTGGGCTCGGTGCCTGATGACACCTCTCGTCCAAGAGGCCTCCTCTGTTCCGACTGACTGGTGGAGAGTCCCGGGTATTTAACCTCTGCGGGGTCGTTATCAGGGCCGCTGTTGTCACTTGGTTGGTTGGAGCTCCAGGTTGTCGTAACAACGGCAGTTAGAGTCGCTGGAGTCACACGGGGTTAAGCGTGAGTGGCTGTTAAACCTGCTGGAAAGGGAAGAGGAGACGGCTTTGTAGGCGGGGGGATAAGCAGTGTCCTAGACCTCCTCCTCTGTTGAGGGGTGCATTCTCCACTTCGACGTAGCTAGCCTCCTACACTCCTCTTTGAAGCCACCTGTCCTCCCTATCCAGAATATGATTGTTGTTGTCCCGGAGGGAGTGTCCCTGCTCCCTCAGGTGCGGGTAACCTGCTGATTTCACCGATATATAAGTCTGTTCACTCCACACTGCGTCGGACTGCACACACCGGATTGATTTTTCTTGTGTTTGGGTGTGTGGGCTTTTCGGATGGAGCAGCTTCTGTCTGAGTGTGTTGCTGGGTTTGAAAAACACAGTGATGCGTCGCCTGTTGAAAACCTCCTGAGATCACGATGTTGTTGCGGTTTTTTTTTTCTTCTTCTTTTCTTTTCTCCACCATCTGCCGTGTTGGAGTTCTTCCTGGATCTTGTGGCTGTTTTCGCAAAGGTCCGGTGAGGGTATTAACAAGCTTTAAGTGAATCCTTTAGGTGTTTGTGCTCCTTCTCGTGGGCCTGGGCACCTGTTGGCCTATCATCAGCTCGTCACTGCAGGGTTCTGATAACTTTTACTGGCACCCGCCGGAACATAAACTAGGAGTTGTGGCCCCTGTTTGGCAGCAGGATGTCTGTGATCGCTTCCTGGCTCTTTGTGTTCTGAGCGGGAGAGTCTTAACGACACTCTCCATAATACCCAATAAGATTCGAAGTAAACCGCATCAGAACAGGGACCGTATCTATCAGACTTATGCGAATTACATTTCAGTTTGCTCTGAAGACCCAAACGAGGAGGGAAAAAAAAAAAAGAGAAAAAGAAGGGATAAAACACATTTATCAAGAGACTCACTCCTACTGACAGCAAAGTGTAGGAGGCGATTTTACCTTCAAGAGCAACTCTCAAGTGATCACATGATTGATCAAGTGTCTGCTCTGAGTGGAAATAACCGATTAGACAAAAGGATTGAACTTGCATTTTGTACATAGTTCATTCCTTTAAAAAAAAATCCCTATATTTCTCTGCAAAACATGTGATTTGACTTGTTTACAATAAAGGTAATTTTATCTTTGTGAAATCCTTAATATCCCAAGTAGCGACTCGTATGAGAAGTCAAGAACCATCTAATATATTTATGATATGTAAATAGGGGCTAACGAACAGGGATTGAATAATGAGGAACTGGCTGAAATGGAAACAGAAAGAAAAACAAACTGGGGCAGGAAAGAAATTCTGCTGCTTGTGGACATCAGAGGAATCATATTAAGACACTTCAGTACCACACTGGCAATTACAGAGGATGAAGGTGTATGATGTGTGTTGACATGCGGACATTTGCTAATTAGCCCTAAACACAAAGTACAGCTGAGGCTGATGGGAATGTTGCTAGTTTTGCAGTTATGTGGTCAGAAAACAAAGAATTGGATGATTTACTTTTTTATTTCACTTTCCAATTAATTCAATGAGGGTCCAGAAATATAACACAAATGAGACTTAGTGCCCAGAAACAAAAATTACGATCAGACAGCATAATATATAGTATTATAATGATCAAAAAGAGGGGGGGGGGGGCCCATACGAGATGAAGCAACATCTTGACTTAGGTCACTACCCATCTATCCCATCTACCCCTTCTGCCTCACACCCATAAGCCTTTGCAGCAGTGAATAAAGAATAAAGAAGTTTTGGGGGAGTTTTTCCTTTTCCTTTTTCAAGGGTCTAAAGACAGAGGGTGCTGCGCATGCTGTACACATCGTCAAACCCCTTTGGGGCAAATCTGTGATTCGTGATATTGGGCCGTATAGATAAAATTCGACTCGGCTTGACCGCACAGACACGTATCCCCAACCCCTGCACTGTACTTTATTTACTCAGAAAAGATGAAAAGACTGAATTGAGCTAACGGCACTGGATGAGACATCAAAGGATCTACAGCGTTACTGCAGTTCATCCTGGGGAGGACAGGAATGTGTGAACCAAATGTTGTCAAGATATTTCGATAAAAACCAAAAATGTCAACCTCATGGTGGCGCTCGGGGAAAGGGCAGAGGATGACCAAAGTCGGCAGGATTCATCCTCTGGGAACCACGAATGTCTGCACAACAAAATGTCATCTTTATCCTTCCAATAGTGGTTGAGATATTTGAGTCTGGGCACAAAGTGGTGGACGGACCAACTGAGTAAAAAGTTTAAGTCCAAAACTTCACATGTAGCAGTTTGATAAACATGGACCCTGACACATGTTTTCAGAGCCAGAGGCACAGCAATAAAAGACGGGTCGCTCACAGGGTCTGCAGGCCAAAGACGAATACAAAAGCGGCACGGAAATCAGGGAGCTCTACCTGGAGTCACAATGCTTTCGGCCAGGAAAGCTCTTCTGTGGCACATCTTGGCTGAAAATTCACACTGATAGCAGCAGTCAGAGCCTACTGTTTTCTTTAGGAGTGCAACTGTGGCTGAGCTGAAGGCAGGTCGTTACACAGCATGACCTGGAGGAGGAGGAGGAGGAGGAGGAGGAAGAGGAGGAGGGAATGATGGAAGGCAGGATAAGGAGGCATCAGTGGTGAGGAGAAGTACCCTGAGATGTGATCAGCTTCTGCTCAGAGTGGATAATAAAATCTTCACTGCAGGGAGAGAAGAGGAAGGAGCTGAGGGGAAAATTGTTCGCCGGGGTCAGAAGATTGGATTTTAAAATGGTCAAAGATGTCATTTGTGAAACTGATGAGAAGGTGGAGAAAAAAGAGAGAAAAACAAGCATTTTGATGAAGGCAGACTTGTTCTAAAGATCCAGTTTCTTTCCTCATACCTACATGGCACAAAAGACCGGTTCTTCACCTTTCAGAACAACTCTTACTGTATGATTGCTTTTCTGATACGCCAACCCTGAAATATGGTTCCAGAGGTACTGATAATTAGGTAATAAACTGTACCTGTACCTTTCCTTCTGAGAATGAGATGAGGAGATCAATGTCGATGTCATGCCTCTTTCGTTACCAACATGCTCTTTTTAGCCTTTAGTAGCTCTAAGCTTGAAAATATCTCCTACTGTATATGTACTCTACGTGTTTTTTAAAGCGGGTGAAGTACGTAAACCACAGACTTCATGTTTATAATGGCTACGCGGCTCCGTCCAGTGGAATTCTACATGTCTTCTGCATCATTTTCTGTACATTCTGTACATATTTTGTATCGCCGATTTGAAATAAAGCTCTGTGCGTTTTAACGTCTGGCTTAGCGGCAAGAGTTTCTCTGATTGTCTGCCTGATCCACCAGCAGGTCACTGAGGGTTAAGGGCTTCAGGGCGTGGTTAGCTTAGCTTAGCTTAAGTTTGGCGAAGGAGGTGAGAAACAGCTAGGTGATAATAATAATGAACATGTTGTATACGGCTTGTTTAAGAGAAATGTAAAAAGGACATTTTGTGGTTTTAGAGCTCAGTGAAGTGGCTGAGGAAGTTAACCAGACATATATTTGCCAAACCAACCAGTTAGTCTTCATCATTAAGGTGTTTTCTCTGGTAAAACTAAAGAATTTAGTTTGAAAACATGGTAAATTGAGCATAAATCTCAGCTTTTTGTCTCTTGTCTAATTGAGGTTTTTAGTGTGACGTCTTCTTCGCCTCAGTGTTGTGCACCAGAGCGTAATGGTCTCATTACTGCCCCCTGAGACAGAAGACTGAAAACGACACGGTTGGTAAGAACTGCAGCTGCAGTGGGCGATTTCCCACTATCGGCCATTATTCCACACTTGGAAACACACTTCAACGAGCGACACTGATGGGATTTATGCTTCATCAGAAGTGTTTTTCGGTTTTACAAGACTTTAAGGATGGAGATTAACTGGTTGGTTTGGCAAACGTACATTTGTCTGGTTGACTTCTCCACCTCCCCTTCTCTGGAGCTCTTCTATGCGACTTCCAGGAATGTCTTCCACACAGTGGATGGGACACTCCCAAATGGGCCTGGAAGCTCATGCGATACTCTGAGACGCTTTACAGAAATACTATGGAATATGGTGACCATATTAATTATCTGTCCAGAAACAGTCCCAGCATGTAATGCTCCCAAAAAAACCCACAAGTTTTTATCACTTTCTCTATGGATGGGTTAAAAATACAAAATACACATTGTACGTAAGGCCACTTCAGAGGTGTTAGTGGTGTTTCTCACTTTGGACGGAGCCAGGCTAGCTGTTTAGCTCCTGCTTCCAGTCTTTATGCTAAGCTAGGCTAACCACGTCCTGACTCCACCTCTGTACTCAACTCACAGACATGAGATTGATATCCATCTGAACATCTACCTCTTGGAAGGAGAGTGAAAAGGTGTATTTCTAAAACGGCTGAACTATTCCTTTCTCTGAATGAGGTGTGAAAGCAGACATGGTCAAACCAAAGATGTGCAGCAGCGGAGACAGTTTCTCCATATGATTATGCTTTAAATGGAACTGAGCTTTTATTTTTACCGATTCTTACAGTGCAATGTTGTTCATTATTGCTGACAAAAGCAAGAAGAAGCAATCGTATTTCCTTAAAGAAAGAATTTGCGTTCAGGACTGATGGGAGGGACGCGCAGCTTCAAACTAAGCTTTAACTTTACAGACATTCAAACTCAAGGTCCACTTACTTTTACTTAGCTTTCCTGGAGCTTTCAGCCATAACACACCACGTCTTCGTCAGCAGATGGAGTTTGTTCAGTTGTCACGGAGCTAAATCTGTTGACATGTGAGCTCAGTAGCTCTTGGGCTGAGCTGGGACTGTTAAGTAAAATCACGGTTTTCACTTTGTTTAGTGAAATGTTTTTGATAACCTCTCATGAAATAAGGATTTAAATTTCTGTTGCAGGCTATGTCCAATGTTTAAATTACAGGAAACTAAAGGTCCAATGTCAGAATACACTGACTAACCTCCAAAACAGCTCCTCTAGCTTCCAGATTTGGTTGGGTTACTCGGAAGAGTTTAACTTGGCTAACTTCATGAATTCTGCTTGTTTGGACAGATGGCTGAACAGAGCAGGGTGACAGCCAGTCAAGTCGGAAAGCTGCCAAACATCCAGGAAAATCTCCAGAGAAATGTGTAAGCAAAGCCTGACTCCGTGACCCCAAAGAACTGCAGCGTAAACAGAATGCATTTCAGAGAGACTGCTTGACTCACCGGCAGGCATAAATGCATGACTAACAGTTGTAACCCTGAGCACTGTGAGAGCTGCCACCGATGTAAATATCCACGCGGAAACACCTCCCGAAATCAATTGCGTCCCACTCCCGCTGGAGTCCTGAAGGTGCACACTCCAACACATACTTCAACCCCTCGTCATGTTTTCTAGAATCCCATGCCTTGTTCTACTAAAAATATCCTCTAATGGCGTCCTGCTGATGTTAACTGCCCAAATCGGTTACTTAACACCTGAAAGTCCAGGCTTAGTAGATGAATGAATATGTACATAGACAGAGTGTGTGGTAAGCAGTAGAGTCATATCTGTCAGTGTATCTCTCAGATAAAACCGTTATCGGAGCCTCTTGTCTAAAAAACCCCCCCGGGAAACATTGAAACTGCTGATCTTCTCTGCTTTCTGCACAGATGACAGGAACGATGCAGCAAATCAGATGATCTTTATTCATCTCGTCATGTCATTTCTTCCTTGTTTAAATTTAACTCAAGTTCCAAATACCACCCTCAACCCCTTTGTATTTATAAGCAGTATATAAACATTTAATAAATATTTTTTATTACACTATAATAAAGAAAACACGTAAAAATTCATTTTTTTGCTCGGGAGTATAACAGTTAATTAAAACTACAGTTTCCGACATCAGCAATCGAATTTCACACTCAATTGTTATTTTTATTTCTTTTCTAATGTCTCATGTATTTGCTTTTATGTTTCTAATTTTTAATGTTTTTGCATCAATTTCTATGAAACGTGTTATATAAATAAAGTTTATCATTTTTATTGTTAAAAGATAAAAACTTGAAATGGACACCATAGACTAATTTTTCTACAAAACATATCCAGAAAAAAGCAAAAAAAAATATACAGTTAAAATTACATATTTTTAAAATTACACAAAAACAAAAGGCAACAAAATATATCTTAAAATAGACAAATAAATAAACACATAAGAAAACCAATGATTATTACTTAATGAATAAAGTGGCATTTTCGGTTGATTTTGTTGTCCTTGTGTCCCAAGTCCTGTTTACTTGGTTTATAGATTGAGAAGAAAAAGATAGTATATTAGCAAACATCTGTTTTTTCCACCTCCATCAGCTACAGAGCAGCATGATCCTTCATCTGGACCTGGTGTTTGCGTCCACCTGATGAATCTGAATCTGAATCTAAGTCCAGTAGTCCCTCTCTCTTAGCTCTGGTTTTGGTCTCCACCAGCTCCTGATGGAAACATCCGGCTCTTCAGCTGCTAAATGCTCCACTGTGTTCACCAGCTGGTCTCTGACTGTTTCTGTCTGCTGTTTGCTGCTCAGCAGGTGGTGGACAGTAACGTTTTACAGCTGTTTCTCTGAAAAACATCTGCCTGCTGCGCCCGAAAACCAGGCTGTGAGAGCGGTGGGACTGAACCGGAGCAGTAAAGTCGTGGTCTGGACGGATAAACAAGGAGCTGAGACTCACTGTAAAGCTCCGTGAAGCCGAGGGAAGCTGCAGATTCAGCTGATAATTATCTGTTCTTCACCATCAGAGACGCCTTTCACATTGATGAACAATGTCATTATAATATTATCTAATACAGCCGTATTGAGAATCTAAATTTATAATAAATAAAAGTATACTATTGTTGTGTGTGTGTGTGTGTGTGTGTGTGCATGCGTGTGCGTGTGTGTGTGTGTGTGTGTTCCCCCATTCTTATCCTATTAGTTTGTGCAGAGATGGGGTCTGACATTTAACCATGTCACAGCAGACCCCCAAGCACAACGGCTACTTTCTAACAGGATAACATCCTTATTTGTTTGAACCGAGGAGAATTGGATTATTACACACACACACACGCAGACACAGACACACACACACACACACACACACACACACACACACTCGTCTTCGTTGTGAGGACAGTCTTTGACATAATGCATTCCCCAGCCCCTCTACCCTAACCTTTAACCATCATAACCAAATGCCCGACCCCGACCTCGACCCCAACCCTAAACCTGATTCTAACCTGACCCCTAAGGACTGGACAAAATGTCCTCACAACAGAGGTTTCTAACCAAATTTTGTCCACACAACCGTACACACACACACACACACACACACACACACACAACAACAACAATCACACTTGTGCTTTCCTATTTCTAACTTGTTCTCTTTCTCACACTCGTCTTATTTTCAACACATAAGGAAAAAAAGGGTAAAATAACATAATGATTCCTGGGGGGAAATGAACATGTTACAGCATGAACAATTAGAGTGAATTAAATAGAAAATAAAATAAAAAATTAAGGAAGTTATGTGATGACATTAAAAAAGCTGTATACCATATACAATTGTGTGCAAATGAACAAATTACATTTTGATGATTTTTGAAGTGAAAAGAAGTAAATCCAACCGCTGCAGCAAAGACACATTTAAAAAAAAAGCCTTTTTTCAAACGGTAACGAACAGAAATACAAAAAAATGAAACTGTTACCGTGGCTTGTGCAAAAGTTTGGGCACCCTACTAAGGCAGCACATACTACTGCACCTACATTTGAGTACCAGTAGGAAACAGTCAGTATTTTAATGGTACCTGATTCAGACAACACAATTACACCATAAATCACAGGCTGTATTATAGAGTGTTACAAGTTATGTATAGTACATGAGCAGCATGCACTATACTAGTATAAAAACACAATAATAACCATTTAGTAGTAATATAATATTGTTATATCTTGATATATGTAATATAATGCAATGTAGCATAAAATAGTGTTTTAGATATGTTACTTCTTCTTATACTACTACTCCCCCAGTATTTAAACATTTAATAAATGGTTTCTAACACACTGTAGTTGGAAGCAGATATAAGGGCATTTTTAAGTGTTCACTAATGTAGAGTGTTTGTCCACTATTATAACGTCTCCTATAAAGACATATTTTATATTATTGCGGCTGTGTTTTACTAAGTTGTCATTTATTATCCGTTTTTACAGCAGCTTCCACTTATGGATGTCCGCAGGAGGAGTGTGAGTTGTTGACACTTAGATCTGCTATGTGTTATGGTCCATTTGATATGAGTGATTTATGAATGTTAAATAGGGGCACTTAAAGTAAAGTGTCACAGCATGTCAATAACAATACCGGCTTCAGAAAGTACTCGGACTTCCTGTCAATTGAAAGTTCAATCTACAGCACAACGTTCCAACGGAATACTGGAACCAAGCACCCAGGACACCAACATCGCTTTGTTTTATCTGCAGTTTTGAAATGTTATGTTATTAGCAGTTTAGGTAATCTGTCACTGCTGGCTGAATAGGTGGTTTGAGAGGCTGTATCCTGTAACCAAAACAAAGCAGTATTACAGCCTCTCGGCCCTCGTCCATGCACATGGTTTAATTGACTCCAGCAGTAGGGTGAACAAAAGTGGTTAAAAAGTGGATAGAGTCAAATCGGGCAGCCAAAACAGAAAAGACCGACAGGAGCTAAAAAGAAAACTATTACAGGGAAAAGGGGGGAATTTTTGACACAATTTGCCAACAGTGTCTCAGAATGGGTTAATATTGGTTTTGTAACGTGACTTGTATAACACGCCTTCAGTTTCAGGGCCTTTTTTCTGTATATGGATCCTGCCTTAGTTCGATTAAGCTTCTGCTATGTTGCAACAGACTGGGCCGCCACTACTCGGAAACAAATTCACCTTAACTCTGCAAATAAAACATGATTCCATTGAAGTCTTATTCCGTCATCTGCCAGCAAGACAAATCTTCTACATCTTCAGAACATGTACTGTATATTATTCATGTAGCTCCGTGACTATGAATCGTGTCAGCAAATCACAGTATGTGTCACCCTGCAGTTGCCTGGCACGTTAACCTGTCCTCCTCCCCCTCAGCTACCTCCTGCTGACACTTGTCACTTGTCCAGAGACACTGCCTGCCGCAGAAACAGCAGGAATCGTCACCTGAAAGCACCACGGGCAATAAAGAAGCAGAGACCAAAACATCCAGACTGAAAAACAAAAGGCCAACGGTAATAGCGTTTTTTTTATTTTTATTTTATTTTGTTATTGCAGTAGGTTTCCTGTAGAGAGGCTGCTAGCCACGTTTTGCCGCTCACAAGCCACCTCACCTCTGGCCATGCTCACAGGAAAAAGGTGCAGAATTTTTTCAGCTTTAAAATAAGTGTTCAGTGTTCAGGGAAATATGCTCATTTGCTTTCTGAGAGTGAGATATTTGATATCAGTCTTACGTCTGACTATTAAGAACATACCCGGAGTCAAGAAACGCTTATTTTAGCTTAGCATAAAGAAGGGAAACAGCTTACCAGCTAGTGCAAAGAAGTTTGAGTGTTGTGTTTCCTCTGTATACCCAGGTCCAGGTCTCTAATTTGTCATATCAAGTACTCCGAGTTTTCAAGTATTTTGTGTTGTCTAACGTGATTTGAGGGTATTGAATAAAAGTAAATCAATTTATTCTTCATTGTCCCCCCAAAATATGAAGCTGTAGGCTACAAAAAGCTGATAACTCATGAAAACAACAAGTGTTGTGTTTAACTTAATGTCGGAATTGTGTTGATGCTGCAATTGTTAACAATAACAGGCACTTAAAGTTGTGTAACTATCAACCAAACTGCAGCGAGTCACTACAAAGTCTACAGGCACCAGAAGTAGTATCCACAGGTTACTGGGCCACAGGTAGTAAAATGCAGAGGTATGATCGTGTTATCCTGTTCATTCACTTCCCAGAAACCTCTAAGAAAAGGTAAGACACCTGTGGCACGCCGCTAATCCCCGAAGACGCCGTTGCATCCACTGACAGCTGGAAAAACAATCGACCAATCAGAGCTCAGCGGGTTGGAAGAAGAATGGTGACATCACCATTGTACATACTGTGGCTAGCTAGCCAGTTAAATTAATAACCAAAACCAGGTCAAAACCTAGTATGTGGCTGGACTTGCCCTTTATCCGTCTGCTTCTCTTCTACTCTCTGTGCTCACATACCCAGTAATTTAATCCATCTGAATTCCCTCTAAGTCTGTTTTCATTTACATGTTTCTGTTTCTGTTGTCAGACAATGGAACAAATATGAAATAGTGACTGTGACGCAGCCCATTAAGACCACATGTTAACCAACAGTCACTTCCAAGCTGCTGCTCTGCTAAAATCCTGATTTTATAACTGTGACTTCATCTGACAAAAATCCACAGACACATGAGTTAAAGACAACAGCTGTGCTGTGATTTCGGCTGTATTTAGCTATAAAAGGATCAGTCAGAGAGAAAGTTAGAAGGTCATTCATGTCTGCGTCCGTTGAAAAAGACGCATGGAGAGGTGTTGCCTGCGCAGGGAAAGCCCGACATCGCGCTCGCGGGTCAATGTTGGCGGCTCTCTACAATGGAAAGTAGCTAAGGTTTGTCCAAAAAAGTCGCTAGATTTGTCTCTAGGTGCTTTTGTGAAGAAAAGTTGCTAAAGGGGTGTGAAAAGTCTGTAAATCTAGCGACAAATGCTCGTAGTTGGCAACACTGCCTGTAAACACCCCTCTGATGATGTGAAACAAACTGCTCAAATTCGTTTTGAAAGAGCAACGACCAGTGGGGAAACTCCAACACTCAGCTGGCCCACCAATGCTGTAACGTCAGCACTAACTTTATCACTCACTCCCTCGCTCTCCCAGTTACGGACATTCGCGTTTATAGGGCTACCCCCGCTGTTGCGGCCCAGCCAAAAATAGAGTTACAAGAAAAGTTGACAAGCATTGATAATATGCACGCAGCTGAACAAGTTGTTGTAAACTTACAGAAATATCAAAATCATCATATATTTCTTTTAACAAGAGTTAATTGCTCATATCAACTGTTTCCGCAGCTTCATCGGCAGGATGGATACGTTACCACCACTGGTTGATTAGAGCAAAACAAAACAAAATAACTCCCCACCCAACAAGAAAACGGCAAACATGAACACAGTGTCAAGTCGAATGAATGAAGCGAAACAGAATGGCAGTTCAGTCTGATTATCAGGCTATTGTAACTCCCCCTAAAGATAGCGTCTGTTGTCCTTACATGTCGGTTTGTGTAGTGATTAAACCAGGCCCGGACTGTCCCTCGGGACTGGCGCTGGGCCTGGCCAGCTGATTGGCCAGGATTGTCAGGCCAGTGATGAAAATTCTAAATGAAACGTGTAAGTCTCTCAAAACTGCACTCGGCCCCCATTATTCCATTATTCCATTATTCCATTATTCCATTATTCCATTATAAACTTAATGAAAGCAGGATTTACTGCTGGACTGTTGTATCAGCCTGCATTACTTTCAGCTACAGGTGTACCTAATGAACTGGCTACTGAGTGTATGTAATACAGCTCTTGAAAGTTATTTTACATTTTTTGTGTATAGCAATAAAATGAATAAATGTGCTACCGACATAGACAGAGAACAGAAAAAATACTTCGACAAAGTGGTTACAGTCTATGTGGTCTGCTGTGGCTGAAGCTAGATTCTGGGCCTGAATTATTGTCCCAGTCCGGTCCTGGAGAGCCAAGGTGTTAATCGGTGAGCTTTAAAGGTGTTGGTGGGTATAGGTTGGTATTTTCAGCTTCGGAAGAACCAGGCTGTCTTTTCCCTGTTTCCAGTCTTCATGCTAAGCTAAGCTAACCATGTCCTGACCCCAGCTCTGTACTTAACGAAAAATAATGTGCCCGGAATAAAAACTGTTAATTGTTCTGCAACCATTGTGATTACAGTCAAAACCCTACTCTCCTTTGAAAGGCAACTTTTACAACCAAAAGTCAGGGTGAGTAGAAGAGCTACTGAACCAGGGTTACAGAGGCACAGGCATGGTAGAGATGTAAGATTTTTAGCCATAAAAAGGGAACACAACGCCCGAAGCAATACCTTTTGTGAGGAAAACACTTTGGAGCCAAAATTCTGAAGAAATTCTGTGGCAACCGCTGTTGCAGTGATACGGGGATCATAAAACGCTTTGCACAGATAGAATCAGGAGACTGGGAGCTTTAGAACAATGCAGGACTTGTCAAGGTTGTGTGAAGACTGGACCAAAACACACCTGAAGTTTTCCTACCAAGGACAAAGCGTCCCACTTGTGGTAGCGTGTAGTTTAAAAGGTTGACATTGCTCTGTACGCTCACATGAATCTTTTTCATTTCTTTCATTAATACGCAGACAGGCACACATGCAAACAAACAATTTGATACAACGCAGGTAATTGGAGCTCAGGGTTTACGTAAGGGGCTGTTTAAAATGTTTTCCATTATACAATTTTAAACGATGCCCATACGTGCATTGCAATCTTTATGACCAGGCAGCATCAATATGTAATCTGGCTGAATAATTAACAGCATTTTCCCGCCCAAGTAATCACGAGTTCGCCCAGAGGTAATGTTCAGTGACAGAGTCTGTGTCACTGACATGCACACACAGTATGGAGTTAACAGTGATGGTATAAGTGTGTGGTACGCACTGGGATGTTAAAGTAAACAGCTGCATTTAGTGAAGGCAGTGAAACAAATGTTAGCAGACGGATCGAGCCCGTAAAGTGACCAGTATCCCAAGGAAACAGGTCTGGAGGGGGTGATTATGTGCCTCGCGATTACCGACGTTCGCAGGAATCGATGTTTCCTTCATGTAGAGAGGTGGAAAGTAGGTAGTCGATTGGTAGCAAGTCAGACTTTCATGCCACGCGTGGAATTCATAAAGTCCTTCAAACGCAGGCGCTGTCGCAGTGTAACTGCTCACAGTTCAAAGGGGAACAGCAAACACTGGAGGTATATTTTCTCGCACTTCTTTTACCACAAAAAGGGACGCTGCTGGTGGTGACGGTGAGAAAAGATGGACCAGTAATACTGTGAAGGAAATATTCTGTGAAATACTACAATATGTTGGTTACTTGTTATTGTATCGCTGATAAAAATTCACATTTCCATCACTAACTGCTGAGGTTTAAGGCTGCGGATGCAGATCGCTCCCTGTAGACAACGGGAGCCCAGCACTCAATTTTTATTTGTGTATCTTTGTATTTGTCTTATACAAATGCAAATGTGATTATCAATAAGGAGAAATGTTGTTTGTGTGTGTTATATTCTGAAACTTCTGAGGTAATTTCAGGCTGTTACCGGGGAAAATATGTTGTACATTCTGGCAGCGTTCGGGTTTTTACGTTTCTTTTACTTTTGGGCTGTCGCCGCGGTGTTATCCCTGTGTCACTGGCGTCCTCCGACAGTATTTGCGCAGTATATTTGCCCAATTTTGAACATATATTGAGTGGAGTTGTGTCATTTTTTTGGATTTATATGGACGACGGTTTTTGCACACATTATCTTTCGTGCATTTTTATGTCATTATCGGTTTTCTTGAAACAGGATAGAAAACACTTGGGCAAAACTAACAGAGCAGTCATGGTACGATAAGACCCCACAAATATTATTTGAAGTTCAGTGTTTCATTGCCCTTGGCCTCATGTGTTTTTCTCACCATCTACAATGACGATAAGACCAAAACCAACAACGTGTCCGTGCGTCTCTCAACACTTTACTGTCTGACCCCCCTCCTCTGTCTGTGGCTCTCAGCTCCATTGGCTCCTACTGAAGGCGTCAATCTGTAAAAGCACCTCACACATATACAGTTTCATTTTTAAAATGGGCTCAGTTTCCTAAAACAGCTGCTCACTGTGGTTTTTAACAAACGAGCAGGAGGAAATTGTTTTGGGGCGGATTATTCTACATTTGAGGCTCTAGTGCAGAGGTTCCCTGCATTTATCTGATTATCAACACATCCCATGTAGAGATCGAAACCAAGACTCGATGTCTCCTACTAACAAGTGCCGTGTGTTTATCGAAGCCTAATATGTCTGAGTCCTCTTGGCCTCAGAGCTCCATTGTTAAAAACACATTCATTTGAACCTGTCATTTAAGATTGATACAGATACAGTACATAAAGTACTGTACAACTCATAATGTATGAGAAAGAAGGAAGCAGTAAAGCTGCTGTTCTGTGTCTGCATTTGTTTTCTGATTGCGACTATTAATAAATGTGACATTATGATTGGACGTTAAACCTGTATTTTACAGCATTTCATTAGCACCAGTGTTGTGCATTGTCAACATGTCAGCAGTCGGCTTTGATGCCGCTGAGCTGTTTTTCAGCTGACGTGTTCTATGAACCGTCGCCGTGCATCGTGACTGACAAACAAACCACGTCACATGGCAGAGGAGTAATAAAAAAGACGTTAAGAACCCAGCGCCATAATGCCTCGGAGCTGTGGAGCTGTCATCGTAAAGATAGCGAAATGAATGTAATGTTTTCTCTTTTAAAATTTCTCCAGCACAGTATGGGGCCGTTTGACACCTGAGCGGAGTTTATGATGTTTGAGCTGAGTTGTTTTAGGTGTCCAGGGTCGAAGCGGGGTTGAGAGGAAGGTTCAATAACTTCAACCTCTGGCCGCGCGCACACTAAAAGGTACGCATTTAGCGATATATCCCTGAGGAGTCAGGTCAGCAGAATTTATGCACACACAGCTGTTGCAGCTTTAAAGGAATAGTTCAGCGTTTTGGGAAATCCGTTATCTCTGTGACAGCGAGAAGAGAAACTGGATCAATCTCAAGTCTGTGATTTTAGTACACAGCCAGAGCTGGGAGGTGATTAGTCCGGCTGGAACTTCAAGGCCCCTTTTTGTAGAATTTCTATGTGATTACAGCCTCTTTAAAATGCATAAATTATAGCATAAGATTTTGTTCGTAGACTAATGAGACAATCGTGGTGAAAACCGGAGCAGCTCAATAGACCTTTTCCACCACAGGAACCTAACGAGCCATAACCTGGAGTTTCCCCTAACCTGAACCTGTAAGAACATGTGAGGCTTTGGTGCTGAGTTCCGCCTTGCATCTCCACTATCATACAAACCAGAACATCTTGAATAGACGTCACTGGAATGGCGACACTGCTCCGGATAATTGTCATTAAAAATGTGACACCACGACAGGCGTAAATCTTTCTGTTTCTGTTTGTTTGGTAGATGAGTACTGTCGTGGTGTACTCAGCAGTGGAAGAAGTTTCTACTGACCCTGATCTCCTTTCACGAACAGGCACTGAGTTTTTACGGAGCCTCTAAAGTCCTGTGAGATTTTATTTTAAACCTTGCGCAAAGCAGATAATAAGTCACGCAAGTCATGTGTGAACAGGATTCTAGGACTTCTGGGGGACCATAACTTTTAGGTGTCAATATCATTAAACGAATAGATGGGCCCCACTCACAGAGGGAGGACAGAGTGAAGTGAAGGAAAAAAGAAAATATAGTGATGTAGCGTTTGGTTGCGCTACGCCGGCTGTAAAAGTCTCCGGATTGGCGTTTGACATGCAATCAGGAGCCACGATGTCTGATTAACCACTTCAAACACCAACAATCAACAATTTGGCCGCAGATCCGATAAACCACGTTTACTGCATCTTCTAGCTTAAGTTTTCCTCATAGCAGGGCTGCAATAAGTAAATCAGCCTTTCTTTTTTTGTCAGCGTTGTCGGGGACATGGTCGTCGTCTTTGAATAAACTTTATTGGAGCTGTCACCGGACAAGCCAAACGGGTGTTCCCTGCAATGTCAACATAAAAGTCACAGGCTCTGGTCGGGCGGGAGGGACAGACCAAAGGTAGCGTGAGTTAACACAACGCACAGGACGAATAAAAACGCACAGTGTCTGCCAAGCTTTAGTGGAAAAAAGCAGACCAACGCTGCCCAAATGTCCCTGTTACACTAGTTAATGTTAAACTAGTAACTAGTAACACACTGTGCACGTAGTCTGCAGTTTGCAAGGACAAATCCAGAGAAAGGCAACGAAACACACGTTGAAAATTCGGAATCCGTTATGGTCTGTGTATTAAAAACAACTCCCCTGAAGAACTTGTTCAAACACACATCCTGTTTCACGAGGCCCATGTTGCCACCCCTTTAAGAGTAGCCGAGCTGGGGTTTTCCATCACCACCCGAGCAAACCCGCCCAAACTGAGTTTCAGGAACTCGTCCACAAAGGCCTACACGTGTGGCTTTCGCTCAGTTCGTCATAGTGTCCCCGGCCGGATTCGTGGGCAGGTGGTTTGGGTTCTGGGTATCGGCATGCGTGGCTCTCTGCCACAGGGTCTTTTTTTCGTACCACCACGAAGGTGTCACCAAGATCCAAAGTTTTTAGATCCTACACATGGGGGCTTAAATGAATTCAAAAGGTTTGTGAAATATCCCCCCAGCCCCTGGAGTCGGAACATCTTCATCAGAAGATAATCAGAGATGTTCTAATTACACTAAATTATACCACTGGCAGGATTAAACATCTTTCATTACCTTTAAATCATAAGTATGTCTTCACCGCAAGATATAAACTGTGGTAAGCAACACATCCCACACTTTTTCAGTTAATTATCACCTTTAATTTCATAGTGTTATTTATTTATTTTTGGGATAAGTGGTAATGTCTGATTAGCCGGGTGTTTGTGTGATCATAGGGTGCTGACGTCCCGCCTAAAAAGAAAACGCTCGAATGTCTCCTTATTTAACATATAATTTTCCATATCATGTCAGCATTTGTCCATATCTTATACTCGGATCAAAGGTCACTGAAGCAGACAAAGATAATTCTCCTAAAACACTGTGACAGAAAGCAGCAATGGTAAATTGTCTGATTTCATTTTTTTCTTTGCTCTGTAATTGCTCACAGTCAATCCCACCCACTCTCCTCTGAAACAACAGGCGAGGCAATCAGGGCTCATGCGGTCTCACCATGTCCTTTATTCAAACCTTAATATGAAGCGATTTCAAAATAAAAGCATAGCACTGGGACACAACAAAACAGGAGCAGAGATAGAAGAAGTAGTAGATACAAGGCAACACTGAGTAGTACTTTGAACACTATTCTAAACTTAAAGTCCAACTGAAATCACAAAAATTATCTCTTTTCGCAAGAAAACAAAAAGAGAAAACAAAAACTTTTTTTTTTAAATTATTATTATTATTACCGTTGAAGGGTAGAAAGGTCCTTTAGCCTTCATGCCTCTACGTGGGCAGGCCGGTGTGTTTGATTAGCAGCTGAGCAAGCAAGGGCGCTGAGAGAATGGAGGTATTAAGGCAGCAGAACTGATTCATTTCAGAGGAATCACTGCGACCTGCGTATTTTAACTCTAACACAGTTAGACACATTACTGACCTTTAAGAGAACCCTCTCTATCTGCTCCACGACAAGGCTGGAGACAAGGTTTGTAGACAGCGCAACCCGGTCTCCGAGAAATTACATTTTCTATACAACTAATAGCACATATGTTTTGTAGGAAACGTAAGTGTCTCCGAGTGACATTTTCTATTAATGCAATGAGGGAATGTTGTCAATTCATTTATTTAGCAAGTTGCAAATATGTTGATACTGAATGTATCAGTAAAATCTGACAACACAGTTTTTTTTTCCACAAAAATAAAGGATCCTGCAGCACAACATCCACCTGTAGTGACTCCAGCATCATTAAACTGGTTTATGGTTCTGTTTAGACTCTCGCCGCACCTGGTTCAGGTTTGGGAAAGATCCTGGTCTGGTTTAATACAGAAAACGTTAACCTTTTTCATTTAAATTTAACCAAAACCACCATCTTTCCCTGACCTTAACCAAAGTGCTTGGATTTGATCTCTGGTCTCCGTGTGACAGTTGTGCACTCTGTACACCCACCATCCACCCAAAAAATTGCGCTTGAACATAATCCAGCCCCCACAACGTAACTGGGAAAACACACAGTAGTATAGTAAGAACATAATTTCTAGGAGACAGGGCTGGACAGTTATGAGATAAAAGACAAAAGTCTCATTAGTGCCCAAGCTAACAGGCCTGCTAACTGAGAGTTAGCAAGCCTGCTAGCTCAGAGAGCTTTTGTGACCATGACGGTGAATGACTACTGCTAGCCGGTTGGTTGGTCTGTCAACCCGCCACTTTAGCTACACTTTAACTACAGGATAACTTGCAATGAAATATTGTACAGACATTTATGTTCCTCAGAGAATGAAAATCCTACGGACTTTGGGGATTCTCTGACTTTTTTCGTCTTGCAAAGTTAACTTTTGTAGTTTTGAGCAGAATGGGAAAACAGGAAAAATACCTGTTATTCTGACTTGGGAGCGTTCGTACATCATCCTAAGGTAAATAGCCCTAGTGCTAAACTTGGAGTCACAGCAGATAAACAGCTCAAATTAGCTTCTTATGTTGTGTCACGCATTTCTAGCAGTTTGTCGTAGTGTTTGTTATATAGTGTATAGCTCCTATAAAATGAGCTGAATGGATTGTATTGGTGTTAATATTGGATTTTAATTGGTGCGTTTGCAGCCGTTACGGCATCAGATTGTTGACATATCTGTAGTTCTTTTCACCAAGTGGGAGATATATGGTTGCTGTCAGAAATTCACCGGATCTTCGAATCGGAATAAGTCAAAGACTGATCCGAACAATTTTTTCATACCCGGCTGCTCATAATTACTGTTTAAATGGTGAGACATGGATGTTGCATTATAAGAGAATGTCAGCATGCTGACCGCTAAACTAAGACGGCGAAACATTACCTGCTAAGCATCAACATGTTAACATTGTCGATGTGAGCATGTTAGCACGCTGACGTCGGCCGGTACAGCCGGCACGGGGCAGCGATCGTGGCTGTAGAGCACAGGACATGTAGTCCTATTGTACATAGCAGATCTGTATACTGTAGCAGAGGAAAACAACATGCATTTTAATTTCAGCTGGACTTTAAAAAGACAAGCAGTAATATTGGTTTATGTTTAAGCTGTGTAAAAGCTGATCCCAACATCAGTGTTATCTTACATGTGTATAAAGTACTGGATCTGGTCTGGACTGGTCTGTTGGCTTTCAAAAGATAATAAATGCATTTTTGAAAAACATGCAGCTGCAAACACACTCAGTCACACACACACACACACACACACACACACACTAAATCAGATCAGTCCAGAGTGAGGAGGAGGAGCATCTTCATCGGGGATTCGGCTCATCGTCGGGGTCAGCGCAGAGGTTAGATACAGTCTGTATTGCTTTGGCAGAGAACACACTGAAAAGGTTTTGCAGCTCACTGTCCGTCATGTTCATTAAATACTGCAAATAAATCAAAACCTCTGTGAAACAGGTCTGCAGGTCCGGAAAAAGCACTGAATTGAGTCTCGCCTAATAACAGCCTTAGAAGGTATTGAAGAGTCTTTAATTTATATTGTTTGTCTTGCCTGTCGTACACAGTACACATTGACTTTTGACTGTCAGGAGACAGTTGTTAAGAAATTCATCTAATCATATTGGATTTGAGCAAAAACTGGAATTAACAAATTATTTATTTATTTTTTAATTGGTCAGTCCATCCATCAACTTTCTGCCACTTATCTGAGTCCAGGCATGGGCAGATCATGGGAAAATGGGTCCTCATTGCATCCAGTAAAGGACCCCCAGACCGAAAGAGACACAAAACGTTGTTTGTGGTAGTTTTGAATCTCTTTGTGGTGGTTTTGAGTGTCTTTGTGGTCATTTCCCACTTCTTTGCGGTTGTTTTGTGACTCTTTGGAATAGCTTTGCCTGTCTTTGCAGTCCTGTAACTGAGCTCTGTTACTTTCAAACAAGATTTGGTTTGCAGATGATCTCAGTGGTAGGACACGAGCCGTTGTGGCTGATTGTTATCAGTCCAGCTTTATGAGCGTTAACAAAGGTGTGCCACAGAGTTCTATTATAGGACTACCTTTTTTTTCACAATTTAACTATAGATCAATTTCACACTCCACTAGGTCCCAAGACTTTTTGGTCCTCGAAAATCATCAAGTTATCTCAATAAATTCATGCACTTAATTAAAATTAGTAGGCCTTATTGTTTGTCTTCTGTCATTCTTCAGTAGTGAAAAAGGTACTGAATTATATTATATGTTCTATGTGGTATTAAAAAGGTCTCAAAAAGTCTTAAATTTAATTTGGTGAACGCTGCAGCAACCCTGTAAAAACCCTCCTTGAGCTGTTACCTAAAACACGTGCACTGACTCCCTGTGTCATTCTTAGTTTAGAGGAGAAAAAAATAACATTAAAGGGGAGGAGAGATTAAAGGGACTGGGGGAAGTGAACAGCTCAGCTTGTGATGCCTCCGGGTATCACATTCACATGTAGAGTTCCCATCTTTCATGCAACCTCTGCTGATTTTCAGCTTTCTTGTTGTAGTTTTTCCCAGCAAAGCCTCTGGCCACCACCTTAATGAGCAGTTCCCAGAGAAAAGCGTAACACCACGGGTTCACAGAGACTAGAGAATACACAGAGAGAACAAAAGCTCTATCCATCATAATCTACACGTCCCATGTCACAGCTTTAGATGGAGGAGGAAATAGAGGAAAGGAAAGCGCGAGAGGCAGAGGCACAGAGACGAGGATGCTCACATTTTCCCTGATCTTGTGTTCCTTGAGTGCCCATGTTATCTTCGATAAAGGACACTTAGTGGTATTTGTTCTCTTCCAGTTAGACCCTCAGGCAACTCTCCTCTACTCCCATGCATACACACAGACACACAAAAAAACATACACCATCCTAGCTCTGTTTGTACTTTAAATTACTGAGCACAGACCCTGTATCCTCTTCACTTCCGTTTCAAAATATAATCAAATCATTCTTCTTCAGAGTCACTGAATTTACAATTATACTGTATTGTTAAATAACATTAAAGATACAGATGGGTGACAAATTTAAGGGGACCTATTATGCTCATTTCCAGCTCTATATTTTTATTCTGGGACTCCACTAGAGTAGCTTTGCATGATTCACAGTTCAAAAAAATTCCATATTTTTTATCTTAAACTGTCTGTTATGCAGCCCCTCGGTTGAGCCTCTGACTGAAAAAGGCAATATAAGCTCTGGGAAGCCTGCGAAGGGGCCAGTGCTTGTGAGCACTGCGTCATCCTCTTGCCAAGGTTCTGAGAGCAAACTGTAAAATCTAAGTTACTAGTAACTAAAACTAAGTAACAGAGCATAGGTGATTGGAAATGGCAGCTTCTCAAATCCATCCGTACACGTTCGAGCCCGAATCCGATCCGGAATATGAGAGTGGACAGAGTGAACATCCGCAGCAACCAAGATTACATCGGGACGTCTCTGTTCGGTGAATGTTGGGCCCATCACCTGCTTATTGTGTGACATAACGGCAGATTTAGTCTTTCAATCACAATTCCTGTAGAAAATGTTTCTATATATCCTCCTGTTAATAGTTGTACATGTGAGAGATGCGACAAAATGCCGAATGAAGTGGCAAACGTCTGCTGTCAGGAAATACCAAAGCTAGTTGCTAGTAAAACGTAATTCTGCTGTCGCCAAACAACTGCGTAGTAAACCTGCTGCACCTGGAGCTCGGAGCGGATGACCGTATAAAGAAATCCATGACGTCAGCTCGTCGCTGAAGTAGAAAAGGCCGTCGGATACCTAGCGTCCGGAGCAGTCTGGTGGCTGAGCTCTTGCCTCACGGGGACGACTTTTACAAACATTTACCTCATTATTTGAAACGTTAGCCACGTTTAATATGAACATCCGACACTGATGCATTATATATAGGACAGAAAATAAGGCAAAGCATAATAGATCCCCTTTAAAGCAAAAATGGACATAAAGTGTCTCAGTATGGTGACGGGCCACCAGAAGCCTCCAGAACAGCTTCAGTGCTCCTTTGCATTGATTGTCCAAGTCTCTGGAACTCTACTGGAGGGATGAACTCCATTCTTCCTAAAGATGTTCCCCTCATTCGGTGTTTTGATAATGGTGGTGGAGAGCGCTGTCAAACATATCAGTCCAAAATCTCCCATGGGTGTTCAGTTGGGTTGAGATTTGATGGCTGTTAAGGTCAAAGCACATTATTCACATCATTTTCATACTTATCAAACCATTCAGTGACCCCTCGTGCCCTATGGATGAGGGCATTGTCATCCTGTTTCTCCACTCGTTTTCAGGTTTTCCCTTTTATTTGTCACTTGTCTGTTATTGATTCAGCTGCTTGACTGTGGCTTTCTGAAGTCTCCGTCTTTGTCAGTGCAGCTCTGACTCAGCTTACAGACAGAAGCACAAGGAGAAGAGAAAGTGGATGCAATTTCCTCCTTAATGTACAAGTGTTTATGTCTATGCTGCAGAAGGTCGATCCTGGTCAAATACAGAAAGTATAGAAAGAAAAGAAGTCATTTTTGATAGAGGTCTTTCTGTCCATCCGCAGTTCAAAACACAATTATACTTTAATTTCTAGAAGAATGTACCCTTTGTGTTCCTGCACAGTATCCTCTTGAAGGCCTTTCTGAAATCCTTGTTGAAGATGGTATATATGACCGGGTTGAGGCAGGAGTTGCAGTACCCAATCCAAAAGAAGAATTTGAACAAAGGGTTGGGGATGCTGCAAGTCTCAGGGCACACTGCCTGAAGAGAGTAAGAGAGGAAGAAGGGGAACCAGCAGATCACAAACACTCCCATCACTACGGCCAAGACGAAGGTGAACCTCTTCTCCCTGTTCACCATGGCTTTACGGCGGGAAATGGGCGTGCCCTGAGTTGTGGGCGTTCCCTCAGTTACCAGTTTGGTGCCAGATGATGTGGCCATAGTGTTTTTGTATCTGCTGGCCAGGTTTAGCACCTGAAGTTTGAATACCTTGCTTTGGGGCAGTCCCAAAGTTTGCTCGTCAGTTTTGCTCATCTCTCCTTTGCTGTCCTCTTTGAGAACACCTTCCTCACCAATCTCCAGCTCAGAGCCAGAGCTGGAGGTGTTGTCATGAAGCACTTCCCCTACTTTGACAGGATGTTTCTGGGACTCTTTGTTTGGAACGGCTGAGAAGATTTGGCTGTCACACTGGGGAATTGAAGAGGAGGATTTTTGGGCTGGAGCGGCACATGAATGAGGAGGGTAGTGCTGAGTGTCCTGGCTCGTGGTGCTCTTGGGCAGTTTTTGGAGTGATAACGGGATGGAATCCGAGCCAGACATTTTGGTAAGAGCTTTTTCTCGCTGGCTGGCAGTCATACCTCCTTGATCCCCGTTCTGTTGTGACTGGTCAAATAACTTTGCCACAGGCTCACTATTTGTCCCTCTGGCGTTTCCTCCTGCCACCTCTTTTTGCTTCTGTCCAGGTGGGCAGCGAGTATGCTGCTTAGCGATCTGATAAATCCTCACATACACCAGGATCATTATCACACAGGGGGCAAAGAACGATCCAATGGTCGAGTAGAGAATGTACCAGCGCTCGTTGTTTAGTTCACAAACGTCTTCGCCTCCTTCACTCTTGTCCAGGGTGAGAAGAGGAGGGAAAGAGATGACAGCAGAGATCAGCCAGACGACAATAATGGCCGCCTTGATGCGCGTGGGAGTACGTATGGCACCGTAGGACACGGGCTTAGAGATTGACAGGTAACGGTCCAGAGCTATTGCACACAGGTGCACAATGGAGGAGGTACAGAAGAGAACATCCAGCGCCAGATAGATTTCACACCAAATAGAACTAAACGCCCAGTAGCCCTGCAGCTCGTTTGCCAACGAGAAAGGAATAATAAGCGTGGCGACTAAAATGTCCGCTGCAGCCAGCGACACCAGGAAAAGGTTCTGAGCCCCCTTCAAGGATCGGGACGTCAGGACGGCAATGATGACCAGGATGTTCCCGACGATGGTCAGGATCATCATGAAGGTGATGGCAATGGAGAAGGCTGCGGTGGCTTGTGGGGTGTAGGGCGAGGACCTGATGGTGCTCCGGTTGCAGGGTCGGGTGCCGGAGATGAGACTGATGTTCCTGTTGGGGAGTCCACCAAGCTCTGACAGGCAGGGAGCATCTGGAGCAGCTGTCATGGTGGTGATGGTGGTGAACTTTATTACCAGTCTCTTACACAATGAGAGACAGCAGAAGGGTGTTTCTATGGTAAATCATTGAAAATAAGGATTTCTCCAGTAAGAGGTCAGACTGATGGGCTGGATGGTTGTCAGTCAAGGTGAAGCCATGTGACTTTACACCACAAGGGAGATCTGAAAGAGATAGACACATGTTAAGAAATATACATATCATCAGTACGTTATAATACTATATTGAACTAGATTTGGCTTTGTCATTGCACAGATTTAGTACCAGTACAAAAAATTGCAGTTCAGCGTTGGGGTTTCTATGCCACTGTGTTGACTGTTCATGTACTTCAAACAATGGCAACTGAAACTGAGCAGATCATGTCGGAGTTGGAGCTGACAGAAGTTGAGCAAAAATTACTTTCAATGAAATTACTGCTACGCGGAAAAGAGAGAAGATGTCGGAAGAGATGGTGTGTACGACCATTGAACCGACTGAGGCAGAAGGAGGGTTAATTTTCTGTGCTTGACTGGTGGAGCAGAAGGAGCGGCTGGAAATGCATAGGAGGAAATGCGATGCTACCAAGTAGGCCAGACACAGTTGTTGCGGTCTGCTTCGCCATGATGTGTAGTCCGGGTACGGCGTAGGGTACAGACTAGGGAACGTGGCTACGCCGTATCTAAACATTCAATACAGGCAATACATACAGATTTACACGGTGGCTGTGGGAGAACTAGGAAAAAACCCTAATGGTCTGGTACTGGTTTTAGCCAAATGTAGCCTTGCAACAACCTCACAGTCTGGTAAAATCCAATGGTAGAAAGTAAATATGTATATTTACTCAATTACTGATCTTAAGTACAATTTTGTGGTACTTGTACTTTACGGGAAAATTTACATTTTTGCTTATTTATACTTGTTTTTCACCACGTCTCAGAGGAAAACATTATACTTTTTACTGCACTGCATTTATCTGGCAGTTTTAGTTACTAGTTACCACTAGTGGATGAAGGAGTCAGATCTTTTACTTAAGAAGGAGTAATAATACCACAGTGGTGAAATACTCTGTGACAGGTAAAAGTCCTGCATTCAAAATTTTACTTAAGTAAAAGTACAAATTACAAGTAAATTAGCAAAAGTAAAAATACTCTCCTTGGCATTGATGTGTACATCACTTTAATGTTGAAGCTGGTAAAGGTGAGGCTAATTTTAATATCTTTATATACCGTTGGGTGAATTCACAATCCACCCAACGGTATATAAAAACTTAATTAAAAAGTACAGCATAGAATAGTAAGAAGCATTAAATAGAAATACTCAAGTAAAATACGAGTAAAATTGTACTTAAGTACAGTATTTGAATAAATGTACAGAATAAGATATTACATAAGAATATACAATCTTATGAAACACTAAATTTTGTTAAAGACTAAGCCAGTGATTTCCAACATTTTTGGTTTGTGGTCTCTTTCAAAGATCAGTCTCAAGTTTTGTCTCTCGAGACTTGAGAAAATTGCTTTAGTTCAATAATGGAAGTTATCCGTTTTTTTCACAATAAAAACAAATATTTAACAGATCTGTGCATCATCCTGTTGAGACAGACACTAAAACCTCGCCCTTACGAGGACGATTCTGTGTTTACAGGGACTGTCCTCTGCCAGTCATTGGAACAGCAGAGAGAGTTTTACAAAGAGACGTTTCTTCAGAAGCAGGAAAACCTTCAGAACTTCATTCAGCTGATCATGGGCGGAACTAACAAAAGACTCGATGGCATTATTAGAAATGTACAGGAGCTGAAACCAGCTTGGAATTCGCCCAAGATAAGTTTTGAAGAGGCAAGAAGGGGATACAAGAAGATTGAAACAAAGATAGAGTCATTTGAAAACAACACAATGAACTCTAAGCAGGAAATGGATGGAATGCTTACCACGGTGGACTACAATGGACATCAGTGCAGGGGGACAAATATTTTAATTGATGGGATTGAAGTCAAGAAAGGAGAGAGTTGGATTGAGTCAGAGAGGAAGGTTCGACAAATGGTCTCAAGCAACCTGGGTCTGGATGGCATAAATATGCATATTGAACGTGCCCAGAGAACTGTCCAGTACCAGGAGGGGGGAAATCGTAGAAAAATTGTTGTAAAATTTTATGCTTTAAGACAGACAGAGTATCCTTTCTCCTGCCAAGAAATTCAAGGTCACAAAAATCGATATAAATGAAGACTCCTCCAAAGCTGTGCTCAAATTGAAAGCCGCCCATGAAAGAGGTGATAAAGCCAGCCTGATGTATGATAGGTTGGTCATCGTGCCCAGGGGTGGACAAACTCAAGCATCGGCTTAAAGGGCCTAAAGGTTACATTTCTTTTGATAAAAGGTTTAAAAGGATTTTGTCTAATTTTTAAAAACTTTTTATACTGTTTTGGTTTTCCATATGTGCCCAAATAAGATAACTGCATTGTTGTCATTAAGTTTATAAAGGAAGGGATTAGTAATAGCTCACTCAAATATATGGTATGCAGCCTTCACGAGGTCATCGTTTGCTCTTCAAACAATATTCGTGTTGTAGCACCTTCAGAAACACACCTGGACAACAGGTTTGATGATTCTGAGCTGGATCTCAAAGGATACACATACAAAGGAACACATTTCAGTCGTGCCATGGAAAGATATTACGAGAGCTGACGCCGAAATAATATGGATACAGATTCACCTTCTATACTACAAGCCTATTCTAGTCTGTTGTTGTTATAAGCCCAGTGCTAATGTGATGTACTTGGATAGAATATGTGACAATCTAGTAATCTAGAAATCTGGTAACTAATGAAAGTAAGGATATCTTCCTTCTGAGTGACCTGGATATTGACTGGTCTTCAAAAAAATTGTCCGTTATGTAAGAAGTTGATTTCTGTGGCGGATCCTTGCAATCTTACATGGGTTGTGACTCAATCTACAAGAATTTCTACAACCATTGGTGGTGTTAATAATCCAACCTGTATTGATCATATTTTCGCTAACGTAGATTAGCTTTGTTCACATTCAGTATCACTGGCTGTGTTCCAGTTACCACACTAAAACATGTTGTTTGATCAGGTTAACCAAGACACAGTTGAACAGAGGTAGCATCTCCTGGTATAGATAAACCTGTATGGATTTTTTTTTTTTTTAATTGCAGCTAAACTGCAGTCTACTCAGTGGGACTTGATCCAGAGCTACGGAAAGATCCTAGAATCATACCCTCACCTAAAGATGGTAAAGCCTGTTTTTACCGGCACTTATTAGTTTACCCCCTGTGCTGAGTTAGATACTCAAGAAGATCATTTTTTTAATTAAATGTTAAATTATTTTTGATAGAAATAGACTATTTACAAAATCACAGGATGATGATGATTCCAGACCAGGGCAGTCTACTAGCACTGCATTAGTACACATGACCGATCAAAGGTTAACATATAGGGATGACAGGAAACAAGTTGGAGCTGTGCTCTCGAATTTTACTGTGGCTTGTGATGTCATTGACCACAGTATTCTTATTGCTAAGCTCAAAGGTTGTGGTTGCTCACCTTTAGCTCTCTCTCCGGCAGAACACGGCGAGTATTTTTCAGCAGCAGTTTTTTCTGACAGGTACAAAGTATCCTCGCGGTGTTCTCCAGGGAAGCCGCTTGGGTCCACTTTTATTCTCAATTTTCATAAACGATTTACCACATGTTGTAAAAAATGCCAACGTAGTTATGTATGCTGATGACTCAACTTTGTTCCGTGCGTCACCAACTGACGTTAGTGCAGCTGAGAGGGAATCTACATGTTGAGTTGCATAGCATCACTAAATGGGTGAGAATGAACAATTTAATACCAACCAGAGCCAAAACTAAATATAGTAGTGGTAGGAATGGTAGTAGGAATGTTCATGCTAACTCCACTGCCCTCAGTTTGTCTATAGAGGGGACATCAGTTGAGCAGGTCACTGAGTGTTAAATGAGATCATTCATTGTCTGGGTCTGATCAGATTGATCATATTGTTTCCATGCAATATCAAGGAAAGGTTCTGAACAAAGTGTTTAACGAGAATTTGATGAGTCTCATATACAGTAGATGTTATTGTGGTTGTTGCTGTTTCTGAGCCTTTGATGGTTTTTATTTTCCTCTAGTTGTTGTGTATCCGTGACATTTTTGTTTCCATTGTAGGTAACTATTGCTCATTATTTCATAGGAAGAGTCATTTTACCCATTTGCAGTGTTTTGGCTTGTTCTGTCTTTATTGTTTTATAGATACAGTGTGATTTAAATTATTGTTTCTTTTATTTGTTGTTGCTTTGGCGTGGACCCCAGGAAGACTAGCAACCACTTTGTGGAAGCTAACTGGGATCCAAATAAAGAAAGAAAAGAATGAAGTAAGATCTGTGCATCAGAAAGAAGTATTTTCTTCTTTCCTCTCCCATCAATCATCTCATGACTCCTCAGGTTTATCCAGTGACCCCAGTGGACTAAACCATCTACCTGTATATGACGTAGCTAAAAGCAGCTCCACCTGGAGCAGCTCCAAGAGTGAAATACTGCAGAAGCTTTGATGACTCAGGATCAATGATCCGATCGTGTCACAGAGAATCAGATATAGAGACAGTTCACTGCAGAGCGAAGTATTTTTACTGCGATACTTGAAGTACATGTAGCCGCTGATGCTTCTGTAGTTGCACTCAAGTTACAATACGAAGGCAGGACTTGACCTACTGATAGAGTATATCTACACTGTTGAATTGTTACTTTTACTTAAGTAAAGGATCTGAATGTTTCTTCCACGGCGTTTAATGTGGCAGCCAAGTCTACAGTAAATACGCCGCCTCTTTCCAAAGTGTTCCTCATTGATCCGACCCGTCGCTCCCAGAATCTCAGCAGCTGGTATCCTGCTGGATTCTGACATTACTGTACACGAACAGGGTTTGAAACTACACATAAAAAAGAAAAACCTACTGAAATAGCAGATGCAGTGGATTGTGTTCCTGCAGGGGGGGTCAGTGCAAACGTTAACTAATTAAATTCTGAATTACTGGATATAATTGAATAGGTACATTTTCAATAGGCTTTCTTGAATTTAAATTTTCATACATTCATTAGTTCTGCATCAGACTGCTTGAAATAAATTAAATTAAAATGACTTAAAATTGCTATTTAAAAAATGAGCCAGTAAACAGGATTATTGCAAACGATCAAATGGTGCGGTGCAGTGGTTTCCAACCTGGAGGTCAGGACCCCCTATGGGGTCCCAAGATAAATCTCACGGTTCACAAGTCGACTAGAAGGACACAAGAACAAAACGAAACATATTTCTGGTCCACAAAATTTGTTTGGTTTTTTTTCTGACTTTTCTTAAATCTTTGCTTTTCTCTTTCCAAAATTAGCTCTTCGTGCCTTTAGCCTTTTTTTTTTTTTTTTTACAAAAAATCCAACATATCAAACAATTTGAGAAGGAAAAGTTCAGTTCTTCGATGAACCTCCTGGATCATACGAACACACATGTAGACATCGATTTGTGCCCAGTGGTCACAGACCAAAAAGGGTGGAAACCACATCTGCAGACGGGGACTGAGGTTATCAGAAAATAATTAAATGCAGATTTTCAATTCATAAAACAAACTGAGTGGGGAAAAAAACTCAAGACATCACAGAAGTTTTTCCTATTGTCTGAGGTTTTGACAGTTGTCTGGATAAAAACCAGGGTGAAACAGGCTGAGTGAATAAACGCTGACGTACATGAATCACGTGACTTTGTCACTTGTCGCCTCCAGTGAAGAGAGGAAACCATCAGGTCTGTGAGGAGCCGTGAGGAGGCTGGAACCTTCCTCACATCAACACACGGAACCGACAGAAACGTCAGGTCTCCCTCACGTTCTCCACACGGTTCCCCATCGTCTGAGCTCTGACTGGAGCTCTCTTGGCGACCCTGTCTCGCCGTGTCCTCCTCTTCTGCGGCGGTTAAACGGCAGCCCCACCAGCTCTTTATCTCCATCAACCAGTCGGCTCATATTCACTCGACAAGAGTGGACGGAAACAGGCATTCATTTGCATTTTCTTTCACCGATTCTCTGGAAATATGGTTAAGATTTGCAGTGAATTTGGCTGGAAACCCGACTCGTGTGCACATGAATAAATGCATAAATACATAAGAGAGTTTTTCCACATGGAGGATCAAAGGATCCAGTATCGTGTAATGTAGCATACAGCTCGTAAAGCTCCTTGAGGCGAATTTGTGATTTGTGACACTGAGCTATATAATTAACATTGACCCGACTTCTGTTGGCATGAATTTTCCGTGTTATTTTTGCAGAGTCAGCCCAGTGAAGGTGAGACAAGGGCAGGAGGAAGCAGAGAGACATTTAAAAGTGTATTTTTTTGAATCGAGCTTTCCTTCAGGTTACAAACCGGGACTGAAGAGTCCCTGTAGGAATATTAGTTCTCCTTTCCAGGAAGTGAACTGCTTTCGTAGCTTCTGCACTTGAGTGTTGTGTGTTTTTCCTGGCGTGGAGCTGTCAGATCAGGAGTTTTCGATGCCTCCTCGGCAGCCTTTTCCGTCCGCATCCTCCTCCCTACATCAAATCCCACGTTCTCTCTGTCCGTGTCTGCTGCTCTCTGTCATTATTTACTGGCTACACATGTCCTCACATTTTTGCCACAGTGATTGTGTTTTTTGAGAACACGAGCCCATAGCCCATAATATGCTTTTAGCCAGGGATCCAAACTGTAACTGTCCCTTTCCTGTTTTCCAGATTGTCTGAAACGCACTGGGTTTGCTCTTCCTTTATATTCTCACATTCAAGTTTTTTTTTCTCCCCCCCCCCAAGTAAAGACTCGGATGGGCAGGATGGAACCTGTATATCTAACGTGGATGAATACAGAATAAACAAACGAGTCAAATCTTCCCAGAAGCTCTGATTTGGACACGAGTGTTCGAACTTTGACCACAGTAAAATAACAATAGACACAGTCTCCTGCTACGCCCTCAAAATAAAGGGAGAATCATCCACAGACACAGAAATCCGCCGGATACTTACTTACTGGAACATAAAGCTCCTCACCTCGTCGGCGTCAGCGCGTCATTTCACGCCAGGAACTTTAAAAGTTCATTCTCTTGCACGAATATGCAGAATTTCGAGCAAAGCGTCCGGTAATTGCGGCTCTTGGCGTCCGACGAATGGGGGCAGAAGGTCCCGTCTGGTCTCGTTTGATCTCCACGGACTGGGATGAAAAGGCTGGGTCGGTAGCGAAGAGCGGAGCCGGACAAACATACGGCAGATCCGGTCACGTCTGCGCGGATCACGCGGGAGAAAAGACGTCCACGCTAAAGTTTGCTCGAGGAGAAGATCGTGAGATCGTGGATGGGGAACACCAAACAATCGGATCTGATAAATCCGCGTACAGAGCTCCTCAAATCCCGGGTCGTGGTTTCAGTCCGGACGCCGGAGACGGACTCCGCTCGCAGAGGGAGATGCGGGGAACTGATGCGGATGTTACCGGATAAGCGAGGACGCGCTTTTTTACGCGCAGCCTCCACCGGACTCCAAACCGTCCACGCTCCGGCTCCGCGCCTCATCGCCGCTCCGGGAATCAGGTCAGAGGTGAAACACGCGTCCGTCAGCGTCACACGCGCGCACCGGGGAGACGGACAACATCTGCAGCAGCAAAGCGCTGTCCGAGCTACATAACGGGTTCAGAGACGGGTTCCCGTTCCTCAGGTCTGTCAACACTATTCAGATGAGCAGGGACACAGAGATTTCTTGCAGAAACCGTCCCTTCTGTCCATAGTGGACATTAAAAGACCCCTGTCTCACACGCTGCCCGCAGTCCTGCCTCTGAGCACACATACATTTGAAGGCTTGTCCGGGGATGATGGGAGTCTTCAGCAGGCAAAGTCCGGTTCAGCCTTTCACACGGGCCCCTGAATACAGTAGGGAAAAGGGAACCGGTCCGTCCAGGCTTTGAAAGGGCCGAGCTCCCCACACCCCCGGCCGCTTTTACCAAGCAGAAAAGCCCCCGCGGCGAGGCCACCAGGTCTGCACAGGACCGTCTCCTTCAGAGCTTCTCGGACGTGGACTTCCACTCCCGACGCCTCCGCACAAACTCGGAACCCCGGGCTTCCGAGAGGCCGGACGCGTGATCGGCCCTAACGCGCGCCACCACTACTATGGTGGTGGGTCAACCGGTCCCGCGTCCCGTGCCTGTCGCCAGGCGGTCCGCGGGGCCGCCGCACGCACGGCACTGCCCGGCGGATGCGGCCTCTGCGTGACTCTCACGCCCACCTGTTGCTGATTTCGTGGGTCCAGTTGTCACTCCAACGTTTTGTCCTACGTCCGCGTTCGTTAAAACCCGTCACCGGCGCGTTTAGGGAGAAGCCGACTCGGAAATAACGAGACTTTCGACGTGAAGCTGCAGGAAGATGCGATCACACGCAGCGGTTGAGCTCAGAGCTGAGAGGATCACGCCGCAGTTAGTCACCGCACAGAAACAGACAACGGATCAGCGGCTATTTTGGTAAAGGACGGACCACTTCAGTCCGCCTGTGTTGAGGTCTCAGATCCGTCGCTCCAGTCAAGGCACCATTACCGCGATGATAAAGTAGTCTATTACTCATAAAAGCCCCGCATCCAGAGTTAATATCAGCTAAATGTACTAAAAGAATCAAAAGTCAAAGCACTCGGGACTGTCCCCGTCTGCTGGAGCCACCAGTCAATGCATTGATTAGTGGATCAGCAGCTGCTTTAAAGGTTTCGGTCTTTTTTCAAGCAGAAACCGAATCAAATTCTCTGGTTCCGGCTTCTCAGATGGGGACACTTGCTGCCTTTCTTTGTCTCATGTGATAGCGGGTTAAAATATTTTCGGGGTTCCGGACTGTTGGTCGGACAAGGGAAAGAAAACCCGAAGACAACCCGCCCCCTCTCGGACTTCGGGGAGACTGTGTGGCGGCCATTTCTCTCTCGTCTGACTTCGGGTTAATAAAAATCACCAACCGGTGTGACGAGTTGGAAAGGCGGCAGGGGCGACGGACGCTTGTTCCGCGTCTGCCGTCCTCGGCGGCGGGTGGCCCCGGATGTCACGGCCGTCCGGTGAACCGTTAGGGCCTCACGCTTGGCTCTCTGGCCCCCAGCCAAGCCCTGCACGAACCTGGGGGCATTTTACACTCGGTAGACGGCGAGTCCACGGTTCGCTTGACCAACTGACCCTTCATCTGTTTCTCAGGCCTTCACGTCAGTAGGTTCAGGGATGGTTGGTTTAGAAGCTGCTGTTCATCTTTCTCCATATTTTCTATATTCTCTTGACCTAATTGAATAACTATTTACATATTTTCCTATTGTTTACTTGCATACATTACACACACACACACACACACACACACACACACACACACACACACACACAGGATACATTTTTTGCCCTTATAGAGCGAAACCATGTTGGTAGAAGTTTTTTGCAGGCTTATGAAAAACCCCAAACCTAAATCTCTCATTTACAGAAGTAATCAGACCCTGTGCTGGGTCTGTGGTCTGGTGCCTCCCGTTTGCTTTAATTATCCTTGAGATTGTGTCCAGAACCTGACTGGACTCCACCCGTGGCAAACCGAGCTGATTGGACAAGAGTTTATGGAGGCACACGCACCTGTGTCCGTGAGGTCAGGCTATTCACTCTGCGCGTCAGGACAAAAACCCGAGACACGCAGTCCCGGGAACTCTCCGCGGACCTCCGGGATTAAACTGTGTGCGAGGCGTGGATGAGGACAGGGGTATAAATCACTTCTAAAGCTGTGATCGTTCCCGGGGGCCCGGTGGCCTCAACGGCCGTGAGACGGAGGAGGTTTGGGAACAGCAGAACTCTTCCATGTTTGTACGTGATGCACTTAAAGCCACACAATGGCCCCTTCAATTAAAAGACTACTAGTCCTACATGCATTCATCCACACGCAGTAGTAGTTCTTCCTGTCCCTGCTCCTACTGACTTGACTATTGGATCCTGAAATGTGTATGACGTTGTCACAGCTGAGGCTTCGGGCTGGAAGTGTACGCTGAAGTGACGGGTCTGGATGGATAAACGTGTCGGGCTTTCGGCCACCTGGTCGTAACGGCGAACAGGTTACTCCGGAAATTCGGGTAGAGCGGTAACACGCGGAAACCTGCGGTGTTAAATGTAGTTCCGAACGTGGAACAGACGGGAATAAGAGAGAAATGAAATCCCGTGAGCAGGGGTGTTTGGGGGGCCTTTATTATGTCTTGTTTTTAACCAGTCCGTCCACTTTGGTCCAGACTGAAAAATCTCGACAACCGCAGGATGGTTTGCCGTGAAATCCTCTGCAGACATTCGTGGTCCTCAGAGGATGAATCCCACTGACTTCGGTGATCCGCCAACTTTTCATTTTCCTTTGTGTTTGTGAGTTCAATATCTCAACGACTGCCGGATGGATTGTGATGAAGTTTGGTTCAGACGTTCACGTTCCCCCTCGGAGGATGAAATGCGATAACTCTGGTGATCCTCTGACTTTCCGTGCTCGGGGGGGGGGGGCACATACCGGAAAGGGGACCTCGGGCAGAGAGAAACCTGTAAATAAACTGTAGAAACCGGAGTTTGCATTGCAGGGGTTTCTTCAGTTGATGGGAATTTAACTTAGTGAGAGAGGAGAAAAAGAAACACTATTTCTGTGATTTCTATCGGGACACAGCTCCTTAAAAATGGGACTGTCTTGACTTAAAGGACCGGTGTGTAGGATTTAGGGGGCTCCATTGGCAGAACCGGAATATAATATTCCCAATAATGTTTTCATGAGTCTAGAATGAGCCCTTCATATCTACAGAGGCAGCGGGAGCCGCCATGTTGCACCAGGTGCCCAGAACGGACAAACCCAACGCTGGCTCTGGGGTTAGGGGCCTCTTGGCGGTTTTTTTTTTACGTGACCTGAAGGCCACCGTGGGTTCTCCTCCACGCTCGGAAAGGGAGGGGTGAGGGGAGGGGTATTCGGTCGGGTGCAATCCGCGGCCTGGCCGCTAGATGCCACTAAATCCTACACACTGGTCCTTTCGATGATGATAAGGGGAACTTTCATCCTGGTGGCACCGAGGAACCGGAGGAGTGAAATACTTTGGGTTAAGTATTTTGAGCGAGTAGCGATCTTTTGCAGGACAAATGAAGCGAGCTGCTCATTTTAAAATGATGTGGGGATCCAATAACACCGGAGCTGCTGTTTGGCACGTGGAGCAGATAACTGCATTTCAAAGCAGAGAAACAGGATGTTGAGTAAAGGTCTTTATTTCAGCTTCTCGGTAGGTTTTTCAGTGTGCAGGATCCACCGTTCAACTCACTGCCTCAGGGTCAGCTCATAAGACCAGGTAGAAACTCAAATATTTATCTGCAGCTCATTTTGTTGTCGTGCAGGTAGTCTGAAGGAAAATTGCTCCGACATTTAAGCGGACGTCACCCTGAAACAACACACGGCGGCTTTAAGGTGCGATGGCAGCGCAAGACGAGGTTGCTTATCGACTGGGATTTCTGATTTTTACACTTTAATCTCTCGCCCCACTTTCCACCGGCGTTTTTTTGCTGTTTCACAGATGGACGACAGTGGCACAACTGGCACAACTGGCACGTCACGTGTCACCCGCACATTTCGACCGGTGCGGCCTCGTTCGCGTCACACCGCAGTTAGGCTTACGAATTGCTGACTCGGCAGTAACACTCGAAACACGTTAAAAGTTTTAATGTCTGTCTTGGAGCAATATTCCGGTGCCCGTAGGAACGCCGAATCAGGCTTTTCGTGCTGTAATCCTTCCTCCCCTCCGCACTGGACATTAGAGCCCTTTATGACGCACTTCTAACGTCCAGACTTCCAGACTTCGGCTGAAGATAACGAGACCCGAGTAGCTTGTGTTAGAAACCATTTGATTCGTCTCTTTCCAAAGGTAAAACTAAATTCCCTCTTTGTGTTACCGTCCCTCTGCTTCAGCTCAACCGTCCAGGGAAGAAAAAAAGAGGACATTTTGTACTGAATAGAGTTTAACCTTATTTAGCTCAGACTGCTGAGGCCTCACATTCACTTCAGACAAAACTCTGGTGAACATTTTTGCACCGAACGAGCAACTAACTGTAAATGTGGTCGCTTCCAGCGCGGAGGTTTGGGGTCTGTTACAGCTGCGGCGAATCTGGCTCCAATTTCGTCTGAAATAGACGGCATTCATTTTTCATCAGACCTTCATCGAACATCATCAATAACACAGTGGTTGTTATGTACAGAACATGACTAACAAACAAATGAAACGTGAGCCTGGTACTGCACTGGCCACAGAGAGGCCTCTGACGGGTGATAGGCAGGTAACGTGGTGTCCCATGCTTCCTACAGCACATGGACATCAAACTTATTTTCTTATTTGTCAGCGGCCCTGATCAGTCGCTTCACCTCACTTCATCCTCCCCCTTCATGTAGACGAGCAGACCCCCTTCTGACCTCCGACAGGCCTGGGAGCGAGAAAAATCAAGGAAAGGAAATTAATTGAAACAAAACAAAAGGAAAAGGGGAGTAAGTACATAAATAAATAGAACTCTGGCCTGATCCTGCTTTCCTGACCCTTCCAGGATGGGGCCTGGCGCCTCTTTGCCCCCCCCCAGGGGCCCATCCAGAGATGCCACAGACATGTCCTTTTGGTGTTTGTGGGGTGTGTGTTTTTGTGTTTTTTTTCCTACTGCCCTCTCTGCGACCGATTTCTCACACACACACACACACAGTACCAGAAATTCTAATTCCGTTTATCTTTTACTCTTCGTTGCTTCTTCCTCCTGTGTCACGTGTGTGTGTGTGTTATTCACCTGCATTGCACAGAACGTGCACGGTCATATAACCAAATGTGCAGATATAAACTGCTCCTTTTTTCAACATTAATGAGAAAACAATGCACTTGTTAGTCCACTGCAAAAAATATTGCTAGTGTTTCTTCCCGTTATGAGTCAAAGTGGAAAAATCTGCCTTTGGAGTAAAATGACTTCATTTTGTTTCAATGCAAATCTCCACGTGTGTTACGTTTTTTTCTGAAAGTTTTCTTCATTTTTTTTTTTTTTATAAAAACATCCCTACAAAAAAAAACAAAAAAACAATGTGTGTGGAAAACAGGCCGAACTATTTTTTCAACGCTGACAGATTCAAGGCTGAGAAAATGGCAGTTTCCAGGCCTCAGTCATTGACAGACGTGACTTACGTTGGTGATTTCTTGCAGTGTACTGACGTCGGGCTGAATCTTTGTCACTTTCACCTCTTTTCCTCAATCTAACTTTTTTTTAATTAAGCACCAGACAAACAGTTTATATACATAAAAACTGATCTTGTTTTCACGGCCTGATGTCATGTGAAACATTCCAGTGAAGACAGATCCACCAGATACCGGTCTGTATATTTTGCTTTTATTAAGGAAAAGGGGCCATTCACAGCTGGGCCTAGGCCCGTTGTCCGCTGGTGTTGTGGCGCCTTCCAGTGGCCGCATCCAGGTGCGGCAGCGAAGCAGCTGGAGCTGCAGTAGTAGGTGAGAGATTCTCCTCTGGTTTGTTGGAAGGAACGTGACTCTGGTGGCCTGAGCCGAAGGAAACACTGACAGTCTGGACCATGACGTGAATGTTCGCATCCTCCTCCTCCTCCTCCTCAGCGTGGCCGCTTATCTTCTCAGTCTCAGTCTGTTTTTCTGGGGCATCTGGAGGCAGGATAAGGAGAGAAAAACGCATTAACTGTGCACGTTTATTACTCCCGTGTTAGCTCTCTTCTTTAGCTGTCAGTGCAGTTTGCAGTGGATTCTAACAGCGTCATCCTCGGGTCGAAAATGTGTCCGATACTTTGGCGTGTCCCAAATCCCCACTACAAGGAATCGTCAAAGTATTCTGCCTTTGGAAAATCACACTCAGCTAAACTTCATAAACAAACGAGTTATTTGGGAGCTTTTTTGGAGCCGTTTCACCACCACAAACTATTTAGTTTAAAATTTGTGTACACTTGAAAAGCAAGCAATAGTTTGCATAATGACTGAGTGTACTTTAGTCACATTTCCAGTACACACACACACACACACACACACACACACACACACACACACACACACTAATGGTTCGAATTTATTATATCGGGTGAAACCTCTTGAGATGTGTCATCTCATCAAAAAAAAAAAAAACATTCAATGCAGCAGAACCAGAGACATGGTCCTCTTCATTCTACACATTCTTCCTAAGACCAGAACCTGGTGCCTACAATGCCCACAATGCAACTCAACCAACGGTTGTGTTCAGAGATTGGGGTGTGTTGGTCTTGTGGGTGCTCGTGTATCCTGGGGGGGTGCAGTTGGCTCACTTCTTTCTAACTCCACACCCACATATATATATATTTTTTAACCTCTTCAAAGCTTGCGGTCCTCAGACCCGACCGACGCCGACTCAGGTGACGTCACCTGAGGACAATGATCGGACTCCGCACAGCTCCCTCCGGAGACACGCAAGGCCTCACGCTGCTCTTGTCACGCCCGGGAACACAGACTGAGGCGTCCCAGGTCCTTACTACATACAATTTTAAGCAGATTTCCTCTTCTTTACACCTGCAAAAGCTTTATTCTAAGACAACTAGTGTGTAGTATGAAATTGGGATACGCTGCTTCAGCGTCCGTCTCTTTTCTGGACGCGCTGATAAGCCGCAACAGAAATGCGAAGTCAGCAGAGTTCACGTACCGCAGTGGTAGAGTAGACGAACTCTCTCGACGTCCAGCTTTGTCATTTTAACCCTCTGTCCCATCTCCCTCTGCTCTTCGTTTGGGACGATGGTGGGCAAACCGTTCGCCGAGAAGAATTTCCTGGCACAGGAAGAGAAGCAAAAACGCGGTCACGGAACGAGCGCTACGGAGGAGTGAGAGAAACGTCTTCGCGTGGCCTGCGCTTCCAGACACTTTACCTTCCGTAGTGCATGATAGAGGCGATGTCATACGGAAGGTCAAAGGTTTTGCCCTCCTGCTTCTTGAAGTTTCTCTCCATCCCTGAAACACACCTCTGTCGTCACAACAGCGCCCCCCCCCGACCCAGACCGTGCACAGCGGCACGCGAACATTACCTGCCATGATGTTGTGCGTGAGGATGGTGATGTACCGCTCGCGGTCCGCCCTCGTGTGTTCGTGGTGGAAGCCCAGAGCGTGGAGAATCTCGTGGGCGATGTTACCCACGATGCACGGGGGCCCGATAAACACGGCCTGCTCGCCGCCGATGAAGCCCACGTAGGACGCACAACTAGAGTACGGCAGTGGATTCAACATTTAGGCTACAAACAGGTGATTATTGATCATCGGCAAGTGTTTTGTCAATCGATTGATCTTTTGATTTTATTTTTACAGCGAAAATACCAAGAATTGACAAGTTCCGGCGTCTCAGCGGAGAGGATTCGCAGCTTCGCTTTGCGACAAACGGAATCTTTTGGGTTTTTATTCTGTCGGTCAGACCGACCAAGACCTTCGAATCTGTTCTGCTCTCTATACCCCGTAGGAGCCGCCTAGGAAAACGTAACTGTGGGTCGTGATAAGCTGCTGCGCGGACGAGCTACAGTATAAGGCTGTTTTGTTTTTTTTAAATGGAACAGTCTCACATTAACCTCAGAGAAACTTTGGATTCTATTTGCACAAAACAACAACCTCAATCCTCAATCACTGACACCGGAGGCACTTTGGAAAGTGCCTGACGTCCAGCAGCGTCCGGTGACCGTTGCCTTTGCGAATTGCATGCAACTGCACGGCAACTTGAGCGGTCTACACACCCTTTGCTGGTCTTGAAGTGCAGGTAGTTCGTCTCAGCGGTCCGGTTGTGGAAGGAGAGACAGGTTTGTTCCGACACCATCGCCATAGCGGAGAGGATGTGGTCCGTCCGACCGGCTGGAAGGTAGCGAGTAAGTCAAAGATTCCCGCGGGCAGATGCCTGGATCGGTGAGCCGATTTTATCTAAAAAAAAGCCACACAGGCCGCTTACCTAACTCTGGGCTGACGACGTACGGTATCTCCCTCGTTGGCCATGTTCTTTCCACTGCATTCCTGTCGTGCTGTAGGTAAAAAATCCCACTCCTCAAACATGTGCAGTC